>NC_060112.1:18125000-18750000 GCF_021155765.1 Diprion similis | reverse complement strand
TCTCATAAAACAGTTATAATTTGATATGAGCTTTTAATTTAGAAAACTAAGATTGCCGGTTGATATTTTGTTGAATTATGGATCGCGATCTTCGGGTTAAACATAAATGTCAGAAAATAAATAATAATTAAAGTGCTGCAACGTATTTCTCCATAAATTCAAAAAAAAAAAAATCTGAAGTAAAAAATCAGTTGAACACGATCTTCCACATAACGTAGAACGCTTATCTTTTTACAGATTCTTTCTCTTGACCTAAAAAAACTTTTTAGCGGGTACCTCGGCGGAAAATCTAAGTCATTTTTTTCTGAAACACCCTGGTGTACATGCATTACATACTTATACCGGAATATGTACCTATATGTTACACGCATATATAACCGGCGTTAAGACCGGGTCATATTTCAAAAAAGCTTCCAGCCGGTTTAGCGTAAATAAAAACAAAGCTTCAGCCAAAATGAACGAAGTGGCAGAGCTTTTCTACCAAGTAAATTTTATCGTTAAATCGACAACGACGAGCAACAAAAATATTGAAAAAAATAGAAAAGAGATTGCTATAACCGTGTTTGGCGAAAACATGTGTTGTTGTAAATATTTGGAAGCGTGAAATCAATCGGTCGTGTACATTGGTTATGGGTAAACAGGGAATTCGCTGCGCGCTTGAATTGTTGAGATTTTAATTATGGTACGAAATAACGTCGAGGTATACCGTAGAGACGGCGAAACCCGGTATGAACCTACACATGAACAATAATTAGTCCAATCTCGGGTATAAGGAAAATTCACTACGGATTTATGTACACGGAACGCGCGTTGCGCGAGTGAAATACCTAATCAACCCGTTCAGAATTCATCCGCAACACCGTACCGCTCGGCAATAAACATTACTCAGAGTCGTGTAGGTATCGTTCAATTTGAAGGTACAAACTCTGTCTTGGAATTTAGCATATCGAGCCGCGGTGAGAAGAGGGCGAAAATAATATCGAGTACAAGCATCACGTGAAACTCCGCGAATATACTCGGGGAAAAGTTTTGACCCCGTTTTTTCAAATGTTGCTATATGCGCGCAGTATTTGTGATAATTTGAGTAAATACAAGCTGGACCGTATCGCGGTGCGTTATTAAAGTTGAGCGGTGTGTAATTATTTTCTCATATACAGCACACGATGCTACATAATATTTGTTCGTATATGATTAACGATATGATCTCCTGATCGTTTTGACTTTTTAATCATTGACCTACATCGACGAGATGAAATTTTTTTGCGCAATGCAAGAGTGGCGAAATACGGTCGAGTTGCAAACTTTGTGGATGTGTGAGATCCTGGACGTTTAATAATTAAGCCTGCTGCAGATTGCGGAGTTTGAGACGCCTGCCGTTAACGAATACGTTTTCTAGAACGGATTTGTTACTTTTGCTTTAACAACTTCACACTCGAGGGTAATTTATGATCTGGGAAAGGATAAATCGAGCAACTTTTACTCACTCGGAAGGCGAACTTCCGGTACTGTAATTCAAAGTCCTTTCACGTACGCAAATCCATTGGAACTATCGTACCGCCAGGATATTTTTCATCTCGTCTGAAACACGGCGTGATCATCTCGACTCAGGGTGAATTTATCACCGTTGGGGTGTTTTATTTTTCTAATATATGCCGAAAACCTGCAGCCACTGTGCGCCGGGGACTATATAACGCTGACAAAATTAAGCTGGTAAAAGTTTTCCTTAAATCCAGAGGCAGCGGTGCAGAATTCGCAATACCTATAACGCTCTCAATCCGTCTCGCGATTCTTTTCCCGACTCAAGAAAGAAAGCCGAACCTGTCGAGTATTTTCATAAAGAAATGCTGTGGGTTTTAGCCTCATATCCGCTTGAATAAATATCGGCACCATATTCTGAGGTGTAAAAGTTAATTATAGAAGAAAAGTTCCCGAATAAAACAAGTCTCGAACTAACGGGGCACGTTGCACACTTTTTGCGTCCTCGTCAATTTCCAGCTTCGTAGTTTCTATAAGGTTCTCCCCGAGGCGTCCTTCGAGCCGTAAAATAAACTTGTAAATATAATTACTTCGTTACCACGACATTTGACTCTTCCGTAGAACTAGCACGCGCCAGCAGACGAGGATTGTTTATATTTGCCTTACTCTCGGTGCACCGTCGACAGCGTTGTGTACGAACAGAGGTGAAGCTCTTGCAAAAGCCAGCCTCGGGTGTATAACGTGCATCTGAATATCGTCAAGTCCGTCGAGCTTGTGCGAGTCGAGGTGTCCGCCCGTTATGAACGCCCAGGAATTCATTCCCATTCTCTCCGCTAATGAAAATTAGCGTTTTATTAACTTTGTACGGAACAGCTAGAAATTCGGTTACTCTTTGTGTCAACTGGACATACGAACGTTGGTACCGAGCTGCTCATTTCAACGCGAGCAGAACTTTCCTGATCCTTGTAGAACAGCAAGTAGAGATACAGGATAGGCACGAGCTGCACCAGAATGCGAGGATAACGCGAATAAAAATGTTTTTACTAAGATGAATGGAGAAAATAATACAGATTTGTTTCTACCGTTTGCTAATTTGCAAAGCAAAGTTGCTGCAGGCTATAGGAAAGGGCTGGTAAATTTATATATTTGCGAAAAGTTTCACATTTGGGAAGAGAGGAATATATTTCTTTTTCGAAAAACTCAAAGCAGGTGAAAAATGAGTAGATATGTGACTACCCTATAATTTGAAGGATACAAGGATCCAGAATTACGCCACGTATGTCTGACACACGAGTTATGCGTCTCACGTGTTGTAATTGAATACTAAAAGCTCTCGTTAATTGGTGGAGCGAAAATTTTCCCCGTACGTGACGCGTCTAACCTTTCGTTACTTCGCTAATCACCCTCGTAGTCGAGCAAAACGCCATCGTCGTCGTTGTCCTGCCGCTGACGTAACCAGCACCCATAACTGTAACACCCTGTGCATACTGCACACTCGGTGTACGTATATATACTCATTGCTCAAGGTACCTACTTAACCATCTTTTATGGAGGTAATCGTCTAAAGCCTTAGCTACGCAGGAGCGAACAGGCCTCCTTTTCTTTCAAGCGTGTCAAAAGACGCCTATATACCTACTGTATTACGAATTCGTTATGCGTTTTAAGAGAGACCGGATCGCGGCGTTCTTCATCCCCTCATCTTCCTGCACCGTATCTGGAGGAAATATGAAATTCTACGTATTAGCATGGGTCACACGGGCCGGTTAAGTTTTACGAGCAACTAAGTTTCGCAGAAGCTCCAAAATGCAACAGGCCCAGGATGATCTCCTGAGCAGGAGTAAGAAGATCAGATCACCTATAGTTTGGTTTAGTGGCGACGGTTCTCCTGGCGAACCTGCTCCTGCAGAGCGCCTGAGTTTCCTGTCAGCGCCGCCGTTGCTCTGAGGTTCATAATCCTCACCCGAGCTTAGTAATAATGCATGAAATTGCTGCTCGGCCTCCCGGGTCTTCCGCCTAGCTTCGCCTCTACGTCGTCGAAGTGCTCGGTGTACTCATTTCTCTTATAATTTCCCCCCACAGCGGACGCTTTCGCTGTCGCATTTTTCTTCAACATTCATTATTCGTGTGTTAATTTGGACGCAGGATTTTTTTCTGTACGAGTTGCATAGACTTTTCGTTTCACCGGGTGTCAAGAAGAAAGAACAGCAACGATACGAAGCAAGCTATTGCGTATATATGCTCGATGTTCACCCTGGTCCCGGAAATAAAACCTGCAACGAGGTATATATTCGTTGCATTCGAATAACATCTGGATGCATAAATCATCCAGCAATCCGATCCAAGGAGCAAAGCTATTTCCATGCAAGAACTTGGCGCTTGTGGCCCGATCTCAAGGCGGTTGTATTATTACATAGGTACGTTTGTAGGTATGTACGTATCGTTTCAGGTTTGGAGGATCGAAACAGGAGCAAGAAGGACGTGGAGATCGAACATCTCGGTGATTTATTCATCGAAAAGGTTAAGCTTCACGGCATAGAAACGGAAAAAGGAAAAGCTTCGGCAAGCCACTACCAATATTTGGGATTTACAACTCCTCGTAAATCGGTTAGCTTCTCTACAGTCTGTGTCCCTAATATCACCGGAGAGACGTTTACTTGACGCCGGTTATCTGGGCTCGTAGCGTCGCCAGTCGCCTACCCGTGGACACCTTGTTTTATCGTTCAACAAATCTCACGGGTTCTGTTTTTTGTCCGTTTATGCAATCTGAACTGCGTGAATCCGTCATAAGTATTTCGAGAGTAGAACAGCAAGGTCGAAGAAAACTAAAATCACGAGAACCGGTGTTGAGTCAAATTAGAAATAAGTGAGTACGTATAAGGTGACGTCATACGTGTACAGAAAAAAACTGATATCAGTTGGGTTTACCGGATTATATTGCTGTTCAAAATTTAGGACAAATATTCCTTAATCTTAGCTCCGATGAAATTTGATGGTAGCTAGCATGGAAAATTTTCGATAATCCTGAAATCATGAGCCACTTCTATTGCTCGAAATTAACCGCGTCCGTACAACCTGCATCTCAATGCGCTCTCGAAGCGCGTGTGCAATTGTGAAAGTCGATAAATCGAGGTAATCGCGTATTTTAACGCAATCGGAGCAGGAAGTTGAGAAAGTCGAGCGTTTTTCCCGGAAATATGGTACCTCCGGGACATACCTCCCCCATTTCGAGACTGTTCTCCGTGGGCCAGGATCGCTCTCGCCTCCTGGAGCTCCGGCAATATCTCCGCGCCTGCAGCGGGATAGGAAAGGTGGTATGTACATATCCATGGCGCAGCCGGGCATCTCGCCCTCCTATATTTTAATGGCCGCCCGTAAAATAGTCGGAATTAAAAATTCATACTCGGAGAATTTAAAGGCCGGTGCCGACTGTATCTTTCGCTGCAGGCTGGCCCCTCTGGACCCAGCTGCCGTCTTAACCTGTCCGGCCGCCACCCTGGAGATGCCGTTTTACGAGCTGCTTTTTCAGTCCGGAAGTTACGAGCGCAGAGAAAGCTGGGAATCGGTTACCGGAAGCTCCGGGCTACCAGATATGGAAAAGCTTCTCCGGTGCGATTTGGGAACAGAATTTTATCCGTCTTAACTTGTTTACCCTCCATAGATTGAAATGCAAAAAATATTACGATTTGGTCTTATGTACAGAATACGATTTGGTGTCGATGTCACACTATCTGGTACTAAATTTGACATTTGACCTGAAAAATTTTTCTGTACATGCACAAGTCTAGACCGGTTGATTTCAAGAACAAATTATTTACAGTGTTCGAGCTTCGAGGCGCCGCGGAGGCGTCGCGTTACACGCATGTACTCCAATTTCTCCGTCATCGTTTCTCCGCTGATCGCGATATACGAGTTATACCGATTCACAGGATTTATTACACTTACATGCTCGTGTATATTTCTGGCGTTATGAGACAGAAATGATCCCGATACTGCGGGAGGCAGAGTTTTGGATGTATTTTTATTCGCTGGCATCAACTATTCTTTATTTACGATATCGTCCATCGCGAAACCCGAACCTTTGCCATAATCTTTAACAGCGAGGGGACCTAGAAGTGGGTTGAATGTGATTTCATAATATTTTCCTGGATTGAAAACGGCTCAGAGGTGCCTCAGGAAGGGATTAAAGTCCGTCCGTTGGGATATTTGTTAGATTATTCCTGTCACGGTGGTTTTCTCCTGCAGGTGTTGACGCTTCCAACGTGCCGAGAAATGCTCGTGCAAAATGACAGGCCAACTGACAGTCACTAGACGGTTTCCACCGTCAAATATCCATCAACAGCGCGAATACCGGTGGGAACCAAGCCCTCAGCGCACCTAGATCGCCTCTGCAGCGCTGACAAGAAGATTGGAAAATGCACTGAGAGCTTTCGAATGTGCATCGCAGATGTGCATGAATAACCAGGAATAAAATATACGGAGCTGATATTTTCTCACGAATTAAACACAGCAGCCTTAAATAAATAGTCGACCATGTGCTGCGGTTGGATATTCTGAAAATGGCGTATGTCTTGTCCTGTCCATCGTAACGTGAACGTTATTCCTGAAGGTATAATTCGCACATCCAGGGTAAGGTCATCCCTGCACAGTCAGAGCAGGCAACACGTTCGGTCAGTCGTAACCGAAACCTCGTAGGATAATTCGCGATGTCCGAAGGAAGATGATGTTATTGGAACCATTACCATTGCCCGTGTACATCGAATCCAGAATCATCATCCCGGCGGCCTAGCATTGATCCAGCCTAGGCAAAGCAGGTACAACTGCAACAGTCGGCCAAACGCGTTTAGCACAGATCGAGCAGCCCGCAGGCTTCACTAGTGTTAGTAATTACGTTTCTGCTCCGACTGTAATTCTAATACGGAATAATCGGGATTCTGATCGGGACAAGGGGCGTTGACACTACCGAGCAAAGCTCCGAAACCTGCACTACGTCTCCGCTCGGTTTTGGCTTGGCGTTTTCCCGCTTCCGTAATTATGAAATACGGAATACAAGACTGGAGAAATAATTATTACACCCACCGTTGTTCCGGAAATGAAACGGCTTCGTGCAATCGCACTGCGGAGGGCGAATTAAGTTCGCGGGGCCTTGGTTTTGTGCCCCGGATGCCGTCGCGTCGCCAGGTGCTCGACTAGGTGACTTACGGTTCCCCCGGGTCTGGGTGTTAGGGTCGACCAGATCCGCCCCGCAATGCATCCTGTGTTCGTCTTCTCTTCTTCGTTAGCGAAAGTATTACTACCGTTATTATAATAATTCTCGCTATCGCCTCTATCTAGTTGCGGTTGCCGCGTATTTTCGCCGGAAGAAGTGATATAAGCGACCCGGTAAGTGGATTGAACAGAATTTAATTGGTTACTTTATAACCCGACACGATGCTCTCGCGTTTCCTGTGTCGTGTTTACAGACTGTTACTTGACATATTATATTCGACTATAAATATCACGGTTACGAATTCATATTATAAATATGGCATGTGGCACATTTCATACGTCAAAAGAGACATATACATATGTATATATCTTTCGTTTTGACGTACGACATTTCACTGCAATTAGGTACTCCCGTCTAGCTCATTACTTCGACGAATAAATTTCAATATCATGCTTTATTTTCGTAAAGATGAAAAGTTTTGTGATTCCAGCTCCGATATATTTACTTCTCGTTAGAAAATTGTCACTTTATGTTATTGGAATGCAAACCTACAGATTCTCAACTTCCTGATCAGAGAGTTACGAAAGGTAAGATACTCGCCACGGAAAATTAGAATCATTTCCAATCATTTTTTAACATATTACTGTAACATCACTTACGATGAAATACTCAGTCCCGTATATTTTCAATGCTTTTCGATAGAAACCGCTCAAGTATATTGCTAGTTTTATTCTCGTACAGAATAACATATGTACGTATTAAAGCATCAGTTAATTCCAGCAAAAATCGAGAGATGGAGAGAAAATGCTGGTTCGTCGGTGTAGACGCGCATGTGGCTGGAGTTCCCATTCATGTATCTTAAAGGGATACGTGTGTTCCCGAGTGACAGACGTATGCAGTCGATGATAGCCTGCAGAGGGAAGTCGTAGTTTGTACAGCTAATTCACGGAGAGAATCTTGTGATCGGGTTTCCTCGTGTAGACGGTGGTCCTGAAGAGCGTGCTTTGACTGGGACTCATTCCTTTTCTTCTGCCGTTTCGATAAAACAGTCATCGGTTGGTTGGATACGAACGAACGCCATTTGATACTTGAGTACAGCCTGGAGGCCGTTAATTACGTAGACCTATCCAACCGCAGAGCTGAGCGAATGTATATAGCTGCGAAAGGAACGATCACATGCATGCTTAGATCGAAATTGCGCGCGTATATAAACCGCTCGGTCTGATCCCAAATCAACGGATCCAATTTAGCTTCGACGCGGCTGCCAATCGTATTCCGCGAGCCCCTCCTCTTTACCCTTCATTTACCCGTGATGGAGCACAATACCCTCGACTACCGAGCTGCCGACGCGACGTGAGGCTGCAGTAACGACGCATTACCTTATATATCAGTTTCACGACGAATGAGCGGTAACGAGGTACCACCACCCCTACCGTCATCGGTGCCGCTACCGAGCTCACGAATATGGAGGGTGAACTTCGGATTAGCGGTCTAACCGTGAACCGAATGCTGACAGCGAGCCCATTGCACGTGCGGGCAATCGCGTCAAGTTTCAATTTTAATTGCAATTTTCGATGGTTCCACGTTGGACGGGTTTTTACAGTAAGTTGCAAAAGCGTGCAGTTTTGCAAGAGGATCAAAGTATGTTAGATGCCGTTTCACCGAGCTTCGTACGAAGTTCAATGGTCTTGGTGTTCCAAGGTCGATGCGTAACCTTTTGACCCAATCCCATTGGAGCCGGAGGTTAAGAATACTCTTACGTGATCGGACACGGTGCTTGGTATTATTGAGTTGCATTGATTTCGCGAGTGTTCGTTCGTTCGTGCCAATACTTAGAACCGATTGCTCGCCAAGGTGCAGCGCGATCCAGGTGTGGGTATCGGAATTATTCACTTCCAAGCGTTAATTACTGGTACCTAGAGGCGTTATCAGTGAGTAAATAAACGTTCCAGATATACCCGTCCGTAGTTTGATGTTACAAAATTGGATCAACGTTGTAGCCAATTACGGGGGATAAATTTAGATAAACCTGCAAGAACTCGTTTCTCTTGGAGGACTTTCTCATCTGGAATCGCAGTTCTTACGAAACACTGCGCAGAACAATGTTGTTGTAACAACAAAGTAATTATGTACCGTGTTATTGGAATGGCTTGTGTTGTACTCCAGATGTGTTCGATTATGACACCGCAGCAGGGGTTTGTGTTTCGCTAATTACTAAACCATTCACCAGTCACTGTCACTTATTTTACTCATGAAAAACTCTCCCGTAACTGACGAAGGAATTTTTTAAATCAGGAAGGTATAAAATGGTTCAACGACAGTCGAACGTGAACGACGAAGATCCCCAGATTGATGACGATCACCTTGAGTAGGAAGGCAGGTAATGTGGGTGACAAATATAAGCCTGCAATCGGAGCTCTGATTTGTAATGCTTAGCCTTGATCGATCGGTTGGATGCGGCTCGGAATGAGGCAAACTGTGAGTATCCCTGCGTTTCGACATCTGCGTGAACCTAAATCACAGTAACGCGTATTACTTCAGTCAATCCATCAACGTTTTGCATAACAAATCACCATCCGCGTGTACTTGGCTGCGGATTATTGTTGCTTCGAGAATCAGTGGAACGATATGTAAAAACTCTACACTTGGAGTAGATTTTTATTTTCATATGTCAGAAAATTTGGGACAAGTGTGAACTTGTCCATCCAAATCCTTACTTCATTTCTTCTATTCTTTACTTTGCACGGAAAAATGTATATCTCGCAATGTTATATTGAATTCGATTATAAGCGGATTTCAATAACAGATATGTTTTGAAATTAATATCAAAGTTTCGAAAGTGGTGAATGTCTCTACAGCGAGGAGTTCTCTCTGAAAAAAAAAAAAAAAATGCAATTTCATAAAAACATGAAAAATATATTAGTCGTGGCAGAAAATGTGAAGATATTTTTTCTGCACGAAACACTTTTGGTAATCCATAATTTTAAGTATTAGAAGTTTATTTACAGCCATCGCGCGTTGTACTTTCAGATTATGGTCGTTTCAAAGTTCCAGTCTGCCCACGCTGATGTTTTATGTATGGGGGATGTTGCATACGCCGTATAATGCGAATACCTTGAATTTTGTCTTTTCTTTTCTTTTCTTTTCTTTTCTTCTCTTTTGCCACCAGACTTTTGAAAGCCCGGAAACTTTCTTCGGTCCCTGATATTAATTTTAAATGACACCCGGGGACAATGCGTTTCTAAATGCTAAAACTCTTCGAGAACTGGGTTTGCGGTGTAGTACCAACGCGGACGAGTAGTAGGTATAGCGAGGGGCTCAAATTGCCGCGTTGTACTTTCTCCGTAGAGCCGTGCGCACACATCGAACCCGGTACATTGTCATAGGGTTGAGAGCACATCCCGATGGAGGGAGAGAAACTTAAGCGGCGAAGTTTACTTAAAACAAGGCGGCTTGTTTAGAGGGGCTTATTTGACGGATGCCTGGGGTTAGAGTGATATTTACCGCACGTGCTCGGGATGTCAAGGCGACGTAGCCTTCCACGTCATGGCGTGCCCTTCCGAGGGCTTTCAGACGGTGGCTTAGCATCGACGCGTCACGGGAATTAATGGGGTTTGCTTTGTGCTTAAGGAAATTACGAAAAGACTTTTTCCCCGGTGCCAGGGGGGTCCCAATCAATAATCCTGGGCCCAATTCCGCTGTCTGATATTGCCAGTTTCACTTTCTTGCGAATACTGATCACTAGACTTCGAGGGTTTCTTTATACCGTTACAAGATTCACTCCCAAGCTTCGAATCATCCCCAGCGACAAATTGGAGAGATAGAGATAGAGAAAGAGAGTGAAAGGGCGGGTTCAAGGGTCTCGGGGGTTACACCGAACTCAACGGAGGAAATAGAATCCGAGAATCATTTCTGAGTCTCATGTATGAAATCAAATCACCTATTCCATTACGGAGCGTCGATACAGTGTTATAAAATATTTAATATCTGACCAGTGAACCGAGCCATGCGATCAAGACAAAAATACGCTATCGGCACTCAGGTTAAATATAATTCCCTCCACCATCACCACCCTCCCCTCTTCAGCGCAGTGTAACCCCATAAGTGGCCGTTTTCATAATGGTTCTTACATGCTTCTATTAGTACGAAATCTCTCGCGTCTCGTGGGGCATGACTTCGATTTGCACCGCAGATTTTTGCACTGCAGTGATTTTGAGAACGTGAATTACACGCCGAGTATATATATACATGTACTATACGCAGCCTGATTGCGTCGGTCGGTGACTGCGAAAGTGATCTTAATTTTATCCTAAATTTAGTCCACCCTCCAGTTTGCCGTGGACTTAGTGGCTGCTTTGAGTGAAGCTAAGTAAACCAGGACTCGTTAAGAATAATGTTTTCCTTAGCGTCATCTGCGCGCAATTGAGTCCGTCGTTAATAACGCCCGCCGGCAGGAAAGCCAGAGAGTTGCTCCGCGCCGCGTGCAGACGCGATTTTGAATATAAAACTTGATGGTCACTGCCAAGAGCCACGTGCCCGACATATCTGACATGTAAATTATATTAGGCGTATTAAAAGTTTTTCCATTCCTACGACGACGAATCATTGCTGTGCCAACTCTCGACGAATTAAGCACGCTATATTTTTTCATCGAGACGTCGAGGTGACGTTGGCTGTATTTAAAGGCGTATACTCCTATAACGTACTCTGATCTTAGACACAGATTTCAGGGGTAACCTAACCTCGACTCTCTCTCTCTCTCTCTCTCTCTCTCTCTCTCTCTCTCTCTCTCTCTCTCTCTCTCTTGAAGACGACGTCACACCTAGCAAGAGGATCCCGCGAGGACCACACGAGTAGCCCGCTATTTCTAGGTAAGATCATTCGGTAATGTGATAGCACATACATCGATTCCTACTTACCTTCTTATATCCTCATTCCCTTGATCCGTTTCTGTAGCTTATGGGTTTTGAGCAGCCATTTTTTCCCGCCTCTTCGATTCGTCGAAGAGCTTTGAAACACACTCTATACATATGTGTACAACACTTGTACACATATGCTTGGTGATTGACGTTTGCTGAGAGGTTTTTCCGTCGCATGGGAAAAGTTGTTTAGGGTGAAGGCTTCGAGCTCCGTGAAGTAAAATCTTTTGACATTTATTTACCGATTACTCGACTACTCGGTCAAAACCAATCGTGTTCACAGTAATCTAAAAAATATATTCCACCTTTTGGCTTCTCTATAGAAACGAGGGTAAATATATTGTAGAAATATCGATGACTTCTTTAATATTCATAACTGATCGTGAGAGAAAAACGTTTTCTGATGACTTGAGAACTCACCTTTCACTCGCCAAAATCAAGCTTTCAAATCTTACCTAAAACTTGCAAGAGGCGGTACCGACACTGGACTAAAACCGACGTAGCGTATAATTATTAAAAAATGTCTAGACAAGATCATTCCACGATGTCTAGTCCACATGGATATTCAAATCAAGATAGAAAACTACCTGGCAGATCAGCTATGAGGTCCTGACGTGGCCTGGATTTTGATTGGGGTTTAAAAGTAAGACATTGAATTAAGGATCTTGTTACTTTTCCATCAGCGACGTCTTATCGGGTTGGCTCCCTCTTCATAAATATGTGATCCAGTCGAACGTTACGGTTCACGTATTATAGGTGGATGAGCTGACGGGGTGGAGGTTATCCATCGTGCCTACCTCCTTAACAGGAATATGAAGAAGAGACCGGCGATGGTGGTGGAAGTGGTGGTGGTGGCGGCGGCGGAGACGACGGCGGCCGCATACCCCGCTGGAATATTCGATATCCTATAATCAGATGCTTACCTAACTTGTTTACATGCATACCATGCGATACCAACCCCCTTTCTCCATTTCTCCCTGCTCCGCTCACTCGACGCACCCCAGAGCTCACCCCAAGCAGATCTCCCCCGCTTTATATACGTTACCCAAATTCATTCCCCTATCTACATCTTATCCGGCGATGATCTTCAGCGTAGCTTACACCGCCGACTGCACACACACACACACACACGCGTGCATACGTATAGGTATGCGACGGGCTCGCGTGTTCGACGTCGCTTTCGGACAGCTAACCGTAAAGAGAATTGTATATTTCCAAGTCGTAAGCGGACCCTGCACACCGTTGTAGAACCCCTTTGTAAAAGAGTTTATCCGTTCATCCGGTCAAGTCGGACGATGGTCCGCAGATGGCGATCGTAAGATTTCCCGTGAAATTCATTTCGTGGGTGCTGTTCCCAATTAAAAAAAGAGAAAAAAAAAACAACAAAAAAATGCAAAACGCCTGGGGAAAAATATGATGAAATTTCCTCCGCATGTCCCGATTGTCCTCGGCGATGCAAAAATACCCTTGGGACTTGCGGCTGCGTAAAGCAGTCATTATAAAGCTATTACCAGAGGCCGTGGTCCGGCGAAAAAATACTGCACGAAATGCTTCCGCGCATATTCATGAGCTGACATGGTAATGTATTCGGACTATTTGAATAAGAAGGCGTCGTTGGTGCTCTGCGTTATGATTTTCCCAAAAGCAGCTATATGCATGCACGTTGTAAAAATATATATATATTTACATCTCTTCGACAAAGTGGTTCGAGTATTTTCACGGGCTCGATGGGACTTGAACCGTGTTTCAACGTAGGTAGATATATTTATACCCTTTCAAGGACCGTTGAGAATTGGAGATTCGATGGTTTTTATTACCGCTAAATTTTTACTCTTTGCGGCAGCAGTGACTACATTAACCACTGGAGGACACACAGCATCGCCGTAAAAGTTTGTACGGATGAAATCTTGGGAAATCGATCTGCCGCCGTTATCGATCAGTTAAAAGTTAGCCAGCGCGACTGACAGCGTGATCCAATGAAATTGGGGTTCTCGATTCCATTTCACAAACCAGCAGGTATAATATCAGCGTCATCAATCATATAGCAATATAACGTACTACGCTGCTTGCTAAGCGAAATCGACGTATGTGCGATCGCCGATTCGATCTACTGCCCTGCCGGCGTGGCTCGAGGGGAGAATTCCATTTCGAGAACGTGCAGAGCCGAAGAAAACGGGCTCGGGTAAGAAGTGGCAATGGATGAAAGAGCTAGAGGCCGCGGTTTGCGCCAATTTAAGCCGAGGTGAAAGACTTTCGGGGTTTGACTTTGACACTCGGGACGGATTGGAGAAACGTCGCAAGTTTTCATCTGTCAATCTCTCGCTAACGTGTGCCGGGCTCTCATTTCTAGCGAGTATCTAGACTCGGCCAACTAGCCCGACCCTACTCAACCTGAAGTAATAACCCCTAACCGGTTCGTGTTTGCTTTAAAATAGCTCATGAACTGGTTATATGTATTTGTGCCCGCCCATCTGAGGGTGGGACGTTCGACCGAGTGTGCAGTGTGTGACGGAGAAATAATATTCAATATTGATTTAACAAGATTTGAAGGATTTACGAGGCGGCGGAATGTCAATGGAGGTGATTTGTCAACGTCTTGGCCATGGCTCGGCCCTGCAGTCATGTTTGCGGAAGGTTAAACACACGTGTGTCAGGGTGCCTCGGTACCGACGGTGAACGGAGGGTGTGGTCCGATAACTCGACCTCCTCTACACGCGATTAAGGATAGCGTGGTTCTTCGCCCAGGGAATTAATTAGGTAATGGGTTCTATTTGAGAGTGGCTAATTATCATTGTCAACTTCCGCCTTTACACAAGCTAGAAGGTTTTCAGGTTTAGTTGCAGCAGCCGTATCCAATGCCGTTGGATTTAATCTCGTCTCTTTGCCGTGAGCATCCCTCGATCTCCTTCCTTTACCCAGGCATACACGTAAACACGCACACCCACACCAACACCCGCGTCACAAAGCTAGCAGAACTTCTATAACGGATAAGTCTTCGGGATACTTTATCGCAAGATTGCTTCGTATAAAGTGGGTATTTTCGCACCCCTGACGAAAAACGCTCGCCTCAGCGTTCCCCGTGGTTTTGAATCGGCTGATTGAGGACCGAAGCGAACTTGGAAAATATCGCCTTAATAGGAATCCCTGACTGCTGTACAGCGGGATCGGAATTCCATTTTTACGGTTTCCTTTTCCTCCTTTCGAATGTATTCCGAACCGTATTTCACCGAAATTGTTTCCGTTTTATTTCGACTAATGAGACTCTCGATAGAAGCTGTAGTTTGAAGAATGCGAACCCATTTCAAAAAATCTTTACAATACAGATATTCAGCAGTGAATAATAATTATAAGTATTCGATTATCAGTTCTTTATTACTTCTCTCGTAGCTTCTGCAGAGGTGCATATTCATTACCGCATAGACGTGGTTATAATATCGCAGTACAAAACCATTCGTAATTTACATTATCGATCAAAAACATATCCGCGACGACAATGGTCCGGCAGGCAGAGAGTAACACGCAAGTAATTCGAAAAAGGGATCGCGCCACACGAACCTGCAGTTTCCCAATGGATATTAATTATCCGAGATTTACTTTTATCCCGTTTCTTCCAACCCCTTTTCGTCCGCATCAAAATCAATTAAAATTTTCCCTGTCATACATGCCGGTACGCTGGCTCAGTTTTTTCATCCACCTACGTTTTTCACCCCTCGTATTCGGTTGCGCAGCGGACACGAACCAGACTGCAACTGCAACCATTACTTGATGGCATTACATTACATATAACATTTCAACGGCGTGCTCCGGTATTCATTAAATGTTTTGCAACTGATGCTAGATATATCTACGTATTCATGCGTGTGCCAGAAATGTGGCGTGACGTCATGAGTGGGTGACATGCGAGCACACGTGATATAACTGATATCAACGTTTTCCGCATATACCCTGAGAAAAATGCATTCCCTTTACGGGCCACATGTGCGCTTATCTCCACACGTGCAGCCGATCGAAGCACTATTTTACTTCGAGTAACTTGAACATCGTCAGCTACACTAATGACGAATGAAGCCCCGTTCGGTACATCAGGAACGCCGTCGTCGCAAGTTGCACGCGTGCCTATAAGATTACGATTTCTAACCGAAAATCCAATCGGCCAGGACGCAGATGGTTTGAAAGGGATACCTATTGTGATCCACGGGGTCCATAACTGCGGTGGAATCGCGGCGACGATCAGCGACGTCGAGAAGAAACCGAGAATAAAAGGAACCAGGACGCGGCGACCGCAGTGTCCTGTTTCATTTACTTACGCCCCGTCTGGCCGTCTCTTCCTCTCTCGGTTTGGGCCACTCTCGCCAAGTGTGAGATGAGAGCTTGACTTTGCCGGCCACACCTTATTGCGGAAGGGATCGAACTGGAAGATCACTGCGTGAGAATGCCTGACCGCAAGGCGTTCGATGGTTGTGCGTGTTGTGCGATGTATGTGTGTGTGGCTGCGTAAGTGATTGCATGTTGAGCGACTCCGCTGTGTGGTCATGCAGCCTTGTGACAAGGCAAGTCGCGGGTTCTGCAGAGTATGCTTCCAGATTCCGTGAGGCTTCGTCGCTGGATCTTATCGGCGATATACAGCTGCAGAGCTCCTATACAGATAACCGCGTTGAATTCACCTCCCGTTACAACCACGGTGGTCATAAAAACCGGAGAGAGAATATTACGTCCTCTCGTAGGCCTCGATAAACGAAAATATGATCACAGCGCGATAAAATATTGAAATAAACTGGGGCGGAACGAGCGCTTAAATTGTAGCAGCTTACGCAACAACCGCGGCATCGCACTGATGCAGCTTTGACTTTTAGTGTCTGCGGGGAATCGTGCTTTATACACGGTATGTATATCATACGTACGATATACGCGAGGCATGTTGGGTATACCGAAAGAGCCGAAATTGTCGATTGAATCGGTTCTCCTCGAACTGCCTGGCCGGTATTGAAAGAAACCGGAAGTTTCCCTTCACCCTGGGTTAAAACGTACCTGAGACCTCCGAGTACGAACGAGACCCAAATATTAGGACAAGTTCGACAAAGAGGCTATTGAATTCGTAATAAAAAAGTATGCAGTCACCGGGTACACTCTCCGGAAAAATTTATACCTGTAGTCACTTAGTTCAGGCGTTCGAATCGGGGAAGAAACGGCGGAGTTTTTACGCCCTTGCAATTAGCAGCTTACAAGGGATTTTGGAAACGGAAGTAGGCGTCGTTTACCAACTTGGTCTCACGGTCAGTGTTCTTGTCGCGTTTCGTACGAACATTTGCACTTCATCCTGGAGCAGACAAATGAAAACTCTCAGTGTACGATATCAGTGCACAATAGAATAATTCAACAGAGAGCGGGTATCTTACTTCGAATCGTAGTAAAGGCCATAAACTATCCGCTGCAGAGCTTTGTTGAAACTCGGACAAACTACAAATGGAAGTGTCATCTGCAGGGGATCCCGAACTGCCCGATGGCGAAACCGCGCGCGAGGCGAGGGTGAGACTTGCGGCCTGTGTCGGCTTACAAGGGCAAACTTTTGCCGGGAACTGTACCGCATCCGAGAGCAGAATGGAAGGACACGCATCAGACCGCACAATACCGTGGCACTGGGTAGGTATATGATTTCAAAGATGGAATAAAAGCGAGGAGAAATACAGAGCTATTCCGCACGGGGCATAGACGGAGCGTGTGGAAAGCGGTTGTAAGGTGAGACCCACCGGGTTAGGTGGGTGTGGATCCCTGTGGATGTGTGCAAGTGTGCAAGGGTACTTGTCAGCTCTCTCTTCTCGAGAATCCGGTGGAAGAAGTGGAAGAAGATTGGCTGGCCCTGCGCGTCGCGACGCAAAGTACATGAGAAATTTGATCCGTGAAAAGGGCTTAATATTTTGACAAGTGTCTTCCGTCCTGCATTTCCGAGCCGCCTGCAGTGTATTCCGCTCGGTATGAGGTTGAGATCGACGCCGTTTCCGTTTCCAATTATGGTTCCGAGATGCGGGGGATTTTCAAATCAATCCGAACCCATTCAACCGCGCGGGATTCTCATCTTAACCAGAAGGTCGCGTCCGTGGATATAAACCGCGGCGCAAGGGGCGCTCCTAGTTCCAGGATACTTCGGCTCAAGGTGTCGGTTCGCACGTTACACCATAATCCAAGTACAATGCATCAACCAACCCGTGTAGCCGGAATCCCGGCTTGCCGTGCGGTTATACCCCGCGCTATAAGGCGGAGAGCGCCGACCCCTGAGTTTCCGACAGCTGGCCCGCTGCGCTCCGGGGTGGCTTGAACCACCCTTCGCAAACTCGAAGCCCTGCTACTTGCCAAGATACACATTTATTCATTTACCGCTAGCCTCGCGTTCCACCGTTTCAACCGTGCGATAAGTCATCGTAATTTACCTCCTCCTTTTACCAAATTAATGGCCAAAATACGCCGCTGTTATTCTTTCAACCCCCAGTGGGTGAGCTGCGGGAGGCTCGGAGATAAGCCTGATGTTTTGATGATACTTGATCCAATTTTTGCAACCAATGTACCTTATTTTTTCAATTCTTGTACCACCCGAGGGTACTGTGTTACGGGAAAATCGTTGAAAATATGTTGATAGAAATTGTAACTCAGTTAGTTACTTGGAAAGTAAATTTCGCGGTTTGGAAACACTTGGAATTCAAATCAATCAGGTATCGCTTATGGCAAGAAGCGGATGTAAGGAAGACCCTGAGAGTTGGACCTTCTTCCTTGAACAAAACTGTTATTGAAAATTTTCGAAGTTGTCGGTAGTCATCGAAGCGAATTAACTTTTTTCCGGAAGTGCCAAGTTTTTCCGGAGTGAAAATAATCCAGAGTATAATTCACTCTGTTTACGCGATGAATATAAATCGTTTGCAAATTGAATTTCCATTTTATATCACGGGATGTTGAACGGAAATTTCAAATAATCGGGTCAAACGAAGGGTGTTTCCGATTCCCAGAATCACGGGTCCATACCTCGTCCCTGAAGCAATGGAATACAGGAAAAACAGAACACTGGTTAGCAACTTACCGCTTACCCACATCTGCCATTTTCCATCTGGTTACTGAAAGATGATTTCAGCTGGGTTAACGCTGGCGTTCGAAACGAAGTACAACAATTTTTTCATCTGAAATGAGCTTTCCGCAAAGGATACAGATTCGAGGACTCCGGGCTGAATGATTCAAATTCAAATGATTCAAGGGCTAGTCTCAAAGAATATACATTATTAGTGTCGTTTTCCTTTTCTCCAGCTTGCTCTTCTTTTCATTTCACGTTTTGCCCTCACTTTTTCCTCCTTACATCGCACCCTATTTGCAATCGCAGGGGCTGATGTGTTGTTTCATATTCACTGACCAAAGACATATTGCATTTTCCGTAAGACGGGCCATGATTTGCATACTATCTGTTATTACTTCAGGGCTTGGCGGACGTTTTGCACGAGAAAAAAACCGTTTTGCACACAATTGGGTGACCATTTCAGCGTATCGCAAAGTGAAAAGTTCGATGTCTCGACGAGAAAAAATATCCTTCAACGGTAAAACAGTGCTATACTTTTCCGATGTGTGAGTCGCTTCTGCGGGCTTTCATTTTTTGCCAAACATCTGTTTCGTCAAGATTTGCGATGTCACAGCGCGAAATTTTTTTGGGACCCCCAACTGAGCGAGTGAATTGATGATTCTGTGGTCATCTCGTCTCGCTTTCATTTTCCACGTAGGGAATTCTTCGAATTTTTCAATCATGAGTTACACTGTGTTTGGTGGAAAAAAACGTTACTTTTCAAATCGAAATATCAAAGAAATGTTTAATTACTTTTCAAACCGTATAACGTCCTACTTTATACTTTCTTCAATCTTCGTTGAAGTTCGAATCATCGTTATTTTAGATTGTATAGGAAGAAGCTGCGTGGGAAATTTCATTTCTAGTGCTCCAAAATTAAGTACAAAAGAAAGGGCAGCAGAGAACTCAGGGCTCAAAATAAAAACCTGAAAAAATTAGAGATTCATTTTTTTTATACTTAAAGCCGATCTACGACCATCCAACATTGAAATTCTAAAAAAAAAAACCATTTGACGACCACCATAATCTGTATGCATTTGATAAAACGAAGCGTGTAAACATGATCGATCGATTTACTCAGCCCTTTCATAAATAGTGTAAATTTTAACGTAGGTATGAGCACATCGTTTACTGTTCTGTTTTCCCAAAGGATTACGCAACTATCCTGGTTATTTTAACAGCCGATGAATAGACCGACGGATAAAGGGGATTTACCAAATACGTGCGTGATAATGCTGGAGGGGAGGAGGGAAAACGGAAAGCAGAAAAAAAACGAGTAAAAATATACCAACGAAATGTGGGAGAACGAAAACAACAATTAATTTAGAAGTAACGCTTTCCGAGCACCGGCCGTCCAGAAGAAGTAGGAAAATCCGCGATAAATAAGGATAAAGCGAAGCAAAGGATCCAGGCAAGGAGAGGGGAATGGAAGGACCGGGATCTGCAGGATGAGGGGAGTTAAGCCCCGAGACCAGCGCGGGGCACAGCCGCGGCGTCCTCGCCTCAAATTAGTTTCGCAGGATTTACTCGTCGGTGAATCAGATTTTTAATCTTCACCGGAAGCCGCATATAATTCTGTCACAGGTAGAACTCGAAATGGCCGTAGCACAAGGGGGGAGGTTTGGTAAATGGAGGCTTGCAGGAAAAACTTTTTACAGATTTTTCACGTCCCTTCTTTCTCCCTCGTTATCTATCTCTCTCCCCCCCCCTCTCTCTCTCTCTCTCTCTCTTTCTATGTTTCAAGGAATCGTTCTCCGGATAAACGAACGACCTGAGAAATTCCTACATGTCCCCGTTATTCTCAACCTATAGGAAAAGTATTTTCCCAGAGGTTAGTGGAATGTCTTCCGATTCGACGTAATTGTGATGGCAAGATAAGAAACCCATTCGTGTGTTTGACTTTCTTAGATACACACAGATGTGCTCTGTTTTACTCATTTATTTATATTTCAATTGTACGCCATTTTCTCGTACGTTTTATATTTATTTCAAACTGTGCGGTATTTGTACGTTTCACATACTAAAAGGATACTTTATAAAAATAATAGAATCCTTCTAACGATGGTGAGAGTTGTATTCTTGATCACACGACGTATCGTGTATCCTTTTTACAGTGAGTAAATTTAATTCTAAACTCGTCGTTTGGAATTTGTCACTGCGTCTAGAATTCTCTTCTTATAATTTGAACGATATTTTCAATCATTATATTTTATAACAAATTAAAATTTATTTTGACTCACCTTAGTGTACAGCAATCCAAAGTATAGAACCGGGAGAAAAATTTTTGAGAGTTTTATTTTTAAAGAATGGATTTTCGTGGCATCCCGAGGCCACATTACGTTATTGTATATGATCGTTAACCGATTCGTTACGACTGGATCACAGTTTGAAATTTCACCTGTTCAAACAATCACCCGGTAGTCTGCGGACGCGTAAAGCGAATCGGTGATCCGTGCAACGGCCATTTTTCATTCACGCATTGTTACCGAGCGTTAGCTTCGCGTATTTGCCGACGTCCCAGAGAAATCACAAACTACCAGACCGTTGAAACGGGGATTTGTGAAGTGCTGACGACTGACGTTAAATTGTCGCCATCAGCGTTGTGCACGTACGTATTACACCTCTCTTGAATCTCACCTTCGCCATTATATCGGAGTCGGCGATCGCATGCAGTCCATTCTTAACGGACCCTGTAACCGTGTTTATAACGCCCGTAAAAATGTTGTCCATTCAATTTGTCGAAAATCGAGTCAGCACTGCTGCAACTGACTCGGAAAAGTCTTTCTGTCAGCAGATAATTCGCTACTGCGAAATCGAGGTATAATCTTGCATTTTACCGTCACTATAATCCCCTAGAAACTGGAGTTCTCGATCTGATCGTGATCCCTGATACTTTTCGCAATCCTTACAGGTATTCCACCACTTCTCACTCTTCTTTCATTGTATTTAAATACTTACCAGTCCCCACAATTATCCTTGACAACTGTCTTTCCTCGAGGCTATGCGGCTGCTGGATGTAATTCAAATTAACGATCCGCGACAGGGCTGAAGGTCCAATCTAAAGCAAAGCTCCCTGCTCTTCCTCTTGAAAATGACCGAGCTTCTTACGACTTGATAACGAAGTTTTACGCTTTTTAATTCGCACCGTAGCGTCGAGGGGCTTTTGCCTCACACAGACGCCTCGACGTCTAACAGACCTCAAAAAGGTTAGCTACTTACCCAATTTTCCGCGGGCTCGAGGCTCAAGCTATAAATCCACGCGACCCAACCTCAGATCAAAGTATATTTTCCTGCTTTTCTCCTAACCTCTCTTCGCCCACATAATCCCTCTGAAATCCCCGAAGTTCGCGACAAAATCGATCTATACTCGCACCTTCGGCTTGAGGGAAAAGTATTATCAAAAACCCGACTCGCAGCTCGGCTGGGTAGTCTGTGGTTCGAGTGAAGAGTATTATGGCTATCAAACTTCACTCTCACGTGCCTTTTTAATGGCCAGAACTTCGGCCGGATGGTGTATATAACGTAAAGCCTGTTGCCACAATGGCTTTCCCGAACCTCTGTGGCTAGGATATAATGTATAGATGCGCTTTACCCCGTGAGTAAAACATCAGCTTACGAAACTGCCGCACAAAAACGATGGACGCTAACACGGGTAATCAAACTTTTGCGATTTCCGCAGGACGCGAAAATATTCAAAGTAAATGCAGCCTGCATCTAAATCTCATGCGTAGACACTAGGTACCGTGTTTATTTTTTAGAAAACAAAAAGATCACAGAGGGGATGAAACGACGGAGTACCTAATCCGGCGCAAGAGGCAATGGCTTTGCTCACCCACTGGAAGACGAGAGAATAGTGAGGAAAGGCGAGAAGAAGAAGAAGAAGAAGCAGCGTGAAAGTGGTGGAAGAAATTACTACCAGATATTTTAAATCTTTCTCTTACACATGCAAACACACGTGTCTCTTATGCATATATATTACACGATGCATACACGGGTATATTCGAGGTAAAAAAGATATTCCACTGAGTGCAGCTACGCTATTCTTGGCGCCCGATTCATTTCCTACATTGCTCACCGAAGCGAACGGATCTCTTCCGCTGCACTAATTATCTATATTAACTCATGCGCCAGAAGAGACTTTGTCGCGCAGCTGGAACGATGCGATAAATTTGTGAGCTTCTACCGAGTACAATCATGCTCGTTGACACAGCGTTGCTTATAGACTCGCGTAATGCATGTGCCAATTGGTTGGATAATAGTCGTGACGAATGAATGGGTGGAACATTGGTAAATGTACCGCGCGTAAAAATATTTTTTTTATCTTTCGTTTTTGAAATTCCTGAAGCTGCATAATTAGGTATGAAATCAATTTGGAAGAAATCTACGTTCAGGAAAATTGTTATTAATAATGACTCCACGAGGGCTTAGACATACCATACCTACCTTGAAAACCAACAATGGATAACGCGCGATTTCTTCATCATCCCATTGTATCTTATCTGGGTACGGCTGGCCCAGCCTAAACGTAAGGGGACCGTTTTTACAAACGCGCCTGCTGATTTTCCAGAGTGAAAATGTGAAAATGTGAAAATGTGAAAATGTGAATGGAGCGGGGAAATCGAGGGTGTGCAGTGGTAGAGGATTGAAGCGTCGGGGAAGGGCTAGGAAGGGAGGAGGGGGCGACGGGCAGGTGGAGGGGGTGAAAACCAGGCGTTATGCCGGTGATTTATTTCGCTTGGTAAATGTGGTAAATGGCTCGACACCGATTGCGGGCGAATATTAAAGATTAGGACACGTCATTTAACAGAGGCGTGAGCTCGAGCGAGCCTGGGAGCTTCTAGCTTTCGTTCTGCGCCGATTCACCGCGGACTGTCAGCTGTACAATTCCGAGTGTTAGGATTCAAACACATATTGCGTTCACCCCACACCCTCTTATCCCAACAAGATAATATTCCAGATAAATTCTCGAGGGGTACAAGCAATATTTGGGAACGAATTTGAGACTCGGTTCTTTTTTCTCTCGCATTTCAATAGCCGACGACGCAACAGCGGGTCGGTAGATATTCCGAATCGTGGAATATTAATTTTCAGTAATGTTGGGAATCCGCATCTTGATTCTCTCATTGTTTTCCCGTGAAAATAAACCGGTGAAAATTCGCTTTTATTCAATGTTTCTGACTCGTTATGAAATTTTTTCCAACTAATGAAAGTTCGACGTGAAAAATGAGCCGGCTGAAAGCAAGTTGTTTCGTTTACAATTCATCACTGCAGAGCACGTCGGTCGTAATTAATTACCATCCATCTTTATTCGATCGGAAATTCGAGAGTCGATTTTCTTCACGTCTACGGGTATTATCTAAATGGGATAATTTTTTTTCACCTCCTTATACTTCGTTTATTAGTGTCACTTTTTCCACACACCCCATCACTGCCGTCTGCACACCGAGAGCCGTTTCATTCGTTTCAATTTATTTAAAGAACGACTTCACGCTACAAATCGCCATTAACATCCGTTGACAATTTATCGTTGTCGAGATGCAGAGATGAGCGAAAGAAAACAAGGAAAATAAAGGTTGGAGGTAAAAAAGAAAGGCCTTATACAAGTCGTAACGCGTCAGTGTAATTTGTATATTTACTATCTTGTGGCGTTTCCTGTGAACAGGCCTGCATAACCTGCCTGTATGTCTTCCCGTAGCCCATTGGGCCTGTGCCAAATGTTTTTGGTGTCCATTGAGAACGGAGGCCGGCTTTCTATCCGGCAGATCTTCTTCCGGATGTAGACGTGTGGCTTTTTTCCACCTAGAGAGTTGAGCTCCCGGTTTAAGTTCTGCCCGTGACATGCCCGGTGATTATATCTCGAGTCTAGGCCGGATTTTCGGCACTCTTAAAGGTGACATACGTTAAAAGGTAAGGTGCAGGACACCAACCATGCAATTAGCCTGTCACTTAGCAATTCCGGCTCGTGCAGACCTACGTTGTACTTGACCCCCATAAAAATGGGACTCCACTTTCGTCTGGAGCTTGTGAATTATAAGCAGTTACATTAACAAACGTGAGGAAACTGATAAACACGCCCCTCGGTACCGACGGCTTGCTGCGGATAGCGGAGGATATGCAAAATGGTTGAAAAATGTGAAAACTCTCCCCTAGTTATTTCGGAAGTGTACGAGGCTGCTGGCCGCGCAGCGCATGGTGTATATACATGTATATATGTATAAGCAAAGCTCTCAAATCTGTGGAATTTCATTCACAAGTCTATATTTGTACTCCGCCTCCTTTGTAAGTTGTAAGTTTGTCACGCGAGGCTTTTCCTCGTATAACGGAAAATCTCCACCCGAACGACGTAGTACAAGCTATATATGTTTATACTCGCCGTTTCGCTTCCTCGATGAAAAGACCCCGGGAGAGCGCGTAGTCGTATCAAGTTTTTACCTAAATTATTCATTGATGCCTATCATTTTCGTCCATTAACCTAATATTCAATATTAAAGAGTGTACATATCCGAACTGATCCATTATTCATTGGATTCTCTCTCTATAAATCACAGCTCCCCACTCGGAGGAGGCACGACGATACTGATCTTGGCACTTTGTAATTTTCAATAATAAAACGGAAGCTGAAGAAAAAGGCTTTCTTTCGCGTGATATTCACTAACCGTCAACCGGCTAATAAACGTCTGGATAAGGTCGCTTCCTTCTTTTCTCTTTTCTTCTTAATATGATACCGTTCATTTTGAAAATTCGAAAAAGGTGCGAAGCTTTGTTTTCCCCTCGCGATCATTCCCACGAGTTTGGGTAAACGCGTAGTTAGGACCACGAGGACTCGATATTAACAAGATAATGAAATATTGCGTAGTGGCGGGAATGATCGATGCATATGCGTGTCGTGAAAAGCGATCACCCCACCATTTCTCGGGAAATAATATGCGTCCGGTGAATGTGGCGGTGATAAAACCGATGGAAATAATCGAAACGCACTCGCAACTGTCGTCCATTGTTATCGCGTTAGGACGTAACCACGTAATAATTCACGCCGACAAATGGTTTATTATTATACCTAGTTAATATTAGTCTCGATGGTCGCGTCACCTTTTGATTAACGAATTTCGAGCGGACATCGGCAGCTGTGACGATCAGGCTTCATCCGTGGTTTACCGCTTCAGAGAGAAGCACGACGGCAGCTGTGAGCAAGCATTATCCACGTCTCTTTTGCGGGATGGTCAAGGTGAAATCCACAGGTGTCTGTGGGGCGGTCTTTTCACTCCGATAACAACGGCTCTGTAACGCCGCTAATTACTCACCGGAATGAATGGCTGCAGGTGAGCTGCAATCGCGGATCTCAAAGTTCCACGACTCCGAGTAAGTACTAGATCGCAATTCCAATGACCGTATCATTGAACTATCGAGCTTTTCGACTGATGAGTCTGAAGATATTCATCCACACACATCCACACCTTCGCGCGACGAAGTGACTCCGATGCTTGGAATCGCGAGCATGAAGCAAATGAAATCCGAAGGGCTATATTCACTTCAACTTTTAACTTAGGTACAAGCGATCTCGTTATTTCGGGTGATTTCATGTATGATCCGTAAGATTTCAGTCGATTTTCTATTTGATTATATAAGTATTAGGTGATTCCGGCTGTTATCCAGTGATTTAGTATGATTTCAAATAATTTTTAGTGATATTAAAAGCGATTTATTTCTGTCATCTCATTCTAATTTTAATTGATTTCAAACCAGGATGCACAGCTCATTTCAGGAGTGAATAGCGCCTCAACGGTACCGATTCAAAATCGCTATGTATAGCAAAAAATAATTATCCGCTCGCCAGTTGCATCGATTTCTGCACAGAGTGTGTTCCGGCTCTTTGGGTTGTTGGCAAAAATTGGTGACAACGCGGCTGGACGATCCTTTACTTTTTGCTGGAATAACTAATTTCGCGAGTGCGCTGATAAATGCTGCTTTCTGGTTTCAGTGCAAAGATCCGAAGAGAAGCTTCATCACTGCTGGTGTAACGATAAAATCTTTAAATCCTGAGCAACCGTAATCATACCCATGCATTTCGCAGGGGTTTGTTGCCTTTTCCGGAGCGGACCAATCAACCGAAAAGCGTCGCTCTCTACGTGAGTATCAAGTTTTTAAACGGGTCACACAGCAATAAACTAGCTATATAACATTACCGATTTGCTGGTGGTTGTGGGCGAGGAAGCCGTTCTGCATATCAAACATGTTCGTTGGAAGTTCTACGGTGCAATTTACACCGCGTTCCACTCCCTGCAGCTGCGGTCGCGTTCCTCCAGCGGTAAATTTGTAGGTAATGCTTTTTTTACGTGAGTGAAACGGTTCGCTCTTTCCCTCGTCCTCTTCTCTTCCAGCGAATCCGAGTTCTTACAGTGTATTTGCACCTATCTTGCGCAACGCGTGAATTCCCCGAGGAAAGAGGGCAGAGTTTTGCACGTGACATTGTCAAACTCGCTGTTGTATATGTATATATATCGGCATATACATAAAGATCTAGCGACTATGCAAGATCGATCGGAAATCGCAGTTTCCGAAGCAACTCTGCGCTCGATGAACAAACCGGCTCCAGTTGTTGCGCCACTCCGCGTTTTCATGCATATTTCATTTCGGTTGTTCCGTCTGCACGTAGAAAAATTTCCAGGGTAAAAGAACGACGCAAAACTACGTATAGCCTTCACCTGTAACACCGAAAGAAAGTCGAAGTGGTGCATTCATATACTGGCTCTGTAATTTTTCACCTCTATGAGAATGTTCCGGGACAAACCGATACCGTGTTTCAAATTGTCAGGCGAATCGCTGTGTTGACAGTGGAGGTACACATATCCAGGATCACCAGTTTGCATATGTACAGCTCTACTCAATCCCTGCGGTGATACGAAATTGCGGAAACAAATATTCAGCCCATCCGGGGCGGGCTTACAGACTGTAACCGATATTATAGCTCTGCTCCAGAGCCGCGTTCTCGGTCTGCTGAATCGCAGACGCCTCGGCGGATTCTTGGGGCTCTGAATATGTCTACTAGCTAGTTTCCATATACAACTCGGAAGAGGAGGTGGCATATGTGTGGCCAACAGCCGTTTTCTGTTCCATCCCCTTTCCCACTCCACCAAACTTCTTACCATCCATTTTGCACCGGCCTGGCGGCGCGGAACGTTCTGCTTCAAACCTGCGACCGGTCCAAACGAACGCCATTAACATTTTCTCGAGAGAAAGAGAGAGAAGGAGGCCCTCCTTCTCACTTCTAATATATTATCGTGCATCCGAGTTTTGTCACTGTCGGGCTTCCAGCCGCTCGCCTTTAAGTTGGGCCGAATCGACGAGACCCAGCCGTCAATCAGCCAGTCGATCGAGCTGCCACCCAGGCAGTCGGAATCCATCGCTCGGCAACCTGGTGCATGCTCATCTCAATCAGCTTCGTGCCTCCCCAGTTCTTGGAAGACTTCATTTACGGTTAAGTAATCCCCGGATCTGCAATTTGCCAAGATTGAACTACCCAATAGCGGCTATTTTCGACCGTGAACTTCCCTGTTTACCCAGGCATCCGCGCAACCATGAATTTCGTGAATTATTCTTACATTGCAGAAGGGAAAATTCGGGAAGGAATAAGTAATCGGATAGTTTGAATAAAGAACACAGCTATTTCGCGGAAAAACTAACGACGAACAGCAACTTGCTGATAAGAGAGCTCTCTCGCCTATTTGAGGGTACAACATCCCCAATATAGTCGCAATACAAGGTGTGCGCAGGGATGCCGGAACCGCCTTCTTTGCTGGCTCAGGTCACTGGGCAGAGAAGGATTCCCGGGTGGCAAAAGCCCAGCTCGTTACAGGACCCAACGTCTCGAGAACGGGGACAGACCTTGCCCCGTAGACGACTTTGGTGTTGCAACCGGTGAACCTCCACGAGACAGCCTTATCGTGTCTTGTCCACAAAACCAACTACAAGCATGCAGTGATAGACTACCAAAGAACAGTAATTGTACACGTGACGCCATAGCTGAGTAATAGAATTGGTAAATTCTAACAGAAGCTGAAATTATCCAGAAAGTTGAAATAGATGCTAAAGGCCATCACCGTTCTCTGTGAAATGTCTTTTTTATCTGCCTTGAGAGGAGTATTTTTAAGTGGTCTGGCCGTGGGCAACCACCCCCACACCCAGTGCAGTGGATAATCACGTGTCCTCGTGACTGCACGCAAGGAGGCAACCTAGGACTTCCCCAAAAGTCCCAACTCAGGTCTCATGCTCTAAATTATGGCTTCAGGCATTGGTTTTGTTGTTTTGAAACTACTTCACAATTACAGACCCATTGGGGAGTACAATGGCATGAATTCTACGAATGCTATTGCGATTTCGTAGAATCCGTGCTGTTTATTTGTTTCTCGCTCAAATAAAAATGTATCAGAATGTTATTTTCAGAATTGTGTTTAGAATGGGGCTGTAAAGTCCTTTCTGGCGTTTGAGATACGCGGGTTTTGATACTTCGAGATATATACGAGAACGTCGAAATCGACCAGAGCAACCTCTTAAATCGTGTGCACGTCAAAGATAGTAGTTTCTTTAAAATGACTTAATACAAAAATTATTCATGTGCAAATATAATTGGTATTGTAGTACGTGTTCGTCAAACGCTACCGTACCATGCAGCTTTGTTGATCGAAAGCAACAATCAGAGATGCCACGAGTACCAATTACGTGCATCAGTATTGGCAACATCCACTCCGAAACAACAAGAATCGGAGGCTGCATGTCGAGGATGGAACATCGTCTGAAACTTTTGAGACTGAAGAGAATACCTGAGGTTTGATTTAACGTCAATTCCCAATGCCGCGGGTGTACAAGTTCAACAATGTTCAATTTAGTTACTGTATTCCACCGATCGTGATTGTTCCTGATTCGCGTTGTAGGCGGTCGACCACTTGCTGTTTGCTTCGCGGAACGCCGTCGCTATACGTCAGGGCGCATATTCCGACAATCCGCATCGCCACCGAGGTCCAGGTGTTTGCGCAGGCACCTGGAACTTCTGTAACCACAACCATCCGCAACTGTACAACGTCGAATCCGCTTGATCGGGGCTGTGTGGTGCGAAACGAAGGTGAACAATGGGGTCCTGCAATGCCGGTGCTTCACCCTGCACCACGAAAGCTTTTGAAAGCTGGAACAACTTCTCTTTTCGCGACGTTGGCATCTGGTATTGATGATAAATTTCCTGGAAAACCATTGAGGGTAGAAAATTGAAAGGTTGTTCGTTGAAGAAGGTGCTGTAGTCGGTTTTTATCGCCTGCCTTAAATGTCACTTATTTTTATTATCATCAAAACCTAAACACCACTGACGTCGTGATACCACAGTTAGCGCAATTCTACATGAAATTCCGGATAGAAATATTGCGAAAAAGTTTTCTTCTATGCAATAATGATTTCAAAAAATGTCTTTCTATAATTGAATTACCAGTAATTGCAGGAGTACATTTCCTCGCGTTATTCTCGCATACAAAAAACCAAAATTTTGGATATTTTTGTTCAGAATTGCAGGTACAATTGCGTCTACCGCGGTATTTATAGATCAGTACTGCGTAGGCTTCAATACTAATGAAAATAAGTGATCTTTTCACTCGGTCGGTAAAGACTGACTACAGCATCCTCTTACCCTTGATAAAATTCAACTCGATTTCATTCAACAGGAATTCATTCCGTGTTTAACGCCAGATGAAACTTTGTCAGCAGACCGAGAACACTGCTCCATAAATATTGAATAGAACGGTATGTGTTCCCGTGTATTTGATGAACAGGAAATTTCGTCGTTTCTTGTCAGGCGTGTCACGGCGGCTGCTTCAAGATTCCATCCTCGCTTTTGTAATAAAGCTCGCGGGAAATCTGGCGTTGGTTCACTCACGCATGCATCACGCACGCGACGAAGAGTTTGGAAACTACGCGGAGGACTTTGAGAGTGGAACTCCGTGTGTTTACCCTGCATCGCGTTGAATTTACCAGAGCGTTAATGACGCGCGGCTCCAACGCTCAACAAACGTCACCAGAGATTGAAGCCTTCTTAAGGCCTCACCCTGCAGGAATGATGTATTCTTGTCATCGCTTTTGTATTTCGGTTCGTCTCAAGTTCCTCTTTATTCCAATGCCTATAAACCATTTCGGTAAACGTAAGCCGTCTGTGTTCGCTCGCGTATTTCATCGGTTCCATGTCTCGAGTCGATCGTTGGCTATAATTCGTCGGTTTAATTTCAATCGAAGCGGATACTCGCTCTTTCGTTTTCGGTATGTAAATTCAACCATTTTTCTCCACATTATTCGCATAAAGTACACGGGACGATTATTATTCAAAAGCTTTTTATACGCATCGTGCACATTAAACGTTGAGCTTTGACAACGATCAGACACGAAAAAGAGCAACGTATGTCTCCGCGGATATTTCGTAACAGGGATGTTAAAAAAACAGACTAGCAGGTACGGAATAAAAGCACAGCAGAAGAAAAAGAAAGAAAACGGTTAAATATTACCGGATATAAATTCAGTCTGGATGTCTGTGCATCTGGGTCAAAGACGTTAAGCGCTTCTAAATTTATCCAACTCTTATTCCGACTCACAAACTGAAAGACGAAATAAATTATGTATAAGCATGAAGAGCTTCTAAATATACAGTGGCCTTTACGCGCTGGTCGACAAGCCGAATATATGTAAGGTACATCGCATAGCTGAATTACGTCTCCTGCAAAGCCAGCCTAAGCTCGTCACTTGCTTTTTTCCTCCACTTTTTCTACCACCGAACCAAAGTCGAGCGACAAAGTGAACTCCATCGGGGGCGTTGATCAGCTTATGATCGAACGAGCTACGAAATCCCGGGGTGCTTGAGTGACCTGACAATATTCTGAGAATACAGGTAACCCATTATTACCGAGCCACGGTGCGGAAACACGTTAATTAACGTCTAACACTCTAATCAGAGAAGCGCATGTGGGCAACGTTCATGCATATCAAACACCCTACGGTTCGTGTAAATCCAGGTTGTCGGACAGACTGATGATACCGGAAGCTGAACAATGATCATCTGCTCCAATGCGGCGCGCTGTGATTGATAATATTATTAGAAACCAGTGCATCATGCGGAAGGCGAAATATCGGCGCCATTGAGGGGGGAGAGAATTTGTGGTGGTCCAATATACATTCGCGTGGCATTACCCCGGGTACATGACTGCAATATGCCCGCCCACGTCATCCCCTATCTGCGTAGGCATCGAGCTGCAGCATCGGAATTATTGCGCGAAAATCATCCGGTCCGAATGCCGCACGTATGTAGCTTTATGGCTACAGAGTATCCGATGAAAGCCTAGGCTTCTGCATGCGAGGTATCGAACTCGGGTGAAGGCGGGGGTAGTTTCATGCGAGATTGCGTGATGAAAAATGCCCGATGCGTCATTCAGAGTTTAGAAGGGTCAGATTATTCCGATCAGCTGCGCTATAAATTTTACTTTCATGAGCGTAGCCATTAAACTTTGTCGGTAATTGTAATTCAGCGGTAATTAGACACGTATTTATTCACGACGGTGTTAATTGAGTTTTGTATTAATCGCGCCAGACGTCTCAAGTTTCTTTATGGTGTTACGCGACGGTTCAAATTATCTCCCATCTCCTATCCGGTTGTTGTATAACAAACCATCCGAGTGGATACGCTGACAATGTTATGGAAACATTACACAATGGAAGGCTCGTCGCACGTTTTACTCGAGGTTTACGTGAGCTTTTCCTTTTTTTTCTTCTGTTAAACACTCCGGATGCGTAAATAGCGCGGGCTTCTTTACGACGCGACAGTTTTGTGCCCTACGTTAAATCACAACCAATTTGTGGAGTAAGGCAATTCTCTCGTAATATATTGTGGTAACGACTGGACCCTGCACTTGATATTTCACCTTAGCCACAATTCGTTTAAAAATTTTATATTCCGACAAATAATAAGTTTTGTTTTTTTCTTATCGCTGCTTTTTCTTAAAATTATTAAGTTAAATAGCCACTGCGATAAAATTCTATAGTGCCACCAGTTTAACCTTCGTCATTATGTTTTCTGGGGATAACTTTCAGCATTGGAAAAGTCGTTGTGTAACGGAATATTTCCGGTACTTTTATTTTATCACCAGCTTCAGAGTTACGTTCAATTTCCACAAAAATATACTTTTGCCCATTAACCCGGTGTGTAATAATTTTCGCAAATTTACTGCATCGTTTAGGTATGCGCGACGGTGGCGGATCCGTTTTATTTGCAATTGGTACAACGTATTATTGGGAATTTATAACCCCCGCGTATCGGGAAGACGGAAAATCACGAACGAGCCCTGAGAATTCATTCCCGTAACGGTATAACGCATCCGTCATTTGAATAAGTTATCTCTTCATGATACATTCTTGGCACGATTGACTATTTGATTGTCGTATCCTAGTTGCCGATATCGTTTCAATATTGAAAGCAATTTTTCAGGCTGAAAAAAGTACGCTTGATTCGCTCTATCAAGCTTTAAGCCATGCATTCCCCGATGAAATCCATTTGACGATGGAAAATTTCGTTTCTGAAAAATGCTGATTCAATTTTCATTCACCTCGTTTCCAACTCCAATTTAAAACTCTCCAACCGCGTTGTTGTTCAAGTATTACTCGTATTTTGTGGCAAAACAAACACTGCTTTCGAAAAAATCATTCATGCCGTCTGGCTGCAGGGGTGAATTTCAGTATCGAGATAAACCAGCCAGGTTTAGTGTTCCGCTACTCGATTATTGAAACTTGGCTTTTGTATCCAATTCCACAAAATGCGGTTCGCCCTCGCCAGCCGTTGTCAGTAACCTTCCAAAGCATGAGGTGGCACAACTGATTAAGTATGTATACTTTAATTACTTTTACAATATCATGAAACTCTTTACTGTCACAAATGTTGGGATTGCGATTAAAAAACTTTCTTACGTAAACATTATGCAATGTAAATTTACGATTTGCAATCAGCTTCAGTGAATTCATACTGAATCATTTGTGTTAATAATAGCTAGTCCCTTACATGACTTTTACTATTGTACTATATGGCCAAAGCTTTTCCCCCGGCAATAATTATATTTTTAATATTTTTATTATTCTTCCCAACGGGATTTGAAAAAAGTATTTCACCTTCGTACACGTTGCTATTAATTAGTCACGCAGGCTTCTAGTCACACTTTGATTCAGGGCCATTAGAGTGAGCGTGCCGTAATGACGAAGTCGCAAAAGGTTATAGCTCACTAAGGTCATATTTCGTTTAATAACTTTTCCGTTTGATGTTTGTGACGGGTAAATTGCTTTCGTTCTACCCGTGATTACGGAGGATTTGGGAGTTCGTTTTAAAATCTTGTAAATTGTGCTCAGATATATTTTCATTTTTCTAACAAGTATTAATTGACGTTTTAATAGATTTTGCAACAGAGGCACTGCTGCTCGTTTGACGCGAACCTGAGTTTTAAAAATCTAAATAAAAAAATCTAGGTATTGTTTAAACATCACAGAAAAAGCTCGCCCAGTTTTCCTAACCAAAATTGATTGTTTAAACATTGTAAAATTTCACCACGGTTAAAGAAAGTCCCCATTGCCACGACTTATGAATTCCACGAGGAGTTTGAAAAATGTTTAGAATGAAATTCACCCGGAGTGACCTGTTAGAGTGAAATTATATCGGTAGATCTGAAAAACAAATACAAGTAGGTAATCGAGAGATCAGGAAAAAGTGAGGGCTGATCGCGGAAATATTTTATAAATATAATCAATTCGCATTTATTTCTAAAATATTATTTACGATATATTATACACATCTGCCTTGCGTAGACACATGCAAACTGGGATCCCAATACATAATAGTTTATTCGCTAATGAAGAGTTTCATAAACGGTATATCTATTGAATTACATCCTCGTTAAGGGAAAGCTAATTGCCTCGTAATCGAACAAAGATACCGCGTGTAAGATATTATTCAATAAGCGTCCCGCTAAGAGACATATTAAACGATACGCCGTTAGGACGTTTTCGTATAGCGGAAGCGACGTGGATTCGTTAGCATCCAGCTCCTCGTAAAATACTCGGACAATTAAAGCTCAGGAGTCTTCTTTGTCGCGGGTTTAACGCGATCCTAAATGCGAGACACGAGTTGGCGATACGTGTCGCGTCTTTCGTATGAAAGCTCAGGGAAGCTGCTGTTGCCCGTCGTTGTTAAGAAAATTTACCTTCGGAGTCACGCTGCGCCTTTACGAACGTTATTTACGAGCATTTTATTTCACTCCAGCATCTGTCGCTGTAAAAACTTGGACGGTACATTTTTTAAACTCGTTATTTCAAACGTTCAAACACATCGAGAACGATGCTTTGCGCCGTAATTGAATCGTTCACAAATGCTACGTAGACCCTCGCACAGAAACTGCAACCCTTGTACTCCATTCCGCTTAAAAAATGTACCGTGGAAGCAAAACCTCTACGCTTGATTTACTATTTGATGAAGCGTAGACGCTATTTAATTCACGAACAATTGCTGCATGTTACAATTGACCCCGCACGTTACTTATTCAGCTGAAGTTGAAACAGAAAGGCATCGAGCAGAAAACTGCAGTTTCTCTCAATGCAATTTACTTAATTGATCCCTGAGGCTTTACGGGCCGCTTGTACTTACATACTATATCTATGTACAATAAGGACGCCCACGTGAGCCACGTAGTATCTCTGACGTCAGAGATGCACTGACATTATTTTCAATATTGTATCTGTTTTCAGTACGCGTTCAATCGTCCCAGAATCGGGTATTCATCCGTTTCAGCGAATGGAAGGTTAAATTCTTCTTTTTTTTTTTCAACGAGGACCTTTCACTGCTGCACTTTAATCTGGTCTGATTAAGAATGGAGAACTTTGAGATACTGCAGCAACAGACGCTTCTCACTCTCGTGATAAAATTTTGAAGTTTAACCTATCCAACGAGTGGGCATCATTTCATAAAGCTCTGACCGTTTACGGAAAAACCGTAAGAACCACGCACGTAGTTTTCGGGCTTAAAAAGCACAATTTCCCCATTGCATGATGGCGTAGAGTCGGGAATCGAACTTCCGTATGGTGGTACTTAAGTGGTTTATTGCGAGATATATTTTTTGTTATGGACTCATAAGTAAGTACGCGAAATTTCGGCAGACGTTAATTGCGTTTATACCCTTGAATAATGTGGGATCAACCGGCTATTAATGTGGAAAAGCTCGTATAAAAATATTCAACGAGTCTTGCATCGTTATCCCTTTATCCTGTAAAGTCTACATTTTTTTTATTCAATTCGATCTCTGCAAGTATGACATTTTGGAACTGTCGTAAACTTACGACTCGTACATCAGCACCGATTTCTTTTCAATCGATCCTCTCATCGGTCAAAAAAAAACTTCTCATCTCGATTGTGAAAAATTTGGAATATATGAAAATCAAAGTGGGAAACAAATTCACCCAAAACAGTGGTAGCAGTCTACAAAAAACGTATCACATATGCGTAGCATTGAAATCTTTTACATTTTACATGGTTCAGGCCCCCTTAGAACAAGCCGACAAACGTTTGGATGAAACGTTTAAAGTATTTTCCAGTTCCAGTCGATAAACTACTTCAGGATGCTGAAAAAATTTCTTACACCTGTCTTGTATTAAGCAGTGAGCATTGGAATCAAAATCAAAAATAGTAAGAAGGATACTTCGATCATGGCAGAATAGATACTGTTATCCAACCATTTTCGCCCTGACACGTTACAGGTGCATAGAGTAATTCGAGGATCGTGAAGGCTTTGGAACGGGAGTGCAGCAAAGCCCTGTCTTGATAATGGGGTTGTTATTGTCTGGGTTGTTGTGTGGCCATGAGCCAGAGTGTGCTCGAGGTTCTCCGTCCACCCTTCCGAAGTTCCGCAAGGCTCGTACCGCGGCGTTCCCCTCATCGCACTTAACCGCCATAACCACCCCATAACCGGCATCCCTTGCCGGGTCAGCACGCGCAGACGTATCCGAGGTTGCGAGAGCGTGTAAGTCCGGCGACGAATTCACCTGTGAGAGGGGGAATCAGGGGGTGGCAGGGGGAGAAATTCCACCCGGGACGATGTGCACCCCTAAAATACCGGCGCGCACACTCTGACGGTTGGGACAAAAACACGCGGGATACGTGCGGTGTTCCTTGATTCCCGTCAAGCTTCTTGGTCGGGAGTCGCGGTCCTTTCCTGCTTACTGACGAGCTGACGAGGACCTCGCCGACGATGTCCTCCAGGAGGCCGTTGGATTCGCGATCGCGCGAAAGAATCTCCCGAAGAGAAATAACGAATTCTTTATTTATCGAGTAAGCCACTCGGTTTTCATTTCGTCCTCTTTTCACTCGGTCGACCTCCTGAGAGCAAAGGTCAAGGATGGACGCCCTCCGATCTCGTTGCAAATCTTCCACCGATATGGACGTAAGTGTGCGATATTGCGGCTCACTCGAGAGCCTCTCTTAGGATGATTTTCATGTTATATTTATCGACTAACCCCATGACTTATCACGGTGATACGGCTCTTCTAAAGCTGTAATATCGGAAAATGAAATCACTTCTTAACCCTCTTTAGTGCAGTACCTACTGTATTTTAGAGGGGTTGTTTTGTAAAGTAACTGTGAAATACGTACATCTGAGATTTCTCACAACTCCGCACTTTCTGAATAATACATATTTTCATGTAATTTTAAAATGCGTGTACTGCTGGTGGTGTACAATTAAAGCATTCATGATGACCTCAGCTGCCGCGGTAACTACTCGCAATTAGCTATCTCATCGATTTTCACGGTTACTCGTCATTTTTCAAGTAATATGAAGGCAGAAACGATTCTGAGGTAGATGTTCCGGTTTTCGATCATTTACAAAGGTACTTCCGATAGTTACACGAACGTGCGTTCATATATCATGTATATTATAGGTTTCTTCTATGGAATTGAAACGTTCGACTACCAAGAATATGAGAAAATGAGTTATTGAGAATTCAAACGATTCGTAGCGAAAAATGTTCCAATTCCTGATTAGGGAAAAATCTGCATCCGTGGTTTTTATCCCATTACAAATCATTCCTTCAGTGTTTCACTGAAGAGTATTTCAAGCACATGATGAATTATTATAACGCATCATACCTCAGCTCATAAATATAAAAACTGCTACTTACATATAATATAGAGTTTTTGACCTGGTACTTATTAGTTCAAAGATGTGCGATTAATCGGTTAACCCGAAACACGATTAACCGAAAAACCAATAAATTTATCGATTAATCGCCCATCCCTAAATTAGTTGATGTATGACTCACAGAACGAACGAGCACGCGATGATTCAAAAGAGGGGCGAGTCGTGGATCAGAAAATTTATCGTCTTCTTGTCATATTCCATTATCACGTCATTTGGTTTTAACGACAGCTGATGTTTGGCCTGGGAGGAAACTAGAGAAGATATCGAAAGACGAGTAGTGAGAGAAATGGCCGGGAATAAGGGGCGGAAGAAAAAGGAGAAAAAGGAATCGGAAAGGCAGCAAGTCGGTGGATCGAAGCTATGCTATCGGAATGCGATATATAAATGTAAATGAGAACCACTTTCGCGGTATGCGCAATTAAGAAGTTATGAAATTCTTCGATGCCAGAACATCTTCCCTCCGTACTGAGCCTGGAAAGAAAGGTATTCTGGCTGGTGATTAATGGCAGACGGAAGGGCGTGAGATAGGGTTACGCTCCGAGGCGCGGGGCGTACGGCGCGATGAAAGTGACACTAAATAATGTAAGACGAGCCACGAGATGCCGGGGGTGAATCTTGGCGGAAAAGGGGCGGCGGCGAATATCGTCTCTTATAAATTCATAAGCCCGCGTAATATGTTCGCAAAGTATCCATACGCGGGCGTGCGAGACCTTCGTTCACCCTCCTCTTCCTTTTTTAATCATCTTCAGTGAAAGGACCGATCGATGCTCCCCCACTTCCGCCCTTCACATCCACGTGGAAGATACTTCCATGGTTATTTCCAATCGAAAAAGACACCGCGCCGCATTCTCTCGCCGCGAGCGTCTGCCTCTTTTCACAGTGGCTGTCGGCCAGTTGTTCCTGAATTTGTCGGCTTGCTGTCGGTAAGAGATTGGACGAAGACCAGAGCTTCTGTGCTTTGACTACAACTCTTCGATTCTCGGCTTCTTCGTCCTTATTATTCATGTGGTTACAAGCGTTTACCAGCTGCAAATGGTGCACATGGTGTGTATGAAATATACCTATATTGACGGACTGGGGAAAATAAATTTCAGGGGTGCTAGCTGAGTGCCTATACACTGTTAGCGAATTCTGAACAACGGATGCTTTTTTTTTGGCGACTAGGACTTGAAACTCACCAAGGCGATAGCAAATTAGTATATTTTTCCGAAGAATTATTTGCTTTTATGCCACCTTGGGATATCTACAGGAAAAGTAAAAACTAAATTGAATTTTTTGCAAAAAGAGTACCCGAAGTGCTTTTTCACGTTATCTAATATCCTTGAGCGTAAAATCGTACGGAAACCGATGTGAAATTCAAACGTATAAAATAAATTATTTTAATTATTAACGAGCAATCTGTGAACGTTGAAACCTGTGAAAACTTCAGATGGAATTTTGATGATGGAATTGAGGTCGTATCGGACTTGGAATAATATTATACGTCCGGTCCAACGGCTGAATTCATTTTATTAATTGTAACTGATTGTGAAAGCAGCAATCAAATATGATTGCAAATGAAACGTAGCTCTGCACTTTTTCTGTTTGGAAATATACACAGCATATCAATCATATTGATAACCAATGCAAACTATTATTAATTTCATCAGATAAAAACATCGAGACGTGCGGAATTTCACTGTTTTTATGCGAAAAAAAATAGGTTCAACAAAGAAATCAAAGTTATATATTAGTGACAATTTAAACTCACGAAACTTGAGCAAAACAAGTACTGTAGAATCTTGAGAATTTTCTGTTCAATTCGCTGAAAATTATTGATTCTTACGTGTAAGCAGTCCGGAGAAGTCTTGGAAGCATCCCTTCGCGTCGCTTTAGCTCTTTACTTATTCTGGTGATTGAAACACCTAGAATATTCAACGTCACCAGTTTAAATGTCCCAAGCGCTGATCGATCTTTTTTCCCATACGTATACGCTATAATCGTGAAAATTCGTCTGAACCGAAAAAATTGGATAGAAGTCTCCAACTAATACAAAATTCGGCTTTCACCAACATTTTGCAAACATCCACGATTAGAAAAAAATGTCCCAGTAGGTGCAGCGAAATTTTTGGATTCATTCGACCAATTTTTTCCTCCCTTGAAAGATATATATCAAATGTTAATGTGAAAATTATAAAAAATTGTGCCACATTCAGTAACATAAATGTAAAAAATGACACCAACATAAAATGTACCTGCTGACGTACTACGTTTAGTTAAATCTTTCTAAAAGTTATTCGCAACTCGATCCGGAAGAAAAAATCATTTCGTTTGGCCGTAGGTATTTTGATTGGCCGACACCTGACTGTTTCGCCGTGTCTTATTGCTGCTTGAGATACACTGGGCAGGCCAATTATCTATCTACCCGGGCACCCGATGAGCCAAGCAGACCCTGTTCCTGGGATTGAGTTGTGCGTACGGTATCGACCTATCAACCCTCCGCACGGGATCCTCTCGCCGCAAAACCTATCAACGACAAGCCCCCGTGCAATTGTTTTCGACAAAATTACGGACGCCGTGCAATTAATTGAAGAGGGCCGTTTGCAAATTGCGCCTCGACGATTTCTTTAATTGCAGTGTTATTTCGTAGCTGAAGAGAACAATCGGATCAAGTTTACACCGAGTGCGTTTAAATCCGTACATTCGACATCTCCAATTTTTCGAGGCTGTCAAGTCAGGGGCAAACTGTTGCTCACACCAAGAAGCGATAGATCTGGCGCGAAGCTCGAGTTCCGGTCCTTTTACGAGCTCTCTAAAACCGCGAAATTGCGCACGAAAGGAATCGAGAGAATAAAAGAAAGAAAAAACAAAAATAAGAAGAAAAAAGAAAGAACAAAGAAAACGGGAAAACAGATAAGACGAAGATACAAAAAGTGTAAAAGAAACAGATGGAAGAGAAAACCAACCAACGGAAGGGAAAAAAGCGAGTGTGTGGGAGACAACGCCACAGAAGAGGAAACAAAGTGTCGCATTGTACAGCCACGGCAAGATTCTCTCTCTTCGTCCCGAGAGCTGGAAGAACGTTCTTTGAGAACTAACGTGACAGCTTACCAATTCCTCTCTATACCTTCCTCTGTTTCTTTGTCAGCAACTTCTCTTCGATGAAAAAAAGTTTGGTCGAACGTTCGTTGCTGGTAAAAAAATTTTCCAATTAACAAAATTCTGATTGTCAATTACGTTCGGAAAGGTCTCTTTAAGGAAATTACGGAGGCCGGTTTAATTTCAGAATGTGACTAATTGAGAAAAAAATTTCGGGTCAACCCTTCCGTTACCTAACTACCCTAATTTTTCGCAATTCATTATAAAATCATTTCAAACTCTGACCCACCCGCAGTAATATCTACCATTACGAACTCCGAATTTTTACAGTTTCGATCATTTAAGCTGATGAAGTATAACCTAACGGTCAATCTGAATCTTAAGCTCTGCTCTTACGTCGTCTTCGGTGCAACGGAGAACTGCTGCACGTGTGCATGCTAATTATACTAATGAACATTTATTCAATTACCGTGTGAAGCTCTCGGCTGACTGCGGGACAAAGGGACGGTTTCCTACGACATCGTGCATAGTATAGATATAATACCTATATACTGCACTGCCGACAAAGATAATTTGTACAAACGACTCGGTCGTCACTTTCACATGCAGTCGCGTGTGTGTTTTATTGCTGCCCACGCAGTTATGCCACAAACAATTTCGCAATTCTCAACTGCAGTCGGTCAAGGCATCCTCTGCGTGATGTTTATGTAGCACATACACGCGGATCTCGATCCTCGATCTTCTCTGATAACGGTTTCCCAGTTACGTGCGCGACACAATTCGCCATTGTTTCCCCTTTCGTCGCGATCTAGTATACCTTGATCAGTGTTATCTCTAATAACAGTTACATTGTCTGTGCAATTCGCACAATATTACACACTCCATAACTATGGGATGAAACCAGAGATCAATAACCCGTTTCTCGCGTCTAGAATGCGGCGGTCATAGTCCTTGCATAATTATAGCTTTACCTCACGTTATTGTACAGCAACAAAAACTGATCTTGTTTATGCTTTCGTCTAGGATTTTCTACCACGGAATATGTCAATCAATAAGTTCTTTTTTTATTTATATATATATATATATATTATATATATATATATATATATCTACACTGTTCGTTTTATACCAATGTTGTTGAATCGTGATCTAACTTGAAAACGATTTGACAGAATCTATATTTTCCGTGCCGCGTTAAGCAACAAATTTACGTACACTGCATCACGAGTGATGATTTCCGAGAGCTACTTTACCTTCGCAGGAGGAAATTGTTTTTATTTATTCTTTTTTTTTTCGTCTTATTATACATCACCGAGAGGTGTACTAGACTCGGAAGCTTATCTAGAGTGACGGATACTTTCACATTACGGTGAAATCATTCAACTGGAGCGAGTAGTCGTCGGTATATGAAGAATATCGCAGGCTGGCGCACTTGTGCACTTTATTGAGTGCAGAACAAAAGTGTACCGTGGCTGTACGTAACACGTATCCGTATAAAACAAGGTAGATAGTTATAAGGTATCTAGGTCGCCGGTTATGTAAAACTTGGCAATAAAATGAACGTCATTGAGTCATCACTACAGAAGTACAAGAAAAAGAAATACAAAAGATAAATAAAAAACGAGAGAGAACAATGTATTAAAAACACAAGTGGATGTGAATACACACGAAAAGATCCTGCGTGCACGGATGAGTACCAGAACGACTGGTTAGTTTGTAAGCACCGGGGGTATAATTCATGTGGAATCTCAATAGGGCGTTGTCAGGCAGTCGTACGAATCCCTTCGAAGCAACAAGGGAATATACGAGCCACAAAAAGGAAAAATAAAAAGTCAATGTGCAGGCTCCGACGTACTCGGAAGCTTGAAGTATATCATTCGAGAGATTTCTCTACGGAGACAAAGCTGCATGGGATGTAGAATTGTTCCCTAAAACTAGCGAAATCTGAACGATAAGTTTAGAGGATGTTTTCCTTGCTGTACCGGATCTCTGACAAATCTCGACTTCGTTGCAAAATTTATCGGCTATTATACCGGCACTAAACGACCGTCAGAGGCTTCGAGCACATATTAGTGAGTTATTAGCGAGACAGAATTTTGGATTTAAATGCAACATCGTTTACCTCGTTCCAAAAAAGATACAAAATTGGTGCCCCGAGGCGCCGGACGAGAGCGAAAGTTTGGGGACCAAAAACGTTTACGTAAAGCACAGGGCAGGGACGCCTCATCGAATTATTCTAATGTCTGCAATTTATTCTAAAGCGCACCGGTGGCGCTTTTAATGCCCCCACCATAAAGTATTATTATTTTGCGAAAACGTTTAGGGTGACAAATTAGATTTGTCCCTCGGAACGGAACTTGCACCCACCAACGTGACGTCCGTGCTGTAGCTCTCACAACCTTTGCTGTCTTCGCAAACTTCGCTATTGCACGGAATTCGAGGGTTCAAATTATTGATTAATCTGACGCTTGAAATATTTATCGTATTAATTCACCCTCGGAGTTACGGAATTTTATGATTTTCACTGATATCGGATAAATTGCGACCGATGCGAACCTCTTACGATGAGTTATTCTTGGATCAAGTTATGCTAATAATTGCCCCTCGAACCTAGCTCCGCGAAGGGTGTTGATTTTATTTTATATCTTCGTTTTCTCCCTTCGTTATGTCACACTCAATCGTTATCGATTACATTAACAAGGAGAGTATCAAACTTCTGGATAACGGATTCTGCTGAAATTTCTAGAGATGTTTTTTTGCCTCAAAATATGGAGCTTCTGATGTGCAGTTTCCAATTAGAATTTATCGTATCAGCAATTTAATGAGTGGAATGTCCTTGTAAGCGAGACCTGTTGTATATTTTTTCCTGATGTATTAATTTTCAATGTTTTCGCTTGAAGTTTTGTTCATAGGTTCTCATATAGATTCAACTGTAAACGGATATTGTTATTGTTTCAGAGCCGCGGTAAAGTATGAACTACGAATTTTCAAGAACCTGTTGTATTGTGCATCAAGAGAAAAAAAGGCCCAACAGATAAAACTGCAACCGCATATTTTTGGCCGAGGAAATACTCCTAAAAGTTTCCGCAAAATCTGTGATTCAAGGATCTGATATTCTCCGTGTAAGTACTTATTACGAATTTCTCGCTAAAGATGAAAGAAAAAAAAAAACAACTCCTTATCAGCCCCTAAGTAAATTAATTTCCCAAACCGTGTACCTAGCTGTACTTAGCAGTCAAGTAACCGTTAAGTACGGTACGATTTTTTGATATTTATGAACCATTTGGTAATGCGAACTCGCAACATCTTATAATCTCGCTCGTGTTGTAAATTAGAGCGCTGTTAAGGCTCCCGCGGTCGAAGGTGCCGCAGGTAGCACGTTAAGGCAAGAACGAAACGAACAAGCTCAATTGCACGGGTCTGTAAACTGTAAATTTTATCGCTGCAACAAAGCTTAATTAAGGCAGCTTGACTAGCGTCGTGCCGTGCAGGTTGCAGGTTGAGTATTTACGGGCGGACACTTTCGCGAAAGAGCCGTTCGCTAATTGGACATTATTACTACTGATCGCGCATAAACCGAAAAAAAAATAATTCGCGATTCAAGTATCGGTAACCATTGTTCTAGCATAACGGAGCTGACGGCCCGCCATGGGAAAGTGAATGCCAATAAAATCCCGAATAAAAAATAAAAAAGAAATCGTTTCACTCTTGAGCGCCGTTTCACTGCAGCCGGTTACAGTCGCCGTGCTTTGAACCTTATCAACGTGTCGTGAACGTGCGACATTAATTAATTAGTTAATTGTTAGCCCAAGGTGACCATTTTGTAACGAATCAGGGATAAAGCACGGCTTTCAGTTCTGCAAAAGATTAAGGAGCTTAGCGCGAGTCGCAAGCGCGGTTTTATACCGTTTTGACGATAGTCATGTACCAACTTTTATATATTTTGCAGGTATTTGTACGCATGAATGGTTCGCAGGTAGTACAACCTGCACTCGCAATTTTCGTGTATATTACGCTGCAGCATCTAACACCTTCCATGCAATATCGCGGACGCGTTCAATATTGAATATCCATACCGATCGATCAGCCTACCCCTAATGACATTATCCATCGAGATGATATCGCGAGAAGCTGCAGCGATGCTGGAAACACTTGAATGATGTTTTGCTAAAAATTTACGAGAGACGATTACACGGAACTCGTTCTGCAACAGTTCTATTATGAACGTAAAAGCCCGTGTGAAGAATTTAAGCATTGCGAAAATTATTCAGAGTATGGATTCAGGCCAGGGTAGTTAATCCGGCAACCCTTCGTAAAATTAGCTTAACCATCCCGAAAATCCGGAAATTTGCTAATTTCAGCGGTTGCTTCATATCACACCGCAAGCTTAAATTGGGCCGACGATTTCATTCGCCTAATTATAATCTGCACGAAGTGATTACACGCCCGGAGAAATACGTCTCTCATAATCTTAGAACAAAAATGAGCAGAGTGAACAAAGCGACATGCGAGCTTTAATGCGACACTCTACACTTTGACGTGTTTTGAATCACGCGTTACAGATTCCGAGACTCCGTAGCATCGACGAAGTTTCGTTCGACATGCGATTATGCAGTGTATAATACGTCGGATGCAATCGAAGCTGTATGTGGTGCAAAATAACGTATCCATTGGCAAGACAGTTCTCACAAAGCAGAGCAATATCTATCTTTACTCAATTAAATACATATATGTTCGTGCTTTTCAGCTGAAACCAATAATGCACTTGCGAAAAAAAATTTCCCGTCGCGGTAATTTTTAATGTATAAGTCAGTAGTAGCGATGCAGTCTACGGGTGCACAATGCCCGTGAATTATTATTTTTATTTCATAGATTATACAAAAATTTGCCTGGCCAATAAAGTGTGGCGCAAATTAAAGCATCGGATATAATTTCGGTAGCGTTGAATGGGGACGTGCATTTCTACACCAATTTCCGGGTATCAATCAGGTTAGCGTTTCCATGTAACGAGTTGGTATTTGCGCAAAGCGAAATTTTATTAAATTACACACACCAATTTCACGTAATTAGATGCATGTACCGTAACTATTGCGCCATACCCGTTCTACACTCCCTCTATCTCTCAATGCTGGTTGGTTTCATAATTACGCAAGTGCTTAATTAATTTTCCCCTGGCACAGGGCGACGCCACGTACTGCAGGATGCTATCGCGACACTCTCTGGGAGCACAAACCGATTGAGTCGTGAACTACGAAATAGTGGGAAATGACTAGTGCAGTGAACAACAGGTATGTAGGTTGTAGGTATATGCGTGGAATGGTTTGAGTGTGGAATTAATTATGGTGACATCGTGCATTGGATTACGACACAATTCACGCTTAGGTTTAATAAGGCAGATGTGCACAATCGAAATGGACTAAGTTTGAATCGGTTTTGTGAACTGACGACGGTTACGCTCGACCAAATTTTGCACAAAAGCCGTTACAGTGAACGTGAAATGATTTTCAGGAAAAACTGTTTTGCGAACCTTTCCATGGGTTCGCAAGCTAACCTCGTACGAGGGATAATGCAGCAATCGCCAAAGTTAGAAGCACGGGCGATAGGGATCGAGATAAAACAACTGACTCTCCATAAGAAACGACTAATAGAAATAGGACATAATGGAGAAGGCTCCGGAAAAGATACAGAAATAGATATTGGCCAGTCGTTCGCCAGGGCGAAGGAAATTGTGCCATCATGAGACTGGTGGAGAGGGAGTCGGAGAAGAAAGCTCTCCTCCGGGTGTTGGCTGGCAATGACGTAGGGAACGGCGGGTAATATTTCACCCCTAACTGGAAAAACTCTGCCCTCCTTCGCGTGACCTCACCACCCACCCCCGCGTCACCGTCTTCCTCGTCCTTTATTTTTCCGTTCCGTTCGCTACTCTTTGCCGCGGTTCGCCATACACCCACCACCGCACTGTGCTACACGACTAGTGAAACCTGGTTCCAGACAAAAATCTCCTCGAGGCCCTCCTCGTCCGAAACGATGCAGTTTCGCGTTTACACCAGACGCCGCTTCCATCCAATTGTAACGAACTAAATCATGACAGGAATCGAAGCGTGCTATTTTTCACAAGGATGGTATGTGTATACATACATATGCGTGTGTGTGTGTGTGTGTGTATGCGTGTCTGATAGCTCATCCGCGATATCTGTCAACCTTTACACACACACCAAATTTCACGTGTATCAGAGTCTTTTCTGGCAGCCTAATGCACAAGAGTGGCTACATCGCGAATCCTTTTCTCTGGTTAGAAATTTAGAACCATTACAATCGGATCGAATGAGTGGCTGTTTTCATTCATATGCTATAAGAAATTGTATAAGTCGTAAAATTCACAATAATGGACAGATATAGAGTAATGTATAGAAGAGTTTTTGTGGTCGATTTGGAAATTTGATATCAGATTGTGTGACGTTGACACCAAACACACCCCATTTATGATACCATTCACGATATTCTCGGTCAATGTATTTCCATTGATATCAAATTTCGTTTAATTTGCATACTTCAAAGCTGATGTGAACTTGCGTCGATTATGGAACGGACTTCTAAGGCAGACTCTAGAATCGTTGAAATTCTTTTGCGAAGCGATATCCACATCTGGAAGCCCCTATAACCTCATGAAACAAAAACCTAAATTTGTACATAAATTCGTACTCTTAAATTTTTTTCTCGTGGAAATTTAGCAACCATTCATAAGTTGGGTTTTTTCGCGAGGGAAGAAGTTCACTTCGCTGATCCTTCATTTTGGGGACTTACAGTCCTTCCTGATCCATTTATCTTCGACACTTTTGAATGCGGATTTACATGAGACAAGGATGTGTCAATGACTGGTAACGTTGTTATTGTTGTTGCTGTTGTTGTTGTATGTGCCAAGCAGTACATTCAACGTTAACGTAATCACGAAGCAGTCCAGCCACAGCAGCCAGGCGAATTTCACACCAGCCTCGTGCCCGGTGTCTCTTTGCCAGAGCATTCATGAAGCAATATACATGCGTGCATGCGCGTTGGACTTTCCCTCAACCCCACACCCCACTGCCCCATGTACCACTAGAGCTGTTGGATATTATCCTGGTTTGTGCAGCGCGCTCATATGATGGCATGAATATTCCAATGTTGTGAATGGAATTAGGCACGTGCACTCACTCTATTTTCCATGCTTCAAAATTTACACACCCGTATCATTCTATAGATATGAAAAAATATTACGGAATAGTTACGCCTGTATCTTATGGTGATGTTCACATGCTATGGCAGAAATAACTTTACAAAATATTTGTGTATAATCTTAATGTTCTCCGCGTGTCCTCAGAGTATGTAAGTCCCCAAGGCCAAGGGCTATATGTAGGTATAATTAACAGGACGGTCATCGCGTTGACCAGAGTTATTAAAGTTGATGAAAATTCCGGGAGGGAGGGGGATCGATTAATCGCGGACGTGCATTGAAATTCTGATCATAATCGCGTCCAAACAAATTATACCTCCAACGATATAAAAGCGTATACGTCTTCATAAATTACCAGAGACCCCACTCTGCGCGTTGTAGAAGGAAGAAGAGGAAAAAATGATGACAATGATAATGATAATAATAGTAATAATGATAACAACAATGATAATAACAATGATAATAACTATAATAATAATACAGGAGTGTGTTGATGTTGATGTTGGAGAGCATGTGTTTCCGCTGCGCAGCGACTAATGATTCTGGAGACAAATGGATCTTTCATCACACTGGAATACGCTCGTGGGCTCGTCGTCGTCTCTCTTCGCTTCTCTTGAAATTACGCGGCTCTGTTATTAACGTGGTAATTTTCAAGGAGATGTGAGTTACGTACGTGGTACGAACTTGGCTGGCCCCGGTCGAGAGGATAAGCAGGGAGCAAGGATGCGAAACAGGTTTTGCAAGGTGATGCGTTTTTCGGCTGTCAATCGATGCGCGTTTGCTTGCTTTGTGGAATTGACTTACCGCTGCACCCTTGCGTACCTCATACCTTGGTTTCGGGCCTCCGAAATACCGCGGTTAATCGGAACTGAAAAATAACGAAGCATAAGAGGCGTGTTATTAAAGTATATCCGCATAATTGCATGCCTTACACTCCGTGGAACGGAAGTATTTTTCCTAGGTGCCCTTGCGTGACTCTTACTCGTAATATAAACGATAAAGGTGAATGGTAAGCCTCGATTTCGTTAGTGCATCGTTGAAAAGCGCTGGCATTACAAGACTGCAAGTATAATTTTACACCCGACTACCAGATTCGTTTGATGATTGAACTGATACTGTCGAAGAGAGTGAGAGGAACGGACTGATTGTGAAGCAGAGTCGTGGGAAATGAAATGTCGAAATCCTTTATTCTCTTGCGTACCGTACGGTGTAAAAATCAGGACGTACGTGCGGAAAACGATGAATTCGGGGGAAGTGAAAATGGCGAGGCAAAGCCGTTTCAAGCCTGCAAGAGTTTAGGTGGCTGGAAGCAACGTGGATGAAGGGAGAATATGTCACCTGAATACCATGGTAATGTACACAAAATACCGGAAATATAAGCAAAAGCGCGCGTGCAAGACTCTTGGGAACTGTCGTTTACATAAACAGCCTGGGAACCAGAATTCTACGTAGCGACTTTCGCCGTTGGGCCCGAAGACGGCCACGCGTCTTTTTCTCCTTTTGATTTTCACTCAATACTTGAAGGAAGCTTTCGTCGATTTGCTTACCAAATGTAGCCTCGCGTATTTTCTTCGAAGAATAAACTACTCTGTTTTCGTATTCCAGGACTTCTTCTTTCGAGTGAACAAATCAGATACTCAATGCCGTTCCTATTTCCTTAATGACGCAATGCCTCGGCATCCGATAAAGTTACACATACAGTAGACTAAAGAAGAAAATTTGGATAAGCCGCTTTCCAGAGAAGCCAATCGTTCTACACTTTTTTTGCCAAGAAAATTGTGTATGTGTGTGTAAGTACACGATAAGATTTGAGGTGCGGTAAATTCTTTCTTATACCGATGAAAACTTTACGCCGGTAAGTGAAGTGCCGATCATGTTTACCGCGACGCTGTGAGAGTATTTTGCAGTTCTTCGGTATATAACCGTGAAGGAAAAGAAGGAAAAATGAAGACGAAATCGAGGCAATTTCCAACCGTGATCCAAGTATTCCTACGATCTGCTCGAAGAGAAGCGTGCAGAATAATCCCTGGGGTCAACGCGGCATGCTGCAGTTGGTGCTGATGACCCTCGGCCATCTTTGTCCCTCTTCGTCCGAGCCGGCAACCTGTTGGGTCTTCCGTGTTGTGTGATCGTCATCTGTTATAATAAAACAGACTCAACAACCCGGCATTCCTGCATGTAGCTGCTGTATCCCATCTTAATTTATACGGAAGACAAATGGGGAGGTTGCGAGGGTCTCTTGTAATGCGGCTGCAACAAGCCTGTATTTATTGCCATACGTAGCTGAACGACTGTCAGCGGATTCTCTCTCTCCTTTTCTCTCTATCACTCTCTTTCTCTTTCTATTTCTATTTCCCTATTTCTGTACCCCCTGAGATTAGTTGGTGAGAAATGGTGGAACGGTAATTAAATCGGTTTAATCTCAGGTCTGCGGCGAGTGCCCAGAGGTCGATCGCACTAATGATCCAAGAGAGAACAAAACCAAACGACATCGTCATGAATGACGCGCATATCAACGTCTCGATTTGAACGTATAGAGCAAAGTGTTTCCTTTCTTATCGTACTGGAGCTTCGTTGCGGAAGGTCGCAGAGAAGCGTAAGAAGTATCGTGCTCCGTCACCGAGGGGACCGAACGATTATCTCCTGGATAAATGTCAGTGGGTTGGACTCGGGGCGCAAAGTTTTGTCGAAGGCAGGGAGAACCGCGAGAACGGCACTAGGGGTTCGGGGAAAAAAAGGGTGTGCGATAAATGATACCGTTATTAGGCGAGGACAAGAACAGAAGGGAATTAACTAAGCGGGGAGGGAGCTTTTTGTCTCTTCTCACATTGTGCACGGAAGTAGGTAGTATACACGAGGTGGACGCACCAAGGAGAAGTTCCGCGATGGGAGGAGAGGAGAGGAGAGGAGTGAAGAGGAGAGGAGAGGAGAAGAGAGGTGAAAGCTGAGGCCGACGAGGAGTTTGTTGAGGGCACTCCGTCCCGTCACTCCAAGTCTTGTCCACTTCACCCCTAGTTGGTTGGACGGCTATACGTAGTTTGTGTTCCCGTCAACACCGCGTGTCTGTCCGTAATTTGCCATCGTTTTGTTACCCCGCGTTACCCCGAAGCGTGCCCTCGAAAATTACTTTTCAGAGAATACCGGGAAGAGGGTCAGTGGGCCAACGAGGTCGCGAAAAGCCCGCTTTTCGCCAAGTCCTTTCGGCCGGTATTCATCCGTCTGTTTATTCCTCGACGCATATTGTGTAGAATACGGTAACTACGTCAGCTGAGATGTTTACTCTGAAATCGCAAAGTGGATTCGCAGTTGAGCTCGGGTGAAATCGCACGATAAACATCAAACGCAAATTCGCGATTCGAGGCGCGATGCAATCAACGATACACATCGGAACAACGCTGGCAAACATCTACTGCAAGCGTGTAAGTATAGGTATATATATATGCGCATCTTCTCTGAAGTTGAATTACACACGCGAGTCTGTCTCTGCGCTATGTGCAGCGGTGCAAACAGCCTTGAATCGAATCGTGATGCTTGCTTAGATGATTTCTCTCCCTGTTCCATCCCCTCCAGGCAACGAACCCTGTTGTCTTCACAGTATATGCACATCAGTTTGTACGCAGTGCGCGTTAGCAATGCACTCCAGCAAATACTCATCGCTGAAGAAAACTAAACCTGCGTACTTTATTAATAATGCAATTGGATCGAACACGATGTGTATGCACATACGTGGAAGATAAGGGAGAGGAAGAGGAAGAGGGAGAGGAAGAGGGAGACAGGCACATGCAGGGAATACCGCAGATGCATCTGCATGAACGCTCCGCAAAGCCGTGCCGCAATGCACGTGTGCATGTATATGTATACCCAGGTATGCTGATCCACCTCTGCATGCTACGCGTCAGCAGAGGATTCATTACAGCGGCGGTGATCTCATTTCCGAGTACTAATGGAAACATCGGTACATCCAGTAAACGCCGGGGGTAAACATGATTTACGATTAGCCAATGCACCGCGGTCTACAATCAATTTGCTTAGCGACAATCCGTCGAGCAGTCGATTACGCGAAACTTTTGCCTTTCCGCAGCGCTGCGCGCAGCACCGACTATCTAATTATCAATTCCAGTCCACACCCGCAGGGAGCCAACCAGCTACCTGCACGAACCGTGAAATTATGGGACGAATACGGAGCCGGTGATAAATCGTTTCGACCGTGCCATTTCTATTTTTGGAGATGATGTTTCTTCCCCCTACCGGATTTATCACTCGCATGGATGGCTTCGAAGTCACCTTATACACCCTAAGGAAGGGCTCCAGATCCGTTTAACGAGTTTGGGTCAAAACCAGTTACTTTGATACGAAAGGCGGGCAAGTGTGTACAGCGAGACGTCACTCTTTCGGCGAAGGATCGATTCCTCATCATCACTTTCCCCTGCGCGTTACCTCGTTATAACTTTTTCTCCCCTTCCACGTCCTTCCGTCGTTATATAGATGTGAGAATTACTTGATGTAATCACACAGCCGCGCGAAGAAATGAAAAGCAAGATGATCACTTGATAAATGCGGAATAAAATTCTCGGATTTCGCGGAAAGCCGAACGCAGCCGGGTTTTTATCCCCCAGAAATATTTTTTTTATCTTCTCTTTCACTTCCCCTTTCTCTTTACTACTTATTTTTTTTTCTTCTCCTTCTTTTTCTATTATCTTTTTTTTCTTCTTCTTCTTTCACTCCCTTTCTCTCAAACAACTCTGTTTTCCTCTCGCTTATTGTTGTACTTCCTTTTTGCGGAAGGTGCGAAACTGCCACGGTGATCCTTCAGCCTTAACGTACATTGAGTGCTGTTCGACCAAGGAAACCGACGTACTTTTCCTCCTTTATTTTTGAGTCCCTCCCTGCTCGAACTTCAACCTTTCTTTCTTCGCTCGCGGTTCTTTTCTCTTTTCTTTCCTAAGCCTGCAGCCTGCTCCTTCCTTCGCCTTTTACCTCAAATGACCCCGTAGTTTCTCTGCGCCGTAGTGGCGGCGTTAAGTGCTTCGAACCCGGAATTAACTAGCAGTAATTCAACGCGAAGGAAAAACCGCGGGGAAGGCGGATGATCACCGTTCAAGTGTAATGACGAACAACCCGCGTTGCGCCTGATTCCCCCGTCAATCTTGTATCCCGCTTTCATCCCGCCTTCTCGCATCGGTATTTTGGTTCCAATCACAGTGCCTTTCTTGGTCATTTCTTCGGTCCCTTTCGGCAAGCCTCTTGACGAGTCATCGGACGAGTACAGACATTGGGAGATCCAACTCCATCCCACGTACTGCCTGCCTGCGTATAACAGACGCAAACGGTGATTGCGAAGAGAATGGAAGTTTTATATAAGAGGGGAACAAATACGGGCGCGACAGCCTCGTAACTTAGAAGAGAGAAGGAGGTGAGGTATGTGATAGCGTTGTAAACTCGCAAAGGATTATTTTGCGATGGGATGAGGAAAAAAGGAGTGAAGAACGAGGCGCGTGGGATGGGGGAAACTGGACCGGAGGCGTGACGAGCTTACGTATCGAACCATGGGCCACGGTCTTTCGGGCAGGCGCTACGTGCCTCTAAAGTCAAGTGGTCTCAGGGCGAGTCTTCCGCGTGGAGAAACCCGAAATATGGATAGGCCGAAGAAACGCACCGTTACCGTTCGAATGCAAAGATTGAGAAAAAGAGGGGAAAAGGAAGAAGAAGAAGAAGAAGAAGAAATCGTTATCGCCAAATAGAGTGAATCGGTGATCGGAAGAAACCCAGTCACCCCTATTTGAGTTTTGAATTTCTCGCGGAAAGTTCCCTTTTCCCTTTCGCAGCAGTAACCCCTTTTGAGACTCCATCCAGTCTTGAATGAAAGAAAATTTCCTATCTGATACTCAAGATTCTATCGGTTACGGAGTTTGAGAAACGATCAATAGAACCGAATTATCACCGGAGAAATGTATCTCAGGTGTGGAAAGATGAAATAACAAACCTTCGCACGTAACGAAGCGTCAGCTGATTAAACGGCCCAATCAAGCTCAAATTTATCTACAACTGTTTCCCTTCATCAGCTTTTCGTTGCAGGAGCGAGAGCATTCTGCAGCATTACACTCTTCCTCACGAAATACCAAGAAATCGGGGTATGAAGGATAAGTTCTAGGCACCAAAGCAGCTCTTCATTACCCAATGGATAGAGGGGATGAATCCAGAGATGGGAGAAGACGAACTTCAATGCGTATGTTCACTACCAGATTCGAAATTTCTAAACTTCATCGGTCCGAGCTGGTTCCCGGGATGTCCGTTATTGGATGTGCTCACATTCGACCAAAGTACCTATACAGGGCTTGAACGCGAGAGACAGCTGCCATATGGAAGCCTGTGCGGGAAATGAAGTGAAATTTTTCATTCGGAACGGCACTCCGATTGATTGGATTAGAAACGGAGCGATCGGGCTCGGCCGTTTATTTTATCTTCGTCATGAACGAAGTGGGTATATATACAGTGGAGTCTTTGAGGGGTCGATGATCTTTGCTCCCCAGCTTTCGATAATTTAACTAAAAAGTCTAGGACTGATCAGGCGTTAGCCCGGAACTGGCAAAGGACGTGAACTACCCTCGTTCTTCACAGTTCACTCTCTAATTTCTAAGCATTTTACGCTTTCGTGCTTTTTCGAGGAGAAAACGTCGTCGCACTCCGCATGGGTTTATATTCTTTGTTAAATTATGCAGAAAGCCTTTCACCAGCCATTGGAAACGACGCGCTCAGATGAAATGTTAACATTTTCCTACCTCGTGAGGAAAAAAATGTTTTCACAACGTTATTTCCTTTTTTCAATCCTCCACCCACCGTCCGGTGTTCTGCCAGTTTTACCTCTGTGATAGCTAGGTATATACGAGTAAATCCAGTGCTCGTATATACCATCGTATTATTTTTCACCCAGGTACGATAAACTAAAAATAAGATCATAATTCACGGCTTCGTTCCGCGCAATTAACTCTGTACGTGTGGAATTGTATTGCTCACCGACGCGGTGCACTTGCAGAATCAGCTACATACGTAGTCTATTACGCTGTTGCTGAAACTATGCTGCTCTTATTTTTCATTCTTTACCGTGATCATATTTACCAACTCACGCACTCTTTTGAACGCTGCACATTTCAACTTTGCCAGTTTATTTTACTTCTAATTATCAGTGACTCTCACTGCAGCTAAGTGATATTTCGAACTCTACCATTTGTAGTTTTAAGTGCAATTAACTGAACGGATGAGGATTTTCCCCAAGTACTTGAGAAATATTGATAATTAATCTTGTGCTCTTGACACGAAGTGAACACAACGGGAATTCTGTCGGACGTGTGAGAGATTCATTGGAAACGGGAAAGATGATACAACGCCAATGTTTCATGGCACCGATATCAACGTCAGCGTCAAGCTCTGTACATGGGTAACAAAAGTTTGATACGTTTACCGATATTCCCGGTGAACTCGGTCATACCGATATACTCGTACCCACCGCAACACACGTGACGCACACGTGAGCTCACATGAATCCGTGAATTTGCATAACGTTTGCGAAACAAGACCATATTGGCAGATATGTCACGAGCGGCCAAATAGCGAGGAAGATTTATGGCAGGTGGGTGCTAAAGCATTCATCTACCTCCCTCTCTCTTTGATCAGACCAACTATAAGGATAGCTAAGTACACCAAATTCGTCTGCGATGGCTGGCACTTGTTGTTGATTCTCTTCGCTGCTAGACGATAGATTATTAACATACTTTGTACCTGCATTATACCGGTGATAGCGGTATGCTTCGAAAGAGCTTGACTACGAAGAGAATTTTGGAAATTGCGTCTTGTGCTCGTGGGGATAATGATATTCTGAATACGGTGCACAGGAGTTTCAGGCAGTATTTCTCGAGCTGGTTTCTGAACTGCCAACTCACTTTCAGGCCAGACGAGTTGAGCTCCGGATGCAAATGGGCTTCACAGCTCTCAAGGGTGCCCGGAATCAAAAGCGATGTTGCACTACCGTCCAAGATGGGCCGGGATCAAATCAAGTAATGGAGGAGATGCATAAAACGGGGAGAACGTTGCAAGTGGCTGTGGATCGAGACGAGATAATGTATGGATGGCATTCAATAGTTCTGATCGCTCCGTTTCCCTTCGGGCTGATTATGTAGATTGGTGAAAGAGAATGTATTTCCAAATACCTATACTCGAGATACCCGGGCATAAAGGAATGCTACGGAATCTCGAGATTCGTGAGCAGATAGAAAATCGAGACGATACGAAAGAGCAACGCATCCCAATCGAACTTCATTCCTCACCGAGTTCAGTCCGCAAGTACAGATCTTCGATATTTTATGCACCCCACAATCCGGACGATCACGCTGCCTCTGAAAACTTTCAAGACCTCTTTAGCATCGACAAAAAGAAAGTTCAATTTTCGTCGGATATTTTTACCAGCATTCGGTAAGCGGTGTTCAGCAGGATTTACAAAAAAGTGGTCAGGCTTGTTTTTAATTTATCAATTTCTGTCTTTCACAATTCTTTTCATCCGATTGATACCCGTTTTCCAGAATCTCGTCAACAGCTCTCAGCGTGCCGCACGAAACGTGGGATTTGAGGAACTCATTTGAGAACGTGAGCTCATGAAACACGATTGACGGGTATCCGAGGCTGGCCATGGATCGCCCAGAGTCTGCCAGCACTCTCGAAAACGAATCACATACTTCCCGGGGATAATGATACGTGCATATATCCGCCACATTGATATTGCCCATCGTCTGCCACTCGAGCCGCATGTAGGTAGGTAGGCAAGCGGCTTCGGGCAATGTCGGGTAATTGCGATCGCAGCGACCAACTATTTTCTCGGAATAAATTATACCCATACTACACTCGTTCGGTTCGCGCTTATATGCCATCGCTGGGTAAAAATCGAATGGCGTGCCAGTTCGACGCGTGCTTGTACTCGCAGTTTTCTTCCAAGTCTCGTTCATTCGCTGCCCATGATGCCCACGACACAAGGTCGAGTTATACCCTCTCGGTCTCGCGATCCAATATCATTCTCATCTATCCGTAGAAAATTGGAGTGGTCGGTATCAGCTGCACTTAGGCCACAATACCGAGGATCTTTGTCCGCAGAAAGCAGTGATTAGTGCTTCAATCTACGAAGAGATTAATTCGGCACTTATCACATAGAGGATCTCGATTCAGCTTGCCCAGGGTGTTACGTTGCTTTAGCACTAATGGTTCTGCCAGTACATCGTCGTTGGCGGGTCGACGGGTCATTGGATCCCTTCTATCAGGGGTAAAAGCGTGCCTTCGAAATTCTGCACGAGCATTAGGTATACATATAGCTGTTATACAAGTATTCGCGTCGATCCCGGGTTACCAGCGCAGGTTTCGAATCATGTCGAGCCTCGCGTTCGTTGTTGTAACAGTCTACTTTTGGACAGATGAGAGTGGAAAATGCATTTCCCCTCCATCAAAAATCCATTCCACAGGATTTGTGAAGCCGGGACTGGTAGCTTACGAGAACCGCCAACACGGGGTATCCACACCGCTCGACGTGACTTGGATGCAAATGCTGAAACTGCTCCTGGGATATTCGAGATTCTGAAAAATGTTGAGATCGTATTCAGGATGATCTGTTGTCACACAAATCACGCGACTGCAGAATGAGAGATGAGCAACGAGTAGGAGACGAAGGTCGTTGACGCAGGGAGTCGGTGAACCTCGGTGAATATCGCTCCTGACCTCAGCCACACAGAGAGAAGAGTCGAGCATGGAAGACGGGGCAGAAATTAATCGGCTATCTTCGATATTACATGAAGCTGGCTGGTGTTTGACCCATTCACCAGGATACGAGGAGGAACGTTCGGACGGACGAATCGCCAAGGGGCAGCTTCATCGACCCAAGGTCACCTTCTATCAGCCGACCCCGGGTTTAACTCCTCCTCCGGCCACTTGACGTCCTCCCATCGTTCCGCTCCTTCCGCGTTGAGCGACGTACCTTATATACCTACCTACATACCGCGTCCATTGATTCTTTCTCATCAGGATTTCACCGATCGCTCAATTAACGCGGAGTCAGAAAGTTCCGCCTAACGATCTTCCGCCGTGAACGGGGAAGTAGTCTGGCTGAAATTCCGCGCTCTTTGATCTCGCAATTTCTAGTTGAACCCACTTCGGTCTCTGGTTCGATCTCGCGTATGATCATTACGAGCTTGCGCGATCCTGCGAGAGCTTGCAAGGAGGTGAACGTGGTCATATAAAATGGATTGTGGCTGAAACGTTGGGCGGGGGTGCGGTGGGGTATCAGGCATAAAAGATAAACCGGTGGAAATTAGCGTAAATGACGCGGTGCTAATGCAGCCCGGTGTGTAAAACCACTTTCCCGTCACGTATCGCGGAGGCAAGGTAATGGGGTACCGCCAATCTCGGCAATCAACCTCTCTCGCCTCCTGCAGGGGTAGTCGAGTGCCATGCCTCGCCGGGGAACTACGTCAAGATTTTCTCGGGGTTTTTCACGCGTCATAGAGATTAGTTTTCCTTCTTTTCCTACCGGCCTTTGTCCCGCACCTCGGTGCACCCGTCTCGGTCCCCTTATAATGGCGCACAGACCATTACTCCGCAGGTACGTTAATTCGGAAATCAGACAAGTGCACACCGCGTTAGTTCAACGACGTTGAGGAAATTTCGAAGCCTGAATTTCCGCAAGACACGCGGTGCCAATCTCATCAATCGTCGAATGTGAAACGGAGACGTCGTCGTTGCAGCTGGGGTTCAAAGCACCGTCCTGACACTGGCATCAGAAGCCATCATCGAGCGTGTGCTCACGTGCAATTACTTCCCCGAGTGTTGTCTACTACTCCCGCCATCTTCCTCCTTTGCACTCTGCTCCCGACGTAAACCGCAGTGCCGGAGCGGTTTTCCTTTCTCCGCATGCACGCAGCGAGCAAGGCTAAGGCTGTTTCGGAGCCTTGTAGCACTGCAGGCACGTGTTATAATCAATGAGAGCCTGCCACGCTCGGACATCGATCCCCAGTTGCACAACGTCACGGTTTTCAAGATGAACAGAGGTTAATGCATAAACGCCGCGAGCCAAAGTGCTCCGGGTTTTGATTGCTGAAGATACGGTGCTGTTCCAGCTGCGAGGATGAAGACGTGGTCAGGAATCGTGTAACCCCCGTGAAAATTTAACGGATCTTAACCTAAGCCGCGAGTATATAATTTTCAAGATAGGATTTCAAACTAGAGGAATTTCACGCCCGTTTACTCTCCGGCTCCGTTCTCCACGAGCGATGCTCTTAGACGTGTTCAGACTATCGGGGAGAGTTTTGGCACTTGCTGAGCAGTTCATCGGCCCGCCGGCGAGAAGAACTCGAAAAGTCTAGGGACGAAGAGGGCACGGGTTTGGCGGAGACAGGTATACGGATGTTTCGAAGTAATGAATCGCTCCCCAGACACATTTTCTATCTGCTTCCCACTCGATCTCTATCCCCTTCTGTTTCTCGGAAGCTTCATCACGTGCACCAGTCGTTGGATTCTCGTATACTGATCGCCGTGCAGAAACTTCACCCTAGCTCCGTTTTACTTACGGCGTATATAAGATAGAAACTCTCGAACGAATCCCGGCATTCAACCTACAAATCATACCTAATACCTCTTAGTAATCGAAACTTCGATGGAAGTCAACTTCTGCGTACCGTGTATAAGATTAATTAATTCGTTTATCCATTGGCATTAGAATTTCGTAAAGATCGTTTCCAGCATCCACCTTCTCGCGACTTCTCAATTCCTGACTGAATCTGTATATGAATGTGTAGTAGAGCGTCTCCGATCTCGAAGTCGCCTCCTCCGTTGCATCGTCACAGATTTTAGAGAGCCTGCAGCAAGTGGATCAAAGAAGAGCTCTGAACCCGTGCATGGCCGTCTATTTCGCCATCATTCTCGCATCCCCGAGTCCCCAATATTGTTGATGCTCCAGCCTCTGACGCGCCTTTGGCAGCGAGCGTTATATCCAACCTGAAGAGCCCCAGGAAAGGGTGTCGGTGGAACGGGCAACCGGGTCACCGGACAAAGGATCGGCCCTGCTACCACCTCGGGCGTATCCTTGTTTCGTGCTGCAGAGCACGTTGACTCACGAAGCTTTTCACTCAGCTACGGCAACGCTGCAAAGTTTTAACAACCGAGTTTATTGGTACTCTGCCATATTCATACGTGCGGTTGCATTCCGGGATGTGAATATCATACCTACAGGATATTGGACGAGGAACACTGAAGTGTACAGGTATTCGGGATAGAAGTCAACGGAGATCCAAACGATGCTCACGCGATGTGGGATGGTTGGGAAAATTTTCGGAAACAGAATTCCGTTGGGACCAATAAATTTTCCTCACACAATGGAAAATCGACGTCGGTAAGCTGCAATTCTCAGACATCGATGCTTGTTGCAAGCATTGTATATACCGCTGCACGACCGTGCTTTTCAACAAATAACCAATAACGCTCGACAGGTTCACCCTTCGGGCTTCCGTTGCCTTCACCAGATCGAAGCTGGCCGTTCAACCTTACAGAGTTGAGGAACCAGGCCCGGCATGCACTGAAACACGTTTTGGTTCCGGTGGATGTTACAGAAATCCTCGATACCCCTCTGGGCGTATCGAACTTGGCGCATTGCCAAGCCGTTCTATTTCGTTCAGCCAAACTCCCCCGATACATATTTGTACCAACCACCTCCCCCTCCCCCTGCCCCGCCCCTTATTTTGGCTTGCCTCTGTACCCGCCATCCACGCAATGCCACCCCCGTCACCGCTTTTCATCCCTTACACCGGCGATCTCATAACCCTTCGCCCATTTTTCACGATTTTACTTTATTCCGGAGCAGTGGTTTCCCGTCGAGAGAGTGACAGAGAAAGAAAAAGGAAGGGAGAGGGAGAGAGAGAAGGGTAGGCACGCCACGGGCACGACGCCACGAGGCGACATTATCGTATTGAGATACATTTGCTGGAAATATGCCCTCGGCGATGGACTTGGTCGCGTAGAAACGTCGAGTCGCGATATGTTTTATTGATATTGCAGTTTACGTGACGCGCTTACGGGCCTGCAACCACGTACTGGGAGAAAAAAAGAAGGGTGTTTCGATCGTTTCCAGCCCTCCGTGATCGTTAGGACTCGGGCAGCGGCAGCCGGCAGCCATTCGCAACTCGAGTGACGTCAGGATGGATTCAAACGAACCGTTTATCAAGCAGCAGCGTGCTCAGCTTGAGAAAGCTGCGCAGGCGAAGGAAAGAAACAATGATAGTCTTGAGACGGAGCGATGTGTATTCCGTACCTGTTGTATTTTTTCATTTATGAATAATTGATATATCCGTCCGTTTACTTCGGTCCTCCCGGAGGTAATTCATTAATCTCAATTCGCGACAGACGAGCCGAGTTACATTGAGTCTGGGATTTCTGGGATCTCGTTTACACAGTATTATACCCCTCACCGAAAAGACACGACATGGAATAATAAGGCCTCGATAAAATTTTAATTCATCTCATCCGCAAGTCGATAGGACGACAATGCCGAGTATAAAGAGGTGCACACATCACGTTCTATACGACCGCAGTTTGTAGAGGGCATTGTTCTCCGTGACAATAAGCTCCATTCATTCTTCCACAGTCTGCAGCCCCCATACCTACCCTCCACACATCCATATACAGAGATTATTTTATTTTGTATATTTTTTTTTTGTACTGTAACGTTTGAAATCTGCCGCCATATTCGATGCACCATCATCCCCACGCATGGAATGTCACGATGTAATTTTCATAAAATGCTAAATCGATCCCGCAAATTGCGCACCGCACTTGTCGATGATCAGGAGAAGCCCTTGCGCTGGTATGTATTTGAAATGATTTGGTGGTCCGAGCTGCCATTTGGTGATTGGGACCCTCGGCGTGATACCGGAGGCGTTTCGAATCGGTTCCTTAAGTTGAATGTCGATAAGCGGGCGGTCGCACCTGCCCTCGGTGGGCATCATCGCGTATAGGGTTAGGGTATAACCACCCGAGTACATCTCGAGGCTCTGATCGCTGCTCGCTGGGAGAGACCAGCTGCTCCACCCGCCTGAGGTCCGGCCGAAATTTCTCATCGAGTGCTTATTAAATTTGTTACGATGGACCGACGCGACGTGCACCATGTTCGGGTATTTCAAACTACATGCCCCCGCACACGCGACGGATGCAGGTCACTCACACTTGATCGCGGGGCTACTGCACCCGCGGATTGAATCACCTCGAGATAGGCCGCTTTACGGCCCCACCATGAACAGCCCAAGGTGAAATGGATCTGAATGCCTCACTTCGAGTGCTCTCGTGGTGTGAGTAATTGCCGGCATCTGCCGGACACTGCCTCTGGGTGACGATCCACATCGACGATCTGATACCCTCGGGAAGGAGACGCGCGTGAATAAGGCACCTCTTTCGACTAAAGATTCGAAGATTGGGAGACCAGATACGCCGAGGAAGACATCGGATAAGTATAGAGGCGGACATAATCGTTGAGATAGGCGGCTGATTTATCGCGGGCAACTCGAGTTACGAATTCTTGTACAATAACCATGTCGGGGTGTAATGTTAGTGGTGAGCTCTTAGTTTTTACACAACTACCATTTTTCTGTACCCCAAAATTGTTCATATACACGTCGCGAAATATTTTTCGTGCCTAAGATGTCTTCGCACGTCGGTATATTTGTGTCAGACACTTAATGCCTGAGAAACATTCAGATCTGAATATTCGGATCGAATTACAAATTTTTCATTACACCCTCAAGACAGTGCTATTCTTTGACTGCTTATCGACAATGACTAGTTCTTATTGCTTGTAATGCGGATAAAAGTAACTATTTGACGGAAATTCTTTGAACCGGTTTCGTGAGTGATGTCACTGACCGATATATGTCACTAGAATTTTCACCGCATAGATTAATAAAGTTCCAGATTAAAGTCAGCACTCAATCTCAAACGATTTCACCAGGCTCCGTTACATATTAGTATTCCATGGATTTGATTTATATCTTTCGAATATAAAACATTCGCTAACGTAATTATTTTCGATCGGCCTAAAGCCAACTTTTCTCCATATGATTTGTGTAAAGATTGAACACATGCGGTAAATATACATTTTCTGTTAAAGTCTGCTGTCTGACTATATTTTCCAGACACGTGCCTGGCTTACTTGGGAAAATACACGTGCTGTTCAACTTGTAGGATCGAGAGAGGTGGAAGATGACGATTAATTGGTAATTTACGGAGGTTTATTCAGCCCACGTTCCGAGGCGAGATTATATAAAGCTGTCTTAGACCAAAGTTCAAGCATCGAATCACCCAAACTGTACAAGCATTTTGGCGTTACGTGTTAGCATGCAGATTATTCGAGATGAAAATTCAGAATCATGAGCGTCTCCCTGTAATTCACAATCATTTCCGCTGCAGAGCCACGAGCGTCGCTGCAGAATCGAATAACAGCTTACTACACGAAAAACTCCCTTCTAATCGATTACACGGTGTCGAAAGTTTTTAGAAACATATTTGATGTCGCTATACGTACACTGCAGGGCGAGATTATACCCGAAGAGAAGCGCCATGAGCTGCCTTGCGGCTACTGCAAGTAAGTAGACTCAGGTACTTAGAATGAGTATTAAAATTCAATCTGGACGAGTTTAAGTCAGTTAAAATTTTGAGTCATCAACCTCCGCCCCCGAAAACTGAGCCAAACCGCACGGTCCTTAAGGAAGGAAAAGGCCCGGGGGCCTTGCTTATAGGGCCCGGATATATCGCCCTGTGTCAATCGGGTTGACCGGAGTGGTCCATACACTGCGGTAGTGGACTGCCCTGGTAGTACATGCAGTCTGTCATTATCGGTAATAACCGGCGAAGCCAGTGGTGCCTAAGGACACGCGGCTCCGTGGGAACTACTCGGTTGCGCACGAAACGGAGGAGAAACGCGAGGCCGGGATCCTCCGTCTTGCGGAACGGACGCTGCGCGGGCGTAGGTCGAACGCCGTTTTCGAAGTTCGCTCATAAATTCGGCTTTCAAAACAATACCCAACGCAGGCCTAACACTCGCCCCGGGTCTCTCAAGCCGCCCCCCCCCCCCTGCCCCTCCGAAAACGGCCGAAATTTCTCTCGCCGCCATCGTGCTTGCAGAGTGCAGACGCGTCCGCTGCCGGCGGAATTGTCCGATGTACGTACAGACTGCATTTCGCGTACAAGTAGTCGATTGGCTACCTTCGATTTGAAGATTATGATTTTGATGAGAAGATGATATAATCGGAAGATGTCGTTGGACGAAAGGCTGTTCACATTTTGAAACACTAAGATCGGTCCAACTTTAATGGGATGATGATAAATAATGATAAAATTTCTTTTAAATATTGCGAATAGAAATTTTCCTTAAACTTTCAGGATCATTGGAGATGTGATCGTGACTTTTTCGATTTACGGTGTCAACACGAACTATTCTGTACGTGTAAACACCGAAATCTTGGAACGAAACTTTAGTAAACAGAAGGTGAGGTGGGGACTTGCGTGTGCGTGTGTGTTGCGTCAAAATGGCGATTGCAAGGCAGTTCCAGCAGGAAATCAAACGCGTCAAAAGTTCGGGTGCTGCTCAAAATTGAAGTGTGTTCAACGGAATGACGATACATTAACGAAGATCAAGCGAAACAGTGCAGTGATTGCAGATCATCGTATCCAGAGACTTTTGCAGCCAGTGGTTATTACAGTTGGTGAGTAATTAATAGCAAACATGATATAAATAGCGCTGAAAAGCCCGCACGTACAGCGATATATGTAGGTGTAGACACGTACGTACGTAAAGTTTTCTCTGGCAGCGAAAATCGAAGAAAATTAGCGAGCCATCCAACCGTTAAAACGCTGAGTAAACGCAGCCCTGCACCGTCGGCAGGGGCTATTCTCTGTCGCGGTACATGAGAAACTTGCTGATTGCTGCAGATGGCTCCGTGCTCAGCTGAAATGGAACTTTATTGCAACTAAATTGCTCGAAACTTCAACGAGCGGGTGTAAGCATTCGTATATACCCTACTATAAGTGTTCGCGAACTTCGTCACCAGGATTCCTGCCCCTTGTGCGATTTATATTCTTCTATACCCGCGTACATACGTACGTACTTCGTATAAAGTTTACACCGCCAATGGAACCGGTATATACATCATATCGATCAAGTGTATAGTCTCTCGTGAAAGAGTAGTGGTGGTTGTCCACTTTTCTCGATATTATACTTCGTTCCTTTCTTCATAGAATTGATTTAAGTTCCACAGAATTGACTATATTTACGATTCGAGTAGTACCGGCATTAAAAACTCCTATATGCATAATGTAGATACCTACGTAGCTATTCAGAACGTTTCGAATTCTATTAGCAAAACTTGTCCACGAGGGGGGTAACGGAAATAAAACGAAGTGAAGTCGAGACCGGGGAATGGAACTAACGACTAGTGTTTTGATCGTTCGATCAGTCTGATTTATGCTTGCAAAAAGAAAGTATAAGCTCAGTATACGATACGTGCATAAGATGGAAACGCATGATCGTCCGCAAGGCAGGCCAATGCGAAATCAATATTTTTCCGTGTACATTGTCCGTATATATATATACCTGAAATTGTTGCGGTACAACGAAGCTTCCGACTTGAATAGATAAAAAATATCGCGATGAACGGCAATTCGCAGTCGTTGTAGCTGGAGGTTTGACTGTGTTAAATTATTGTTTAAGCCTTGACTCACCGGCTGACCATCTAGGCCATCAGAGCTGTCGTTAAGCGTATCGTGAAAATTCGGTAAAAGCATTTTCGACTAATAGTCCAGGCGCAATCATTCCCCGGAAATGCCAACCATTTTCATATACACCCAAATTTCTGCGACGTGAAATGATTCGTAGTCGGCCGCAACTGAATCATGATTTCTTCCATTATCACCGCGGGGTTTTGGCATCGTAAGACCACCTTGTGTTAGAGTAGATTGCGTTATAATACCTACCGGGCAATTTATCAGCCCACGTTCGCCGCGTCAGGCATAAGTTAGAAATTAGATGTTATTAGACGGTGATTACCTGCTGACGCAATACCACTTGTAGGTACATATTTAAACACCCACATGAGATTCTTCACCGAAGGTATCTATTAAGAGTTTACAAATTTACAGCAGGTCTCATTACAGCAGAATTCGAGTCGTTTTTTTTTTCTTTGTTTTATTTTCGTCGCCGATTGACTTCAAAATCGTTTATCCTACGTCAGTTATCGAAAACACGGCATCAACGTCAATGCGTGTGAACGTGAAATTGCGAGTTCTCAGTTAGCAGTCAAACATAAGTTTAATTGCAATCTATCACCTACACCGCCTGAATGAAATCCGGAGTGTTGGAAGTTTAGTGCATTGAGAAAAAAATTAAGTACTGCAATCTGTCGTGACTTATAAACGATGACCACGGATTCCAGAATTGAAATCGTTCGTACTTTCGGCACAAATTGGTTATTTGTTGTTTCGAAAATTTCGGAACAATTTAAAATTTCGGCATTTCATTTATTATTGGAATTTTCGCAGCGTTATACGCGTTACCACGCGCTTTGAACTACGATATTGAAATTGCGCCAGATCCATCATTCACAAAGATTATACAAACCAGACTCTGCAGCGTGCCTCGTGAACGTGCTAAATTTTACCTACAATACGTGACGGGATGGAAATGTGGTCAATAACGAATGTATATACATATATGTATGTATATATATAGAAAATTTAATTTCGAAATTAAATTTTCTAGCAAACCAACTTCGCATTTTTCGATATGACTTCTTCATATCCTTCTTGGAGGGCCGGGTCCGTCCAACAGGCTTGAGTTAGTGATACCGAGTTACACTCTCAGTCTTATACACACACTGTACTGTCTATAACATCTCACAGACACAGTCAAAAATTGTGCCCCTGTGACGAAATTCACATTCTTCTGTATATATATATATAAACGGGGGTGAATTATTGTGCGGCACTTTCACTCACGGCGAGGTTGAATAGTAGCTACCTTGAAACCTTCGAACCTTTCAACCTTTCAGCCGCCCTCCCGGCCTCCCGACTTCCGAGCATTCGGTTGTCCCTCCGGCCCTGCGTACGCGCGAGCATCAATCAAGTTTTATTTCTCAGTTTCGAATCATGCAATTCCATTTACGACTCACGAGGGCGTTATTACGGTTATAGCTACGAATTCAACCATCATTTTTACGCATATACATACATGTATATAGAAACACACGCAGCAGGCTATACGCGAGCAATATTTGAAATTCATTTTCCTTGAGTCATGTAGAAATTATACCCCGAAATGAAGAGAATCCTTCCCGCTTTAATACTAACTGTAAAACCCTCCCACTGCAGGGCACTTCATTCCTCCTATTACGTCATGTGTGCGAATTTCCGCGCATCTCGTTGTTATACGCTAGGCATGTACGTTGTGAAAGTATAAGTAAGTTTTTTTTTTTTATGAAAATAAAAAAAGGGGATGAATATTGCGGTTACAAATCAAGCTCATGCTGCGCGGGGTGGAAATTGTCCCGGCAGGCTGCAGAGAGAAAGAGAGAGCGAGTGAGAGAGAGAAAGAGAGAGAGAGAGAGAGAGAGCCATTTACATGGGCAGGCATTTACGCGGACTTGGAGTTATAACGGTGGCACCTGCGTCTGACAATCTAGCGTCGAGACGGGCGAGCATGGAGCCTGTGTACCTTGCACATGATCCTGCAGGGCGAACGGTGAAGGAGCGGATGGTGCACACGATGTGAACCACGGTTCACCGTCGTAGACGTGGGACAGAAGTCCGTTTCAACGCGAAACAAGATTACACTGGATGAGATTACAAACGCTTAAATCTACGCCACCGCGGCGGACAGACTTAATCCCTCGCAGGACGGTTCCGTTTCGTCGTCGTCGTCGTCGTCGTCGTCGTCGTCGGGACGCAGAGCGGCCGGCAATGGAGGTTCGCCCGAGGCGTTGCAACTGGGCTCCGAAGACGGGAAAAGTGGTCGGGTGCAACTACTTTGCGTAAACATATTACACCGACAACTCTGAGGAAAATGTTACTCGCGACTGGTGTGGAAGGTATGCAAATTCTCACATTCAGCTCTGCGAAAGCTTGCTTTCGTTGCAAATAGCTCTGTGGCGCCTGTGACAAAGTTTAAAGAGGCCAAGCCACACGCCGATATAACCGCGGCGTCTGAATTCACCAAAGCCGTAAAAGACGGTGCTGAAAATAAAAAATCCAATTACGGTTTAATACTGCTCTCACCGACTATGCTCGTATGCTAATATACGAATAACGGTATATACATGTACAGTGTATGCTCTCATCTAATATTACCTCTGACGCATGAATCTCTCGTCGTAAGACGCGCACTGGTCTTCGTCAAACGGCCAACGATCGTGCCTCAAAGTCTCTTTTCCCCCTTTATTCACCCGCAAAATTTCACTCTTTTTCAATCGAGTATAAAATACATGAGTTATAGATTCGAATACCGACTCAAACTCCTTTGGTCTGGTTCACTTTTTTGGATGCTGTGTGGTGCAAGCTGAAATAATAAAATCCACCTGTCTCGAAGCTATAAGGTACACGTGTGCCTGCAAACAATTGAGATATTTACGACTAAGCGGCACGCAGTACGGTGGTAATTTTTTTTCTCAAAAACTGTTTACGAACCCTTTGAAGTATAATCAGGTTGAATTCAGAATAAAGTTAGATGAAAACGATAGTCTGGATGTAAAGGTTTTTATGTTTTTATTCTCTTATTTCTAAATATGCAACGAGTTGCTCTCTTCTTTTCCATTACATTCCATTTTCAAATATTTTCAGGTGAATTCTTATCACGAAATTATTCTAACGAGCGGATTGTTCGTTCTGTTGAAAATTATATTATTTACGAATATTGACAACTACATTATTACAATCTTGTAAAGTATTCCCCGGCTATCTGCATCCTGCATTCCCTTAATCTTAACACTGCGTCGTAACCGGTTGCTTTTTATCCTTCCCTAGCGACGACGCGCTTCATTGAGCTGTAGGGTAGAATATTTACAACTCGGATAACGAAATCTTCATACCTTACGTGATCCGCGATCCACATCCCTTTGTCCCACAGCGTTGCAGGACATCTTTATCGTCCGTGAATTACATTTTTAGCTTATCCCTGAAACATTATGGCTCTTACTTTGAACCGCTATATTTTGTATCGAACTTTGAAAGCCCTTCCAGAAAGGATTCTTCCAGAAAGTGCATTCCATCAAATACGACATCTGCCCCTTATAATTTCCGCGATGAAGCTACGTTCGAAGTTCACCAGTAGGATGCAGAAAACGACGATTTAACGCTTGTGCGCTCCCGCGCATCGATAAATCTAGCTATAATTTATCCGTTTCAGATCCACAAGACTAGACGCTTGTACCTCGATAGACGCATTAAGGTTCACTTATCATAGATTTTGAACCATCACCGAGATATTGAGGCACCAACATCAGTCGGAGTTGTAAATGTGTCAGCGATTAATTATGACATTCCCGAGATATTTTTAGTTGGTTTTTGGCTTTTAAGTTGCACCTGCTCTTCGCTGGAGTACTAAATTGGCTTCGAATTTTCAATGTCCTCTGATTACAGAACACTGAATATTCGTAATTTGATAACATTATAGCGATTAAATGCTAGACACACCATTACGATATCAGCATTTCCTAGGAAATTTGCAGCTGCAAAGGCTGCGAAGATGAGGTGCGAAACGATCATAAATGGGGGAAATAAAGTATTGGAAAGTAGGAGGGCGGAGAAACGAGGAGGGCGCTGGTTTGTCGGGCTGAAGAGGGTTCCCCGGACGATCCTTCGAGCTCAGTGGGATTTCCTTTTAAGACGGATCTCCATGGCTCGACCGGCCGCGTTGGCGTCTATCCACTTTATTGAGATCAATCCTTATTGAAAACACTCCCCCTTTCGCGGCGCTTCGTCGTTTTCATCCAGTCCCTGCATGCACCTCGGCATTCTAATCCTCTCTCATCACACTTTCATCCATCGCCGCGGCACGTTGGTGGAAAAGGAAATATGCCCTTTTAATTGAAATGCTTTGTGTGTTTAGCGCTGCGCCCCGTCGTTCCAAGTTTCTCAAACGAAAACGTGGATTTAAGCTCGTTGATAAGTTTTAGATTGGTTATTGATCACTCCTTACCGGGTTAACGGATATGAACCGAAAAAAGCCGGGCGCGAGATCCTCTGGAATCCGAACTTCCATACCTTTCACTTTAGAGAGAGCGATTAGTACCGAATGGGATACTCGGAGGATGGAAAAATGAGTACAGGAATCCCGGTAAGCCTTCGAAAATGAGCAGTGCCGGGTATTTGTAACATAAAGTCTGTAAGTGAGGGAGAGAGAGGAAAGGACGAGAAGAAGAGAAGCATATAGAAAGGAGAAAAACTGAATTCGCATATACTTTCGACAAATCCTATTCGCGGCTGAGTCAAGTCTTCAACAAAATTCGAGATATATTTTTGAGAGGCCTTCGCCTGGCAGATATTTCATGGTATACAAACGGGAAAAATGTTAAATTCAGCATCCGTTGTTTAAAAACGATGTTCGGAGGCTTTGAGGTTCTTTTCGCGTGCAGGCAGTAACGGAGAGTTCGCAGAAATGATGATAAAAAGAATAAAATATAATAATAATAACGATGAAGATAAATACACCGAGTGGAAGGGATGAAACAAAAGAAAATCACCCCGTGGCTCACGTATTCTTTATCGGCAACATTCTTCTTCTTCTTCTTCTTCTTCTTCATATTCTTTTTCTCATTCTTTTTCTGCCTCTTATTCCCGTTTCTCTTCTCCTTTTCCCCAAGAGTACATTTTTATTGGCGACAGAAGCACGTGGATTTGTTGAAAAGCTCCATATTTTTTCGACTCTCGCCCTAGCACGGTGGGTAAGCCCGAGAGGTTGCTGTCGGGAGTAGATCACCCCGCAGGCAGAGATTTTATGAACTTTCTCTCTCACTCTCCCTCCCCCTCTCTTCTACGGTCAGAAATCCGTAAGATGACGGACTTGGCAGCCGCCTATAGAGACCGAGGTAAAAAGTTGGGATGCTGGAGAAGAAGATTTTCTTCCAACGTCAACCTGTAGTCCCCACATCGAAGCTACGCGTAGTTCGTACCTTTAAATATAGTGGGAATCCCCGATCAGACGCTGGTCCAGACCCGAATCAAAACGTCAGCCGCACCCCGCGCCCTTTTCTTCCGCGAGTTAGTAACCGCCTGAAAAGTTGGGTGTTTCGGGGACCTCGAGGGTCGTCAACGCGACGAACCCCAAGCCGGACCCTCGTGTGCCTAAATTTCCCAGTCGTTTTCGGTGGAGAAAGGAGTGGAAGGTGAAAGTAGCCAGTCGCATGTCAAAGGAAAATGCGTTTAATAAGAATCTCGCGTTTTTGACGTTCCGATTTTTCCGTCTCTGCGATACGGAGTTTTCGACGAGTTTATTGGGTCTCGGCTGTCTTATCACCGTTACGATCCATTTCAACGGTGGATGTCAAACCGAAGGTCAAGCCTCGAGTGATTAACCGGTGAATGTTTGAATCGGGAGACAAGATTGTCCTCGCTTGTCCATTATTCAACGCGGAACGCGGTGTCATCTCCACCCGGTGGAATCAGTCCCTCGGCCATTACATTTTATTCGAATTTTATTCCGCGATCTCGTACTCTCTCACTTCTCGACGACCTTCGCCATTTATTTCCTCAAGATGGAGAAGATCCTCGCCTCTGCGCCACGGTGGGGTAACTTTTTCAGATCTATGTTTGCGCCTTGGGTCAGAGGCGCGGTTAGACGCAAGTCTATAATTCTAGTATTGGCTTATAGATTTCGTGATACTTTCTACGTTTACGTACAGAAATTTTATATGTAACGTCCGAAGGACAAAAAAAAAAAAAAAATACCAAAGAGCCACGATCTCGCGAAATACACGAAACGATAGATCTTGTTCCGCCATTTCTCAGTGATTAAGTTCTTCGCTTTACGAAGTGGGATGCCGATTTGTTACCAATGACTGAAGCTTCGATCAAGCAGCGGAAATTGAGATTTTCTTTAACTGTAATAATCTTATGTGGGAAATTATTCTATTTTTGTCGTTTCAATGATTTTTAATATATTCTTGTACATTTACACAGTTGCAGCAGATTTGGAAGCTTGAATTGTCGGGTAAAATTGCATGTGCGCTTTGCAAACTATTCACTTTTTCTAACTCGGGTAAAAATTTAACTCGGGCTTCAGTTTTTTACCAACTGGGCCGAAAACGCCTTGAAGTATTAGGTACGAATCTTTCTTCTTCGGAAAAGAAACTGGCTGGCATCCGCTCCCTCGAATAATTTTTTGTACGAATATCATACAAAAAATCGAATTGACTATTGGACCCGATACGTTTACGTATTATAACTGGATGTGACTTTTTCCTGTGAAATATTCTTACAATCTTCTTGCCTACATGCCCACCTGATGTTTTCGATATTTCACTGAGGCTCGATGAAGCTGTACGTACGTAGAAAAGAGTCGAAGATTCGCTCGTAAGTTTTCCTCAAGTTTCCACAAGCATGGAAAAAAGTTTCCAAAGAGAAAAGCAGCCCTTACCACACGTAAAATATTTCCCACCCTTGTTGTGACAAATATCCAATGACAAGTTGAAGGTGCTATGAAAAAAAAGAACCATCTTATTGAACGAAAATATCCACACAATACACTGCATGAAGACCTTCAGTGCAGTATCTGGGAAACGTCTTTTCTTTAAAAATGCTATTCGATTCATCCGTGAGTCTTGAGAAAGTTATAGTCTGGTAGAAATAGCAATACTTGGATAGGATGGAGTATTTTGCTTAGAAAGGACATCCTTCTGTTTCTTCCTCGACATGCTCCCAAGGGAATATTCCTCTTTATTCGCGGAAACATGATCATGGGATAGAATGAAAGTTTTGCTGAATTGTACGTACCGTAAATTGTCTACGATTACAACTTCTCAGCTATCTCTCGACAAAGTCCTTAACTCGTAATTAGAACACTTCCATCAGCACACGCGATACAGTGTAGGAGAGAAGTCGGTGTGGCTTTTTTTTCATTCCGATATACCTGGGTTTCAAGATCTCGGGTCCAAATCCACTCACGACTCTCGCATTTTTCCTTTGTTCAAAGATAACATCAATGTCAACTGACAGGATCGAAATTATTTCATTCAGGCACATAACCGCATTTCAACGAGACGCAATCATCTTTCCCGAATGTATTGAGATGAAATATGAAAATGTCAGATGCACTGTATACAAACCTTTAAGAAAATTGGGCCAAGTTTATTCGAGAATTGTTAAAACTGGAATATGGAAGAAGAGGGGACGATATTTCTACTCAAGTCAACGGATGGGATTCGTATTATCACTTTTCGTGACAATGTAGGTAATAGGCAAGGTAGTTACATAGATAACTGCACGCTGGATGTTAAAGAGGATGGTCTAACTTCGTGAAGGGCATTAAAGGAGAAGGTTAGTTTGTCTGAAAAACCGCAAATTCATTTGTGACGTAAGCTTATATCAGAGTGAAATTGTGTAACGTCGCATGCAGCATATTCTGCAAAACTATGGAGTTAACTTTACGATAATGGATCTACTTCAATCGTAAAATAACTCGTGCTGCAACTGCGTAGAACATAGTCTTCCATATATTAAATTTGTTAGCTCGATCTCACTGCGATGAGTAATTAACCTGATTGTAGTATTTCCAACTCCTTTTTCGCGTGTATGTAGATTGTAGATACAAAGCCCAGTTGAGAGATACGTGCTGCTCTAACGCTCGCTCATCACGTGTCAGTTTCGATGGTGAACCCATCAAACTTGTGAATTATTTTTAACGATATAGAAAAGAACTGCAAAGCACAAAGAGAACTAGTTTCTGCGTTGAAGCAGATTTACGGATTCGAGATCGTTCCTCCCTGTCAATTTCAAGCCTAAGCAAAGTCGAAAAGGGCTCGGGAATTTATTTTCTGGCTTGTGAAAAGTCTCAAAGAACGACGGGGATGTTTGTTTTCATTCAATCTTATTCCCAGCCCTAAAGTAACATGTTTCTCATATCTCCATCGGGGGTGCACAGCCCCACATCCCTAACGACTGACTGAATTTCAACACTGCATCAACGTCAACGGCAATAAAGTATTCTCGAGACGCGGTAATCTCCACTCAGATCACACGCGGCGCCTTGAACCACCCTGACGTTTCCAACGCGCGTGAAAATACCCAAAAGTAATCCCCGCTGGTGCTATTACGAACGCCTACGCACTTTCCTCGACGTGTTCCGCTAAGCCGTGCATCATAAGTAACACACAAGCGTGGGAGATTATACAGGACACGCGGTAGGTGCTCGTAATTTAGATTTCAGGGGAGGAACGCACGCAGACAGGCAAGAGAAGCGATCTTTGATGAAATAAAATTATATCAAAAATTCGTACCATTTCATCCCACGCTAATATCAATCCAAAAAATTTCAACGTCACTGCACTCGACAGGCTTCCCTTCTAGCCGCAACGAAACCCGGGTATATAACTGATTCACCCGAACGATACGGCGGGGGATGAAATCAAGGTAACTTCGTCCATCAGCTGCCATCCGCCAGTAGCAACTCCCCGCACTGGTCTGGCAGCTGATCTCACCCCGGGTGTGCGGATTTGATCGCCGTCTATCTCACAATCACAACGGGGTTGAACAATTTTCTGGCTCCAAAATTATAGAATGCTGCAAACGCCTTCGGACGAAAAAATTTTCTACGGTGCGACAAAACATGGGGAGGAAAAAGGCAGTCTAAGAACGAGCGAAAATCCTGCACAGTTGTGAATCGAACGCCTTACACGCTGGCGAATCGCGCATGTACCTGTAAAGCGAATCGCATATATTCACGGCGTATGAGGAATCGGAAATACGCTCATTTCTCGTCTGCGATTCGATATCGCTGCTCTGTAACTGCGGCATACGTGTCTAAAGCTTGCACACTGTGTCGAGTTTTGGCGGATGAAGTGCGCAGCAAAGTTATGAAACGATGCATGTCTTTGGCGATACTCGGAAGATAGTCGAGCTGCATGCTAGAAGCGTAACTTTAGTGCCAGCGGAGGAATGGGTATTCACATATTTATGTGCTTCGCACCTAGTCAGAGGATCGAGGCGACTTTCGTAGCGAGGAAGTCCTCTTGCGATTAGGCGAGATCCAGCACACCCGGTATACAGGAAATAGCGCTCTTTCCTGTTGGCGCGAAATGCGACTCTGCGTATGTTTGAACTTGTGCAGATATCACTCGAGACACGTACCGATCTCAAGGCGGATGGATAGTCTGTGCCGACTTCTTTCATCAATGTCTCTGGGGTAATTCTTTGAATTGAGTCAGTACCTCGAGCAAGACGAGATCTCGGAGTAAAACTTTTCCCGCAAGTGAACCACTCCCACGGGATACGGAAAGAAATAGCTTTCCGTTATGTGCGGAGCCGTCGCGACATTCATGGGGATTTCGTCATCGTAACGACAGCCCCGCGGTTCCTGAACTCGAAACGTTTCTTACTATGCCTCTAGCTTTTGTATTACAAGTAGATTGACTAATCAATTATCGGTACTTTTCATTAATGTTCTTAGTAGATGATCGTACGTTCAGTATTGATGAAACTGTTTTTTCTCCTTTCTTGTTCAATCGCTTGTGCATATCAGGCGGTTTGAATATTCACTCCAATAATAAAGGTGGAACTTCCCATTTTCACTCGAAGGTTGGACCAGAGAAATACGACATTTGCTCCGGTTTCTCGTTCTTTTCGTTATTAAGTGCGGTCCAAGTTACATCCGGAAACGTGACAATTCCAAAACTTCACTTCAGTTCACTTCCAAACTTATCAATAATCCACACGTGCCAGAGGGGAGCATTGAATCTCTCACCCTCTGAAGTGAACTTCATATTTTGTCAGATATATATGTATCCGTGTATCCTACACCAGGGAACAACTTGAGAAAGGAGGCAATGAAGCTCGGCGTGATAACCGAGCGTGAATTACACCTCCGTGAAATTATATATGGAAGCTTTAGTGGTTGTGCAAAGAAAAAAATGTTGGAAAACATGATGAAAAATCGTGTGAAATTCTGAAGCAACGTAAAGTCCAGTGGATGGATTTTATCAATAATATAAATACAGATATTAACTCGAAACTGTCAGTTAATATTTCTGTTACCACAGGTCTAAGTAAAAGTGATAGCAGAGTGCCGATGGATAACATATATGCGATAATATTGATCTCACAACTCGTATCGAAGAAATGAAGAAGTTCTTTCTTACAGTCTGCGGCGCTTCTTTAATACGTTTCTGAGTTTGCTTTTAGATTTTTCCAACGAATTGAGTTCACGGAGAGGTTGATGAGCAATGAAAGACGCTTTAACGAAGCTCCGAAAGGAGATAGGGGCTCGAGAAATACCCCGAGGATAGGACCATTGCTCATTTCGATATCTTGAAATTGCTTTTCACCAGAGCATCACTCTGCTCCGAGGGGCTACGATTCTCTCAGAAGCCCTGCATGTGCGATGAGAAGAATTTCAAAATAACACAGCGGAATTTTGATCTCAGCAGCTTGAAAATAAACGAGCTGCAACTTGTGTAGCCTCAATTTCAGAGGTAATTTACAGAGGAGCGGTGAAGTGAAAAAGCGTTTGGTGTGCTGCACGTGGAAAGAGCAAATCATTATATGGAAGGGTAGCCTCGGCTGGTCGTTTCAAAGCTCGCTTGTACAAAGCATCTATATATATATATGAAGATATTTGTCAGTGTAATATATATATATAATCGGGAGACTTAATAAAAAATATATATGTAAAATAGGGGTGGAAAGTAGTAAGATCCGCAGAGGCACGTAAATTTCGGCTTGCGAACACCTTAATAAGTTTTTTTTTCTATATTTCGAACGGTAAAATTGTCGGAATTTTCAAATTTTCCCATTCAATTTCATTCCTCGGAAACTCCCTTTGATTAAGACCTTCGAAGTTTTCAGCTCTTGCGAAGCTCTCGAGATCTTCTTCGGAATCTTCGCCTTCCAAAGTTGAAGAATACACCCTTAGCGTTCTCGTTGCGTCGGTAACGTAGGTATAACGATCACTTCCGTCTCTTTGTCAGGGTTGTCTCCCCTAATCGAGCACAAGCATTTTAACCGGCACTTTAATATACTTTACGGCAAAAGTTCTTCCCGTACAAAGTGTCGAAAGTGATTTCGCGGCGAACGGATAGAACTCTCGGAGTGTCCATTAAATGTACTCAAAGTTTGTCAAAACTTAATCTATATATATACATACCGCGATGTATTGTTTATTCGCTACCCGTATTCACCTCGTTACGTGGTATGCAAATCGTCACCTTGGTGCTGCTTTGTTCCATAGACAATTTCGGGTGGTAATGAGTCAGCATTGTCTGATTCGACGCCGACGAATTTGGGTCAGAGAAAATTCATAGAAGCAGACAATGCGCGATGCGACGATTCGGCAGCCGTTTCACAGAAAAACGGCAAGTCAATAAAAAATTGTTTATTCCATTGGTGAAACTCGACGCAATCCTCACCTGATCAAGCGAGGTCTATAGGCCAAGCAATTATACCAACCCAACGAATCGTTTGCTATGAAGAATTTAATTTCCATTAGCAGAATCGCATTGTGCCAGATACCTTACACCGGCTTGGTTGATCTATACGATGAGGAAACGCGGCCACTTGCCTTCGGGTCGCAAATGACAGGAAGTGATTAGCATGCCATCGGTGTCGGTGGTTATGTAATTAAGAGAGAGGCCGACCTACGTCTTCGCTTATGATTTAACCCGTTCACCGGCACTAACCCTTCGTCAAGGGCACGTGACGTAGTGCACGCGTGGATTATTCACGCGTTTTCCTACACATGACGCATTGCGCGAATACAGCCTCCAGCCTCGCATTCTCTTATTCATTATTATTGCGTGGCTTGACGGCAGTGCTGAAGAAAGATCTCGCTCCACGGAGTGTGGTCCTCTCGAGTTTCATGTGACAAGATGCCGGGCGTCGAGACTCGTTGAGAATTACCTTCGTTATATGTATATAATGCGTACATACAGTGTATAGCTGAAAACGCCAAGTCACGAGATGGCTCTTCTTCCTTCCACCTTTTCCACTTCCCATGTGGATATTGGTCTTCTATTACGTTTATGAGAACAGTTTCTGCGTGATCCTGCACACGCTTGTAACTCATAAATTGGCATTTCTCCGAGTGTGACCAGCGGTCTTCGAAAGCGTAACTCGTTACGTTAATTAATTATTAACTGAACTGAAACAAGCCGACCTTGTTCTCGAATCATAGTCGCGTATACATATATTTGTCTCCCGCTTTATTTCTTTTACTTTTATTCTTTTTAACTAACAAAGAGAGACAATTTCATTCCGTGGAATAAAGTCCCCGTGCATTTTTAACCTAGCGGCTTGTAGTCCGACGGGGTAGCAGAGACGTGGTGGCGGTCTTAATGAAGCAAACAGAGGATTGCATAAATAAACAGGGGCTCTCCTTCCTGCATGGGTGTCGGAGCTCGCGGAAGCTTTCATCGAAGCTCTCGCTCTTCTCCTCGAGGCTCTTCCTTCTCCTCACTCTCTCTCTCTCTCTCTCTCTCTCTCTCTCTCTCTCTCTTTCTCTTTCTCTTTCCTTCTCATCGTATAGCACTGTGAGGCGCAGATGTCGCCTCCACCATTATCACTTAATTATGAATTAAATCGTGACGCCGTTTTGCACAGCCACCTTGAACACCACTCAGCGCTGATGAGGAACACGTGTGTCTCCCGATAAAGAGCTTTCAAAGGGTTAGACCTGCCTCGAATCCTCGGGTACAAGATGTTACCGCTCCGGTACTCTCTGCAGACATCCTGTCTGGATCCCGGTTCAACCATCACGTCTGCACTCCTCTCAAGAGCGAGTCAGTTTTTATACTCACTACTAATACTATTTCACGCAGCTAACGCAGCCAGACCGGCTGGATTGCGTGAATCTATATGATAAAACGTTGCCCGAGGTCGGAATAACGAGCCTGCTCAGAGGTTGTAGTCTTTTTCTTTGTTCTCCGCGGGGAAATTGGATTCCGGACTAAGAATAAGTATAAACCCGCTTGGGTAGCTCTGGAGAAACATTCTTCAAATTTATTCGCGGTCATTCCAACTCAGACAAAGTGGGATTTTGCTAATCCCTGAATCAATTCTGTTTTCAATGTGAACCTTTGCTGCTGGATGGCCTTTATCCAGAACCGCGTCACTCACCTGCTCTTCCAGCTCCATAATCATTAATGTAAATTTTGCCTGCAAGCGGAAATAGAATATAGCGATACAGATAGGCGGCTTACGTCGGCGTACTTTAGTATCAGGCGGCTTACCAACCACTGTATTTCACCTTCGTTAATTAGAATCTGGAAAGCAGCTTACACTCACCTCTCTCTCTTGCCCTTTCTCTTCCTCTCGCTCATCCGCTTCAATATAAATTAAGACCCCGGTTCGGATTTTCTAGTCTTTTATACGTCATGGATATGCAAGATACTCGGGATAAATTAATCGACCATGCTGACCAAAAACGAGATATGAAACAGACAACGGAAATCATTGTCAGCCTCGTTTCCGTGGGTCAATAAAGCTTTTCCTCGGTGCAAAGATCAGACTCCATTGTAGGTTAAGCAATTCATATGCTATGGCGTAACCATGAGAACATGATTATTTTACTCATTATTTTATACCATAGATTTTTCTAGTATGACACAATGAAGTCGAAGCCGCTTTCCAGTAGATAATTTGGTTCACGTACCATCGACCAAATTGTTTTTATTTTGTTTCGTGTATAAATTACAATAAATAAGAACGAAAATTTTCGTGTTTCTGTATAATTATCGAAGAGATACAGCTAATCATGCAGTCTGGCAAGATTTTAAATCGTTCAAATTCGGCAATAAGAACACGATTATTATTTCAACTGATGAGGGCTAGCAAATTTGGAAGCCGTCCGCGTGACGAAATATATTCGTACGAGGGTCCTGATTGGCTCTTGGCGAACTACTAACTCGGGTAGTCAGCTTCAGAGAGCCACAATGCCTAGGGATGCCTTTAACTACCCTCAAATGCTGCTCTCGTCATTTTCTCGTCGGTTTATGACATCCTTTATGTAGCTACCTTCCGTCATCTTACACGTTATACGCGTTGACCAAAGAAGCTAGTTTCGCGTCTCCGGCAGCATCTTATAACGACTCGCTCATTCCATTCCTTCGAGTACGTGCGGATCATTCCCTAAACTATACATGCTAAGTTTTATTTACTCTCTAACGACAGACCCTTTTGTCATGCCCGTTCAAAGTGGGTCAATAATTCGGAATCTTCTGAGAGATCAAACCAGCCTTTCCTGTGGAAATTTTTACCAGTGAAAAGGGTATATCCTTCAGGATTTCCGCCTGAAGCACGTCACCCTATCTACATACCTTCTCCAAGATCGTTCTCCGCTCCAAGACCGATTCCTGTATAGGTACCCATACCTCTCGTCGCACGTTGCAAGAGTCTTCCTGACGTGATATTTCCCATCTCACAGAAATGACTCCCAATGCAAATATTGATTTCAAACCGTATATCGTGCTACAAACGTAACCTCACAGGCATCCCCGGCCGTCTCTTCAATTTTCCCCCAGCGAAATAAACAAGCCATACCAAGAAGGAAAACCCACCGTATCGCTGGGCGACCTCAGACGTGAAATCCAGACCACGTCATATCACTGTCACATGTTGCTTCCACGAGTGTACAATCTATTCCATTCCGGTATACAAATCCAATCCTCAGATTGCAAAACTATCTACGAGTTCGAGAAGACATCCTATATCCTTTGGCCAACGTACGTGTACCTACATCACAAATACTCACGTGGTGCCAAAAAGTTAGAACTTGAGATTCCTGGTCGTGAAATTTACTAGCAATCCCCCCTCAAATTCATCACGTAGTGTAGCTACTGCAGCTAACCCTTCAAAACTCTATTTTGCACCTTCAGTTTCAGACAGAGATTCACGGTTCTAACCGCGCAAAAGGGGCCGGAAATATACACGGCTGCAATACGCGGGGGTGGCGGTGGGTAGGAAGCCATAAGATGCAACCCCGACACACCAGCTGGTTATTTGGAGTGGAGAAGCTACAGCCCTTCAATGTGTGCATCATATTTCTCCAGCATTGAAGGCTGACAAACGAGCGATGCAGCGAGAACTGCAGGGCGGAACTCTGACTACACCGCCGCATCCCCGCGTTCATATAACTGTCTCCTATGCAGTGTTCTTCTTCTTCCTTTCTCAAAGACAGACGACTCCGTCGACGTGCCGTCTGGTAAAAAGTTACGTTTATTCATCACCTTCATCGCTCATGGTTCACCGTGACGATCTTGTTTGAAGCTCACCCAGGACCACCACCACCACATTTGGGCTAGACTTTTCTTGGAAGTCGCCATTGAATACGAAATTGGGGGTATGTATGAAAAACACTTCACTCTTCCCCTCAGAAATAGGAATGCTTTTCTGTGAATAGAACGATTCATTTGAATACTGTAATGCGCGGTCTTTGCGAGACGACTCACTTGCATAGCAATATCGAGCCTGTTTATCGTTGTGACAAGATACCGGCTTATTTATTAGTCAATAAATTGTGTCCAGCAATACATTTAATTGGCCGGTACCGCGGTGGGCGTCCTGTCGTCCCTCGGTCCCTGGGGATCTCTGCAAGGACTCTCCCCCCATATCCACCTCTACCAACAGCACTACCAATCGGGCTCTATCTCGAACCATAGGAAAGCTGCAATTACATTTCTGCACAAACGACTTAGGTACCGTCATGTAGTGACGGCGTAATAGGATGAGGGGAAAAGGTAGGCAGCTTGGCCATAACTACTATTTATAAGTATCCACTTCTCCACACACGCAACACTTGCAGACTCGGATCTTGAATCGCATGTCCTCACTCACTTCTACGCCTGCGGTAGTTATCTCTCGGTTGGTTACAAAGCAGTAACTGTCGGGTAGCCGATGGCAATGATTGAAGACTGGTGGTACATGATCAGTTGCTTATCACAAAAGCGTCACTATTTATGGATTGAACGATGCAGTTCCTTGTTCGTAAAGTTTTTATGCTCGTGTTGTCCCTGGACATAAACTGGACAGACAAGAGGGGCCGATTCTCTTTTCGACACTGGAGATACATCGGAGATTTGGGGATTCACTGCAGGGTGGATCACAACCATTCGTTCAAACGCGGCGAATGAATATGGGGAAAAAGTGTATAAGGTACGTATAATAAACGTCACTGGCGAAAACTTTCTCATCCATAAATTGCCGGAAGTTTTCTCTTATCGCGTAAGAGTTACTTGTCTTCCAAAAACTGCATGATTTGTGGAGGACGGGTCGTTGCTCGAGCCCGCTTCTCAACTAGATATCTATACAACGCGATTACAGTTAAGCCCTTGTTTTTTCGGAAGAAATAAATTCTTTCCCCATACGTAGGTATACGCATGTATATACCTTCAACGTTACGAATGCATGTTATATTCGCTGGATTATGTCACAAATTTTCATTAGCGCGCTAATATCCACGTTATAAATAAAGAATTCACGATATATTCTTCCCTCGGAGGATTAGTACGAAACCGTTAAATATGTCGTTAACAAAATTGCATATCGTGCAGCATGACTCGTTTCAAGCGCATTGAATTATTTCACACCGCTCGGCAGAGTGCTCTAATTTTCACTTTTTCAGTTTAATTATTTCTAATATCGTATTCGTTCGATTCTTGTAGCTATACCCACGTTTATAATGTGTTGCATTTCGAAAATCACAATTTCCATAAGGGAGGTACATACTCGATTCACCCAAAGGAGGTAGAGAGAGGAACAGAGAGAGAGAGAGAGTGCGCGAATGCATACATGCATGTGTGCTGTAATAGCCAAACGATCAGATTTCACGCACCGAGTACCTAGTACACAGCAGCAAAGAAGCACCGGTGTCTAAAGCCACGAGGGGGCAGCGACCCCTCGAAGTCTGGGGCTCTAATCGAAAAGATTAAGATTATCTTAATTTGATAGTACTTTTCCACGCGTATAAAGTTAAAATTAATGAAGAACATCGCGTGGGAGTATAAGCTGCGAGAAAGAGGGAGACAAGAGAGGCTTGCGGGGTTGAAAGAGGGGCGTCATTCGTGCGTAACAATCGTCAAATGTGTGTATTACATTTGGCACGCAATGAAATTTACGCGAGTTGTAACGAACGCGCGGCTATAGCAAATCTGAAAGTCGCGCAGACGAGTTTAACAAATTGCATAAGTATACCGCGACTGTATGTTCAGCGGGTGATTCACTCCGTTATATCGCTGAGAGTCGTCGCCGAGTTCCCTCATTCGTGACGAGAAACTATTGTCAACGTTTGAAAAGGATGAATTACTGCTAATTAAAGCTAGAATTCTGCAGCGTTCCTTTATTCAAATCTGCCTTTGTCACACGCAAGTTTATTGTGACACGCGCTTATCGCTGTCGCCGGTGCCGACGAAGAGACGCCCGACCCCCGTCGACGAGGGTGGCTTATTTTATCGAACGCTTCTCCGCTGCAGCGAAGAACCCCGTGTATTCACCTACCTACAGTCTACGGGATTAATATACACCGATTCACCGCGCAACCCCAGTTGCGAATGCCACCAACATTGAACAGATGATATAACATTTCATGCGTAAGCATGCATATCGGCATGCTCGACATGTAGATGAACAAGACGTTTGCCTATCTACGCGTCCCACGTGAATACCTTGCAGCTTAGGTATACCTTATACCGTATACACCTGCGATAGTCGCATGTAACTGCACGGAAAAACGGTATGACGGCTCACTCGTGTGTCTCTCTCGGTCATTCTGTTATAATTTATTCAACCTAGAATCAATACGGCTTAGCGAAACCGAAGATAATTGACATTCTCTGAAAGAAACTGAATAATTTCTCCATAGGTCACTATATATCGATGCTGCTGCATGTGCAGGCTGCATACGGCTTTAAATATGTACTCTGGGGCTGCTCACGTACGTTCGAAACTTCGGAGGCAAAGAGTCTTCGAACTTTGTTATTAAACTTCAAGGAAGGCTGCGCGCTAGACAATAAAACCTGGCGCTCAAAGCGGTGGAACGGAGAAAAAAAAAAGAAATCTCGAGGAAACTCATGTGATCCCAATTAAACTACTTTACAGTTTCCGGTATCGCGGTGCAAAGTTTACACCGAATACTCGCCGTGTGCTGCTCAGTGATGCTTCTCTCTCAAGTTTCCGTCCGTCGAGAGTCCTCCTTCAGAGTTCGCTTCAGACTTTGCAACTATTCCGAGCTAGGGAGATAACTGTAACTAGCTCTGGACCTCGAGACCAGCATTATGTTCACGTGACTTGCAGCGAACCCGACCGCGAGTGCATTCATATACTGTACTTTTACGTCCATGAAAGACTTACTGTTTATACATTTTTTACACGCTTTCATACACGTGCGTTTTTCAAATTCGACGTTCTATGCACGAACACAGGTTACCATGCCGAATGCTCAGCATAAACCATTGAGTGGAAGAGAGGGTCGTACAAGCTTAACAGTTTAAACTACCAAGGTTCAGGAGAGCAACGGATTGAATACGAAAAGGAACGTCAAAGAAGTCCTTGTATCTCCAGAACATGACGATTTATTAAATCCAGTATCTCTAATTCCATATCTTATGGAACCACGATACAGCGAAATAAGTAGTCTTTGATTTACGACAACTCGGTTTATTCGAGTGGTCTCGCGGCGGTGATTAATTTCGGCATGGTACTAATGGGCGTGTGGTTTATTCCACAGCGCGTATGACCGACTTGCCGTGCGTACTTCAGGATGAAGGAGGTTTCTACTTAAATTAGCGCAGAGCCCCCCGAGACCACTTCCACCTTTCTAGGCTGCTCAAACGGTAGCGTTAAGACTTTTATAGGCACTGGGTTGTTTTAGGAGGCTCTTTCTTCTCGAGGAAACCCATAAAGATTGTGCAGGTATACAACCGACATCATCGTCCTATCGACGTTTCATTCTCAATTGTAACCATCCGCATAATAGGCCTACACAGAGATAACGATACAATGAATTTGAAACGTGAGTGACGCTGTCGCCCGTCCGCCTAGATCCGATTCAGCTGATGCCAGAATCGATTCCCGAAGCGAAACTGCCTGTCTGTACCCTTTGATAGTTACCAGTGGTGGCACAATGCAGGTAGCAGCTTGTTTAAGCCTCACCAATCCCCTGTCCAATGGGGCCCTTGACGGCTTTATGACGTAGTTAACAGCTGAGTTTCCGAGCGCGTGCTGGATGCAGAACTGTCGACTGACCTACTTCTGTCACTGAAATCCCGTGGAGGAGGAAGGTTGCACTGGTGCGATGGAAGCGCGCAGACACACGTGCACTTGGGGAAGTATTTGAATAAGGATTGCATGTCTCGCAAGGAAATGCAACGGGGAGGATCAGGGCTCGCTGCAAAAGGGATGAAAGGGGCGAAAGAGGGTCCCCATGGAGCGATATCTCCAGGAGGTGGCAGCCGCCCCTCCATCGCTACGTCTGTTCAACGGAGAGCTACGACCTCCCCGGAGTCTCTGGCCGTCGAGGTTATCGCTTTCCTGAACTCCCGTGTTTTGGTAATGATCGCGCAGGGCTTTTCCGTCATGCCGATTTTTTAAACGGGTCAAGATTTTCAAGCACTAACTCGAAGTCTCACGGTTCAATCCACACTTTTTTCACCATCCGGAATTCCGACCAGATCCCGAGAACAGAAGGTATATGAAAATCTTGGTGAGTTTGAGTCCACCGTGGAGCAGTAAAAGTATAAAGAACTTTGCGGAGTCGTAAAATATTAATATCACGTATCTGCACGATTGGGGCGAAGGGGGACGAAGGATGTCCGGTGAGCGTTAGAGAGCGGAAGGTAATATTACGGGGAAGTTAAAGGCGGAAAGTTTATCCCTCGTCTCGAATGTCTTCGGTAACCGCCGAAGTACACGGAGCACATTCGCTTTGAGAAGTTTGTTCTGGGATTATGTGCTCCCTTGCCTAGACTCGGAGACTCCCGAGGACTCTCTGAACTATCTATGTATCTAGTATCTACCCACCACCCACGCTCTCTGCCAGGTGGATGTCTTTACGCGAGCACACATCCGCTTCCTGCATCAGCTCTGCATAGGGGATAGTTAACCTGAGAGTGACTCCTTCCACTGCCTTCAAAATTATTCCGCTCATTCTCCAAGAGGCAAGATGTCGCAACTTTCCCTAAACTGCTTCACACTTGACTCATTCATCAGCAGCGTTACTTTTGGGGAATGTTAGTCCTCGTCGCAAAATTACACTTCTTTTAAAAAACAGCACTGGCGTGTTCGCTAACAAGAGGTTCGTGAAATTTCTGGTAAATCCAGTGCTTTTTCTTTTAGTTCTCTGGATATCCTGGATGAACAGTGAGTCACTAGTTCGAGAATATAATGAAACTGAGAGTGAATTTTCACGAATGTAGGAAAGAAATTGGTCGATAATATTGCGCGGGTTTGCCGGGTTCTCTGCGGCTACGGTATAATGCATATGTAATCAAATCGGACCGTAAATTTCAAAGAGCTTGAAAAATCTTGACTATATCTCTTTTAAGCCCCTTTCACGGTTCGAGTGAAACCCGGAAGGAGATACGAGAGCGGAGAACCTACCTGATTCCAGCTCCGGTAATGAGGAGAAAACCATTTTATCTACAATTCTATAATCCGAGCCCCCGGGAATTGTGCGGTATAATAAGAACCGCGATGGGAGGGTGAAACGGCAAAAGGATGAGGCAAAGGCAGCTCTTGCTCCTAGAATGAAAGACAGAAATAGAAGCATAGAATCGTGAATCGGATTCGCGGGGTAAGAGTCTCTATTGCCGTGTGTGAGGTACGTTATCGGCACAAGGAAAACTAGGGCCACAGAGCTGCGGTACTATATAATGAATTAACATCATCGTCGCATACATACGCATAGGTACATGCACGTACATATATACTTACACTTCAGTCTCGGGTTCGCTTTTATTACATATCGATCAGAAGCCGAACAATCCAACAATTCTCTCTCTCTCGTTCTCATGCAGGTTGTAAATATTTTCGATCATAGAAGACGTTAAATTTAAGCTGATTTTTTAGTCTTTTAGACTGAAAATCAATGAGTTACTCGTCAAATCCGCAGATCAGGTATGGCGTTGATTTAAATTGGAACCATTCCGAAAGTCTCGGTTGACGAACGTGTCACGTCTCCCCTGAATTTCTTCATCGCCGTTGCGAATATGTATATACTGCTTCATACAGTGAAGGAGGGCAAGTAAACCAAAAGGCGAAAATTTTCATGACACAGCCACTCGCTCTGTCGATGATATTACCCTCATTTGCTGGTAGAGCAGCGTGAACCTCGTGCTGAGAATATTATGTTGAAATGTAGGATACACACCGCGACGTTTGTACTCGTGCACACATGCCTACTCCCGTATGCCTAGGTACGTGCTATATTCAATTTTGATGAAAGTTTAAACTGCCGTGAGAAATGATATGCCGCCATACCGCACTCACAATCAGTGGAAATGAAAAATGCGGCGGGAAAAAGAAATGAAGAAAGTAACGGGGAGCAATAGAACGACGTTAAAAAAGTACTGCGAGAAGTTTCACGCGGGTAAAGCTTGTCGCCCGTGAAAGAGCGGTGAGCTTATATATTGTTCAAATCCCATTCTTCACCCCCGAATCAAATGACTTATGAATTCGGGAAATAATTCGCCAATCATGAGAATTTTCACACTTGAGTAAATAGTTTTGTTATTGATTCGATGTCTCGTGTGAAGGTTCTGCATCGGCAGATCGTCCATAAGATTGTACCTCGATTTGTACTTGATTTCAAATTGGGCTAATGGGAAATGAAAAATACGCATCTTTTGAGCAGTAAAGTAAATCTTAAGGTAATCCGAATCCAGATTGGGGAACAATTTCCAAGCCACGCTTTATAGGTTTTACACAACATAATAAAGTCCGATCGTGAAAAGCCTGAGTGCGTGTTCTAACTGCCGCCGAACCGTTTAAAAAATAAATCATTATTTCAGTGTTAAACGGCGTTTCCAAACTACAGCCCGTTAAGAGAGACAGGTAAAAAAGAACCAGGAAGAGGAAGCAAAAAAGGAAAACTCGAACCGTAGTGAAAAGCGGATATCTAGTCTCTTTCGGTTGGGTAGCAATTTCGTTGAACGAGGCAGTTGGTCGTACGTGTGAAAAAAAGAGAGAGTGAGAAAATAAATCAAAAAAGACAATAATCAACAAAAGGTGGATAGGCGAGTTTGCGTGATTCCAGCCGCAACTATCAGCTTATTGCGAATGATTAGGAACAGCATGAGCGAAAAACGTGCGTGCTCACACTTGGAATTTTATAAATTCCATTTTCAACTTGTGAGTCGCGACTCGGCGCACCCCTGTTTCTACTTCGTTTTCTGCTGCGTTTAAAACAGACCATTTCGCCCTGGTAAATGGGTTTGTCTGACTTTCCGGAGAAGTAGAAAACTTATTTTGCGCTGGAATTGAAACTCTTCGGTGGCAAGAGAATGAAAGAAAAAAACAAAAAAAAAAAAAAAAATGAGAAAAGGAAAACAACACTTGAGCAACACCCACTTCTCGCGAATTACGATGTACACGTAGACGGGGTGGCCTATTCAAGAATATACCCAATTTCTTTTCTCCTCTACTTTTTCTTCTCCCTTAGCTTTGTTATTCCCCTTCTAATTCTCATTTATTGTTATTTTATACCTGCAGGAAAGCTTTCCGCAGCTGAACTCAACTTGAACTACAGCTGAAGAGTGAATCTGAAGAGTAAAATGCCAGGATGAGGAAAGCTGGCAAAACAATTTAGAGGGACAGAGCATTTCCCGGGACGTAACGCTTGACGCAGACGGCGACACCCTTCCAGCTTCGAACTACTCGATCCTCTCTTGGTTGGCAACCAGCTCCGCTCAGTCTTTGATATAATAAACTCTGTAATGAGTTTTCTGACAAGCCATGCGCCTTAAGCTTCACTCCACAAGCTTCTCAGTGACTAATATCGTAGTATTCGTAACGAATTGTGTGACAAAAGTCAGCGAAGAGGAGAAGTATTTATTTATAAATCGTGGTAAACTCCCAGTAAAACTTTATTGTTCGATTTCGGTTTATATGTATATATTACATAAACCGTTCCCCCACAGACACAAGAATGATATAATATTATACGTATAATGCGCACCTAAAATTGACGGTATAACTTTGCGAATTTCACTGTGGAAAATACCGTTTTCGTACTGATGTACAATTTCCCTCGCTCTCAACTTGGTTGAGATTAATTGATATCAAGTATTTCACCGGGGTGAATTTTTTACGCAAGGTTGTGCCAGCTGTTGGCTATAAATAATTTCTTCACGATCCCCAACCCTATGGCTGCTTCAAGGGTAGCTGAGTCGTTGTACACGTCACGAAACTCGAAGAAATTGCAAAAAACACGAAGAACTTCTGCAACATACGCCCACGCAGATTAACCGAGTTCGGAGTATATGAGCCAGACGTAAATCATATTTTATTGACGGGTTTATTGAATAAACTTCTTATATAGTGAAGCAAAAAATAAAACTCATTTACTGCAATCCGTGTAACCTGTACTCGTTTACATTTTATTGCAAGGGAATTTTTTCAAACTCCGTGGGTCTAAATTTTGAACATGCAAAATGTATAATTCTTACCAAATCAGCCGGGGTTGTTCGATGATTGAGTTAAAGATGAAACGCAAGCTTCGAGTCGTGCGGAAGCTTAACTCGGCAACGAGGTACGTGGTGAGAAAGTTTGATTGAAAATAGATCTTTCGTTCAGATATGAACTATCCTGCAGTATTGGGCAAAGCTCGTCGCCTGCGAAATAACATCGCTATACCATCTCTGCAGCACCCACTGGCTTTATCAGCTTTAACTGGGTTAATGAGCCGGACTTAGTTTCACTTTGGTAAGAAAAAAGGCGACGGAGATTAGGCGCAAATTGCAATTACTGCCGCCTCTCTCGCGTCTGTATAAGGTATTGGGAAAACTTATTCTTTTCATCGCCTATATATATATACGTCTGATTCTGTCGGAATTTCGTGAATCAATTTTACCCAGGTGTACATTAGTCAATTGCGTTCTATATTAGACATAGCAATATGTAGACGCTTTATAAAGCAAGCTCTGTTACAAACAGGAGGAGGATGTAACAGGATATCCTGTTCATTATATGGATGTTTGATAATCAAACTGTGGGCTTACCTCCAGGAATTATGTACGAAAATTTCCAAAACGCCCACGTTCGAAAACGATTACAGATCTCTATTATGACCCCAATAACAGAAAAGGACGAATACAATGTATATGAATTATTGTGGTATCAAACGTATAATTCATCGAATATGTCTGCTCCGTTTATAGTTTGGTTTAGTTGTTATACTCACCCGAAAGCACATATCCTTTCAAGAACCCACTACCTCAAGTAGCTATCCATAATTCTCGTAAACTTTCCATTTCCATGTGTTTTACCTTTGTCACACTTTCGGATCCTCTCCCACCACCCTATCCTCGAAGACATAACTAACAGACTGTTGTTTCTCCACCTTTCCCTCAACTTCGCATCCCTGGCAATTTTCCCATCCTCGTCAGTTGCTAACAAATCCTTATCCAGAACGCATGCACTCCACAAGTTCTAAAACGAATCTACAAATATTCTCGCGATACAATTCCAAACGAATCCAACCAAGCCATAACTCCAATCATCATCTCCATCACCTTTCATTATTGGCGTTCAATGTACGTAATTGTTAGATAGTGTCATCACCTATAAATTAGTTATTTCCACAAATAACTACCCAAAATTTTTTTGAGTTACATGACGGGGTAAGAGTACCAAAGTGGATGAGACCCTCTTTAAAGATTCGATCGAACATTTTATCGTCCTTCGAACAGGATAAATCACTTTATTACATCACCAGTACTGTGCGGGAGTGTATCAGACAGACATCAATCGCCCCAGTGCAGCGCAACAGTGACTAATAATGCACTATCTCAAATCCATTGTTTTAAGGAATATCTAAACATCAAATATCACACCGTGGTGTAAAAATTATCAATTATATCTACCTGTACCGTCCATCATCTGTATCGAACTATCCTGCTTCAACTACGAGCGAGCAAAGAAATTATCAACGCCAGTGAACCTGCTGAACTATAGTAAACTGAGCCAAAAAGAACTGGATCATCACGGAGGATCGCAGACTGCTTCTCCCATCCCAAATCGTGCATCTAACATCTCATCAACCAGAAGGTAAGCTCGTTGATATCTGAATCGTCAATTATCCTTACCTCCTGCCATCTCGCTTCTCTCGACCCTTGTCAAAATGACCGAACTTATCTCACTACGGAAAAAAAGACACATCATTCAAGACTCTATTATGATATTAGTAAGAATCTTGGACGAATGGCAAGACAATGAAGAAGAACAGGACTCTGATTTTCTGCAAGCCTTGTTAGGAACGTTAGAAAAAGCATTTCAAAGATTTACTCACGTCCAAGACACGTTAGAAGAAATTGATGAAACGAAATGTAGCAAACGAATAGCCCTGCAACTATCTTACAACAAAGCAGTTGCGCGAGCGCAAAAATATCTACACGAAACAAATAAGCAAGTTGGTGCCATTGTTAGATCATCTACGCCGATTAAATATAATCTGTCATCTGTCGCGCTACCGACTATCGCATTGCCAAAGTTTGATGGATCCATAAAAGGATGGACTTCGTTTCACGATGTATTTACAGCGCTTATGGATAAAACTGAAGATCTCACGCCGGTTCAGAAATTGAAATATCTCAGATTGTCGCTGACCGATACGGCCGCATGTTCAATTCAATCGTTGGAAAGTACGGATCATAACTACGAAATTGCGTTGTCTATTTTAAGAAACAAATACGAATCCCCTCGTTGGACCCTCCATCGACACTGGGTGATCCTCCGCGAATTTCCGCATCTACAGAACGATACCCCGTTGAATCTCAATCGTCTCGTTGATACCATCCAACAGCACTTACAGGACTTGCAAAATTTAGGAGCACCGGTGGAACATTGGGATATCCCTCTGGTAGATTTGATTCTTTCAAAAATCAATCCGAGCACTGCTTGGCAATGGGAACTCACTTTGACTCACGACACCACGCCAAGTTACAAGCATTTGCTAGTGTTCCTTGAGAAATGGGCTAATTGCGTCGAATTCTCCACCGTAAAGGAAGAACCTAATCAAAACCAAGCAAATCGTTACCAGTCAGAAGTATCACAACAACGGAAAGCCGAACGAGCTCAAGCACAAGCTGATGCTGTCTCAATGACTGCACCTGCAACCGCATCCAAACCTACTTTATCGGTAAATGAATGTCAGAAAAGAGTTACCAACGCGGCAATGTGCTCGAACTGCTTGGGATACGGACACGAAAAACAGGAATGCTATTCTGAAGTAATATGTCGAAAATGCGGAAAACGTCATCACACGTTACTGCAACCATCAGGAAATACCACCCAGGAATCTACCCAACCAGGAACATCGGTGACCGAGAAGAAGGTCGATGAATCCAAACAACAAGCATGACTAAATCAACAGGAGACGCTGATAAATATCCCAAAATTCGTCTCACTCGTTGTAAACTCCGCGACGTGCGATCTTATAGTCACGGCCATAGTAGACGTTTTGAATCAACTACAACAGCCAGTACGTTGCCGAACTCTGATCGATACGTGTTCTACTTCCAATTTCATAACTGAAACTATGGCTACTACTCTCCGTTTGAACAGAAAAGAATGTTCAATACCAATCGGTGCTCTCAACTCTTTAAACACCATCTCCAAGAGCATTGTGACCACTACGATATGCTCTCGGACCAATTATTATGAACGAACATTAACCTTTCTTACAGTTCCAATAATCTCAGACATAATACCAGATCAACTAATTTCTCGGAGTGCAATCCATATACCGAAAAACATCAGGCTCGCTGACCCGGAATTTTATCTCCCTGCACCAGTGGACATGCTTTTAGGAGCAGGTACCGCACTCTCGCTCTTATGCATTGGCCAGCTCAACTTGTCTCCGCCAGATGGCCCGGACTTATACCTGCAGGAAACCCAACTCGGCTGGGTCATTGGGGGTAGTGCTCCCTCAGCACAACCATCACGGACACGCGAGAGTCATATTACCTCTGAACTTCACTGCGACTTAAGCAGATTTTAGATAATGGAAGAAGGTCAACCAACCAAACATTTCACAAAGGAAGAAGCTACCTGCGAGGTTTATTTCAAACAACACGTGACGCAAGCCCTCGATAGGCGTTATTCTGTTGCTTTAGCGTTTAATACGAAAATCTCAAACGTGGGAGAATCCAAACCCCTAGCGGAGAAACATCTGAAGGACGTTGAACGCAAATTATCATCTGATTCAGAACTTTGTACGCAATGCCTTGAATTTTTGTTCAGCCTCCGCATTTTACCTAGCCATCCGATGCTTACACCAACTAGCAGAAAAAAATCTATTTTCAAAAGCCTCAAGGATCCTTCGAGAAGATCTTTACGTGGATGATGCACTTACGGGTGCAGAAACACATGAGGAAACGATTCAGATTCATGATCAACTCTCCAAACTTCTCCATCGAGGTGGTTTGAAAATGCGACAGTGGGCATCTAACGCTCCAGAATTGTTGAAGGACTGCCTGAGGAAAGAATAAAACCTCAGCTCATGCTTGAAGAGTTAGCGACCATAAAAACCCTTGGTGTCAAATGGAACTCAAACACAGACAAGACTACCTACACCGTTAGACCTCTCACCACATCGAAGCCAGACAGGAAAAGTCCGTACATGCATCACCTTTTGTAAGCTACGACCACCTTCCATCGACTATCTTATGAAGAAATTACCAACCGCAAGAGTCACCCAGTCACGACCCTTTAGCAGAGTCGGAATAGATTATTGTGGACCATTCTTTGTGAAAGAAAGGAAGCATATAAAACAAACCCGAGTGAAAGTCTACGTTACTATCTTTGTCTGCCTTCCGGTGAACGCAGTACATTTGGAAGTAGTCAGTGACCTCTGAACCGAGGCCTTCTTAGCCTCCATACGATATCTACACAAATATCTACACGGACAACGCTACAAACTTCGTTGGAGCACACAACGAGTTGAAGGAAGTGCACAACTTATTGTCAAATACGCAGCATCAAGAGTAAATTAACGCGTTTTCAACTCATCATGGTATAAAATGGCATTTCCTTCCAGCAAGAGCACCCAATTTCGGCAGTCTTTGGGAAGTCGTAGTTAAATCGTTCAAACACCACCTTCGACTGGTTGTAGGAACTGACCTATTCACATACGAAAATTTTAACAAGTTTCTCAACCGAAATAGTAGTCATTTTAAATTCGCATCCTCTACCTCTGATGACCTCTGATCCAAACGATCTCCTTGTCCTAACACCTGGTCACTTTCTCATTGGCGATTCGTCAACGAGCTTGCCGCAACGAGAACTTAGATATGTACCTACTAATCGTTTCTCGAGTGGCAACATCTCCAGCAGGTCCGTCAACATTTTTGGTCACGTTGGACTCGCGAATACCTGAATGAGCTGAATGTCCACCATAAGTGGACCAGAGATCAGCCGACCATCCAAGAAGGGTCTATTGTCGTGGTCAGAGGACAACCCTACAATGGGTCATCGGTAGCATAACCAAGCTTCATTCTGGTCCTGACGGGATCACCCCGCTTCGTAACAGTAAAAAACGCTCACAGCACATTCGACCCCAGTTGAGGAAAGTTGCCCCTTTACCACTCTAGATGGCCGATGAACCAACCCCACTCTCTTGGTTCCTAGTGACTAAGCAGTGCTAGTGTCAATCAGTGAATTATCACCATTTGATGTGTTGAACACGATTATTTGTACTCAAATGTTATTCTGTGTGCGTGCAAATTTAATTTCATTTCACTTACGATTTGGTTTAAAGTTCTACGTAATCCTTTACTGAGCCCTAATCGGTGTCTTGCTCGAACACGTAAATTATTGAACAACTTTCACCTCAATCTCGATTTACGTCGTAGTTGAGTCTTGATTTTATACCTCATAGAGTAATGGCGATCTGTGCGTTGCATTATTATTGTACAAACATCGTTTGAACATTCATATCAATGTCTTGTCAAATTATTAGACTTATCTACAATTAAGTAACAAGGACTCCTAATAGCATCTAACTAAATATAAGAATCAAATTCAAAATATATGTAACTACTCACTTATAACTCTCTATATCACCTCTCAACACGAATGTACGTTCCGTTAATAGTTTGTATCTGTTATACCTACCCGAAAGCACATATCCTTCCAAGAACCCACCACCCAAGGACCTTCCCATACCCTCGCAAACTTTTCATTTCCATGAGTTTTCCCATCATCACATTTTCGGATCCTCTTCAACCACCCTGTAATTGCAGACATAACTAACAGACTGTTGTTTCTCTACCTCTCCCTCAACTCCGCATTCCTGGAAATTTCCCCATCCTTATTTGGTTGCTAACAAATCCTTGTTCAGAACGCATGCACTCCGCAAGTTGTAAAACGAATCTACGAATATTCTCGTGATAGAATCCCAAACGAACCTAACCAAGCCATAACCTTAATCATCTGCATCACTCCTCATCATTTTTTTTCAATATATATGATTGTTGAATACTATCGTCGCCTTCGAATTTCTCTACAAAAAATACCTGCAATTTATGAAATGACATTGTGGGCGTTCTTAAGGGTACCATAGTCGGCCAACCGTCTTTAGGTACTCGACTGAAGAATTTCGGTACTTGAAAACACAGTGAATTCGATTCGATTTCAACATTCTTGTTTTTCTAAGCTTGTCGTACAGTGTCATTACTAATTAGACATCGGCTACAGTGTCGTTTTTTCGACCAGTCGGAAAATAAAAAGCCTACAATCTACAATCATGTAATCTGGATGATCACTATTTGCAATAACATATTTCTGGAACCCGAAGTGTGCAATTGTTCAACAGTGTACATTATTAGGAAAAATTTAGTTTCTCAAGAACTCCCTTTAGAAACAATGCAGTGGATTTTTTCCACTCCTATAGGTACATCATAACGAGGGGTTAGAAACAAAGACTTTTCCGTCCCCCATGTAACGTGAAACTTTTCAACTTCGTCCATTCATCTTTCACAGTTTAATTTTCAACTGTAGCATACCGCGTACGTATTTGGTCCTTTCTTAATTTCGCTTCAAGGAAATCAATGGTATCTTCTCCTTAAGGAAACAACCCTATATCCATTGCACCTTCATAACCAGCCAAGATGGTTGCTTGACTCCTTGAACCACTTTTAAAGTTTCTACTTCCATTGAGGAAAATACCCGACTGCTCGGAGGCTCGGAAACTTCCGGTGAAACTGCCGGAGGCGTTCGTTAGCCAAGAATGTGTCTTTTTCTATTCGTACGTCGTCTTACACCGTTGCCAATTACTCACTGTACACCAAAACGTTAAACGGCACGGGCAGTACGTTTTTTATCTTCCTTCAGCTCAGCCATTTCAAAACCCCACCCGCTGAACTGGATCAGCTAATTTTGTAATTTCCTCGACGTCCGCTTCCTTGGTTTGCAGAGTTCGTTCGTTCGTTCGTTTATTCGTTCGTTCTGTTTAAATTTTTGAACGCGGCCGCCTTTGAGGACTCGGCAAACATCCTCTCGCCATAATAAATTGGATTATTACGAATTAAACTAAGCCCTAATTGGATTCGTTACAGGCGCTTCTACAGCCGCGCGTGGTGGATAATCAGAAATCTCTTTTCGACCCAACAAATGTCTACAGGGACTCTCAGGTGAAAATTAGGCAGATGTAAAGCTTTCACCGCTCACTCTCGTTAAATTCCACCCCGTTTAATACGCTCATTTTCGAGTCTCTCCCTAACGTAAGCACCTAGTTTCTCGGTATTTACGCTTCCGCTGAGTCGAATCACGTTAAGGTGAATGTTAAGCCAGAATTTTGGGATTATTTTGGATGTAAAAACAAAACTTTTATTCCCCGCATTACCAATAACTTATTGTTATATAATCGTCTCAACATACAAATATGTTACTGACTGACAAATGACTATGCTGGAAAACGATTGCGAATAGTTTTGAGTCACCACAACCAACGGTTAAAAAAACACAGCTAAAAGATAAAAAAATTCTCGTATTTTATAAGCGATTGAATAATTTCACCGGAAGTTTTTTGGAAAATCATCTCATACAAGCGCGTACTAAAACTTCTTGCAATACAATTTTCAATAATGATTCTTCTTCTGACAGAAAACTTTTAAAGTAAACTGCATTAACGATCTCAATGTGAAATCCTCATTTGTATTCTTGTCACTCAACCCATTTTCGAAACCGCATCATTTTGGAGAAATGAATTTTTGTTGTGAAAAAAAATAAATAAATAAACGCATTCTTTTTTACTCTGTCTAACTGCTGTTCATCTCGGTTGTTTACCAGCTCTTTCCCAGCAACGTGCCGAACCGTCTACTGCATATTCGATAAGAATTCTATGTATTCGAATTGATTAAAAACTCTGCCCACGACAATTCAATCCATCACCAGCAGACTGTGTGCAAGGGGATGGGATGTCACGGTCTGTATTCTATTCCGGAATAAATTTTATATATATTGCGTGTGTATATATCTGTATATTACATCCTTCTACCAACTGTCTGTTCTTTCAATATTTTCCATTCAAAATTTCTGTTTCAACGTAATCGATTGCTCATACCCGCAAACAGGCGAGACAGAGCTATGAGTACGAATATTCAAGTTGTTTATTCATTGAAAAACGATTCTGAAAACTACCAGCGATGAATGATTTGAAACAATCAATTTTTTTGCCTGCTTCGTAAAGTTTTTGCCGTAACAGTTGCAAAACTTTTTTACGACGCAGTTGATATTTACGATCTATAATGCCTATGCATGTATGTTTGCAATTTGTTCGTTCTAAAGTTTTCATCAATATTATAAATATTATCTTCATAAATTTATAACTACATATTCATCTCCTGGTAGAGCGTCCAATCTCAAGCGAAGCCCATGAACTTGATTTAACAAACAGAGAAGATGGTTATTATGCAGGGTAATTTTCTTGAAGTACAAATGGAGTCTTCAGATGTAACTCATTAAGCTTTATACGTTGAAATAAGTTATCCCATTTAGTATGTAGCTACATTTAATCCGATTTTCAGTTCTTTATCAGTCTAACAAGTTGTGTACATGCCTCAGTGTATTAAAACATTTCATTAGTACATTAACATTTCCAGGATGCGCTTCTGCTGGAGCAGAACTTCTGTTTCCATCTCCATAACGAACACTGTACGAACCACGTTCCAACGAGCCAGTCATAATTATTCAAGTTCCCAACGACACGTAGGTCTATCCGTGTCCTCACTCACACAGCTATACCTTTAGCAAAGCACGAGTGACAAAAGTCTCATGGATGCTCTCAAGCTTTTGCAATGCCCCAGGACACTTTGAGGGGCGTGACCTTTCGTGACCTGGTACGACCCTTGCCACGACGGGGTAAATCTACGCTCATTTATCTACGTATATATACTCACCGAGTTTCAAGTGTTTGCGGTGATAAGAAGCTAGCAGGCAGCCATCAGTGGCCGAAACCGGAAATCCCTTACAGTGAACGATGCAGACGTGCAACGGAGCTTCGTTATGACGCGAACGGTTTGATAGCCGCAGGTAAGCAGTAAAATCTGTCTTCGATCAAAATTTCTGACGGGATATATTTGGACTAAGAGTTAATTTTTAGATATATATAACCGTGGAATATTTGCTTCGCAGTATCTAAAAGCTCACGACAATGTTGAAGTGGGATCGCAGCTTTCAGATGTTGAATGCAAATAACTGATGAAAAAAATTTTGTAGAGGATAATCATGAAACAAACCATTACCGAACGCAATCGAGTGGCTATATCGTGAAGGGGGGAACTTGACTGCGAATGGAACTGACAATAGGCTGGTCCAGACAATAGATAAATGAAAAAATATATCCACCCAGAAAATAATTCACCCTCGCATATAAAGCAGACTACAATTGGGCGGCACCGCGAGGCCAACTCTTTCCATTTTCAAGGATATCGAATAAACAATTTTTCTTTGAATTATGCCTCTGAAAGAGTCTATAAGGTTATACCTTAATAGACGTAGCGGAAAATAATTTTCTCAAATATGAAAATGGTGAGACTTTAACGCCAGTCATTTCCAATTAATCCGTCATTAGGCAGCTTGGTCCTGGTTGTATTCCAAGCTTGAATGGTCCGAGGTAATTGGAGTAACCGAAGTTATACAGGCGCTGTTAGCACTCGGAGCTAATTAACAAAATAAACTCTTTCCATCTTGGCGCGCTCGAGGGGCGATTTTCTTACGAGAAAATGAGCTTTTCGTCTTGGCGAGAACTCGAACGAACCGTTTGTTTTAATTGCCGGATGAATGGTTCGAAATTCCTGGATATCTCGGGCCGGCAAAGGTAGCACACCTAAGTCTCGCTCGGCTCCGGGAAAATAACGAAATCGGCTCAATCCCCGGAAGCTAGCTATACATCCACCACAATTTTATATTTCGCTTTCTTATTTAACCGTATCAAATATTAAAGCTTCCGGCTCCAGTTTCCTCCGGAATTATGCAGACTCGTAACAAGCCCTCCCACGCAATAGATAACCATAGCAACTACCAACCGGGTACACCGCCGGTGTTCGAGCAGCCCAACCCATTTCTAGCTTGTACGTGTACCTCGTACCTTGTGCCTTGTGCCCCGTGTACCTCATATACCTGGAATGCATGAATTTACGGTTCGAATTATGCAGAATATATTAGATCTCTGACGCAGGCTGCTGCACCATCGCCGGAGGGAATCGTCCATCACGGGCTGCCGGCGTCTTCGAGGAGCATTAAAACCCTGCAGGTATAATCTCGAACCTGGCAGGAACTCGACAATTCACCGTTTCTTCCCGATGCCTTAATCGGAGCCCGGTGATTGCTCAATTTCAATTTCCGCAAAACTACCTGCATTCACATCGCACGATCGGCCCAAATCAGCAGCTTTCGCAGTTACCAAGGAAACGGGAAGCTGCGAAGCAACTTTCTAAAATTTTACTATTTAATTATTTTCAATTATACGTATTTCATTCTTGTTACTTCTATACGCGAGAATTTGTCCTTTATCCAGACAGGCTGCAATTTGATAATTCGGCAACCACGTGGGCATCGCGACCAGAGCCCAAGAAGTACAGGCTAGTCTGACTCTGAAAGGGATCAAGTCGAATTACGAATTTTCCACACAAGTGAAGTAACACTTGGCTCCATTCTGGCGTGATCGTATAGCCAAAAAATATGAGCGGTGTACACTCGAATCACCGCGACAGTAAGAATGAAGTAGCATTGTTGAATGCAGTTCCCTCACCGCATGGAGCCCTGGTAATCACATATATGGTTACAGGAACAAGTTATGTTAATGCCGATGCAACAAGGAGCGACCCTCCCGGTGAGAGTACCTCAGAGTGCATCAGGGCACTGCAGCAGATACAGTGGTGAGTGGAGCGCGGTGAAGGAAGCTGTTTATGTTACGCCGGACGCATTTAAATGCGCTTTTACGCTCCAATAAATCTTCCCCGGCTCTCTCTCTCTCTCTCTCTCTCCCTCTCTCTTTCGTCCGAATATCTGTTTCCTCGATCGGCGTATCTTACACAGTCGATCGGCGAAGTTGGCCCTGAAACTCGGCGGAGGAATTATATTGACTCCAAAGGTGGTTTATTGCGTCCGAAAAGTTTGCGATCACGGCGATCAAAGCTCGACGATTGACGATCCTGGATCGCGTAAGTCGTGGCCCTGTCGTCGTAAAAAGAGACTTGCACCAGTACTTATATTATCGTCGAAAGGGCGGGCAAGACGACGTTGTCCCGGTACAAATGAGCCCCGATCGAACTCTCGACGTGCGATCCAATCGAAACTGGCGCAGCTCGGACCCTGCGCTAAATCATTCGGTCGCCTATCTTCATCTACACACATGTATCTGCCTATGATTTTTAATCCCCGCATATGTGGATGAGATCGGTTTTCGTGTAATATCGATGTATACATATACATTACACACATGCTGCATACGCAGGCGACATGCACCAGTGAAACCTGCTGTACGTCGAAGCCTGAACTCGTACATACCTGCATATCCGTTCGCCGGGGAAACCGCGTGTATGAATAGGTACAGATCCGTTCGAGATATTATATTCACTACACAAGCATGCCGGAATTATACGGCATATATGGCTGCAGCTTTATCTTATTGCCACAGATATATGGCGCGAAGCATACACACTCTACACGGTAGGAGGGAAAATAATTAATGGCTCAGGCTCAGCGCTCCGCGGTGCGAGACCCGCATTTTATCTTCCAATGACTTCTGTATCTGCGGAAATGGATTGGCAAAGGAAAAACATGACACACCCTACTGCATACATTTACTGTGTACCTACGGAGGTATACATATATTTACCCCGACGTTTTCACCCCTCTCGCGTGTTCACGCTGCACTAGGCAATCTCATTGAACAGTCAGATTTTCATCGGGCTTCGAACACTGGGGACCAAAAATTTGTCCAACCACAAGCATGGATTAGTCAGAGATTTGCCGGTACAAAGCGAGCACTCAGAAACGTGAAAAAGTTAGAATATCAATTGGGTGATTTGATCTTTGTAGGAGAAAAATCAAGGTTTTCAAATTTCCTAGCAATAAGACTCAATTGTTGGCTGATCAGTGCGAAAGTTATAGCATATTTATCCCACCTAGATTTCGAATGAATACTTGAGCTGTGGGAGTAATATTTGTACACCTAACGGGTGGGTGTGCAGATCATGCACTCGTGCTTGGAAGGGATGGAATTGCCTCCGCTGGTATATGGATGACGTCACATATTTATGGCGATGAATTTCGCCCCCATGCACGGAACTGCTGCGTATTTTTCTATCCCCCTTCTTCTCCCCCTTCTTCTCCCCCTCCCTGTCTCCGTACGCCTGCCTTACATTTACTGTATTTCTTTTTCTCTTTGATTTGTTTATTAATTTTTTTATTACTGCTGCGCCGTGTTTTTATGGAGTAACTATAATTTAATTATGGTTTCAGAGTGAACGAGGTTCGATGTATACTGCTGCAGCGCCTACGCTTCGAGGAGCACAGAATTTTATTTTTGTGCCAGTGGCAGTTCTCATCCTGCGCGGAATTGAAGAATTATAAACTCACAACACCGAAAGTAGAGATAAAAATGAATCTTTTATTACGTTTCCAAGATAACCGGATGTTGACGACTGCAATTCTGAATTCAGTGCACGTTCTTTATTTCTGTGCTGGTATTTACGAGTATCATTTCTCACTTTGATCACGACGGGACGGTGGTTTCAAAAGTGGCAAGGCAGTGCGATAGTTAGTCCGCTGAAAAATTACAATAAAAAAGTAATCCCACGAAGTGAGCGATAATTAACGCTTGCACAAAGAGCTTCACATGTACATTGTACAGGTGCTGTAATACTAGGCAGTATCCTAGGATGTGCAGGATTTTCTCTGTAACTACAAATATCTTTATATATTCACCAGAGCAACCCCAATGGGAATTTTCATCTTTTGCAATTAAAGCTTATTCGTCCGTTCAACAAATCAACGGGCGAAGCTAAAAATCCGTAAAGGTATACAAACCACTCCAGAACTACCATACAGCTTACACTGTTCTCTTCGACTCACTCTGATGCTGATCGTATCGCTTAACATCGGATACGAAGGGTTCTTGGTCAGAAATGATACCGATATTCGAAGAATCAAAAAACGTGCTCAGACTGGTACTTGTCGAATTCTAGAATCTTGCGAAGATCAATTCAGGAGGCGGTAGTGGTGCAAAGTTATTTTTTGTCAGAATTTTGAACATTCGAGATGGGACTTTCACGCCACTATATCACTTTCCAATTTCTTCCATTTGCACGGGACCACGTATCTGCAGGCCATTCGCGAGGCCGTCCGACCATAAGAGAGAACAGCCCATCGGGGATCTTCTTATACCCGGTAGAAATCTGGAAAATCCCTTTCGACTCTCATTCATCCGCGCCTTGCTTGTAGATTGGCGCAGACTGAGGCGGATTACAGTTTCCCACCTCTTCGCACTTCGTTGGGATTCAGACTCCGACACGAGGACCCAGCGGCAGCTTACCTAGGTCGGAATAAGACGGTGGGTAGATAGTACTGTACGTAGTTACTACAGGATGCCTAGGAAAGCCCACGCATTCAAGTCGCAGGGCGTTCCTTTCAATGTACCTCTGTAAATGGAAATGGATGGAGATTGAGTCGAAGGAGTTCTTTGCGGGTCCGGATGGGCCGGGGGATGCAAAAGGGTTGGGACGGTTGAAACGGGCTGCGTCACTGCACAGTTGGGAATGAATCTTTTCTCCCCATAGTGCCCTTCAATTTACCCCTATTCGTGATTAGAATGCGTTACAGTTAGGTGAGAAGGACAGAAAGATCGGATTTGCCGCAAGAGCTTTCCACCGTCCCTCTCTCGCTTTCCCTCAGCATTACCGCTCATTGGGACGGGAGTCCTACACCCCGACTGTCGCTCCAAATTTGCTCGCTTTTAGCACCGCAACGAGGAGTATAAAGTACTGATTATGACGAGCGACGGAAGGGTGCGATGCTCTTCGACCCAGTGAATTCTGTCGAAACTTTGATATATGTATGCCAATGAAGTCGATGAGACGCCATCCTTTCCCCTTTTAACGTTTGTTCTTCAAAGTGCACCCGGCGCTCCTTGAGCTCCGAGGATATCACAGTCTCGCGGATGATATAACGGGCGAAAGATGATAAAAGTGCAGCTTCCGATTAGGTATGCAGGAAACGGCACTCGATCTGCATAACTAGTCGCCGGAGCGACGGAGCCGCGGTGCAGGTGTCACGACATCCTAACTCACCACGGGCTTGCTTCGGGCAAACTTCCTTCCTCCCAGCATCCATCGTCTTCCGTTCCTAGCTTTGTGAACTCGGCGAGACACTCCGCCGCTCCTGGGCACGCCAAGGTAGATATAGTACTGGAGTTGCCAAGTAAAGGGTAAAGAAAGAAGCTCAAAGATAAAAGGTAAAATGTAAAAGGTTAAGGGTGCTCCCACGAGAATGGAATTTCAATGAAACTCAGCCGTCGTTTGCATACAAAGAGCTATCCCGTCGCTAACGAAACGGAATTCGTTTAACTCAAGTATCGCTCAGATTAGAGGCTCGAGACTCGCTAACACCGCGCACTTCGCTGGGTCCAGTCTAATGGGGCAATCTTCATTTAGAATCATCAACGACCGTACAATCGCGTTACGCAATTTCACCAACACTCACTTTAATGCTCACGTCCAACAGGATTGCTGAACAGCTCCTGCTCGGCCGATAATTAGACAATTGCTGTACGATCAAGAAGAAAATTAAATGTCTAATGCGTTACGAGAGACGTTGATGGAAGGAAAAAATCTGCAGATGAAAAATGGTAAAATTAATGTAAAAAATGTGAAGCTGTGTATCGACTTATAGGTTTACAAGATGTACAATCTAACTATACTTTAGACTCGATTCGAAGAGAAGCTAATTGTAAAAAAAATTACCAGTAATTGGTGCAGAAGGTACAATATACTGTTTACGTACGTATAGTAGACTGGTTTTCAAATGCGCTTAAAAAAATTCAGTGAAAATTCCAAAGGGGCTCGATTGAATTGACTATTTGTGAAAACAAGTTCCTTGACTAGCTATTCAATCGTCGATTAGAACCCCTAGCCGTTTCACCGCTCCTTAACTTCTTGCCTCTGACGTAATTGTAGCACTACCTGTCTCCAGCTTTTAATCCAATCCATTAGCGCGACTTGATTCGTATTCTCCGTCTTTGGATGCAGAGTGTCTCAGTATGCTGGCATCGCCGGCTGAGATGAGGGTAATTAAATAAAGTAAACGGAGAACAGGATTAGGGACTGGCGAGAAGTTTGTTTCGCGAACACTTTGGGCTTCTCTTCAGTGCACAATGGTTATATTGTTCGCGTTAATAGGAATGCTGGATATTTTCTCAGGCCCGCGTCAAGCCTTTGACTTGTTCGGAACTGGGTCTGAAAGAAATTCTTTCGTTTTCCTCACTGCTACCGAAAATGGCACAGGTAGTAAACTCTACATGCTTTAGGAGCATGGGCTCCGCAGTAAAAAATAATCCTGAATTTCTGCCGGCAGTGTATAGCAAACCAGACCCGAGACCAGAGGCAGAAAATGTTGGCAAGCAATTTGGCCAGGTCGTAATCCTAATGCAAGGCAATCAAACCGATCCGGGTTCCCGTTCACGGAGTTAGAACGCCGAGCGATTCGCGGCCCAAGTGAAGAAAGGTACATCTTATACCTTGGCTAGTCCAACTTATTCGCAACGCAGGTGATCCATTCAATAAGGTCAACCATCAAATTTGTGCCAGCTTTGAACGACGCGCCTTTTTCTTTCTCAGCATAATCAATAATTCCAGGCGCAGAAACTGGAGCTTAAGTTTAGTCAAACGGTACGTCTTCGATTTCTTTATTTAAAAATTCTGCAAATATGTGTACAATTATGCAAGACTACGTAATTCACTAGTACTGAGAAACTCGAAAGCAAACATCGAATTGCGATTGGCATGATGATGAGCTGGTTCTCCGTTCTCCGTATACTGATAATCTTTTTCATTCCACGGAAACAGACTCTGCGATGAAGAGTTTCCTCGTAAGGTGTACTTGTCAGGTTATATACCACTGTCAGGATATATACGTGTATAGATGGCACTTGGCTGGTGAGGCTTGGGGATATGGGGGTGGAGGGGGTGGCGGAGGTTAGCGGATATATATCGTTTAAGTACGAAACTTTGATTAAATTTTCTCTCGGGTGCGGAGACGGTTCTTACTTGATTGTTTGAGATAACTTTATAACTATACCGCTTGCACGGGGTCAAACATCTTGCACGAGAAACGACCCTCGCTCTCGCTGGTAAAAGGAGTCATTGTCCCACATCGTCAGGAAATCGATTCAACGAAACGAGAAACTTTCCGCAGTACTTTCTCGACTGGGTTTTTGTTTTTCTTTGCGACGTGGAAATATGCGGGTGGATCTTTTACCGCTGTTTTAGGATTATGTTCTGACGGTACCAATGCTGCTTGTAATAATTATACTATGCAGATTTAGGCGTTGATGTATTTCATCAACGTTTCACGCGCACTGTGTTACATACATCCATTCCGTTCTCACAATTTATCCGAAGGGAAACCCTTTTTTCTTGGACAAATTCACAATTCGTCGAAACAGCCACCCACCGGGATGCTATGGAAATAAGAAACAAAAGTGAAGGTAGGAAAAAAAATGAAGAGACTGATTTGGGGAGACAGTGACGCGCTGGAACAGAAATGACTCGGTTGATTGAATTTCTTCAAGTTAGGATTGAAACTTAATCCAGCCCTTTTAAGTCGAGAAGAACATGCAAAGTGGCTCCCCTTGTTTGAATTTAAGGAAATTTATGGACGTGCTCGAGTTTTAACCCGTAGATCTTAACAGTGAATTCAGATATCGCATTTTTTACTTTAACCAATTTTGAGTCGGTATGAATCTCAAGTACATTATCTTGACGTTGATGAAGTATTCTCTTTCATAACAGAATATCGATGCCATCATTGGTGCATTTTTCCTTCTCGATATAATCCAACGTAAAGTAAGATTAAACTGATAAACCTACTCGTTGAATGATGTGAGAAGAATGTTACGTTGAACCTGAAAAAAATTTCACCAAATTATTCACAAGTTACGACTGTCCTAGCACTTTACGAGTCTTTACATAGAATTTCTTCACATGAATATAATGCTCGAGGAGATTACAGTAACATTCGCGAAGTCAGTAGTTTGTAAACAAAATGCTTTAGGCGGGCGGAATAGTATAACGCCGAAAACCTTGTTGGCATTTTTACACAGGTTTTACGACTGTACACGCGATGTCGATTTTCAAGATTAACTACCAACCACATACTTTTCCTAGAAAGAGAAAAACACTATTCACCCATGTGTCACGATTATTATTTTAACAAATAATTAGTCGTTTGCACCAAACACATGCAAGCAGAGAAAAATTACAGGATAACCACTTTGTTACACAGCCGATTATGGGTAATACTTACTGTAAAAGCAGTGAGTGTACGCGAAGGACATAAGTATAAGAGTATCGTAAATTTATGGAAATACGTGTCACGTTCAACTCGCAAGAGATTTTAAAGCTTTGCGTTCATGGAATTCTGCGACGCAGCTAATAGCTCGTAAAATGTTATAATTTTCTTTGATGTAATGGTGTGCTTCTTGGCACGGAGTAAAATCGAGCTATGCAGTAATCGAAGAACACTACGATAAAACAAATTTACCACGACAGATAGGTCACACTAACCCATTATATGATTTTTATTATTGTTATATAAGTATGTGGAAATATGTAGCAGGCATTCTAAACCATTTGACCCGGCCATGTCTGTCGCACTTTCGTATGTTTGAAGAGATCAGTTTAAACGATTTTAAAGAATTTCGACCGGTGAATTCTTTGTGACCGGACAAAAATCCTGAATCCAAAAAAAATATGGGTGTACATTTAGCTGGGGAGATACAAGAAATTAACAGCTAAAAATCAAAAAGAAAATCGATCCAAGAAGTTGTAGGAACAGAAAGTAATCAATAGACGGTGAAATATCTCTATCTGAATTATTACTCTTAATTTATTCGTTCATATCTGCCAAACTAAATTCACGTCCATCTTGTTTCAACGCTAAATATTTATTCTCGCTCAAATAATTTCCTGCGTGAATTAATTCAAAATTTATTTTGGCTGATTGCGTGAAACCTTGCAATTACTGGAAAGCTAATTTTTTGAATAATCTTAAAGTTGACAATCGTGTTTTCAACTTTATACTGACTACGACGTACGAATTGGAAGATGAAATTGAAAATGGTAAGGGTCCTAGTCAGGTTGACGAGTCTAGAACGCTTTGTATACATATCTGGAACAATTTGTGTATAAACTTTGAACCAAATATCTTATAATTTTAGTTAAGTCGACACCGTTGATATTTGAAGACTGTAGGGTATTAAAACTTTTGCTTCTGTTCCATTCTCTAGGGGTGATACCCTACAAGCGTGATGGATAGTCTGGATGAGCAGGATGCCAAATTTCTGACATTATAAATGACTAATTTAGTATCCAAGTGTCGTTTTGCCAACTGATATTTATCCGCCTTACTTATTCCCGAGAAGTTAGTTCAGCGAGAAACTTACTTGGCTTCGAAACGTCGAGTAAGAGTTGTACCAGCGAAAGCTTTCTTGGTGAGCCAAAAATATCCTAAATTATCGTCAAAATATGAGTTTTGGTTTTTTTACGTCAAGCTTTTTGCTCGTAACATCGTTAAACCATTCTAAACAATTTCCAAGACCACAAAAAATCCGACAGTATTTTAAACACGGTCGGACAAAAGATTCGAACTGATCCGATAGTGAAAACACGGTGGAGTACAAATTTTTTATAGATGATGGGGAGATTGGGAAACGATGGTCAGAAAGAAATGAAACGACGTTGAAATAAATGTTCATTCAATGTTTTATTCAGTATACTGTTTTTTATAATTTTCTTATAATATTATGCCTTTCTAATGTACAGTCTTTTATCAGCCGAGACCATTACAACTCTATTTACAGTATAACCTTACGAAGCCAGAGCATCGCACAGCAGCTTCACGTATCCACTTAAAAACGTGTCTTATTTCTCATTACTCGTTATCCTTATAGGACTCATCAGCTTTTCGATATACTCTATATTGTTTGTTATTTGGGACTAGAAATACTCATTTTCATCATATTACTCCCATAACATTCTGTTTTATCGAACCTCTCACCACCATGGTTAAACCCAATAATTTTACAAGTATAAGGTAGGCATGGTATTATATTTCAATGGCAAAATTCATTATTAGATACACTAAAATGTATATTGTCAATAATGTTTGTTCTTAGCCAACCATAACAAAGTGAACCTCTGAAACTTTTGATAAATGGAACAAAAATTTTACGATCACACAAGGAGAGTATCGATACAAATATCATATTATCAAAAAATGTTATAGGCAAATTGTTATTCCTTCCGAAAACAAGTAGTTATCTACAATGAAACAGTACAACATATACGTTTAAAATTATGAGGAAAAGTACAAAACATGATGGTTCTTTGAGATAAGTCTTACCTAACTTCGTTCAAATGTTACGTACATATAATGTGCATATCAATATAATTATGTAAATATAGTTGGCTCAGCGTGTTACGTGCAAAAAAAGAAAAAGTATTCTCATACATCCCTGATTTTCGCTAGTTATATTTTTACACAATTCATTATTACCTAATCACTTTCAAATCGTCGAACCAGCATTCCGGATGCATAATTACACTCCCGTTCTTAGTATGGACCATTGTAACTTAGGTATACATCCAAGTATATTCTGAACTTACCGATCGAACACGTATGTGAAAATAATGTTTGCATGAGCGAAATGAATGCCCATAACGAAGCTGCAGTTGCACTTTTTGAAAAGTAAAATTTAGGCTCACTTTGTTAAACATAACAAGATTCTGATTGAATGAATTTTCAATCATTCGCTATTATTTGCTTATTTATTTCTTTTTCTCGGCTAAACTTTAGTTTGCAGCAGTACGTAGGTATCATCTATGTAGCGCAAATGGAAGGACACATTTTCGAATAACGGTTAGTACAGTGTTAAAAAGTAAGTATCAAAATCAATAAAATCGGCCCTGGGCTGGAAGTCAATGCATTCGTTTCACCTGCCCACCCTCAGGACTCACTGGCGAGTACAGGCCCAGCTTCAGCCCTAACTCCCGTGGTTTTCTGGCGGTGTTTCTAACCGGAAACGGACTGAATTGGATCTTTGGGCTCGGCGTCTTCTCCAGACTACGAGTGGCGCCTCTGCTAGCATGCCCGATATTCCCCAAGCTCAGAGAAGATTTCCGGTAGTTATGCGACCCTTGGCTCGAATGATCCGCGTACTTGGCGCTGTTCATTTTGTCGAGGAACTCCGGGTGGGAAACTGGTCGTTTCGTGACGTCTTCTAAGCTAGGGGAAAGCTTAGCGAGGTAAGGGTTGACCGGAACGGGTAGTTTCCGTGTCGCAAACTGGTGGCTCGGTGACAGGGAGTGCGACTCGCGTCTGCGAACGGTCAAATGAGTGCCAATTTCGTCTTCGCGGATCGAAGATGGCAAAATGTAGGAACTTGATCTGTTGTAATCCGACGTTTGATGGTAGGAGTATTCCTGAGAGGAAATGTCCTGGTACTTCCTGGGGCAAAGGTCCGACTTGTTGTACGTATAGTCGATCGTTGACTCGCCAATATCCTTCTCAGAAGAGCCTCTTTCGTTTCGGGGAAGATACTTTGTGGGGTCAACCGTGTTCGTTTCGTAGTAGGCAGCGCCTTTGTCGAGGTTAGCTATGTCCGTTTGAAAGGACCGCAGGGTGAAATCATCGCTGCGAATTTTCGGGGGTGGCTCGTCGTCGTATCTCACCCGAAACTCGAGCGTTTCCTTGGAAATAACGGCCCTCTTCGGCGACAGATCGTAAATGTGTGACGAGGCGACGTTGTGATCACCGAATTCAAAACTCGAGTCCATCGAGGACTTCTCGTATGAGCGAACGGAGTACGGATTGCCCGGCGTTTTCCTCGGAGATATTCTCGACTTAAAGTCGTACGGTTTGTAGCTGTCGTAGGGACTCCTCAATGGCGACAAGTCGAAAGATTTATCTGCCTTCGAGGTGTAACTTGAAATCGGCGATATTCTCTCCCCGTATGTCAGCGTGTGATCGGAAGCGTAAGGGTTGGTGGAAATCACCTCAGGCGCAGACACCGGCTGCATACTCGGGTATATTTCCCCGGCTGATATCTTGTCGAGTTTTTCCAACTCCCGGTAAATGTCGATGTCACTTTTAGGCGATATGTCCTGAAGGTTGTATTTCGGTGGTGGATATGAGATCGGCTTGTCGTTGTAATCGTAGGATTTTTCCGGTTTTATTACGCCCTCTTGAATCGAGCCGAGCTCGCTCTTGGTGTCGATTGAGTCGTTCGACGACTTGTGAGAAAAGACGTTCGTCGAGATACTCGAGAAGTCCAATCCCTCCATTTCGCTGATGTTTTGGCTAGAAGAGCCTTGCTCCTGACGCGGTAGACCAGACGAGGATGCAGGCCGTTCTTCGTAGTTTGCTAGCAGCTTCGAAAGTTCCTCGTTTATCTGCCTATCGATCAGAGCCTCTCTCGTGTCCAGATAATCTCTGGACAAAGCTTCGTCCAGATCCAAATGGTCGATCTCTTCGGTATCATCGATCAGCGAAAGTTTTGAGAGCTCGTCGTTGATCTTGGCATCGAATTCGGAACCACTGGTCACCGAGAGCTGGTCCAAGTCTTTGAAATTAATTCTGGCCAACTCCTCGTTAATTTCGTGTTCGTTAAGGCCGATTTTCTCAAGAATTGGACTAAATATTTTTGATATCTCTTCGTTGATGGGACTGATAGTTATTTCTTTCGATATTTCTTCCAGGTCGGGCAGTCGCTTTTTCGCCTGACAGGTCAAAATTCTGTGCAAAATCGCCGAGTTCTCCTGCATGATTTTCAGCGCTCTGTCACTGCTTCTTCGACCGTTATCACTTCTCTTACGCGGCTTAACTTTCGTCCAGACGCCCAGCTTCGGCTCCTTGTCATCGCCAGTCTTTGTATTCTCCGAAACTCGCGCTAGGGTGTTTAAAATGCTGTCGCTGTCTTCCTGGATTTGAATTTTCGGTTCGATCACGTACTGCTTCCTAGAAACGGTCGGGATATTCATCTCAAGGTCAGTCAATCGGACCTTAGAAAATCCGCTCGCAGAATCACTAAAGGTGTCTTGCCTCCTAGCCTCTAGACTCTTCAAATCCTGCAGAATATCGCTCGCCTTTTTGGTGAGTCCGTTCTCCGATCCCGCATCGCCTGTACTTTTAATCTCAAGATGCCTCAAGTCCTCTAAAATATCGCTGGACCGTTTCTTCATGCTGTTTCTTCCGAACTCATCAGACGAAGAGGAAAGTTTCGAATCCGTAAATCTTTTGTCTAAGCTGCTAGAGCTGCGCTCAAAAGGCTTCGAGTAATCTTTACCGACTTCGTGCTCGTTCGTTCTCTCTTTATTTCTCTCCAACAAACTTCTGCTACTTTTGTCATAGAAAATTGTAAGTTTTTCAAATTTTTCTCGCGGCAAAGGGGACACGGTATCCTTATCCCCATATTGATCCCTCGACTCATTTTCTTCCAGCTGCGACTCGGTCTGATAACTTTGCGAGTAGTTCATCCCATAGAAACGCGTCGTGTCTCTTTCTTCCATTTTGCATCTATCGTCCACCAGCGAAGATTCGATATCGGTTTTCTGCAATCTTTCTTTGGCAAAATTATGGCGAAACTCGTCCTTTGAACCGCTGGTCAAGTCCATTCCCTCTTCGCTTGTAATGACACGATCCTCCCTCGATTCGGAAACGGTTAATTTTCCAGATCCCTTTGAACTCGTGGACCTCTGCTCGGGTGAAGTCTCCTCACTATCAGTGGTGCTGTTCTGTTGCTTCGCACTGCTGCACGGTGATGGTGTCTTTTCATTCGGGCGTGCGATTGGGTAAAACGGGGAAGTTGCGGAGCAAAGATTTATCGGAGAGTCGGAGAAGGTGCCGCGACCTCCTTTGCAGTTTGAAGTGAATTTTATTGAATTGGCACTGATCGGCGATTGAAGATCCGAGCTAAACGATCTTTCGGAAGACTTTTTTCGATCCGGGCTGCACGAGTCGCTGGAGCTACTCGCCTCAAGCTTCGGACTCAGACTCGATTTGCCTTTTAAAGAATCAAAGCTGATCAGGGATGGTGAACTTGATTTGGCCAAGGATGTAATTCGCATCTCTGCTTTCATCTGAACATCCTGATTGTCGGAACCGATGGATCGAAGGGTCAGTGTTTTTGACTCCGAGCTCACAGAAGAGGCGGCTGATTTCTCCGCGTGAAAATCACGCGAATCGAAGCTCACCGGAGTTCGAGGACTGGTCGTTAAGCTGGAGGTTCTCGAATCTGGACCCATGGTTTCCCCAGAGCTGAACGATTTGTCACTGCTTGGTGTCTTCGGACTTTGACTTGGTTCTAAGCGAGCACAAACAACCGCAGCTTGACTCGTTGCCGGTTTAGTTTGAACCAAGTCATCATTTCTGGTGAAATCTACGCTGCTAATATTTACAAAAACTCCGGAGGACTTTTTCTGCGGTTCGTCTACTTTCATTGAAAACTCTTGCGTCTCTCTTTCGACAATCTTGATGGCAGCCGTCGAGGATTGATATTCGGCTGAGTAATTAAGCTTCTGTTCTAAGTTTATCGGAGATATTGGAACGTGTCCTATTACGTAGGATCTGGAGTAAGGCTTTAAATCGGCAACTACTTTGTTCAAATTATCGCTAATGATCCCTGGCGCAGAAGCAAGCTGTACGGTCGAAGCGTCGCTACTAAAGTCTACCTCAGTTCCAGAATGTCTAGCCTGTGAATCTACGGCGACTAGATCGTCATCAAAATTTGAATATTTAAGCTCAGGAGCGAAATCAAAGCGCTTCCCCTTATCGGGCCTATCTATTCGCGCACTAGTATCTGCAGCTACTTTTTCATCGAATTCGAACACTTCAGGATTATCCGATGACTCCAGGACTAGAGAACTAGAATCACCTTTAAGCACTTTCAACGCAAGTAAGCTATCATCTGTCAGCTGAAATTCGTCACGAATCTGAACTTCAGTTTCATTTTCAACAGATACTGAGCTACTTTCACCAGTATTTGTACCACCGCTAATGGTGCTTGAAAAATCAAAACTAGCTAACATTTCGGAAGGTTTTTCCACTTGCTCAACTAACTGACTAGTGATCGACTCGACGTCCACGGCAAACGCTGGTGCAGCATCAGTTTTCATCGAGTCCAACGATTCTCGTTCGACTTGATCCGGCCTTTCATCGGCGAACTGATAGCTTCCCAGTCCCTCATTATCCGTCGACGTTGACAGCCTGCGGATCTGGTCAGTTATCTCCGAGATCGAAGTCTCCTCGAGGTTTGAAGGTGGCTTCAAGTTCTGTGTTCCTTTTTGCTGACCGTACGCAGAATCATGATGGCTGGATGAGGTCTTATTGTCGATTCCTTCCCTGCGAGGACTTTTCTCTTCGTCGGTCGCCATGATGTAACAATCGGAATTAGAGGTGAGCTCCTCGCTGTCGACGTCGCTGAGACGATCTGGTTCGTCGCAAAGTTCCGTCGACGTACTGTCGCTGTCACTGTCGCCATTTGCACCAGCAGAAAGTCGCGGGGATGTTGATGTGACGATCGACATCCCATCACCCGTGGATTCAGCGCCGTTGCCACAAGACGTTCCTTCACCTGTGGAGCAAAACAGATCAATAATTACCCTGCCGTCATTTGATACGTAGATTCCAAAATCACGAAACTTTTAATGCGATTGCGTTACACACGTAGTGAATGAATTTGTTCGCGAGGAATTTAGTCCTCTGGGATCTGGTTACACCGATCTAATTTCTAGTATCACGATTTGACTATTTCCAAGCCTTTCGACGGATAAGCAGACCGCAGTCCACCATCGCCTGTCGCCTCTGCAGACTGTAAATGAATGTTGACTCTCCCGTATGCCACACCTGCGTCAATACTCATACCTGTTGGTACCGAACAGGTGGTCGGAGGTTGACTAATGGCGAAAGTTATCAACGGAGAACGACTATGGCTCAGAAGGACATCATCGATAAATGCTTTTTCTCAAAATTCTACCGTTGGTACGGTCACATCCGGCGACAACCTTGTTACCGACCACAGGAACAAGGACTTGTAGCCGCTGCTGATCGACAGGCATTTTCCTAGCGTCGGTAATATTTTACATGTCGATCAACAAAGCGAAAAACTGTTGGGAAATTTTTCTTGTAATATTATTAGCTCGGATGATTTATGATAAAGTTCGGATGAAAAGATAAAAAATTGCTGTACTTCAACTTCGATATTAAACAGTTCCAAATTACAACACGCAGAATGCCGAAAGCTACTTTGACAAATGGGAAAATTATAAATTCCGGCAGGAAATAATTGTTTTTCGGAAAAGTTAATCCCTCAAATTGTCAAAAGAATTGGCATGAATAATATTTTAGAGTCACTAAAACTCGACTAACTGTGAGATGATTAAATCCGTCCTGTGAAGACTGGTAAATTATTGTTTCTACAGGAATTTGCTGACGGAGTTATTTATAATTAGCTCGCAGATGTTTTCGCTAGCTTGAATCTTTTATACTCAACCTACCCGTCATATAATCGAAGCTTCTGTTATGTAAAGTAAGAGGCTCTAATAATTAAAATCTCAGCAAGATTTCAACAATGAAACGTATTTTGTTGTTCAATCTTATATTGTATATATGTTCTTAATTAATTGAATCTCACAACCAGATCTTCCAATTACGCGCACTTCTTATTATGATTCGAGAAAGCCATAGAACTCATACCTGGAGTGTCGTCCTTGTTTTCCTTTCGCCTTTTAGTGTCCTTCCAATGAAGAGTGACGCCTTGCCTGTCCTTTCTATTTGGGTTCTTAGGGCTGTGAGGAGGACCAAGTCTCGCCCTGGGTGGCACGGCTCCATGGAGAGGACCTAGCTGTCGGGCTTTGCCGCTAACCAAGGCACTTTTTCCCACCAGCAAATGGTTCATCGCCTGAGAAGTGGCCGAAGGGACGAGAGACTGTCTCGCGCACGCAGCTGTTGGAATAATGAGAGAAGGCTTTGAGAGGAGATTTCAGAAACGAAATTTACTTCTATCTCAAATCCTGATCCTTGTCAGGTTAGAATTATATATAGAATTTTTCTGCACTTGGCACCTGACACTTCTAAAAAAAAATTTAAAAAGGAGACTGAGAAATGCAAGAGCTATAGTACATCGCTTCGATGTTTGTGAAATTGTATCCTCGTGTTAAAGTACCACGAATTTATATGTAACAAACGCTAATTGGACAACTTTGATCGTCCAAGCCATTAGTTGCAGCAGTAAAAGGTAGTCTCCAAAACGATCGTGAGGGTGGAGCGAAAATTCATCAGGCAATCCTGTGCACAGATGCCTGACTGGTATATACAGTACGTAAAGTACCCCATAAAATGCATACACTGTTTTTCCATTCATTGAAGAAGCGTAACATTTACGATTATTGCTGCGTTTAACGGAGAGTTGTTAACGTTACCGGAGAGTATTATGTGAGCTTGGCGTTGCCGTTCCCTCAGCTTCGCGTACTGCTGCTTCAGCGTGCTGATGTCCAATGCAAGTCTCTCGCGATCGTTACTAGCTGCGACCGTCTGCAGCGAGCTTGACGATGAAGTTTCACGTTCTGAAACTTGGCGTATTATTCCAATGCACGAAACAATTCCAGCTATGTATAGAATCTCAGTACATTACAGAGCTGGAACTTTTACTGAGGCAAGAGCGTCGCTCGCACGGTAGCTAATTTCCTGTCATTTCTACCGTCGTCAAACTCGACGTTTTACGACGTTTAGTAGATCATTTCGTCAGATTACAAGATTTTCACGCGCAAAGTTTAACTCTGGTATTTTAGGGCAGGTATTTTTGTTTTCAATTTTCGTCACGATACTCGAACGATTATACTTGACAGGTACAAGTGTTTACGTAAAACTCTGAAATACTTTACTTTTATATCCGATCGTTACGAGAGATGACCGCCGAGCTGCGAGTAATCATACTCTCGAACGTTGCAAGAGAAAAACGATCGTGTTTCATAATTTGACGTGTGATATACACTTTTACTTTACGTTTTCGATTTTTTTCAAAGAAAAACTAGTATCTCGTACCTCTTCTGCCTCTGTGCGACATCCCGAACATGGCGGCAGCGACGGCGAGCCGTTCGTCCTCTTCAGTCTCGGTTTCGTCATCGTCGCTAAGTCGTCGGGCCCAGGGTGTGATGTTGTACCGATGCTTCTCGCGAAGGGCAGTAACTCCAATCAGTGGCCCCGTGCTCACGATCGCCTGTCACGTGCACAGACCAATCAGTACAGACATAAGCCGAGCCAAGTCGAATTATAACATTGCGCGTGCTTCCTGGGGTAATTTCACGTTTAAGGTGAAAGTTTTGAATGCTTTTTAAGTCACGCGATCCGGTTTCGGACTTTTCTTCCGAGAATGAAACGAGAGCTGAGCTCATACTCGAACCTCCTCATTTCATGCCGCGAGTATATTTAACAAGGGAGAAGCGAGGGACGGCCGGACGTCGCAAAGGAAGCTCGTTTATGCGGTCATTTATGTCGGTAAAAAGAGGAAGAGAAGGAAAAGAAGGAAAAGGTAGGACCATTTTTTTCATTCCGCATTTTCCGAGTAACCCCGTGTACGGGACATATAAATGCTAATGACGCGCAATATAGTTGACGCCCAAGTTGCCTCCGGAGCCTGGTACCCATCATTCTTTGAGGAATATTAATCAAGTTCCTTACCATGCCAGCTGCAATTTGCTGAATTGAATCTTTTTTCTTCCGCGCACTGATACAGCCGCCGAGCATATTTTACTCAGAATCACGAGGGTGAGATAGATTAGAATTGGATGAAAATTAAGATAACGAGAACGACTTTAGGTAGCCAGGCGTTACAGGCAGAATTGCCATGTATGAAAATTATTCTGATCATTATTTGTACTGTTATTATTATTTATGTTTACTCTCTTCATTTTTCCAATAGCTCTTCTACCTTCTGATTAAATTGCGTACTCTTCATAATTACTGTGAAAATGATTTAACCCTTCTGCACGAAATATCGAACTCGATATAGAGTGAGAGGAAAAGTTGAAATGAAATGACGCGCAGCGAAGCAGTATCAATTTGATAAAACAATCACGATAAAACGATCTGACCTTTACGAGATTGTTAGTGTCCGTGAATTCCAGCATCTCTCTTGTGAGCACCCCCATTATGCTGTAGAATTCATCGGCCGAAGTTACGGTCATTATCCGACTGAAAATAACAATTCATTATTCATGGTAAGAACAAGAGTCAATTTTTTTCAAAGAGTGTGTAGTAATATTGCAAGCGATCTTCCGCAGCAGACGTACTCGGCTAATCCTTCCCAGATGGCGAGAGCGGTTCGCAGCAAGACTTCGTCACCCTCCAGGAAGATAAGATCCCAGACTCGAAGCACGGCCTCCTGGGGTAAGCAATGACAAAAGAGGGTGAGGAACCACTGCATCGTGAAGACATTGGTTAAGGGTGGCTCGTAGCTGCTTCCTGGAATAGCATTTCTCGCTGTTAGTCACTAAATCGAAACAGCGTGAGGAAATCTCCATTTAACGTCCCACGCTTTCTTGTCAAAGGTAGGTACATTCATCCTGAACACACGTGGGTGCAAAATATATGAAATTTTAAGTAAGCAGGATATTAGGGGAAACTACGTATATACCTACGGCTATAACTTAAAAAGAAATTTTCTCTTGAGCCTTGTGAGCCTCAAGGGAAATTTTTTTGACAATGTTGTCGTAAGTTGAGCCATTTTCGCGAGACTTTATAAGTCTTGAATAAATGAAGCGTACAGATGGAACGCATTTTGCGGAATCACATCATTCATGAAGATAGTTCATTGGAATTTATAACGAATGTTAGAAAACAACAATATTAATGAAAGCTATGTATGATATTATACGTTTTCGAATTTTTGCAAACGAACACAGATAGTCCTCTTCTGAATACACGTTAATCTTGTTATAAAAATAACTCTCTTCCAAATATTCATCAAGCTGAAATAATATCGAATGAAAAACGCCATGAAAAACAACGAATCCCTCGCGTCATAAGTTGGTTATGGCTATACTAGACAGGAGCCCAAAAATGTAAAATTCTTGCTAATAATAATAGCGTCAACGCATAAGGGAATTGCGTCGTATAATTAACGGATCACTTGAAAATTCATCAAGCAACTACATTTTATTCTAGGTAAATATGTGACACTTTTGATACCACATTGACAAGCTTGATGTAAATTACGACAAGTACGCCCAAGTATCTTCAAAGGATAAAAAAAACTTTGAAAATTCAAAGGTGCATCAGATAAGCAACATTACCAGTCGCTTTATCCTTGGCGTCACTCTGCAATGTTTCTAGATGACGGGAGAGCTTCGGCAACCGCATACGAAGAAGGTCACGAAAAACGGCCATATCTACGGAGAGTCCTCGAAGGTTATCTGCAAAGTAACCTTCCGGTAGAACCCCTTCGATCAGATAAATCATGACCTTGACCGAAGCTGCCTCCGCACGGTCCATGACCTGAAGTACCAGAGCAGCCAGGACATTCAGTCCCTGGCAGTATCCAACGGACTTGTTCCAACGTGCAAATCCAAGAAGGACTCGTCGAAGCACTGCCTGATTGTCGCGTCCTGCTGCGCCACAGAACAGACTGCAGCCTGTCCTGTGAAGGTCCTATACAGATGTAAGGGTGAAAGTAGAGATTTCGTTTTTCCTTCGTTGGATCTCATTTGAAAATGAGACTCAAAAAGACCGCCTACATTTGTCCTAACATCAAGACAAAAATCTTCAACTCAGATATGCTGAGGCAGGAAATCTGCTACTTTGATTTTTCACTTAAACTGTATATAGTAAAGATCTCTGAGGCAAGTTGACAAAAAAATCCAGAGGCGATATGGCACGTGACGGAAAGAAGAGTCCTTCCGGAAAGCTCTAGAGAGGTCGGCCCGGCATTCATGTGTGTTTTCATCGTGTAAGAGAGTCAATTTGCCGCAGGCCGATAATTGAAGTGGACTTTCCAAACGCGACATTGTAACCAACCTTACATGTGTATTTCAGATTACTCACGCATCTTGCCGTACTTTACGTTGTTTGTATCTGACGCTGATTAGGTCCGGTGATGATAATTTTTTAGCACAGACTGTCACGCGTTTCCCTAATTTTATCAAACAGCATCATATGTCACGAAATATAGCAATCAGCTTACGATCTTCACTGTGTAGCTACAGAATATTAAACATGATAGTAGCCGTTCCACCAAACGTTGGATCACCCTACACAAAACGTGAAAGAGACGTGGCTTGTCATCCTAAAACAACAGATTCCTCTTGTATTTAGTACTGCTATAACGTAACGTTCAACATAGCAGATGATTATCGCGCATATAAATGCCCAAGTTTTTGCTACCTCAGGCATGATACGAGCATGGATTGATCTTAGAGTTATGCAGCATGCGGCGTTGCTCAGCTGGTAATTAATCACGCTATAATCAAACGCCGTATTACCGAGAAGGGGTTCCGTGTCGCGCGTTAACTGATTGGCAATTGTACGAGAAACTGCAGGAATTGGCGGTACATAGTATATCGCAACGCGGGGATCCGGGGGTGAACACACCAAGAACTGGGAGGAGAGCCTCATCCTCGGGTAGGCGGCCGGGAATGAGTGCCAACGGATAGATAGGCCGATGTGCAGGACGGTAATGGGATTATTGGAAGGCTTCCAGGCAGTTCGCCAGCTGGCAAAGACTACAATCGATACTAGATTGAGCACCGTACACCAGATGCGTTCAAACACATCACAAGTGTTGGTGCGTACTTTTATAAAGTGTAATTTTGAAACGGTCCGACGGGAATGGCTCTGCCTCCAATGATTCCATTTCGAAGTTGTTTGAATAGTTCATACCGTACAGAAAGCCTACCCAATTACTTGCCCGGGTAATCATAGAGACCATTTCCCTTGAGTGTTGCTTTGATCAGTACCACCTGATACGCTCAATCTGAGCCCTATTGGCATTCCCTTATCCGCCTGAATGGATCCTCCGATGCCATTTGGTTTATTGGCTTTGACATTTCTTGCGGCGTGAAATTATATTGACAGACAAAGATAACAAGTGGTTTCCAACTATACGACATTACGATCAGCTGTGCAACGTCAATTGAAAACGTGATCAAAATTATGAAAACGAAAATGTATTACACATAGTTGGAGCCGCGGAAGGTGATGAGATCCGTAAAGTGTACGGGCAGATGAAGGTGCGGAGCTTGAAAGCCCGAGAACGTGATCAGGCGAGAGGATAACTGGTCAACGTTTACCCACCTTGACGATCTGTATGCCGAGCTCCTCGTCGTCTGGATTGCTCCACTCGTTGAAGCAGAGCTTTTCTGCCTGTCGCCAATCAACTCCACGCTGTTGAAGATGTCGTTCAGAAAGCGTCAGCCACAACTGTGGACATGGGAAGCTCCCGTTAGTAAGAGATCAAGGTACTTCTTATATTTATTGCCCAAGTTTTGTATAAGTCCCAAATTGTTATTGACTTTCTGCAAAAACCTCTTTCCTCATCTTTATAAAGTGGTGAACGGAGGCGCGGGGGGGGGGGGGGGGGATCACCAAAGTTAATAGACTCTGGATGTCTGCCAACGTTTAATCGCAAAGACGTTCGAAAATATTTCTCCAAGACGCCATCTTACAGAGATGTGTCCACTCTATATCGTTTACCGGCGTATCATATAGCGATATTCGAACAGACAAACGAGGCAGGTGTTCGCAATAAACTCGGGTATCTGAGAAACCGTTTTTAATGGCAAAATAAGCTGCACGAATATCTTTTGCAAATAACGAGGATATAAAGTGTCGCTAGCAAGATACACCTTATACAGCTACGACCGATGATCAAATCGCCAATATCGATAACCCCTAATAGTTTGATGGCTATTTCCTCGTGAAGTTTTACACCGCAGCATGTTAGTTTAAAATAAAACCGTGAAAATATTTTTCCAACATTGCGTGGGAGTAGTAGAATTAATGGGAAACAGAAAAAGGGACAGTAATGACTACTTATTAAACAGTATCTATCAGGACAAATGGCTTCTCAGTACCACTTTCAGCTGAATCACGCAAAAATTCTTTGGATGTGTTGTGAAATTGTTAATCATTATAATGTTGAACAGCCAGTGCGATACTCACTCTCTTTCTGAACTCTGGTGGTATACCACCAGGGAGTCGTGCCACCATCTTCATGGCGTCTAGCCATTGGGTGAACCCACTTTCCCCCGGCTGGGGTGCCACACTGAACCTCATCTTCGTGTCTTCACCTACGAACATATAAACATTGTCGACATAAGATGACTGGGGTAGATCGTACCATTAAAGTTATACTTCAGTCAACCTTAATGTATTATTTCCTGGAATTCCAATTACGCTGACTTCACAGAAAAGTGCGCGTCTTTCACTCTTGACGGCTTGACGGCAGAAAAAATAAAGCCATAAAGTTGGCCGGACCGAGCATTGATATCGTGACGAGAAAAAATATCATCGCGTAACTATGTGCATACGTGTCCTGAGTGCCATGCTGCACCCACACACGTTGAGCTTTACAGCCCTCTTTCTCCAGTCGGTGATACGAGGTTCTCTTGCTCGATAAGCCGGAAAGTTTCGAGATCGTCACATGTCGTTTCAGTTTCTCGATGCAGCTGCTGCACGCATCTAGACTATAACTTTGAAAGCCATCGTCTTCAGAGTACTTGGGACGAACTTGCGTACATGAGACACGTCGGCCTCGGAAAACCTCACTGCCAGAGCGAAATAAGTAAATTGCATCGCATGAATCTAGAACGTTGGATTGAGTAGAATGTTCCTCATTGACGTTGAGTGGGGAACTTTTAAAACTCCATGGAAATTTCGCAACGTTTTCACGTCCAAGAATTTCTTCTTGATTAGTGGAACTCCAAAGTCTAAGGTAGATGTACGATTTTCATACGTCATTGAGAACGGTAGTTTGTGGCCGAAATTAAACGAACAGCAAAAAAAGTTGGTAACCTTGCAAAATCAATATTTCATTTTAACAAATTAAACATTACAACTCCGCATATAACGAGATGAAAAAAATTTTCAATTTCAAAAAATAAGAAGGTGGAAGCAGTTCTGGGTCCCAAGATACCAACAGACCTCAAACGTGCCTCGTTTCAACTCGAGGGTTTGACCCACACGCTTAGACCCTTGTTCGAAGACTCTTTGTCAAAATTCGATGTTATTCACCCCGCACGAATTCTTGCGTGACCTGGTAGACGTAAGTCTTGGCAAGACGATCGGTTCTGCGAAACCTTTAGACCACTATCTTAACTTGTCGCGCATGTCAATGTGCCTGACAATCTCCAGCAGAAGTTGAAGGGTAGAAAAAAATTAACTTCACGTACGTATTTCAACGCATGTCAACCTATCAAACAGCCGGTGACATACATTGCGTAATCTCTGGAACATTAGCTGAGCCGACAACGACAGGCGTGTGGAAAAGTAGATTTTCTCCACTACCTAGTGCCCACGTGGTTATGCAACCACTTTTCTCGATTGATCAAATAAATACAACTTAAAATTGATTGAAGTCCTCTGCAGGTAAACTGATTCAGGTCGTAAATACTCTCTGTAATATTATACCAGTGCAAGACGAAGAATCCTGAGAAGACGTTAACGATTTTATCAGCTCGTCATTCGCCCACGCAAAACGGCGCTACTCGTGCGAAAGGGATTCGAATTGCTGCCATGCCGCTTGGGGGAAGAGCCAGGAGCGGGTGGAAGCGAAGTAGTTTAAGAATCGATATCTGACCGTGATCAATTATTTATTTCGGTTTCTCGAACCATGAGACTCTTCCCTCTTCCTAACGTAAACGCGGTATGGTGCCGGTTGAAAATTTCATCTTTGAACGATCATGTAAAAATTGACTTATTCATAACTCTTTTTCCACCAGTATAAAAACGACGATATTCAAAGATTCCCGAACTTTTGTCAAAAGTCGAACGAAGGTTCTGTGCGCACACGTATCGTTCAAATTCCCATGTCCAGCACCGGTGCTGATCTTTTCCCACGGCACGTATAAAATTGACAGCGTAACAATAGTACAGGCGACAGTCAAAAAACGATGTCATATAAACAGCGAAAAGGTACGGTTAGTTGATGTTAATTAAATGCGTGTGGCGTAGTATCATGCTAGGAAGGTGACACGAGCCAATCCGATGGTACCCAGCACCGGAAATGACGCGGCAATCGCGGAGAATTATTTATCACCGTCCACCGGGGTAGCTAACTTCAACCGGCAGGCTCTAAATTAGTTCGTTATGTCAGTCCGCTTAATCGCGACGGAATGCGAAACGTACTTCTTTTACTTGTGACCCTCGTGACGTCTACTTTAGCCAATTTTTGCAGTAGCAATGGTCCCGGAAGATCGATGTTCGTTTGTCGCAATGCGAGTCTCGCCAATCTTGCTGAAGTACCGAGGTACACTTACCGGATCAAATTCTTCAATTCGAATATACGGAATATCCCAGAAAATACGTTCACGGAATTTCATCAGCTGAAATCGCTGAGTTTCGTCAACTGCTCCGTCAACGACATCGAAGGCTTTGCATTCAGGAGTCTTTTGAATCTAAAGGTCCTCAACTTGTCCAGAAACGCCTTAACGACGATCGGAACGAACGTATTCTCTGGATTGAAACGTTTGGAAAAACTTGATCTAACCAATAATATGATCCAGTCTATCGAGGAAGGAAGTTTTACCAACGTATCAAATATCGGGCTATTGGATCTACGATATAATGACCTAACGCGTATAGACGTTGCAATTCTCCGCCCGCTCACGGCGGCTTCGACTCTCGATTTACGGTTCAATAAACTGCGATGCGTTTCATCAAGCGTTTTTAACGTAACAAAAGTGAAGTGGATTTACATTGGAGACAATCCATGGAACAAGACATGCTGGTCAGATTTAACTCAGAGCCTTTACAACTTTGGTATTTACTACGGGAGAAATCTGGCTTTTGACTCACTCACGGAAGACAGGCTGTCCTGGAAGGCCTCTGACCGAAATGGACGCGAATTCCTGTCGAAGGAGCTGGCTGAAGAACAAGCAAACATTGTCAAAGAGGCTGAAGGGTGGAAGAAATTCTACGAGTCAGTTGTTCAGGAACTTGCTGACGAACAGCAGAGACTCGAGGATATTGCCATGGCTGCAAAATATTCTGAAGAAACGTTGTCGCAGGAAACAAATGACGAAAAAGACTCTGATTCCGGGTGGCTGCAGTATGGACGTGATTTCATTGTGTGGATTCTTGGTGTGTGCAAGATAATACCTTTTATCTAGAAGTCCAGTGAAATGAACCGTTCGTTTTTCACTGCCACTTTTTTTTGTTGTTTCTTAATCTTAATCGTGCTTATTTTAATTTTTTAGAGTTACACAATTTGTTTTCATTGCGTTATACTTTGGGTATACTCGATTGTACGGTTAGCTCTTTTAGTATTTTAAGTTTATCTAGCATATCACATCACTCAATGTAACGTTTGATATCGAGCTTGCAACAAGCTCTAAACTTTTTCCGGAATGTCATTTGACTTCTCTACGATGAAAGTGTCGCAATTTTCAAATATGCCATAGAATCTATTATGTTCGGATTCTGCTGAGCCTCATCCACTTTGAAAAAACAGTCCTTGAATGTAATTTTCATATTTACTGAAAGTTGAAGAACTTACAATTAGGCATACGAGTTTAACCAATGAGTGGTAGGAGTGAGGTTGAATCCTAATTGAATAAAAGTAAAATGTCATTGAATACTACACGTGTGCTTACTATAATCGATCGGTGGTAAACTTCGAAGGAAATACCAGTGTGATATTACAGTAATATTATATTTTTTGCATACGTAATACGCATCAGGTATATGTAAAGTACTGAAAATTAACTAATCAAATGCGCAGTATATATATAAAATTATATATTCTCGTATTTCACAATCAGGTGAAATGAAAATTTAATTACCTCATCGTCCTGGGAATCTGCATAATCTTTGTCACAACTTCGGTTTTTAATTCAGAGTTCCATTACACCTTAATGATTGTGGCGTTTACCGCTCACATTGAATTGAATTATTTAAATTAGTACGTTTGCTTGAACATATTTTAGCATCTTTTAATACCACCAACTTTTTTTTTCAAAACTGCATCCTCGAAACATCCAAAAGATCAATTTCTCTGGACAGATGATTATTTTGCACAAGTCATTTCTCAATACAAAATTCAGCATTTCAGAATGTTCAATTTTTCAAAGTACACTGTAGAAAACGGAGAATAAAATGTTTTGGAATTAGAGATAATGATTAGCAGGTAAATTAATCCACCTACGCAATCCATTACAGATCTCTTGAAGTTGAAGAATCAATCCAAGCTTCAACAAAAATACCATTTATTATTTATTCAGAATAGCGCTTTCATCAATATTCACCAGCTCAACTGGATGAGAATTTTAAAAAACTCCACCTTTACCAATTACGATGTGCAAAATCTGATACTCGTAAAAATTCGTATATAATACTCAGTGTTTCAATGATAATCAAATTCCGCTGATTTCTTCTTCATTTCAACGTCGGCCAAGAGCTAAATATTCAGGACTCTGAAAAATTTTCTATCTTCTACAAATTTTCGTGCCCACGAATTCTGCGGTTGTCCGTGTTTTGTACTAAAATCTTCTTATTGTCACAGCGATTCACGATTGATTTTTTCACTTTTAACAACGATTATAACACATCCTATTATATTATATTCTTCACTCTGAGGATTGTGTAAAATGTTAGTCACGTGTTTCTGACGTCGGTAAGATAAATTTCTTCCAAGTTTATTCACAGTTGATTGAAATCTCTTATAGAAGACCCGACAGTTTCATAAGACGATTTATTATCAGAAAGATGAAAGTGACTTGCGCCCACACGCCTGCACAAGTAAATAAATATAACCTGGATGGAGCGCGGAATGAAGATGACTAAGATTCTTCGAAAAAATCTTGTCTCTTGAAGTTACCTCAACCATACAATTCGCTCTTGCAATTGAAAGACAACTAAGGATGTCTCAGAGGATCTGAAATAAGCTTTTTGCGCTTTTTATTATATGCAAACAAGTAATTTAGGCTGATCGAATCTGAATGTTTCGTTGCGTTTATAAATTTATTCAATATAAGACAGTTTCCACGAACACGATACAAGCACAGATTTCTCAAAGAATAAATTTCAGTCATTTTGCCACCTAATCGTTTTGAAAAAACAATAAATGCAAATCACTTGAATATGTCATAAGGTTTTCTATACCTATATATGTCTATCAGATTTACGCAAATTTTCTTATATACATGTGCATAAAATTTTTGCTTTCACAGTGCCTTCTATTAGATCTTAATAAATTACTGAAGCAGAGCTCGAGTCGCTGACCTCTACCGCTTCAATTACAGCCTTATACCGGATATGTATGGCAAGTGGCAACATGTGAGCATCTGTACTGTATTCGAGGGTCAGGAGCTTCATAATTACACATGTGCGTTGTCGGAAAATAAGAGATAACTCCGTCAATGGCTAATCAAGTCAAACGGTAGACAGCAGGGGCGACAGCTGTGCCATGCCTGTGTTGTATCTGGTTCGCTGTAACCTGTGCGGTTGTATCACATATTTTAACGATCAAGTACATCAATGCACAATTATTAACATTTTGAATACCATTTTAGGACATTATTGTTCATCCCTACCTTTGCTTGCAGCACTAGCGGCATTCGCAGCTCCTGACGCGAGGCTTTTCAGGGAGTTGAAGAATCCGCTCATCCTCCCTTATCTTCTTCCGTCTTTCATCTTCATCTTCATCTTTCTGGTCTTCATCATGCGGGTACAATTAGTGTACCTCCACCTTAACCGTTCTCGTGTCTCATGGTTGCAGGACACAATTCGTTGCACTCACTTGTGGAAATTTAAGCCTCTCCGGAATTTCATTGCTACTATTCCTTTCCTCCACACCACGCATCTTAGAGTCAATTTCTTTTCAAACTGTTCGGTGACCCATGAGTATCATCCGGCCGAAATAACACTCAATCGAAATTTTCACCGCCGTATATTGACATGCATTCACATGTCAGAAATGGAATTTTAATCAATTCTGTAGTGATCTTGAAAATTCAGAATGTGAGCTTCTTCTTTATAGCACGATCTTCAGCACAGTATAGAGAAAAATAATTTAGACGAGAAATATATACGAGAATTTGAAAAAAAAAACAAAGATTCAATTCAGCGCAAGAGTAGGTAAAGTAAATCAATGGGCGCAATGAGGTTCATCCTCCGAAGGAAAGTCCGTAAAAAGACCGGAAAACGAACCCCGACAGTATTGAGACATGCTTCTTTAGTTCACTGTGTTTGCCAGAAAAGTGTAAATGAAATAATAGCTAATTGCGGGGGTAAAAATAGGAAGGACATTATCCCATATTTCCTTCTGCTATCGACAGGTCAACACAGATCCGACTATAGATCCAAGCCCTAACAGAGTAACCCATTTATTGCACCGGAGGGTAAATGTTTGGTGAAGTAAGTAAGACAGAAATCGAATGCTAATGCCAAACTTTTGGAGTCCCAAAAGGGACGAGATGAAACGATATTAATTGCATCGAAAAATTGTCGTTTACTTTAATTGAGTTAATTTTTTCAGATAGTTAAATAATTGATATATTTTCGTGACGGTGCATATCTTGTATATATACATTTAGTCATCCAAATCGCGGACGAGGATCCTGTCACCTTATTTCAAATCTACAAATCACGGTGTCAAGGTGTCAGGTTTTACGAAGCAAAGAAATGAATAGAATACTTCCGGAGAATGAAAATGTTAGCCCTTCATTTCTGCATGTATATACCTACGTAGGTACGCAATAATTGACAGCATACATAAAGTGCGGCCGTATTGCATATTTAATTCTGTGATATGGATTTCCGATAAACTGCGTTGCAGTTGGTGGTTCTCGCCGCAGATGAGCCTTAAAGACTGGTATAATATGTCTACAGGTGTATTCGTACCAAAGCCGATCGACTTCCTGTTCAAGTTCAAGAATTTAAAGTCGAATTTCGAAGCCATACGCCAAGATAACAGTTCTCTGGATTCCTTGGCTTCATTTTGAACTTGTGAATTATAGCCAGAAAATACGTGGATTAAATTCTATAATCCGATAATCAGGTTTGTTTCAGCAAAAAAGTATCCCGTCAATCCAATATGTCTGCTAATGACAGGTGTAGGTAATAGCCTGCGACACCACCTGATCATCGCGTCAATTTCTATGCCAAAACACCTTATCTGGAGCCGAGCAATATGTACCATGAACGCGATGCGAATTGATGATGACGGAAAAAGCACAAGCGCGAGCATTACGTCACCGTTGGAGTAGGAGGCGAAGGTAAAAGGATCCCGGTGATCCTTAAGCAGGCGTAAACAGCGTAGCGTCACCCTGTTTGCATACAGATGGAGGGTAAACATCGTTAGACTGACTACTCGACGGGTGCATGAAAATAGACTGCAAATCAAATGACTTTCCGTCAGACACACACACAGCGCTACCAAGCTTGCAAGCAGGAGTAAAATTTTCATTTCCTCAAATATCACGCGTTCCAGGGACACGGAATTAGTACTCGGTAAAAGGTGAAAGGAGAAAGCTAAGGAGGCCATTTATTTCAATTAAGGCACGGAATGCGTGCGCTTATGTGCTCGGCTGTAACGTGGCTCGCAATTAATTCGCAAGGTTCACGTGCTACTGAACCCTGATTTCCCACATTCGACAATTACAGTCAGTATTTCCGGACCTCTCATGATCGAGCCCTCCTTGTTTCACTTCCATTTCAATTTGGGCCGTAAGTCGCGTTCCCTGATTCCCGAAACTCCTTCAATTAGAGCGTGGTTACAAAATCGTGAGATGACTACACACCATGAGTTTTCCTGAATCTACCGACCATCTAGATACCGTTCTACCAACGCAGCTTAAGTTCTTTAATCAGATCTCATTCTCCTCGATGGAGAAGTTCCGGTGCGGTGAAAAATTCGGAAGGAAAAGAAAAAGAAGAATTCAGTGCGATAAAATTTCACTGACTGAACCTGTTATTTCGACAAAAATGTTTATCAGGCTTTAATATTCACGCTGCTGCGAGCGTCCATAGCTAATTGAATAATTCAAAGTCGCGGGTCGGGGGCAGGAGGTTGCTCGGAAGTATTTCATTCTTCGAGCCCAGAAACAGGTTTCACGTCGAGAAATACGTACTGGACTCCGTACAGTCAGCTACTCATAGAATAATATAGTCTAGAATTCACCCAAACGACCTTACCGTTTCCAAATTAAGTAAAACCCACTGAAACCGTGATTATAAATATAATTTGTAAACCTTTGAGATGTGAAAAGATGACGAACCACGATTAGACGAGAAGTGAACGGCGGCTAAACGTGGAAGGACACTGATCATGCACGTTGCACACAATTTCACACAGAAAATACGTTTCCACTGAATTAGCTGAAAGTTTCACGTTATCTCTGCTGACTTTGGGCAGCATTAATATCGCTGTAAAAGACGATTTCTATGCAGGTTGGTTGAAAACGATGGCTGAACGGAACCACTCGAGATTTTTCTCTTCCTCGAACAAAGGCCGGACCCTCTTCTTCCGGCAAACTACGGCGAACTCTACGATTCCTGGCAGAACCTGGCAAGTTCATTGAATCAGCTGACCCTGGCAACGTGCCTCGAAGGGATGCGCGTGCGCCCTTTTCGGCAGGGGTGCCGTGCCTTCTGTTTGCTAGCCCCGTTAGTGGCAGATACTGAGGACACCCTGCTCGCGTTCCTCTTCCAAGCCTCGACCCCCCCTGCACCTTCTGAATGGCGTCTGCGCCCGACTTCCCTCATCGCTATGGAGGCTTTCAAAAATTCAGGGAACAAACTTTCGCGAGTCTACTCTCGCGACGTGAATCAAACTCGCGACAAGCTATCAGCACGTGGATATCAGCGATCTACTGTCACCATGATTCCGATGCCCACGAACACGAATAACATAAAATTTATCAGTAAAACCTCGGGATTGTCTGCTAGCAGAAGAGATTCAGAAAATATTTGCTGGAGCAAATTATCACTGGAATAATCTGCAGAAGTCGAGTCCATGCCTGAGTTAGCATTGTTGATGATCTTCACTTTTTGCTGAGGGTGAAAAGAAGACAGGGGAGGAGGGTCAAAGGGGGCAATCGAATTTGCTGCAGGGTGAGACAAGAAACGTGGGGGGTCTTCAGCTCGAGGAGAAATATGGCGAGAGAGGCACAAAATCAGTGGCGGCATGGTTTCAAGAAGTCTGGTTGAACCTCGTGTAGACAGAGACGCGCAAGCGCCTTAGAGATGTACGCGTCGTTCAGGGCGTCGCGGCGTCGCGCGGGGGCGTCGTGGAAGCGGCGAACCATAATTATTGATCAGTGCACCACCGCTTGCGACAACGACTGCGACTCTCTAGTCACTACGACGAAGCCAGCTCGCGTGCCTATTGGCATCTAGGGAACAAGGACGCCCAAGAATTTTTGGCACTTCTTTATCGCACCTATCTCATTGAGCACCTTCCCCCGTTTCGAAGGTATCTTGCGCGGTGATCGCGCGATCAATGGGTTTATATTCGCCAATATGCAAGGAGCACGACATGTTATACGATCGTGTATGAACCTCCATTGATCCTTGCAATTAATCACGAGACGTATACGTGGCCTCTCGTAGCTACAGTCTTACAGGTGGAAGCGAAACGCGTTAATTGTAAGTCTTGTGACCAACCATGTGGTTAAAGATGTGCACACAGCTGCAACGCAAACAATTTACTGCAGTATCGAACCTTCAACCCGATGCATCACTTACACTTAAACACCAGACGTCAAAACTTAATGCATTGCAGAGAAAATATGCGTTTTTCTTTAATTAATGTTAAGACGTCGCTTGAAAAAAATTTTTACAAAATAGATAGTCAACGTCACTTGACTTTCAGTGGCATCATATATTGTATATAGGAGCCGAAATTGATTAGTACTATTTTGGCGATCGTTTTTAACTATAGGTACAAATATGGATTGATCGGTAAGATTTCCCCATTTCTTGACACAACCTTGCAGGCTAATTCAATGAGGAATAGAACCTTTTAATTAATGCGGTTGTTTTAAAATCTCAAACTCACATGTTCGATTTTTCATATACATTTCACAAAAACTAATAATAAGTTTCGAAAAAACAATCGTAATTTCAAATGAGTTGAGATAAAAAATTCCATACAAATGCCTTCTGATACGGCTTGTTTTGTGAATAATTTTAACGCTGTACCAAAATATAAGTCTAGATAATTCAATCAGTGAGCGTAAGCTTTGCCCTTTGATTCCATTGATATTGTTAGTTTATTTATTTCAATTTCGATTTTCTCGAGGTCTAACAAGTTCAAAGACGATCCTCCCAAACCACTTTTGACCACCACAGTTCAAGATTCACGCGCTAGTGACGAAGCTTGTAATTATAATATCAGCTACGCTTTGCCCAGTTTTGGGAAGAGCAATGTCATTTCGTGATATTTCGTCACACTGTAGTTTGCAAAATTTTTTAGTACCTAATAGGTATGATAAGAATCTTTGTTTTGATTGCTGTTTTGATTAATCGAATGAAATCTCTTTGCATACAAAAAACATTTTTTCCACCACGTTTGGTAAAGTCAAAGAACTCATTCTCCGTGTGCGAAAGCATCGTTATCCTCTGGCCGACAGTCTAAATAAATTCTCTGATTGCTTTGCTTTTTTTAAGTAAAAAATTTTTAGTCAGCCAAAAAACCTCCAAATTCATCTAATACGTGAGTCTGAACGATACAGAAAATAAGCCTGAATAAAAGCCCGATGCACGATGCATTTATTTTTTTTCTACCGTCGGAAAAGCAGGTGCTGTAGTATGATGATATCTATTGTCGCAGGCAGGCCTCAGCAGGGACTTGAGAGATAGAGGAATTATTTGGCAATTCAGTAAACCACTTTGGGGTATAAAATAAAGAGCACCTGGGATTTACTGCGGTGCTAGAAAGACGATATTCTGCGCTGTATAAATGTACAGTAGATACACTGCAGTTACGTAAGCAGAAAAAGAGAGAATCGTATTAACAGCGAGCTGCAGAACTACTGGGTCCTAGATAGGCTGCCGAATATATACTCCAGGATTTTGTGTCAAGGTCGAAGCTTAATTGGTGCATTCAAATAAGGTGCACGCTTAATTGTTTCCACGTCTTGGACAGGGAATTGATTACAAAATCCTGTCACCAATTTTCAGGACATGATGTCGATTATTCATGGACGCAAAAATTGTTTCCTGGATTATAGAAGAATTCACCAATCAGTGTCTAAAGAAAACGTAATGAAAAAAGGTTATTTCATGAACCTTAAAGCTGTCACGGTTGATTTGCAGTCGCCTGTTGATATTCTAGTATCGCGCTTTGTGTGAAACTGCCAGCTTCGTGAACCTGATCGAATGCGAATATACCGTGTCAAAAGTGATCAATAACCGGGTGTTACAATCCGGGATGACGGAGACCCAACTTCGAATATGTTTCATCACAACACAACGACTTGATGGATGAATCAGCTTACAAGTTCGTTACCCTTTTCCGCAACCCTTATTTGTTTTTTTGCTGCAACGAAGACGTTACGCCTTCCCGGTAAATATGAATTACGGAGCACCATCCAATAGTTTTTAATTAGCGTCGTCCAATTTGCAGAACCGTAATGGCGCTGCGAGTTGATTAAGGTTGCATACCTCGAACTCGAAAATCAACGATCCGAATCCATCATACGGATGACAGAATAGAATACGTGATCAGTACCGCGGAAAGGCGGCTGTTATTAATGGTATCTCGCATGGAGAACCGTGTGGAGTCCATGCGCATCCCCATAAATTCAGAGTGAAACAGGGGAATGAAATACTGGTTCTGTCCATGAATCGAGCGTTTATCGGGTAGTTTCAACACTCGAATACAGACTACCGGTAAAATCAGAAATCCTCGAATCCTCCGCAACTTTGCACCTTGAGTGTGATTAACCCGGCTCCCTGCTCTCTCGGTATAAATTAACCGTCATTATCACGCCGTGGAAATGTTCAAAGCTAATTGCAAGCAATTTATAGCAGAATTACTCGGGCAAGAGACTCAAGGAGAAGTCAAGCTCACGATTCTCCCGCTTCGCCCAAGGTTCTATGCAACATCTGGATACATGTACATACGTACGTATGCAAGAAATGAGGTGTATGCACGCCTCTTGTGCGAGATCGCGGCCTGTCGGCACCACAACGCTTATCACCACTCACGTCATTAGCATAATAGCTGGTTGGCTTTTTCTCGATAACGTGGCCATTGTCAAGCCAGCTGTTACCGTTATGCCACACTACCCTGTATTTGCTTCTGCAACATTTGCAGAATATTTTTATAAGATAGAGTTTGTGTGGCCGATGGAATTGCAAACGTCTCCGTGAGGCACAATAACGATGCTGCTGTAATAAATGTCCATCATGTCCTTTGTGGGAGGATTTAATGGACCTTTGAGTGGCCATTGCAGACTGTAACTTCCGTATGATTGTCCATGTACCTAAGTTATATTCATAGAATCGCTGAATTCTTTGCGCAAGAGATTCGCCAGCATCGTCACAGCGCCATTTAATGATCCTAAATTGTATTCAAGTTATTCATGCTGCAGTAATGGGCTTGTAAACACCTAATACAAGTTCATGACGAGAACCTAAACTTGTAGGGTTCGTAACATTAGACTAAGTGGCAACGAGAGAAGGGGAAAATCTTCGCATTGGTACACACATGATGATTTATGCGACCCACTGTGCCAAGAGTACCTATGAAATGGTTCGTAATTTAGTGAATTAGTAGAGCATAACATGTGAATATCTAATGATTATTAATTTCAATCCCCTTGATTTGTACTTTCGTCGGTATGCGACGTCGAGGCAACTTTAAAACTCTAAGATGGAGCTAACTCGTTATGTTATAATTTGTACATCAGGTAATTTAATGCAATACGGATTCTATTTTCAAACTTGCTATTTCCTGATCGGCTCAGTATTTCGTTAGGTAAAAAAATATTGAAAATCCGAGAAAATCTTTGGAACAACGGAGCCATGACAGTGAGAAGGTGTAGAGCTTACGGGTGTGTCACGCGGCAATTTGGGAAGGTACACGCATGATATACGGAGGTGAAGCACGGGTGAAACGTTCCACTCTTGCTGGGATGAAATTCGTCCAACCAACCTACGTCATAAACCTTTCGCCGGATTATGCTTTGTTTGTTAAGTTCAAAACAGTCTGTATGTAAATGCGTGCCAACCTCACTCACGAATAAGCAACAGCCTATATAGCCGCTGGCCGAGCACGTGGATCCACCCTGCAAAAGCTTGAGAAGACCGTGAGATCTGAGGGGTCGCAGCCTTGCAAACTTGCTCAGTGTGAATGGTTATTTGTTTACGATCGATTTGAATCATTTTGATTTACGGGACACATGTACTTGGGTTTGAACAAGTTACGTTAACGATGATAAAAATTGTTTAAATGAAATCGTGCCATCATGTATGGTTTGATTTAGGATTTCTTGAATCCGAAAACTCCAGGCAATCAATTTTTAGAAGGAAAATTAAACTCTGAACTCACTTCGTTTTTCGCTGAGAGCTTGAAGGTGGGCGGTTATGACGTCGTATTGCTTGTCGCGTTTGGCGATATTGTGATCCCGGCGACGAAGCTGACGAATAAGCAATCCTCCAGCATGACTGACGTAGTCACTGAGTGTCTCGACAAGAACTTGCAGTTCCAGCGTACCTGTGAAAGTTTCAGGTATTAAAAGGCTTCAAGAAGAAAAGACTAATGATCGGTGTAAGGAAACTCCGTATAAAAGACGTGTCTGAAATTTTGAAGAATTTTTATGCTGCAAAACAACAGACAAAAAATTATATCCTATAAGAAAATCTCTTTTATTCAAATATGGTTGAATAAATTGAGAACGTCTAAATTGCCAACAACTGAAATAAATCGGTGATGGGAGGAAAGTAAAAAAACATTCCTCACAATTCACCAAAATCTCCGGAAAGATACGGGTCTTATTATTTTTCTTTGAAGCAAAGACAATGCTTCTTCGTTTTAGTCTGCAAGAAAGTATTTTTGTTAAAAATAAACTGTATTATTTCAAAGACGAAAAAAAATCTCCAGTAATTACGCTTGAAATAATGAATAAGATTCCGAGGCTCTTTCATTGTCTTCCGTCTAGATTTATGCCCTGCACCCTTGAAACAATTTCCCCCGCCAATTTGTCCATGCATTAAATCCACCAGTTGGGGCACCTCCGATTATTTCACGCGGTGTTACCAAATTTTCAAGTTCACGCATCGATATATCAACCGTTTTCGATTCGTAGCCATCGACGAGACATTTAACTTTAAAGCTAGATATCGTCACGTCTGAAGCAGCTCTCGTAACACATTCAACTTCCGAAGCTGTGTGGAAAAAGAAGAAGAGCTCTTGGCGGGAGAAAAGGTCCGCCACTCGATGCCGAACCCGGTGAAGTTCTCTCGAAGTCAACGAGGTCACTGCAGCAACACAATGCATTTCGTGCTGCTCGCTGCATGGACGTCGTTGCCGACCGTGAAGACGGCGGCTGATAATCTAAGAACCGTACAACACGTGTCTTCACTTCTTACTTTTTGCCAAGAGTCGTTTCCGCTGAAGATGTCGATGCTGCGGCGGCAATCTGGGTGACGAAGCCGTCGATTCGCTCTCCGACCGACCTCGGTCTCCACCTGGAAGTCCGTATATGTCCAGAAGCAGTTTGTTCACTAAGGATGACACGGCGACCTCCTGATCCTGATGAACACCTAGCGAAGGAGCTGGATAAGTCTGGAACAGAAATGATCGTCTATTGGTTCCATCACTTAACGAGAAATCAGCGGAACTACAATGCCGATCAAAAAACGTCGATCACAAACCTTGCGTTCCTTCTTCGGTGGGTTTTTGCTACCACCGTCATTGCAGTCACCGTTGGCATCAGGACTGCCATCCGCAGATTTTAATCTCCTCAGAACGGGCGGCCTGTCGATGGCTTCCGGTACCGGAACGCTTCGTCGGTGGCGCAGGGCGCGTCTTCTGTTCATGGCCATGAAGTCCGGGGCTTCAAGGACCTCGTGAGCCTGATTACGCCGCTTATTTCTGGAGACTGGGAGACCATCCTTAGGATAAATTGTAGCCTGCGGAACGAATCTCGCGTTCTGTTGGGTGATGATCAGGTCCCCGAAGACCCGTTCACTCTCCACCGCAACACACTTCATCTTGAAGCTCAAGTCAGCGTGCTTGTGACGTACGATGCAGTTCATAGATGTGCAGTTGCGATTGATTCGGCTTCAGACATCTAATCCACAGTATTCGCGATTCGTTGGGGTATTCTTGATCACTTCCCTTGCACTGCTAGGCAGTGAAGTCAATTGCATCGCGGTTTCTTACAGCCTCGGTGAGGATGCCTGTGAATGCGAAACTTTCCTCCTTTTATCTGCTCCGCGAGTGGCCGTATAACCTGCAATAATTCATAAGAAGTTAATAATGAATGAAGTGTGAATATTTTCTGGGAAATGAAAACACTCCGAAGGCAAAAAAATTGGCAAGTGATTGACTGCGTTGAATTTTCATTAAACTCTAGTCCGTTTCAGAATTTAATAGCTTCTATTTAACAAATCGAAAATAGCTCAGCGAATATACGGATGGCAATTAGATCGATGATATTTCATTACTTGACGTCAGGTTAACTGAAAGTACACCAATCAGCATTTTTTGATTGAAAAATTCCACACCGAGGGCAGCAATTTCAGAGATTAAAAACTCTAATCGGCTGTTCGACAAGCCGCGAGAAGTGAGGATCAATTGGCAATATTTCGAAGCTGATTACAATTCGTAACAACATTCGGTTTGCGGCGAAATAGGCGATTACCCGGGTGTTCGGAAAGCAGTGTACAATCGTTTGGATATTCCGCACAGTAGCATTTTTTGAGACAATGATTGGAGTCTTATAATTAATTAACTACGAGAAACAGTGGAAGGAGAAGTTAATTGAAAACGTAGCTTCTTGACTGGTTTCGAAAATGCTGAACGCGATGCTTGGAAAGTGTAAATGTATTACCAACAGTAAATTACAAGAAGATATATGGGTGAATTTAAATAATTATTTGACCAAACGTTAAAGTCCTTAGACGCAGGAATTCTGACCCTCTTTTCATCTTCGTTCCACTTTTCATTCCACCCTTAACCTTGTGTTGGACTCATCTCGAGGCCTCAACTTATCTTCGGGCCGTAATCAGCCAGATTCATTACTCTGTCATTACTCCAGGGGGTAGATTACGCCCACGGCCGGCTGCGCCCTCGATCACGGTTTACAATAAATGTGTAATAACCGGCAATTACGTCGCGCGCGTCACACCGTATCATTGCTTATAATATACGACCAGGCAACCTACACCGGTTAACAGGCCCTGCGTTGTCCACAGATTACACCATGCTTGGGTCCCGCTCGCAGTCAACGGCCAGATAGTTAATTAAAGTTTTTCAGCACAAAGTTCAAGCTTGCGTGAAGATGAAATTATTATTCGAAGCAAGAAGTACAGAAACTTGATGGTAAAAAATACTCACACGTGATAGCGTGCCTCGGAATTTTGTGCTGTTTCAGCTTATCCACACAACTCAGGTGAAGACACAATATCACAATCGACACTTTAGGTCAAGATATACTGACGCCGACTGAACGCCTCATTTCAAGAGCTGCTAACAAGCCTTAAAACTTTTACTTATTATAACAAACAACCAGAGCCACAGATCCTAGGTTCGCGTTCTTATCAACCTCAGCTAACTGACACGCAATCAGTCACTGTTTCCCAGACCACAACTGGAAGTGACTGCGTCGAGACTCGGGCGTATGTGCAGATTATGGACAGTCTTGCAGAGGTGTGATGAGTGGAAACAAACAGCGAACACTGTTTACAATAGCCGTCAATTAAAAACAGATGTTTTTATTAGCATACCGTCTTTGCCAGAACTTATATGCGTATCTCCTGCACTTGAAACTGTCAGAGACACAATTTGTGACACTGACACTACTGCGCTTTTATTTCAATGAGGTGCAGAGATGATGAAAATGGGAATACAGTATAGTATAGCAGGGAAAATTTCAAACTGGGAATTATGTAGAGCACATTGACCGTACAGCTAACGTACTGGCAATGAGAGGGATGTTGGCGGAGGTGGAAGCAGGTGACACGAAAGTTGCCCGGTTGATACCCGTATGACTATCACCGCTCTACGAATACTTGAACACACATAGGCGTTCGTTAGTTCACTTCCTTACTGCGATTAGTACTTCGATTAGCCCATATGCTAATTATGCAGAGGAAATGATAAACTTTATTTACATTTGTGGTGAATAACCTCAAGTAAAAAACCAGCAGGCTTAAACTGCTGATAGAACTTCAAAAAGGCATTACATCATTCATTCCTTTCGATAAATTTTCAAAAGGTGGGTCGATTGCGATATGCTACAGCAGTTTCTGTTCACATACTTCGCGAGAGGAGAAAAACCATAATTAGAGAGCTCCGAATCTGCTTAATCTTAAATTTCTTCCTTTCGCTTTCAATGACAGAGTTTTCAAGTGGGAATACTTTTTAAATTGTGGAATAACTGGGCATTTTGTTCAATACCAAGTCCTGGTTCTCCACGCATCTATTTTACGAATTTCATGCACTCCACGGAGAATGCGTGGAACAGAAGGAAACTATGATCAGATGATTTTCAATTTGTACTCGATACTCCACGTTTCGATGCGACATCAACGAGCCTTTGTTGAAATGATTTTAATTTCCGACTACTGCGACATGTATGCCCGTCACACCTTACAATGGCGGCGCGTATTCCTTGAAAATTCCCTGGTCAATTTATGCGTCAATTTTATAGGTATAATGCAACAATTGTAGGCCAAAAATTCGGTGCAACAAATATCGTTGGAAAAGATGTAATTTTTAATTTTATTTTAAATGCATATTGAAAGGCAAATAGTTTCACATAATGATTAGAGAAATGATTGCAGAACTAAATAGCCAGCTAACAATAAGAAGGCTATCGAAATCTCAGGAATATATGCGGTGTCTAACATAAATTTACGAGAACAATAAATTTGATGAGCGTTCGCGAAGAAGGTATACTTAATTGTACGTCAAACGAGTAGTTATGATTAATTGCATACTATTAAATATGTGTATATCGGTAACCCCGGCTGTGGACTGGAAATGTTACGAATTGATTATCGACCATGGTTCTGCATAGACCGTAACAATATTTCATTGATGAAGGGTGGGATGCAATAAAGATGAATAATCAAAAGACGTCCTAGATTCGTACCATGTTATCATTTTATTGCATACGAATTAATGTCTTATTTTCCGTGAACAGATATAATGTATATAGTACATACGTGTATATGTATATGTGTGGGTGTTTGTATGTGTAGTTTTATAAAATTTCAACTTTAATTTTAATAACAGTTTTATTATGTTTTTAACAAAATAAAATATATATTTATACGACTTCTTAGTTAAATTTCGACAGATCTGTGTGATCTGCATCTATTCATTATAAGTACATGCACGTACACATTATTGACGCATCACACAATCGTGATCAAATACGTTGTAACCGATTTTTCATTAGACGAATAAACTCACTATTAGATTCATTGATTGTGTCCGCCTGGCAGTGAAGTTACGAAAATTACGATGGAATAATTTAAATTAGTAGCACTGAGTAATTTGTCCGTAAATATTATTCTTCATGTGTGGATTGATAACCATTTACATGCACGTAACAAATTTTAAAACTGGAATACAGAAACACTCTTTGAAACTAGGTCAGAACGGTCGTAATTTCGCAATCAAAGCATAAATATAACGATGCTGAAAATGCTTTTGAACAGTTTGATATATTTATATAATTGGAACACATCGATAAAACAGGAACCCTTCAACTTTTTTTAAATCATTTTCACTTCACGCGTCTCATGATTCTTTTGGTTAAAATGCACGACAAAATATTTTTCACAGTTCGCTATACTCGATGGATAAAAGATAACCGTTACATTTCTTTTCCGTCTTGATTTTATACCATGATATATCGTAATAAAGACATAAAAGAAAACTAATTACATAACAATGGTATTCATTCCAATTTGTAATATTTTGTGAATTTTCATTGAAGGAACTTGGATGAATCATTTCGACATTCGCGAATCATCGGTAAAATTGAAGAATTTGAATTTATTGCTGAAGCTACGAGCTGTACAAAATCATTCAAACTTAGCTTGGCATTTCAATATTGATCGCCGAAAATAAATTGTACGAATATTCAATAACGAATTTCAGAAGACTTAAACGAGATTTGATTGCTAGTGTGATTATGAAGAGTTTGACACAGTTTAGGTCTTAGGTTCCAGCGAGCAATAAATATTCTGTGCTTCTCTCGAGAAATAAGCCACGCTACTAGAGGTGGACGAAATTGACGAAATGAAATTTTAGTTTTGGACAAATTCACAAAAGCGGCAATGTAGCAAAAACTTGTAACACTTATGGTTACATTACATTACGTACAATGTTACGAACGTATTACACGTACGAATTGTCGTTGTATATATAGGCCTTCATAAGAATTGAATAATCTAGGATTCTTAGCATTGCCTTATCTTCACTGGATTTAAAATTCAGAATTTCCAACAGCACCATAATAATTGTTCAGCTGTAAGGCATTGATGAAAAAAATTTCAGGACGGATTGAGATCGCTTGTATCATCATGTAAGCTCCATATATTCGGTAAAACCGTGGTTAGGTGGACCCAGCAGAAGCACGCCAACACTGCGATCTTTTGATGCGGTCACTATGTCTGAACAGCGTGTCAAGGATTACACACTCTACAGAATTGACCTAACGGTAGTTTTTCAAAAAGAATTTTTATCTAGTTGAAATATAAACCGGAAATCAAAAAATCACAATTACAAATTGTATCAAGATTTAACGGAGACCATTCAGTTTAAGCTGATACCAGTGTCTTTGTTTTATAAGGATACATTCGTCGTAAGAAGACAGATCGAAGTCCTGAATGTCACCCTTGTGACGATAGACTTCGCCAAGGTACTCATGATGATCTGGATATCGTCTATATTTTCGTAAAATACCACCGTCACACACGGAATACAACGTACTTCCATTCGATGTGTATCTGAGTTTCCATACAGGGAAGTCCTTGTGTTCCTTCAGGTGCTCCTGTATCCCAGTGTCTGGTACGTATGCCGAAATAAGGTCACCCCCGCTCATGACTAAGCCTTTCAATCAAATATTTTCCTTATTCTTCTTCAGGTAAGAGAAGAAAAATGATTCATTTTTGTATTCGTGATTGAGTAACCCAGGAAATTAATAAAATGCATTACTATTTGCGTGCTTCTGTGAATCAGAGCGAGCAAATTCAGAAAATTATTCATCGAATTGGTGTAGATAAGTAACGAATTGCAATTGCTCCTTTAAAACATACTGTAAAATCCATCTTCAGAACCTCGACTGAATCGTTCAGGAGTGACGCAGACTGAATTGACTGTATGGCCAGTTTGAAATGCATGCAGTACTCGACCATCCAGCGACGATACTTTGCACGTACCATCGGTACCACCGGTGAGAATAGAACTCTGCCAAGGCCACGAGGAGTGTAAAAAGCAAACATCCCTGATCACCGAGCCATGTAACTGAAACGAAAACAGTAAAATTAAGATTTGGAATGAATTTTTACATTAGAAAAACTCATCGACATCGACTACGATTATTCTAGTGTTAATTCTGTATTGTTAGCAACTATACCTTCTCATTAGCCTAAATACTTTAAGCTTTGAAAAATCATTAATAATTAACAAAGAAAATATAGAAAAAACTAAACAGAAATCTAAAAATACTTGAGAAATTAATATTCACCGAATGTAAATACTAATGCTAAGAACTGTTATTCATGGTAACGATTGATTTTGTCGGAATAAATGGGAAAATATCATAGATGGTAAAGTAATCAGGTACATCATGAATATAATCTAGAGGTAAAGGCATCCTCAGGTCCAACAGAGTCAGCCCTTTGCCATTGACAGAAACTGCGACTGCTATATTTGGCCCAGATGGATCGGTAGCCAACCCAGTTCTATCTCTGCCACTGAAAGCGGAGTTGTCGTATGCTAAGAGTTGTTCACCTCTCTCAACATCGACTACCACCAGCCTCCTTGCGGTTGTTGCAGCCAGTATCTAGAATATTAGGCAAACGTCAGTTTAATGTTACAAATTGTTATTGAGAATTTGATTCTTATTCTTTGTACTGAATCAGAAATATTTCCAATGCTAACATAGGATAGCTATGCAGGTATACTTGTGGTGTAATTAATTTTGAGCTAAATAGAAAATCACCCTCTCCAAGTATACACTCAATAAAACAGGTTTTCAAAACAAGCCTCAGTAGACCTTTTCTAGGATCTTGTAACTATCCAAATTCACCATAGCAACGCTAACGATTATCTTAGTCCAAGATGAAATGTTTTTAATTTTTGCCCTACCCTGGAGCCATCAGAAGTGAACCGAACTGCATTGATATTTTTGGCTAGTGTCATCCTCGTAATCTGGTAACACATAAGAAGCTCCATACGTAGCGCGGAATAGAGATTGACTTTCCCATCGTATCCACCAGAGCAGAACAAATATCTGTCCTGGAAAACAGTATTAGAATGTATTTCGTGTTTGACTGTTTAAAAACACCGTACAAAGAAGTAAACCTACGTATCAAGTATGATGTCAAGACGGAATTCTCCATCCTACTTTTCATGGCAATTTGACAATAATAATATTGAATTCACAATTATACGCTGCTTAGCAGCTGTGTGACAATTACAAATATAGCCTATTTATAATTGGAGTGAATTATTTGTGGTGTGCAATGTTATGACATAATACCCGTGGGCTGAATGCAACGCTCCTGACGCTGCTCTGGTGGAATTTAAGGAACTTTGGAGTTCCCTGTTGCTGCATTTTGCGTCGAGATGCTAGAGTCAAAGGCGAATTTCTTGCTACGCTTCGTTAGTAGAATCGGTAGAATGCAAACTCTGCAGAACGTTATATTATTTATCATCACTCCCGTATCAAGTATCTCGCTCAGTCTGCGCAAAGAGAATCATAACACGGCTGTTCGAAGTCCGCACATTAGAACTCATCGTGTGGAATTGAAGATTTGAGCCACGGACTTCTGATTCACTAAACACCGTCGGACCTCACGCAGATAATTCCTCGAAGATTAATTACGCAAACTGCTTGAGTCCATGGAACATTGGTAATCGAACCGAGCTGCAAGGCCCAGGCAGCCAACATGATAAAATCATGGCAATGTAACTGCTGTCGGACTGTCGCCTATGCCGCCATGTGCAAATATTAATGCGCAGGCGTTAGAGATGCGATGTGGTTTGCAGTCATCAGGCGCAGAATTTCAGCAAGGTATCCAAAGATCAGCGATATAAATCTGACTATTTATTAAATAGGATTCGTGGTGAAAAATTAGGTCTAATAATTATTGGAATGTCTAACATTATATTCATTGTGTATGTAGTTTCGTGAATACTTCAGTGAATACGAGGCAAAAATATGGTAGAAGTAGTAAATAAAATCCGCCTGCACGACGGCAGCTTGTGTTGCGTACGAGTATATGGAAACAGAGATAATTCGATACGCGCGGCTCTATAATGTGAAAAGACAAAAATATGCAAAATACACGGTATTTCTGAGTGCAAATAACACTATGCAGTGTGAACTGAACACATGCTATAAGATATAAGAATCGTTAGACTTGACGTTGGTTTTTCGGATTTTCTCACAAAACAATCATGAACCAAGAGATGTTATATGAGACTAGGTATACAGCAGAGCTAGTAGTGTACATCCGTTGATGTCAATATTCGAAAGGTCCAGCACGATCCTAAGAGCAAGAAGGACGATGGATTTCTCGATTCACTACCGGATTCATTTATTCAGTACGTCTGACACCGCGAACTTAAATTGATCGGGTCCGTAATGACTTAGGCAAGAAAATGCTTAAGCAGGCGACTGAACAAAATAACGAATGAAATGTGCAGCTTTTGTTACAATTTGTGAACAATCGATTGGAACAGAACATATGTATTCGCAATCAACATCGTCACTGTGTTCAATGGAGCATGAAACTTAATTTCATGTGCTTTAGAGGGAATTGAAACGGAGCGGCATAGGAATTTGTGCGAATTGAAGAACCGTGAAGTTTTTGTTAGGAATTCGTTTTGTGGGGGCCTTTCTTAAGCCATAATTAAAGTTCGATATATTGCAAGATTGTCAAGAATGCGGGTGACACTTCAATATTTTTTCGACAAATCAATTCTTTCGTGCACTGAGTCTACGTAATTTTGCGCAAGGAATCGATTGCGCGCAGTACGAACACGCTGCGAGCAAAGGATCAAGAGTTACAGCCGAAAAATAAGAAAATTCCTTCGCAATTTCTCTGCTGTTGGTTCCACGCTCATTCTGATGTTTTTTTCACGTTCCTGGGGGTCCAATTAGTGGAAAAAGCGTCCTGCAGAACGATTCCAAGACAAAAAGTTTTCGAGCTCAGAAAATCGCAAAAAAAGCAAGGCTTACCCCTTTGGATTTTTTCAGTCAAATTTGACTGATTCTGAAAAATCGTTGAATCGATTCTTTGGTCCACTAGGTCTACGTAATTTTGCGCAAGGAATCGATTGCGCGCAGTACGAACACGCTGCGAGCAAAGAATCAAGAGTTACGGTCGAAAAATGAGAAAATTCCTGCGCAATTTCTCTGCTGTTGGTTCCACGCTCATTCTGATGTTTTTTTCACGTTCCTGGGGGTCCAATTAGTGGAAAAAGCGTCCTGCAGAACGATTCCGAGACAAAAAGTTTTCGGGCTCAGAAAATCGCAAAAAAAGCAAGGCTAACCCCTTTGGATTTTTTCGGTCAAATTTGACTGATTCTGAAAAATCGTTGAATCGATTCTTTGGTCCACTAGGTCTACGTAATTTTGCGCAAGGAATCGATTGCGCGCAGTACGAACACGCTACGAGCAAAGGATCAAGAGTTACAGCCGAAAAATGAGAAAATTCCTTCGCAATTTCCCTGCTGTTGGTTCCACGCTCATTCTGATGTTTTTTTTACGTTCCTGGGGGTCCAATTAGTGGAAAAAGCGTCCTGCAGAACGATTCCAAGACAAAAAGTTTTCGAGCTCAGAAAATCGCAAAAAAAGCAAGGCTAACCCCTTTGGTTTTTTCGGTCAAATTTGATTGATTCTGAAAAATCGTTGAATCGATTCTTTGGTCCACTAGGTCTACGTAATTTTGCGCAAGGAATCGATTGCGCGCAGTACGAACACGCTGCGAGCAAAGAATCAAGAGTTACGGTCGAAAAATGAGAAAATTCCTTCGCAATTTCTCTGCTGTTGGTTCCACGCTCATTCTGATGTTTTTTTCACGTTCCTGGGGGTCCAATTAGTGGAAAAAGCGTCCTGCAGAACGATTCCGAGACAAAAAGTTTTCGAGCTCAGAAAATCGCAAAAAAAGCAAGGCTAACCCCTTTGGATTTTTTCGGTCAAATTTGACTGATTCTGAAAAATCGTTGAATCGATTCTTTGGTCCACTAGGTCTACGTAATTTTGCGCAAGGAATCGATTGCGCGCAGTACGAACACGCTACGAGCAAAGGATCAAGAGTTACAGCCGAAAAATGAGAAAATTCCTTCGCAATTTCCCTGCTGTTGGTTCCACGCTCATTCTGATGTTTTTTTTACGTTCCTGGGGGTCCAATTAGTGGAAAAAGCGTCCTGCAGAACGATTCCCAGACAAAAAGTTTTCGAGCTCAGAAAATCGCAAAAAAAGCAAGGCTAACCCCTTTGGATTTTTTCGGTCAAATTTGATTGATTCTGAAAAATCGTTGAATCGATTCTTTGGTCCACTAGGTCTACGTAATTTTGCGCAAGGAATCGATTGCGCGCAGTACGAACACGCTGCGAGCAAAGGATCAAGAGTTACGGTCGAAAAATGAGAAAATTCCTTCGCAATTTCTCTGCTGTTGGTTCCACGCTCATTCTGATGTTTTTTTCACGTTCCTGGGGGTCCAATTAGTGGAAAAAGCGTCCTGCAGAACGATTCCAAGACAAAAAGTTTTCGAGCTCAGAAAATCGCAAAAAAAGCAAGGCTAACCCCTTTGGATTTTTTCGGTCAAATTTGACTGATTCTGAAAAATCGTTGAATCGAATCTTTGGTCCACTAGGTCTACGTAATTTTGCGCAAGGAATCGATTGCGCGCAGTACGAACACGCTGCGAGCAAAGGATCAAGAGTTACGGCCGAAAAATGAGAAAATTCCTTCGCAATTTCTCTGCTGTTGGTTCCACGCTCATTCTGATGTTTTTTTTACGTTCCTGAGGGTCCAATTAGTGGAAAAAGCGTCCTGCAGAACGATTCCAAGACAAAAAGTTCTCGAGCTCAGAAAATCGCAAAAAAAGCAAGGCTAACCCCTTTGGATTTTTTCGGTCAAATTTGACTCATTCTGAAAAATCGTTGAATCGTTTCTTTGGTCCACTAGGTCTACGTAATTTTGCGCAAGGAATCGATTGCGCGCAGTACGAACACGCTGCGAGCAAAGGATCAAGAGTTACGGCCGAAAAATGAGAAAATTCCTTCGCAATTTCTCTGCTGTTGGTTCCACGCTCATTCTGATGTTTTTTTTACGTTCCTGGGGGTCCAATTAGTGGAAAAAGCGTCCTGCAGAACGATTCCCAGACAAAAAGTTTTCGAGCTCAGAAAATCGCAAAAAAAGCAAGGCTAACCCCTTTGGATTTTTTCGGTCAAATTTGATTGATTCTGAAAAATCGTTGAATCGATTCTTTGGCCCACTAGGTCTACGTAATTTTGCGCAAGGAATCGATTGCGCGCAGTACGAACACGCTGCGAGCAAAGGATCAAGAGTTACGGTCGAAAAATGAGAAAATTCCTTCGCAATTTCTCTGCTGTTGGTTCCACGCTCATTCTGATGTTTTTTTCACGTTCCTGGGGGTCCAATTAGTGGAAAAAGCGTCCTGCAGAACGATTCCAAGACAAAAAGTTTTCGAGCTCAGAAAATCGCAAAAAAAGCAAGGCTAACCCCTTTGGATTTTTTCGGTCAAATTTGACTGATTCTGAAAAATCGTTGAATCGAATCTTTGGTCCACTAGGTCTACGTAATTTTGCGCAAGGAATCGATTGCGCGCAGTACGAACACGCTGCGAGCAAAGGATCAAGAGTTACGGCCGAAAAATGAGAAAATTCCTTCGCAATTTCTCTGCTGTTGGTTCCACGCTCATTCTGATGTTTTTTTTACGTTCCTGAGGGTCCAATTAGTGGAAAAAGCGTCCTGCAGAACGATTCCAAGACAAAAAGTTCTCGAGCTCAGAAAATCGCAAAAAAAGCAAGGCTAACCCCTTTGGATTTTTTCGGTCAAATTTGACTCATTCTGAAAAATCGTTGAATCGTTTCTTTGGTCCACTAGGTCTACGTAATTTTGCGCAAGGAATCGATTGCGCGCAGTACGAACACGCTGCGAGCAAAGGATCAAGAGTTACGGCCGAAAAATGAGAAAATTCCTTCGCAATTTCTCTGCTGTTGGTTCCACGCTCATTCTGATGTTTTTTTCACGTTCCTGGGAGTCCAATTAGTGGAAAAAGCGTCCTGCAGAACGATTCCAAGACAAAAAGTTTTCGAGCTCAGAAAATCGCAAAAAAAGCAAGGCTAACCCCTTTGGATTTTTTCGGTCAAATTTGATTGATTCTGAAAAATCGTTGAATCGATTCTTTGGTCCACTAGGTCTACGTAATTTTGCGCAAGGAATCGATTGCGCGCAGTACGAACACGCTGCGAGCAAAGGATCAAGAGTTACGGCCGAAAAATGAGAAAATTCCTTCGCAATTTCTCTGCTGTTGGTTCCACGCTCATTCTGATGTTTTTTTCACGTTCCTGGGGGTCCAATTAGTGGAAAAAGCGTCCTGCAGAACGATTCCAAGACAAAAAGTTTTCGAGCTCAGAAAATCGCAAAAAAAGCAAGGCTAACCCCTTTGGATTTTTTCGGTCAAATTTGACTGATTCTGAAAAATCGTTGAATCGAATCTTTGGTCCACTAGGTCTACGTAATTTTGCGCAAGGAATCGATTGCGCGCAGTACGAACACGCTGCGAGCAAAGGATCAAGAGTTACGGCCGAAAAATGAGAAAATTCCTTCGCAATTTCTCTGCTGTTGGTTCCACGCTCATTCTGATGTTTTTTTTACGTTCCTGAGGGTCCAATTAGTGGAAAAAGCGTCCTGCAGAACGATTCCAAGACAAAAAGTTCTCGAGCTCAGAAAATCGCAAAAAAAGCAAGGCTAACCCCTTTGGATTTTTTCGGTCAAATTTGACTCATTCTGAAAAATCGTTGAATCGTTTCTTTGGTCCACTAGGTCTACGTAATTTTGCGCAAGGAATCGATTGCGCGCAGTACGAACACGCTGCGAGCAAAGGATCAAGAGTTACGGCCGAAAAATGAGAAAATTCCTTCGCAATTTCTCTGCTGTTGGTTCCACGCTCATTCTGATGTTTTTTTTACGTTCCTGGGAGTCCAATTAGTGGAAAAAGCGTCCTGCAGAACGATTCCAAGACAAAAAGTTTTCGAGCTCAGAAAATCGCAAAAAAAGCAAGGCTAACCCCTTTGGATTTTTTCGGTCAAATTTGATTGATTCTGAAAAATCGTTGAATCGATTCTTTGGTCCACTAGGTCTACGTAATTTTGCGCAAGGAATCGATTGCGCGCAGTACGAACACGCTGCGAGCAAAGGATCAAGAGTTACGGCCGAAAAATGAGAAAATTCCTTCGCAATTTCTCTGCTGTTGGTTCCACGCTCATTCTGATGTTTTTTTTACGTTCCTGAGGGTCCAATTAGTGGAAAAAGCGTCCTGCAGAACGATTCCAAGACAAAAAGTTTTCGAGCTCAGAAAATCGCAAAAAAAGCAAGGCTAACCCCTTTGGATTTTTTCGGTCAAATTTGACTGATTCTGAAAAATCGTTGAATCGATTCTTTGGTCCACTAGGTCTACGTAATTTTGCGCAAGGAATCGATTGCGCGCAGTACGAACACGCTGCGAGCAAAGGATCAAGAGTTACGGCCGAAAAATGAGAAAATTCCTTCGCAATTTCTCTGCTGTTGGTTCCACGCTCATTCTGATGTTTTTTCTACGTTCCTGGGGGTCCAATTAGTGGAAAAAGCGTCCTGCAGAACGATTCCAAGACAAAAAGTTTTCGAGCTCAGAAAATCGCAAAAAAAGCAAGGCTAACCCCTTTGGATTTTTTCGGTCAAATTTGACTGATTCTGAAAAATCGTTGAATCGATTCTTTGGTCCACTAGGTCTACGTAATTTTGCGCAAGGAATCGATTGCGCGCAGTACGAACACGCTGCGAGCAAAGGATCACGAGTTACAGCCGAAAAATGAGAAAATTCCTTCGCAATTTCTCTGCTGTTGGTTCCACGCTCATTCTGATGTTTTTTTCACGTTCCTGGCGGTCCAATTAGTGGAAAAAGCGTCCTGCAGAACGATTCCAAGACAAAAAGTTTTCGAGCTCAGAAAATCGCAAAAAAAGCAAGGCTTACCCCTTTGGATTTTTTCGGTCAAATTTGACTGATTCTGAAAAATCGTTGAATCGATTCTTTGGTCCACTAGGTCTACGTAATTTTGCGCAAGGAATCAAGTGCGCGCAGTCCGAACGCGTCTAGAGCTACGGATCAAGAGTTACAGCCGGAAAATGATAAATTTTGTTCTGTTTCTCCGTGTTGTTGGTCCTACGATTTTCGAGGATGTCTGTTTCTTGATTCTCACCGTTTAATCAGTCCAGAAAGGGTCGCTTGAATCGATGCGGAAATCAAAATATTTCCACTCCGTAAATCATGAAGCTAGGAAAGTTAACCCTCCTAGATTCATAGTCTGTTACTAGCCAATTCTACAAAATGTCTGAATCGATTCATTTTGACCCTACGTCTAAGATTTGTCGCAAAAAATGGATGACAAGAAACGGCCAAAGAACATCAAATTCACACTGAGTTGCTGAAAGGATGGAGAAGGAAAATAACGAATTCAACGCTACAATGTTTCGTTTTATTTCAGTTCCAGTATATTTCTAATGCCTTAATCCTATTGCAAGTGTTTGACTGTCAGTGTATAGTACTTAAACAAGTTTCTAAATAATATCAAAGTCAATCTAAGGAGGAGGCAGAAAAATGATTCAACAACATCCGTAAACTGAATGTCATATTAGTGTCAAGAAGTGCAGTACATATGACTTCAAGCAGCATATTGGAAGTAGTGTATGAGATAGTAATTAGTGTAGTTTGTAAGTGTATATCAACTCCTGCCTGCGTGCAGGTGCAACGATCTTCCGCAGCATAAGATATGTACAATATTGTATTATTGTCTTTAACCTCAGTAAAAATAATGGAAAAAATTATTTTTCGAGTGTTTCCTTTGTATTCCCTCACTCGTAGGTCGTACGATGTTTTCTATATGATTTCTGCGTTGTTCTTGGTCCAAAGAGTCTGCAAAGGATCAAACAAATCGTTACTAAGATTGGATATGTTTTGCTCAAAAAAATAAGACTAACCCCTCTGGATTATTTTTTTTATGGAATATTTAAGGATTTTGTACAATGCTGGAATCAATTCTTTTATGCTTTGTATCGACGTAATTTTGCGAGAAGAATCGATTGCGCGCCGTCCGAACATGCTGCGAGTAACGGATCAAGAATTACAACCGAAAAATGAAAAATTTCTTCTGCACTTTCTCTGCTGTTCGTCTTACGCTCATTCTGATGTCTTTTTCATTTTCCTGGGGGTCCAATTAGTGAAAAAAGAGCCATGGAAAAAAATTTTGAGACGAAAAGTTTTCAAGCTCTAAAAATCGCAAAAAAGCTAGGGTACCATTTTGGATTTTTACGTTCGAAAGAATTGGAGCCTCTGAAAGGCGAAAGAGGACCGCAAAAACGTCGTAGGTTCGATACGTGTTTGCATACAATGAAATTCTTCCATCATTAATCTTTACATTCAGAGCATTAATCACTGCGACTTGCACATGTCCGCAATAAACTATTTCCAGAATATACGCCGCAACCCGAATCGCTTTAATCAATTCCTCGGTTTTCCGCAAAGAATCTAAAAAGTTCAACGATGTTAAAATTTTTTTTTCCTTGTTGTTTCAGGAACTTGAATTTTTTGTCCTGGAATCAATTTATAGCACCTTCTCAGGTCCGATTGTAAAGATATTCGTAAAAGCTGCACTGCAGTAATCAAGTACTGTAAAAATCAGAGTTGTGACCAGCTTAATACGTACTTGCTCATTACATATTTCATTATCAATTTCATGATGTTTGGTATCAGAAGATCATATTCTTGCACACACAAGTATTTCCTAAGAAATAAGCTTGGTTTCACTCTCAAGTTCAAGTTAAATCGCTGAATATGCTCTAGATACCTGTCACATGGTATTCCTGATGCCAAGAAATATCTGTTGCATGTGGAAATCAATATCGACAACAGTTTTGTTTCCAAGACTACGAGTCAGCGCTCAAATGTCCGTGAGCGCAGTTCTCGCGACGCAAGATTCATCGTTACAACTTTTACTCTTCCGAATTTAACCTACTAGATTTAATCGTATCGGTGACATTACCGAGTGTCTGGTTTTACAAACATAAAACATTTCTGTGGCAGTTACGTCCACCTTCATCTTGATCTTGAGCTCATTGAGAAATGCCCGAACTCCCGTGTCCTTGCAGCGAAGGTAGGGCGCAGACCTCCATTGAAGAACCGTCAAAACCACCAGGACCTTGTACCAGTGAAGTTTACCGGACTTGCAATTTGCCGATGAGATTCATGTACCCCAGTAAGCCAACAACTTTCACTCTCAAGTTCTGTGACCCTAGTTTTCTCCTTGTACTCACACTTAGTGCCAGACGGCTGAAACGTAGAGTTCGTGCGATTAGATATACGTCAACTCAGACGTAGGTAGCGTGTAAATCATTTCACCGTTCCTTCTACTATCTTAGTGTTTGCTGCAAGCTGCATAAAGTGAGAATGAGAGAAAAGTGTTCGACATTTAATCTTTCATGAACGGTTTTTTCTTTGCTTTTATGTGCGTGTGTATGTGTACAACCGTGATTTATGTCATCGGTAGTATAGGTTGAAACCGGTATCATCATACTCAATCACGTGGTCAACGAAAAGATCAATGGCAATAAAAATATTGTCGTATCATAATTTACACAATTTTGCTGTCAGGATTGAAAACAAATTTTGGTTCTAAATCACATGATGACGAACTATTCTAATCGAAATTTTACCGATCTATTCGATGAAGACTGATTAAACTTTGGACTACCCGTTCATTGTACCATATCGTCATGCTGTATGCCTTGATCAATGTAGCAAAACAATGGATATGTGTTTTGCTGACTATAAACCGTGACGATCAATGCACTCCTGTGAGACGACCTTCTTATCTTGTACTCACATTTTTGTAACGAACAATAATCAATACCAGCCCCCTGCAAGTCACTAGTTCTCAAAGCTTCAGATAACTCATTTACAGATGAGAGTGTAGCTGTATTTATATAGTCAGTTTTCACTATTTAAATTTGGTTTCAGTTTCTCCGGCGAAAAGAGAACATTCCAATGATCGATAAAATATAAAGTTACAATAAACGATGGTCCACAGATTTGTTATATAATTGATGTAAAAGGTTCCGAGCCAATCAAAATTTTAGTGCCACCAAAAGTGGGCTACGGTTCGGATTAGATTCGGTCACAGTAAGCACTGCATATAACGAAAGAAAGTTTAATGATAAGCAATACTTTGAAGTTCAAAGTACTCGATAAATCTGGAGCAGGCTATGGTGATGTTTTATCTGCTTAACTGCCAGCAGTCGATAGAAGGTGCAATGAAATCTTAACTCTCCCACTTTTGACGCGTAGGGCTTGAAATAGCTCATTTCGTCGCGCGACCCAGCGTGAAGGCAACCGTCGAGTTACGATACACGCATTATAGCCATTATATTCATTTGAAGGCTTCGAGCGTATCTCTTAGACATACCATGTGTCGGAGAAGACGTCTGTTCAGCTGCCTCCACGCCTCCCTTATGTGGGAACAGTAGAAGCATGTGAGTTCAGTGCATCCTGAGCGTTTGTGGCGTCATGTCACCGCTGATAATACTCTGCATTTTGTGGTTGACAGTAGTAGTCAGTGGTTTTACGGATAGTACGGAATGCCAGATTTACAACAACCTTCACGTATGCACGGATGGCACTAAGCTCCGTAGCGTCTCCTTCGTGGATGTCAGGGCCGTTCAGACGATAGACGATATTGAGTTGCATTTGGAGAATCTTGGTATCACGGAAATATCGAATAACGCTTTTGCAGATGTCAGAAATGCCTCGTCTCTCTACCTCAAGGAAAACAAAATATCAAAAATTTCGAAAAATTTTTGTCAATTCATGGACCAACTGACTTATCTGGACCTATGCAATAACACCATCAGTGAAATAGAAGACGGCAGTTTTGCCAGGCTGACTAGCTTGGAAACTTTGCTGCTGGACTACAACAGTCTGACAACTTTTGATCACAACACATGGAAGGGCCTATCGCATCTGCACGAGCTTTATCTGACCAATAATAGCATCGTACTGAAAAAGAACATGTTCAAAGGACTGAGGCACCTGGAGACTTTGGCACTTGACGCAAATGGAATAACCAAAATCCCCGTTGGAACCCTCAACGGTCTACCAAACCTGGATCTACTTTATCTATCTCGAAATTTGGTATCTAGCATAAATGCTGAGATATTTCGCAACCTCGGTGAAGTGAATGAACTCGATCTGGGCAGAAATCACATCTCTACAATCCCCGATGGAGTCTTCAGACACCTCCGAAATCTCGAGTCGCTATGGCTCAATGGAAACCATTTGACGACTCTTCAGACGGGTGCTTTTGATGGCTTGGAAAACCTTTCGTCTCTTTTCCTCAACGGCAACGATTTTCGCAGTGTCGAACTTACCACTTTCACGCGAATGAAAAACGTTACCATTGAACCCGGATTCCGAGTAAACGGTTCAGTCGTCAGGAAATTCAACACACTTCAGGGCCGATTCAAATGCACCAATCGTGATTACCAGGAACCATATGACTGCGAGAAAATTATTGATTAGACACTGAATCACCTTCATCTGCCAGTATCTTCTCATCCATTATTCTTTTTAGAAAGGTACAACAAGAGTACAATAGGTATATTGAAGGATGGCTTTTTTTTTCTCATTTTTCCACACGATCAATGTGAAAGTATGTGATTAGCGTCTTATTTCTTTGGTTAGATTTGAATATCGAAACTCATCCGATAATCTTATTGAGCATTTGAAAACTCGACTGAATACTGTTTTCTATCTTATATTATGGGTTTGGAATTTTAGCTGTATTTAATTAGCTTCCTGACTTCGCTATGCTTGCACAGAATTAGAATATTGATAGATATTTGAGCCTAGATGTAGCATGTTTTCAACCGAAAAATATTAACATAGTGTACGCCTGCGTGAAACGTGCTTATCAGGTAATGACAAATGTTGCATGCATCCCGATAACAAGTTCATATATTATTACGAATCACTTCATTTATAAAATATTATCACCGGCTATGACGATGCACATATAATGATACAGGAACTCAATGTGTCCAATATTAGCGCCATTGGATACACGAGAGTTCTTTATTTTTCCTTTTTATCTCTGCAGCTTGAGGTTAACTCGACATGCACACAATATTATAAAATGAGATATGCGTGATATTTTGTATTTTTCTTACAATTCGCAATAAATATAGTAAGATACAAAATTCGTACGAGAAAAATATGACGTACTTAAGCGCGTCGAATCACTATGAACTATTTTGTATTTATCGCAGCGTTTCGAGGCTGTTGAGGCTAAAAAATTTCATGAAATATCAGACTTGGAACGATATATGACTTTATCTATTATCTCAATAATGAATTCTTGTCTGTATCATTACAGTCTCGATACAAATAAATGACATTTGCATAATTTCTGTGACATTCCTATTCCAATTGACCAACGATATACATTGCGTAGCAGTGGTAAGGTAAAAAAATCCCATCAGAATCATTACAAATAAACCAGCGAGATGTCGCATTGACAAAATTCTTCTGAACTTCTTGGGATGGCTCGCATTTAAATCCAGGCTCAATCTCGACACTTTCTATCTTGCTAAAAACTGCCACGTTCAACATGCGTAGTGGATTACCATTCAGGTACAACTTTTTCAGGTTTGTAATCCACTCGAAAGCGTTATAAGAGCCGAGAACCTGAATTTGGTTGTTGTTCAGCCACAAGTCCGTCAACTTCGTTAATCCACTGAAGGTACGTTTGCGAATAGTAGAAATGGCATTCATTGAGAGATCCAGTTCTTTCAACTGTGCCAATGTTTCAAAGTACGCTTCCGAAGTAGAGGTGAACTTATTATTGGAAAGATCCAACCGCTGAAGTTGATCTAGGCCGTTGAAACTGCCCAGAGAAATCACCGAGATATTCGCCCCAGATAATTCGAGCAGTTCCAGCTTCGAAAATCCCGTAAATCCATCTCTCATCAAAATAAAAGGATTTTCGTTCAATTTCAACGTTCGCAGATTTTTCAGTCCGGTTCTGACACCATCGCCGAGTCTACTCAAGCGATTATAGCTCAATTCCAACTCTATCAAATTTGGCAGAGTATCAAAGGCTCCATTGGCAACGTCCATAATTGTATTATTGAAAAAATTCATGACCGTAAGGTCACACAGACCATGAAACATGCCTCCTGTCAGGGTAGTCAATTTGTTGTCTGCCATCATGAGAGTCTGGGCCGTCTCACAACCGTTGAAAGCCCCAGGCTGAATGTACCTGATGCCTGCGCCATTTATCACGATATCCTGCTCCGAAGTCACTTTTACAAGACTGGAGCTGTACACGTATTGACGATGCTCCGGGTTGCTCTGGGACGCCATTTGCCGGAGCTCTCTTGTAACGTCCGGTGGGCTGTCGTTTTTCACGGGGACAAGCAACGGAAGAAAAAACAGAATCAGCATTGCACGCATATTGTATTGGACTGGAATTAGAATATGTGTGCTATTTAGCTCGAAGTAACCTTAACAAGTAGACGACGATACGCAACTCTGATTTTTCCCCGCTCATTTCATTCTTATATAGCTTTTGGTATCACTTTTTTCGCCATGCCGTCACTTATTGACAACAAATTATACGGATGTATTAATCTTAACACTGACAGTACGGGGCGATAAATTTTCTTGTTTACTTGAATAACCGCCAAGTTTCAGATTAGCAACTGTAATGCAAACTTCACAACCACCGTGCGGAGAAAACTGTCACACGTCAGATTTTGCAGTAGTTTCTAGAAATCCCCGATCTAACAGCGCCGAAGAGTTTCAGTTAACTTCAATTTGAAGAGAAATGCAAATTAATCTTTATGAAAGCCATTCTGCTTGGACGTTTTTCTTGGACTGATACTGGTTTTCCCATGCATCAGTGGTATTTTTTATAAGTAGTCTTTAATGCCACAAGAATCGTATTTACCAACTCGTTCGCGATGAAAAATGGATTGAAATAGTTTTTCCCCTTGACCCATAATATACTTAAATATCTGCAGGAGTGAAAGACAAAAAAATTTTATTCGAATGAGTGTTGAAGAAATTGATAGGTGGTCACGTAGGTTATCACGTTGCTGAAACGATATCCGAGCTTGAAGAAGTGTTTTCGTCAATAATTTCCTACTCCGTAATAAATATCCCTGTCAAATAATCTACTCAGACTACATGATGCAGTCGTATTTTCATTCGAATTCAGTTAGGAGTTAAGTAACTATTACATGGCTCTTAAACGTTGACATGTTCTCCCGCTACTCGCTACGGACTAACTACAGAAACCAAGAGCCGCCTAACGCGCTTGTCGGAGAATCAACTGGTTATTAATAGGTCGTATTTACTATCAGTTGCCCTAACAGCATTCCTAACTCGGAAAGCTAGGATCCGGCACGTCACGCGCGTGTCGTACGCTCGAAACTTTACAAGTTGGCCTCCGCTCCTCGCGTCCCCAGAATCCTATCTCCAGCTCTTCCGTGGTTTGAAAACATCACCGTTTTAGCCCCCAACGTGTGGGAAACGTGGGCGAAAGTTGAAAAAGAGGCTGCCTTAAGTGGTCCATGATAAAACTTTTCCTCTCTGATTTATTCCAGAAACTTAAATCCAATTACATTATATGTTCCCAGGAGTATTCCAAGGCTACCGCCAGGACGACTGCACCCTTCCTCACCCCTGCTACAGGAGCACATCGATGGATTATGGGTGGTACTCGCCAACGGTTCATAGTGTCCCAACCTCGTATTTCCCAAGGAATAACGGTTTCAGCAATCACCTGGGTCGTGCAGGGATGTATCGTAACTGTTCCCTTAACACAGAAATGGACAAGTCGTTCTTCTGAAACAAAATTTCCCCACATAGCTTCGACAAATTTGTGTACTTACTTGAGAAACGGTTCACTCCGTTGCTGTTCAATGGAAAAGTGCAATAAATTGAATACAGTTGGAATTATGGAAAAATATTCATTTAACCCTTACCCACATGAACTATCAGTAAGCTTTTGAAGGATGCTGGAAAAAATGAAATTATCGAGGTGAGAAGAGAAAAAAATGTAGGTTTTGCTTTCGCCTTACTTTCTAATAGTTAAAATATCTATTTTTTCAACATCCTCCATCCATTTTTTCGATGCTTACGGGACTTGCAGGAAAAATCTATAAAATCGGATTCCGATGCCACTTCAGTCCATCAGGAAATTGGTTTACAGTAATGACTAATGTATAATCATAGGTAGAAATTCACTGCGCAGAAGGAGTAGAATTGAGACGCGTTATACTTACTCGTATATTTATTATTACAGATTAGTTTAATGCAATACAATAAGTTAACCATAATTTAACAGATTTTCTAGTGGGCACTCTTGAGTACACCGTGCCCTATCTCTAACGAGGGTTCAAGGGTTTTTTTCATCATTGTTACAGTAGTTTCTGACAGGTAATCCCAGGTAACGTCTTTACGTTGTTCAAGTTTCATCATTTTGTCTTTTATTAATATATATATATATTTTTTTTTTAATTATTTTAATGAGTTTTATCAATTTTTTTTCAACTCGTTTTCTTTTTCTTTCAAATCTTCACGCACGACACATTTGTTGCACTTGCGTCCACTCGCAACAAATAGATCAGAGAATTTTAAGGGTACAGAGAGAATTGCTACGTTACATACTATATATTATATATATAATACATAAGTAATAATAATAATATATTATAGTAAAATTACCGAAGTAATGCGTTATAATAATTATTAATTATATTATCATTAAATATCGTAAAGCCTTTCGGCTACCTATATGTATAGTAATATTATACATATATGTGCATATACATTCCCAACAATATTATTTGTTATATACCTATATACACACATACATGCATCGATTAAACTTATCACACCTACGGGGTATACAGAGTCTTATACATATATAATAACTACCACAATGACTAGGAAACATTCGAAATGTTTTGTAATCAATTATGGCGATCGTATATATAATATAATCAACAACCGATTACCAAACATGACATAGCTCGAATAATAATAGCTGTCCCTAATAATCTTCGACACTTTAATCGATTAAAATCGAGGTGTAGGTAAAATCGTTTCCTGTTCAAGCGCGCGTCAGCCGTTCGTTACCGGATCAGGTCGGACCCAAAAAACGACGCCGCTCGTCCTGCGGATCTGACTGCAGGCCGAAGTGCACCGCATGCGGCGCTTCAACGTCGCGTTCCCAGCTAGATTCCGCAACGCGGCCCAGCCGCCATCGCTGCGGACCGCCTGAAACTCGGGCGCGTTTCCGACCGCAACAACGGCGGCGGAAAACTCTGCGGATCCTGATGGCCGGTACCATTCGCAACGACTCGAGCCATAGTGCCGTCCTCGAGGAACGGCGGCGCCGATTTATTGGACCGATACTTCCCGGCGACGAAGATTCATCCCCGCAGCGATCGGGACGATCTCGCGAGGGTTCTGAGCGCTCTAAGTTGGCCAAACGCTCGTCGGCGGCTGCCGGAACGTTTCCGGAACAGGGGATGCAGACGTCCCTGTTCCCGGGCCAGTGGGAATCCCGTTGAGATCGCCGTTCGGAAGCTCCGATCGAACTGCGGAAATGAGACGGATTTACGTTGTTGCCGCGAAACCGCGCACCCGAGAAGAAATTCCATCTGGGAGCAGGTGTTATGCACTTTTAAACTGCTTTGTATCTAGATATTATAAAATCGACCTCGTTCGGTTTTCGCTGCTCCTGCTATAATTAGTGTGTTTGTATTATATATATGTATATAATAGTTATAATAATATATATATATATATATATATATGTATTATACGTATTTCTCTTACAGTTCTAATTTTAGAGTCTTTCCAAACTCCGATAATCCTTAATAATAACGATGACAGATAGAACTCGCATTTTATGTATGATTTAATCTTTCTTTGCTGTTGGTTGGTTTTTTTTTTTTTTAAATTTTTTAATTTTTTTCTTATCTTGGTTTTCGTGTGTGGTTATACTTACGTTTATATCAATGTATGCATATATACATATATATACCTATATATATATATACATATATACATATACATATATATATATATGTATATATATATATACATGTATATATTCATTCATTCGTATATTCATTTATTCATTTCTTTATATAATAGAGATAAACAATCGCATTGTTTGTGCAGACTAACCTAAGCACGACCGCGACCCGGGCTCCAGGTTACCTCTCGAACCCGCGTCGTGGGTTCGTTGTCACCTCAATTGCTACTATGAGTTAATTATTACTATATCCATATTATTATAATTCATTGATTTTAGTTTTTTTCTTTTTCATCATTCATTTACGCATCGGCTAATTATTTTCTAATCGTTAATTCTCCTTATTTCTCCCTTAGCTCGCTATATAACTATCTCATATACGCCTAATCCCCTAACCCTTAATATTTACGTACGCGGAACTTATACATGTATACCTACCGATAGCTTTAAATTAAATATATATATATATGTATATATACATCTATATGTATATATTTATTTTTAACTTCAAACACCTAGTTCATAATTATCTGACACTTACCGAATAGTTGGCTCAACGCTTATCATTATATATACTGAAATGGTAACATTTTGGGCATCTAGAGACGACCGCGATCGGCGAAATTCAAGGGGGGGTGCAGATATCGGGCCTCTGTTTGGGGCCTTACACAACGATTTGTCGTCACCCTTTACATCACCGATCACGCACGTATAATAGGCCGTTTTTCCGATCGTGGGACGAAGCCTTGATACGCTGGAGTTACGCACGATGTTCAGGATGTTTTACGCATCAAGAATCGTCCACGATCGTTATATCCGGTCAGATCGAATTATTACCATGCCCGTGTTCTTTTCTCGTATATATAATACATGTACACATACATCTTGCTCATATATTTGCGTTTTATGTGTTATCTTAGTTAGCCGAATAGCGTCACAACGTCTGACTTAACTCGATCATTAATAAACACGCTATATTGTCATAAACCTAAATTACGACGACTTTTATACGCTTCAACTTCTCGGGCGTCCCTTGATGGGAGAGCTGGTGTCGCGATCCCGGGACGCCCCGCGACGCTCGGCGTCGGCCGATCTTTGATCTCGCTGGAAATGCCCGAAGAAATCAAACGTGCATTCCTCGTTCGATTTTAGATGCTCATCCCGTTGTTTTTTTTCCCGTAATTCTCATTTCTTGCCTCACTTTTCCCTGACTATTTATACCATATTATTATCGTTAATTAGGAGTTTACAATAAACGTGTTATACAATTATGTAATAGTATTTTTAGTTTTGGATATATACTTTAAACTGCTTACGCGATACTTAGGTTTTAATGCACACTTACTAGCTACAACATTCGCCCAAAAAGAACTGTGGAGTCTGTATTATAGGTATGTTATTACAGTAGCTAGAGCGTTTAGCGTATAATAATTATTGAATTAATCGATTTGTGATAACTTATAAGATTAAAACCTTCGCATTTTGTCCTTATTTTTATTTAATTATTTTTTTCTGGATCTTTTCTTTCGTTGAGTTACTTCTTGTCTTCGGTAAAATGTACGATCAGCTATATTCTTCATTGGATCTACAGATCATGTACAATTATATCTATGTAGTTATGTAACGGATATATTAGAATTTAAATCGCATATACGCTTTCGAAACTGCGTTTATTTTTTTCCTATTCATTCGAGTCTTTGCAAATATCTCTTCGGCGCTATTTTACTCTGCGGCGATTTTCTATATCTTATAACATTAAATATATAAGATTTCAGTTATGCAGAATATGGGATGTAATAATTATAACACTGATACATACCGTTGATAATATAATACGTGTAGCATATAGTATCATACTGTTTTAGTAGTTTTCCATTTTTTATTTTTTATGAGTTATTGGTATGTGGATATTATATGTGGCTAGCACGCGTTGAAATCAAGGAACGAACGTACGGTATTCGGCACGATCCGCGCCTATGCGCCTACGATTACTATTTTTTTTTCGCTCTCATTACATTATAATTTTTTTCTTACATTTTTTCAAGTTTTTTCTTTCTCTCTTCAATTCTTTATTCATGAATTATTTTTATTTAAAGTATTTATTGGTTAGACAAGAGACACATACAGAGAGTATTACACGGGACTGTGTTGCCCGGATTTATGTATTTCGCATCAGTCTCTTGCGCTCGCTGTGAAAATCTACGCCAAAGCCCATCCCCATCCCCAAATTAAAAAACTTCTCGTATTTTTTCTTTAATATTTTTCCTCTTTGTCAAACATTCTCAAGCCAGCTCTACGCCAGGAATTATTTTTAACTTTGCGATCGGGAAGGGGAATCGCGATTACAGTGAGCACGAAGAGAAGACAAAGTAGCCGATAAATCCGGTCAACGCATAAATAACGAGAAAAGATCATAATGTTGCAAAAATCCACGACAACGATATGGATACGTCGTATAAGTATGTATGAGACAATAAGCTACGGAGCATGCATAAAATATTCCCGAGGTCCTGTCAGTATATTTATTTTAGTTTGGATCTATTGTAAATTTTTTTGATTTTATTTACAATTTCCGCACTATCTTATATACTGACAATTGGTTTTTGATGAAAATTGAGTTGACGGCTATTTTGAAGACGCGATATTATTGACAAATGAATACGTCTTACATGCAATTAAGGATGTGTTTTTCCTCTTGACGCTGCCGGGACGCCATTTCGAAAAATGAATAATTCTGATTACGAAATGATCAAAGTAATTCGTAATCGCACAACAACGCCACGAAAAAATGTATTAAGACGGCGAGTGCTTATTCTGAGTATTTCACTTTATATATAAGTATATGCATAGAAATGAAACTATCGATATTGCTACACTGGGGGCTACACCACATTATTAGTTGGAGGTGAACATATTATGCATATACGTTATTACGATTAGACATACTATTCAGTACTGAAAAAAGAAACTCTAACAAACAACAATATAATCGTGGTTCACACCGACACACGGACACGCGAAAAAAAAATCGAATAGAGAAAAGGTGAACTTAAAAAAGCTTGGATATAACAAGTACTCAACAAGTCTGTACCAAGCGTAAAAGTCACATGTACCAGATGTGTCACAATTTTGTTCTCGTTAATATCGATTCGTTGCGTTTATCGCGGCAATTTTGTACCGAGCCTGATCCAAACCTCTCGATACTGGCTCAACGTCAGCCGTTTTCCTTCACGCAAGTGAAATACGTCGTACGTCATGCGATATCAGCATGTCCATGAGGGAGGAAAAAGGCAGCAGGATCGAACCAATGCTGTTATTTAAATTCGTCAACGATCTTAGGCCACCGCCTCGTCACTCGGCCATGACTAAAATTTTCTCAGTTTGTGAAATATATTTTCTTTCGCTATGATCAAGCCGATTACTCTTGCCTGTCGAAGGGCGTCACGCCTGACGTCGCCACTGATCAAAGTTGGATCAAGGTGCCTCGTATCGATCAGTAAAGGATCAAATCCGGCGACAAAATATCACGCTTAGATTGCGGTTCACGATCGCCTCTTGAATCAGACGTTGAAATTCGCGTCCACGTCAGTCTTGAAGTCCAAGTCCAAAGTCCGAAATATTCTGTCGGTAATATTATCATAGCACGAGTGTTAACATGGTATTTTTATTCTTTTAACTATAGTATTAGCAATTTGGCCCATGAAACCATCTATTACTCGCACAAACCGGTCTCTCCTATTTCCTATCTTACCACCTAGTGCCCGGGGGCACCCCCTGAGATATTCCTTAACAATTATAATCGTACTACGCTTGATCGTTCATCACTTCATCCGACATGCGCTTTCCTCATTCAACGATCGCGACGATCCCTGTAGGTTTTTCGATGCCAATACTCCTCCAGCTTGTCGATTTGTGCCTCAAGCTTCTTGGGCCAAAGAAATCATACCGGCGAAAAATACGGAGCGTTACACAGCTTCGTATGAGCTCGATGCGACTATAAACTGATCTTCGAAGGCAACTCGTGAACTTTGTACTTCTTTTGATCAACGGATTGCTTACTGGACTGACTTCTAGGTTCGGTCGACTCACCGATCACTGCCAAGGGTGGGAAATAAGTATGCGATAAATAATAGCTTCAAACACGAATCCTCGTTGAAAAACGCGATCATACAATTTTAATCGCGAATTCATTAAATGAAGTTGAAAAGTGGATTGTTGCGGGGAAATCGTGCAACTCAAGTCTCGCCGCCGAGCTTTATAGCTGTGTGCCGAATGGATATTCAGCTACATCCAATATTCTTCGCTCCCATGCAGGAGCAGGGAATAAGCTGAAGAGCGACCGGCATTTTCATTGCACAATTATTCTCAGCTCTGACTCAACTCGTTAGAATTGATTCGGTATTATGTGATTGAATTGACGAGAGTGACTTTGTCGTATATACTCATGTTGTCAAGGTTGGCGAATGAACACCTTTTGGTATACGGAAGAACCGGTTGACATCAGGAACAAATTTTCAACGAGAGTACCCGCGTATGTACGGCGTGTCAAAATATCGCAATTTCGTCCCGTGAACGGTTTTACTGATTGTGCTCGTTACTCGACTTGACATGACTGCATCTTGAATATGGATGTAATGAATAATTCAATGAGGCAACGCGTGTTAACCGTGACATTCGAATTTTGAGGCACGATCGATTTCTTTGAGCCAAGATCAGAGGCCGGCTTATCGATACCTTGTCGTTACACAATCTGTATCCATCAACTACCGATCTTCGAACCCTTAGACTAGCTTATTACATATCTCCAAATGGATATTTGACGAACGCAATGATTTTTGTAAATTTGCAAACCATCCGAGTTTCCTTTTCCTTCTATTTATCTTGCCTAATCGACAATTCTCCTCAAATGCCAATCCTTTGGCTCTTCCTCTTTCACGCTATTCATACCTCCGTTTTCCGAGTCAGATGTTAAAGTTCTCGATAGCCAAGATTGCAGCTGATATATAGAACTACTACCACTAGAAATGAAGTCGATTTTTTTGTGTTTCAGGACTTGTTTCCATTCTCAATCGATGTCCACTCTTTGTATCGACATGCCATTACCGTAGTTATACAAACTCTTAATTAAGCTTTAGAGTTTTTTTGACATGAATGTTCCGGTTAGTATCAAAGTCGATTGAGTCGTCCTGTGCAGCATTTTTGACGACCCGTAAAAAGGTCTTGGAAAAGTGTTATTCTGACTTTAGTACTAATGAAAACAATTTCACGTCATAAAAACTAGCGTTGAAAATTTAATGTCATTTTACGATTTTAATTCCGCCCTCCCGTCATTCTCTCCCTCTCTCACTCTTCCTCTCTATTATTACATTCATTAAAATTTATCGATGTTACTTCCGCTGAAATCATGACTGGATCTTAGTACCTAAATTATTATAGCTTACTACGTAATTAATAACAGACCTTACTTAATAAGTTTTTTTTCTCCTTTTTTTTATTAGCTCTCTCGTTGGGTATTCTTTGCTGACAGTGATTTTTAAACTTTCTCCTCACTCCGTAGTAATTCTTAAAACTATTTGTGCGTTTAAAGTACGGGCTCCCATCTCTAGAGCAGCCAGCGATATTATTTTCATCAATAATATCAATATTCCGTTTGACTCGCTTCGAAATGTTATTTTTCAATAACACTACCCACTACAGCCGCAACTTTCACTGCGTTGCATACCTCAATAATAATACTTCGATCAATTTCAACATCATTCAAAATTCCTTCCTACTCATTTAAATATATAATATATAATATATATATACCTTTGTGTCCTCATTTCTTTCCCGCTCCCTCCAATATATCATCGCAATATCAATATTTCATTGCAATCTCTCGACTATATCATTCTTGTTCGTCGTAACTTTCCGGAAACTCTGCACGTCGGAATGACGAGTATGAAAGAAGAAGCAGTCTCCTTACGTCTACATAATGATCGAGGAAATGATATGTAATACACTGCAATATAATAACACATTTATACAAATGCAGATAGCTACGAAAAGTATTTTTCCTCAACGAAAACTGGTCAACGCAGTCGAACAGAATATTAAATACGGTGAACGGGGAAATACAGACATGAGACGTTGCCAAAAAATAAAGGTTGCAATAATACAAAGATTTACGTAGCAAATTGCATCGAATGGACTTGAGAAATCGATTATGTGCAAATTAGCAGGACCAAGGAAAAATACCAAGAATTGACCAGTTGATTAATCACTCAGCGACGTCATAAAATGTATAATGTATGTACGTATACATATATATTTTTTTAGTAACAAGTCATTTCTTTGATGCCGTTGAACAAATCATTTTCAGTAGAATTAAGTGTCAGACAGAACAAAACATCTACTGAATTCCAAAAAATTTCCCGAAAAAAATACTGAAGTCACAACACTCTTAACTTCTGTCTCATTTTTGTTCTGCTTTATGATCCGTCCCACTCATCCCATTCATCCCATTCATTTTATATCCATCCATTTCGGAATAGTTTGCAAATTTACAATTTCCGGCAGGAATATATGCGTATGTATATATTTGTAGGCCATGATTTTCTACGGAGCTATACCTATAACGATTACAACAAGCTCGCAATAGCGACAGATCTAAATGCCTTGGCAATTTTTTTGATTTTTCTTTCTTTTTCTTAATTTTTTCACTTTCTCTCTTGCCGGAAAAACGAAAACATAAGATGATAAAATTACGTCAATTTCCCAAAGCACGTTTACCACAACACCTTCCCTTGCCTTCGATATTCTTTACTTTATTTTTATTTATGATATTACCATTACTATTATTGTTATCATTATTATTAGCAATATTATTGTTACCGTCATTATTATTATTAATATTGTTTTTTTTCAACTTCTTATTTTTTTATCCCTCATATCCTCAAGCATTACACCAAGATAATTCACCGTAAGAGTTGCTTCGCGGTTATTGAATTCCGGCAATATTTACACGGTGAATTAAAATGAAATCAAGAAGTAAAAAAAAAACTTCACCACTCATCGTCACATCATACATCGTTTTCCTGATAATAATTGGAACGGCGTAACACCCAGGAGTACATCTGCATCGCTACCCCCCCCCCCCCCCCCCCCTCCATCTCCTTACCCCATCAATTTTTTCTCCTTTCCTTCTTACAATATTACCGGCTGATGATGCATGATCGAATGTGCACTGTCGTTGTGGCATATCAACAACATTACCTTACATATCACCGAAAATACCGGCAAAAGTTTTCCGTAGATTTTTCATCGTGTCCTCGGTGTCCTCACCCTGGACTTGTGTTTGACTACCCTGACGGTGGAACGGTACTCGAGATAGTGGTGGGTCCTCCGGACGACGACCAACCGATGGAGCGCTACTCACGGTGCTCGACTGCGATGCTGCGAGATAAAAGAACGTCGTTAGTAATTGCCACTCAAGTCGGTCGGTACGGGGGATGAGTTGAAAAATCGAAACGACTTGCACACAGCTATAAACAGACTCAGCTTGGAGATCGACAAGGGCTTTAGGATCTTTATTTCTTCTACGTAGATTTCAATTATCTTGTAAGCCAACGCGCAACGGGGAGATTAACGGTTATCTTCTGTCTCGAACAGAATCGTTAAAACAGGTCAAACTTGATTTCAGTAATTCGTATATAAGCGGTGGCCACGTTTGTGCGGTCAGGGAGAGATTGATAGACCCGACTCGAGAGCGGAGAAGGAGTAGGTATAGGCAAATCGTGGGTAATGCCTTGTTAGCGATCAGATTGTTTATATAGTACACGCGGAGTAACAGATTTGCGCAATCTGCGCGAATTTATCTGCGCCGACATGCGGGAGTCATGTATATAGTACGCAATATAATGACGGGTTGTAAGGTTTTGTAGGCATTTCGTATTATAACTATACAGACGCCTGCTCTTAAGCCGCCGCGGGGGCAGTTTTCTAGCCCTTCATCCTGGCTCGAACAATTAGATAGAGCAATAGACCACTGGCTCGCCGCACTTATAGAGCCTCGGCGAATTCCCCTCTAACCAAAGCTTTGGCTTCTAAGTAAGTACGTTTGCACAATATAGAGATAGGCACGATAATTGCTTAACATTCTGCTACACTTGGGTGGTAAATAGCGTGCGATGTATAAGGATAAGTAGGAGTATAAGGTATCTGCAACTGGTTTACTGTTTGCTCGGCAATATAATATAACCACGGAGCTATAAGATACGGGTTTCCCCGCTTTACACGGATCACCGGATCGGCATAATTTAATAAGTCTGATATATATCGGAAAATTTATAGTTCCGAGGCGCATGTCGTCCATTATACCTTATATACTGCAGCGGCTGCGGCTGCGGCGGCGCTACGTGTCTTTCTACGCCACGCCGCAATTACACCGTTTATATAAAACCGACGAGCCCATTTGATCCCTTGAATGTAGTTACCTATCGTCGTAACTACCGGTTGACCGTACACCAGATTAATTAGAATGCAATTTTACACTGGTATGTATGTATCATGAATATCCAGACTTCTATAGAGCCGCTTCTTTAGATAGAGTTTTCCGCTCGATGCGCTCGATTATACCAAAATCATAAGATAATTCGCAAAACGGCTGAACTGCAAAAATAATAGAGAAATAAAAATTTGGATGTTCTGTAGAGCGCACTTATAGAACTAAAATTTCCCTAAATACAAATTGGCGGTTCGGTTCTCACTGCGTAATGATCACGGACCGTAACTCTAGACGACCAAGTATGTAATTGCAAGGCAATTTATACGATAAATCCCACGGTCTGACTACGCTGTATACCATGTACCTGTATGTACGCAATGGCATGAATAATATAACGCGGAAGGTGAAATTATTAATGTTGCTGTAGGCTGGATGCGTGTATGTAGGTGTATACCTACGTATATATACCTACAAGGATGCGCGGGGCATCGAGGTGGCCTAAATCACAGTAAATTACGGAACCAATTAAGTTTCAGGCACAATATCAAATCATCGCATCTTTGTCGTAAATAGGTACTTGAAATAATGTCTCGATACCGTACGCGTGAATTCCGGAGAATCTCTCTCACGACTACCGAGACGTTTACCGTGGGAGACTCGAGCTGCTTATGGTGTAAATGCGGTATATCTTCGTTTTTAAGCTCTTTTCGTAGGTAAATTGACATCGATATTTACACGTTACCGAAGTACTTGGGTTCATGAATACGCCAAGATGCGCTCAAGGCCTAAAAAAATAATTGTATTATTCTTTCTACCGAAGTGCTTAAATTTTAAGAAGACATTTTCACAAAGTTCAAATTGTGACATTCCAAGAAAATCATATACACCGAAGTTGTGTCATTAGTCTTCGAAACTACAACCGCGTCAGCGTTAGAATTTGGAATATCCTGACCAGCACAGATTCAATCAGCGTGAAAGGACTCCTCGTCAAGTAAAAGACACGTTTTCAGATTTTTGATATTTCGATCTCCGATTCCCAATGTCGCGTATCACACAAAAAAACTGCCATTCACGATTTATTCACATCGGACTTACAGCTGTAAGCTATAGCGCCTGATTTATCGCCTACAGAATCCGTCCACTGGGCTCATCGAATAACAACACGTCGTGGCGATGTTCCAGCACCGATAATGATGCCCATAACATGCCTACTCGAGGTTAAAGTCACCCATGCATATACCTTGAGAATCACGACGCTGAAGTTGATGATGGCTGTCAGAAGTTGTGACGTCGCCGGCAAGGGCTGTTGTCGAACCCATCGATCCGACGCTGCCCATGCTCGTCATGGAGCTCATACTCCCATGCGAAGCCATGGTAGGCGGTAGCGGAGTCGATCGTTCGTCAACGGGACTTGTCGCTTGACTCGAGCTGGAAACGGAGCCCCGAGATGTGGTCTTGGTGAGTGCGCTCGGCAATCGACAGCAAGCCTATGCAAAGAGACGGGTTTATACAGTTAGGCCGAATACCTGAGGGTTTGGTTTGTCTCTTGAGAGCGGGTAATTAACGTGGCCTGCCCATGCTGGTACACATAGGATTATCGGCTGGTACGTTGATTTTCAACAATTCTTACGTCGAGATCTTCACGTATACTTCATCGACTGCGCACCTGCATTATGTAGAATCAGGGATTTTTTGTCGTTATTTTCATTTATTTTGATTGTTATTTATTTTCTTCACCTCTCGGTGTGAATAAATATTCTCGAGTGACAGACTGATAGCCAGCTGCACTTGATGCCTCAAGTGATGTGAAGTGGAGTGTGAACCACGAAAATCGTGAGCACCAGACCCTGCTAGGTGGCATTAAATCGTTCTCAAAAGCTCGTGGTTAGGAAATAACGTGGATGACGTAGCCGCGGCAAAGGCTATTAGAGGGTCGGGGAACAGTTACGCCTTCTTTTTACGCCGCAGAATCGATCAGCAATCGATGAAACATTTACCTGCATCTTCGAAGTGACGAGGTCGGCGATATGGCGTCGGTCTTCCTCCTGAGAGTCGCCCATCAGAGACAACGCGCTGTCGTTTACCTCAATAATGAACTCGCGTCCGTCCTTGCCAACAACCAGCTCGATAGCACAAATATCCAAGCCTCCGAATAGCTGAGAAACTTGATCCACCCACGCTCGATATCGATCGATGACTGCCAGCTGTTCCAGCATCGCTGATCCGGTGTTGGACTTCCAATTACCGCTGATGCTTTTGCGCCTGAAGTCAGAATCTCTAATTAGACTTCCCCCGAAGAAATACATACGATTTTACAAACGACACGGATGGTCAGATGAAAGCTCCACCTGTTGTTATTCAGTTCATGTACATAAAATACGATGTATACCAGGAATTTGACTGCCGGGTATTTCTGGCTTCCCATTCCATTTTCAGTTTCAGTTTTGATAGTGCGACCGAACATAAAAATGAATTTACTGTATTCATCGGATTTACGCAGTACGGAGACACCACTTTTAACTACCGTATGATTTAATATTCAGTTGTTCAAACAAACGGAAATACTTTATCCAATATACGAAGGTTTATTTAATTAAAATGGAAATTCATTTCGCTGAAAAAGATTAGCAATTAAAAATGAGAACTGAATTGATGGTATACATCGCTACAGGCTAGCTTGGATTAACATATAATTATTCCCATTAATTGAAACTCAGTGCAAACTGAAATTCGGAGAATTCAAATCAACTAGAATTTCAATACCTCAATCAAACACAGCACGGAGTACTCGATTAGAGTGAGGTGGAATTGTACATGAATTTCGTAAATCCATCTGCATGATTTAATTTTCTCAAGTAACCGGCGGAGTTTATAGAACAAATAACAATTTGCCTGCAAAATTTTCGGTGCCTCAATTTTTCATTAGAGGTATCCGTTACAGTCACAATTGTTATTCTCCTAGCGAACGTACAACGCCACAAGTATATTTGCTACATCGGACGACGATGAACCGTCATCGAGGAGGGACTTGCACAGTCGACTGTGAAGAGGCGTGGATGATGAAAGGGATACCAAAGACCCGAGCGGATTCGATCCGTACTTTAAAGGACTAGGAAACTGCCACACCGCTAGCCGCGTCATTATGGGATTCAAAGCCCCTTTAATACGACTAAGGGACCATTGAGTCACGCGGCGTCCTGCTTACCTTGCACGTTTTTTTTTTTTTTCTTTTTTTTTATCGTTAACTGCGTTACGGTATTCGAATCACTGGATTCACTATCGAGGACACGTACGCGCATAAACATCTAATTTGGAGCCAAAAGATGCTGATCCCCATTGCGATTTAAGCCTTGCAATTTGGTACCACGATATAGAACCATGTCTCTTGGAGGTCCCAGAAGCACTAGTGTTCAGGTAGTTTGTGGCCAAATCTGATGGATTTTGTGAGCCCTTTAAAGTCTGGTAGGTGTTTTCAATAATATTTGACGAGTTGAAATTTTTTTTGAATTTCTAGGGCCTTTCGTTCCCCGATATTTCAACCGTCAGTGTGAAAAATAATCTCAACGATCCTGAAAGTGTGAAGTAATGATGGGTAACCCGCTCTTGACGCACACCAGGCAGAAATGAATTCACCGAGTGGCGAAGAAATCTCCCGACTGTCCAAGCACACAAAGGAGTGTCGTCAGAATTTTTCAGAGGATACGTACATCAACATACAAGCGTGTGCAGTAAACATACATCAGCGGCGTCTCGATGGCACCGAAGCTTTCACGTATACATTAAACAGCGATTGAAATATTTCCACACCTGATCGAGTCTACGTATGACAGAACGCACTTAAGCCAGTAAAATTTTGACTGTGATTGATCGATCCGCGTCCCGTGACAAAGTTGACAGGGGTTTGTGGTGTGGAGCGAATGCCTGCTATAAGAAATGACGCGACGAAGCCCCTTGACACCTCCGCTTATTGAATGCCAAAGAATTTTTCAGCCCGATCGAACGTGGCTGAATGGGACCTGCAGGTCCCGCGCACTTCTCTATAGGTCCTCATATTTTTTTATTTGACTCATTTTTCACACTCGCGAGATACTTCGCGTCAATTCCTCCGCATTGTCGTTCCGCATTGATCCTGAAAAATTTCCGCGCTGACGCCGTTGCGTGCCAAATGCAGAGCTTGTATTTGTGCGGCGATCGGATTGATCGATGCGATTCTCTTCCAACCGAATGAACACTCACATAAAGGCCTTGTAGTTGTTCCCGATCTTCTGCAGGTGGACGTCGTACTTCGTGTCGATGTACGGCTCAGCTGTTGCGTACGCGTTTGACAAGGCTGCGAGTGATGCAAGATCTGCGAATTCCTGGCTGGTCTCTGCACGAGCTTTTCCGACTCCCCCGTGCGCGTGTCCGAGCTTCACCACGACTGGGTATTTCGATGCAGTCACCTGAAAGAGAGGCGAAAGAATTTTATTCACGATTATACTTGGCATGAAAATATTCAATGCACTAAATCAAGAATGATTCCTACGGTTCGTTCATAATGATATAATTGAGTGGTTGCAGGAAATTGATCTGACCAAAATCGCGATATGATAAACGCCCTCGATGGTTAATCGGAAGCTGCAAATTGTTATCTCAATTACTTTTCAACCTGTTATAATAGACGCGTATACTTATCAAGATGTAGTTAAACTGCAATTTATATCGCAACGCTCAGTTGCCATTATCTCTTGACAAGCTCGTACCATCCAATTTGCAATTCATGGTATACTAGCTGACAACCGCGATGTCATAGCCTAACGATTATCCAATTTGTATTAACGTTAGTAGGAGGAAAAAAAATGCTCGCTTTAACCTCGCGGTCGTCGAACGTCAAATTATCGACAACTTAATCACATCAGAGTAAGCGCGTACGTCGGGATATTAAATGGATATGTGAACGGACAAAAGCCCTCGGAAGTAAATAAATAAATACCATGGAAGAAAATTTTCATTTTCTTTGATTTTCTAAGCTATTCGAATAGTTTTGATACAAGTTAAAATACACCATAAACACCCACTGCCGCCTATATCCAAGAAGAATCTTCAGCTTCTTTCCAATAATTTCTGAAAGCCGTCGCAGCGGTAAATTATTGACAATTAATCTTATCTCATTTCCGGCACGAATGCCTTTAGACACTTATATCTACGCACCATGAAAGAAATGGAAAGTAGGAATCCAACTAAGGAGAAGTGGGTTAGCTGTCGTCCCATGTGAATCCACAATATTTCACATTGATGAAGATATCTGATTTCGGAGTTCATATGTATATTAGCATTAATATAACTTAGGCGAGACTATTCGTATCCTCGTTAAACTAGCGCCGCTCAAAGACAAGACTCACGGCGAAACAGACGTAAGCGGAAGTTAATATCCAACTCCTACGGAGAGCTTTTCAGTTCCTACCACAGCCTGCCTGATATGCGATCTCAACCATACGTTTCAGAAACAGATGTCGGTGTGGGTGAACGGTGCTCAGAGCTGCGCTAATGACTAACGAGCGAATGGCTCAACTCTAACAGTTAAATAGCATCGCTAATCTCGAGCCGACTTCGATCCGGAGCCAATTCGTTGGCGGGCTTCGCCACGATGACGCTTCAAATGACGTGGAAGTAATTGGAGCCAGCCCTGCGTCTTCTGCTCTGCTCGGTCGTGTCTGCAATCACCCTGGTGATTAGGTACCAATCGGGGTGCAATAAGTTGACCGGTGACTCGATGCACGGGTGGTGATTGGAGAACGATCGTCAACGGCGGCACTTATATCCGCAGGTCGTTGCACAGACGAGAGAAATTAGTCAGTTTGAATATACTCCTAGTTCCGTGCAAATGAAGGGATCGACAAGGTTACTCTGTTTATGGCTCTCGGCACCTGAGACGTAGTCAGGTTGCGGGGTGATTTTTGCCTCCGGCTAATTTGCAATCAGGATAAGATAGTCACGGCAGCCGGTAGGTTGGTTGGCTGATGTCCTGTCCTTGCCACCTTTCAATCAGGGCTTGTTTCCTTCGACGGAATTGGAACGAGGTTCGCGATTCAGCTCGCGGCAAGCTACTCATGGCATTCGTCAAGCCCTTTGGTGTCGCGTTCTAACGAGCATCCTCTTGAACCTTCTGAATAATTAAACAGGGTGCAAAAGTACAAGGGGGAATTTGGAATCTTCGCAAGTCTCTTGGGTGGCACCTAGCCCTTTGAAAAGTTTCTATGTGACGCAACTTCTTCGCCTGAAACTCTTGTTTACACTCGACCTCATCCTCACGACTTTCTGTCGGGCGGGAATTCACACAGAATATTGTACATTAAGGCGCGGGTTTCTAACCGAAAGTGTCTTAGGGCACTTACAAGTTTTCCAACCACCTATCCCAGGTACAACCTTTCTCCTCAGCATAAATTTCTAATCCGCTTTCGACAACGCGAATACGTTAAGCACTTTCAAAATCCGATGTTAAACTTCAGTCAATCGGGGTACAAGCGATGGAGGTAAATTAGGGGAACATGTGTTCCTGAAAAAAGGTATCTAACGGTCAATAGCGCATGATGCTTTTTGACACGAATGCACTTTTTAGCGAAATCAAGTCAAGCACATAAGGCTGACTTGGATTGAGGTGTGTGGGCTTCTCAATTATTTTGTAAAATGGTGTACTAGTTTATAGACTTACCCATCCTTCAAGATTAATCCTTACTTTATCTCTACTACGAACCTCGTAAACGATCGGTAAACATATTTAAACTTTCTTTTCAAATTGTTGTTATGAATTTGCCGCCTTAAAAACCATTTCTATTTCGGAATGAGAAGAATTTTTTCGAACATGTAGGCAAGAAACGTACAATTTCCATAGGTCATAGAATAATTGATTTCCATCATGCTTCTCGTTCGTCTCTTTACCTAGGAAGCAGACTCTCCATTTTCGAGTGTGACCCAGACGAAATCCTCTCTCCGTTATCATGTTGATAAAATAGGTTCTTGAAAGCTTTTCCTGAATAGCGTACATAGCATTGCTGCGATGCCTACAAGTTCCGCGTTCTACGTTAACTTTTTACGGAATCAGGTGAAGCTACACGTCTACTACTCATTGTCAGTTAAGGTCTCAGTCGACGAGCTCCGATGAGAGCAGCGCAACGTAAGGAGCACAGCATTAGCGCAGCGCATTATTTCATCGTTCTAAGGGAACTTCGGGTACAGGAGGGTCTGGATGTAACAAGAAGCACTCCATTGTGCTCGCACCGAGATGGGAATAGTTTCTCACCGCCTATCTACCCTTCCAGTTGGGTACAAAAGGATAGCTCAGGTGTCGCAAGAGCTGCGGAGGATATTGTGGCGCACCCGTGGGACCCGGTGAACCACATCGCCAGAAAAGGTATTTCTCAGTTGACACGCGTGTGATCATGGGTTGAAGGAATTCCTCGAGAACGGGGCGAGGCCTTCTGGGATGAGGAGGAGGACCGTTTTACAATACGATGTCGCACCGATGGTAGGACGAGAATGATACTCAACCAGTGACTACGTCTGATGTGATCGGAAAATACGATTTTCATATTCCTCCAGCGGATGCTTCAGTTCTCATGAGTCTGACTAAAGTCACGGTTAAATAGGGGCTCCAACGGCTCGCCTTGCAGACACCATCTTCTCTTATCTCGCCACTTTTCCGATGGTAACATCTCGTCGCGACGACTCGGTTACATTCGTCTCAGTACTCCTTATTCCCACTAATATCGATGTGCAAGCTGCACTCGTGATGGTGGATAAGTACACACGTATTCCTGCATCCACACCTCGCTCACCTTATCCCGCCACCCATCAGGCGAAGAGTTATGGTCAACCGATGCTAGACAGCGCCTACACAGACCGCTTGCACGACTGCAGCCAGCTTTTAAAAACGAAACCGTATCGACTGCCCACTATGCCTAGATCTGGAAGCCGACAGCTTCCTGGGGACCAGCTTGACCCGCAACGACACACGGCACCCGTGTTTCTACGCGTCGTTGCACAGTTCCGTGTTTCCGGTTCGCCAACTCGCCGGAGTCTTGGACAAAAGAAGCCCTGAATCGTCAGCAGAGCTAAAACTGTGCACATTTTCTCATCAAGCGTGGACGAAGCACTGAAATTGAAATACAAATAGCAAGCTTATAGCTACGGAACCGGTAATAAATTTTTCAACACACGTACATGAAAAGTGGGGCCTTGCGTAGCAGTTTAGCAGGTCGAGAGTAGCCAATTTCATCTCAGTGTTGTAAAGATAGATTTACGCAAGCGCAGTCCACAATTGCTTCACTTTCGTCCCGAGGAGAATAAATTGACCACTTGCGTTTTGAAAAACTACTTGCACGCAAAGCTCGACCACTTTTCATTCGCTTGTTGTAAAAACTATCGTGTGTGACTCGGGCCAAAAGTTGGCATCACAAATCGCGTTGTGAACTTCAAGCGCAAACTTGACACTCGTTGCAATCGCCAACTTTCGTCCCTTGTCACACAATAAACTCTATTTCACTCGAGACGAAGTCGAGGCGATGGGATTCGGCTAGCAAGCCAAAGCTGTAAAATTTTGAAGATCTTGCTTGTAGAGAACCACGTGGTACACGTACGGATACATACTGGCGCTGCGACCTGAATAGTAAAACCGTGGTACAACAGGAAGTGGCATTGTACCGAGGAAATTTCTCCTTGTGATAAAAATTGATCGTTGTTACATAGAGCCGGGAGGTTTAAAGGCTTCTGTATGACGTACGGTTAGTGCCGTGTTCAACGCTCCGAGACGACGACGCGGCGGTCTTCTACCCATGGCATGAGTTCTTATCGATCGTTGCAGTCGGAGGCCGATGCTAGGTGAGAATTGAGTTTCTCTAGATTTTTAGTTTTTTCTTTCTTTCACGGGATTCACAACCCGGAGGGTAAATCCAGGTCAAAGTTGCGGCTACGGTTCTGCATTCTCTCCATAAGTAAATTTCCTTTTTCTCTTCTTCTTCTTCGGCTTCTTCTTCTACTAGAAGCGAGTAAGGCCAAAAGTCATAAATATCCGCTTCTTGGTGCAGGCGGCTAAGAGAGCAGGCAAAGCCTTAGCGTTTCGTTCGCCTTGTCTCATGCTTGCCGATGTTGTTTATTAGCATCCCCCCCCCCCCCCCTCCCCCTGGTAGCCGGTGAAATCGTCGGCAGCTCCTTGGACAGGACAGTGGCTTCGATTCCGCCACGCTTGTCCCGCCAACCGTCGTCGAGACGCCGGGTTTCCCCCTTCCGCCTGCACTTGGACACCAGAAGTCACTTTGAATAGTTGCTGACAACGCCCCGTTACGTGGGTGAAAATTTCACGGTGTAAACCAACACCGCGAGGTTTGTAACAGTCGCGGAATTCGTATCTCCCTTTATTTTCAATTCACATCCCCGCTTACGTCGCGGTAACGGCGTGGGGGGCGAGAGAAAATGATTAACAGCTGCAGAGCGATGGGGTTTTGCGAAGCTCATACGGGGTCACGCGATCTCCGGCTCCCCGTCTTCCGTTAATCACACGCGATCCACTGATCAGGAAAATTGGCGGATTTAACGAAATCACGGCTCACGTGACCCCGATCGTTAGGAGTCTCGTCGTCAGCCGCGTTGAACGTTGATGAACCACGCTCGTCGAGATACCGGGTCTGGGTCACCGGCCACACTGCATATTTGTGTGCCTTGGGCACAATGAATTCGATAAAACAAGCCGACTTGTTTTGAATCATCACCGCCTCTGCATTGCGAACACTGCAATAGACTTTCGGTTGCAAACAGACAATGTAGTAGATATTTGTTGCGAAACTGCAACTGGAATCATCGTTATCCTGCTCCAGGCTCTGAACGAGTTATTGGCTTTTAGATCGACATGCGTAGCTCATTGTTCTAGGACCGATTGCAAATTGTATGCCAGATGCAGCTATCGGTTACTTATTTTTGCCGATAGTAATTCGCGCGATCCGTTTGTCGCTCTGCGAAACCAGTAGCTGTGCTGAATTCTTTGAGAACTCAAATCAGTTATCCTCTTTTTTGGCAAGGTACCAACAGGACATCTTCTCTCCAACAGTTCCGCGACCTGAGAGAAATCAGCGCAATTCCAGCATCAGTGCGGACACCACGAGTCGAATAATCAAATAGAGTGCCCTTTATACAGATATTTTAGTTTTGTACGTGATATATTAAGCTAGGCGTCGTAAATATTAGCGAGCAATGCGCGTTATATTTGCTGAACCAGCACCGGATATGGTTATAAATTGGTACGGTATTGGCAATAAAATCTGACCTTCCTCTCCGCACTGTGTTATTCGCTTGTATAGATATATATTCCCGACATACAGGATGTCCGTTTGCCGAGATTATATTCTACAAGCATTGGCTGTCAGTTGCCTGATTTGCGATCCCGTCCACGCACGTAGACAGGAGGTAAGCTGTTTTTTCTTCAAGCAGGGTGAATCCTAGTGAATTTCAATTCCGCTAAACTGCCGAATACAAGATTTTTCAGGTCACGCTTGTATCCTACAATTGTAATGACGAGTTGCAGGGAATTAGAATCAATTCGAAAACTTGACTCGTATATTGTCATCGATCTGACGTAGGATCACAATAAAACGTGCCTTTAAAAAAAAATGCTGTTTTGACTGAAGTTAAGTATGTGTGAACGCAGCTTTACTATGAGCACTCTTGTTATGCGTTGAAGAAGAAAGCGGTGTTTTTACCGATTACTTCGCAGCTGCAAAGAGAGACAAGAGGCAGATGAGAACGAATTATAGACCCTGAAAGGGATTGTGTGGACACCGAGAGATTCATCTCGAACAATCTCGTCACCTTGCGTGGTCTTCCACCTGGCTTAAGATTCAGGCGAGATAAGAGTGCCAGGCTTACACGGGTCAGAGACGGGTGTGGCCATCGGTTATTCTAAACGTGTTAATTAGTGGAGGCCAATGTTTGAGTGCAGGACCGCATCGCGATGTGCGTCGGTAGACCTCACAAGGTATGCTGCGTAAAATTTTGACCTTAATCCAGGCGGTTCCTACAGGCCGACGTTATCCACGCCCTGATCTGGGCCTCGGAATATTTATGCACCCTTAATCGAACCACCAGCTGCAGTATCACGAGAACAAATCGTTTCTTCGTTGAATCTAGTTCGACCCATGGAAAATTTATTACCACGTCCGTATGGTCCGCATTTCCGATTCGTATAAATATTTGGATTTACGAGATCCTTTTAAATGTTCGCATAGGATATGTACATTACGTTTCAACCACCGTACAACGGAAGTTGTCAGAAAGCTCTCCCCCAACGGTTTACATCCTGAATAGTTCATAAATATCCCAACACATGGCTACTTTTCCGGTAACCTAAAAAATATCTTCTTTCGTTCGCAATATTACTACAGTGTCACAGAATTCTTTTGTAACTTCCGTGATGTTTCATCATGTCCAAAGGTTTCACCACATGACCCGTCCGGAATGTCAAAACTTGTACCACTTAGAACTCAGGTCGCAAGTTTAATTGGATAGATGAAAGACTTTTGTGCTCATTATCAGCGAAGGTACAGGATAAGGAACTTACACATCACCGTGTATATTCACAGTTACAATAATACGTGTTGAGATCTCATATAATTTAAATGTACATGAAAAATATTTTATGTCATCGATTTGAGTACACAAATGGCTAAACAGCTTAGAGATCATTTCGGGATCAGGAAAAGTAGCTTTGTCACGACAAGCAAATCTGAAATCGAGGACTATTGATCTGTGGGTGAAAGAAATAGAAGAAAAATTTCTGTCTCTTGTCCCAACGGTAACTTCGCATTCCTCAAGCCTCGAGCACTACAATTGCACTGGTGGATCTTTCGCGAGGAAAATTGCAGATGTGATCAATATTAAGACGAGTGATATTTTTTGCCCCAAGTGATTAACTTGCGCGGTATACTCATTGAAGATGTTTTGCTGGACAGTAAGAAGCACGGCATGCAGCAGCGTGACGTAAACTCGCGCGAATGCCTCCAGTGCACGAGCAGCACGGGATTCACAGGAGAGTAACGTTTATTTATGGATCTGCACGATCCGTGGCTCCAGGCAAGGTTGGGCTATTTCTATACTCCGCGATGACATAATGGCGGTTTATTTTCGACATGCAACTACTGCGTTCAAAAATCTCGCATACCTTTACACGCACGAGGCGGCATGTGCACCAGCGAACAAATGAATAGCCTGCCAAAAATACAACGAAAGTCACATCTCGTGTCTACGGTGCATCGTGGTATATAATGCATGTGCTGCCTTGACGCTGAAGTTGGAGTCGAGACTCCGTCGGTGGTAACTGACGTAGGAAAGGGTTGTTCGCGCGGAAGATGAAAGCGGAGCACCGGCGCTTCGCCGGTTTTTATTGGCCATTTTCCTCCTCGTCCCCAAGATCCAGGACCAGAATAAGATTCGTATCGCTGAGGACGTTCAAAAATGCACCGCGTGCTAAGCTGCCATCCCGGTGAATTCTATACCATGCAAAGCGCAGGTAATTTCAACATTGCGCCGGTATGCAAGTATGCAAGAGCTTCGCCGGAATTACGGAAGAGATAGATACCGAGGGTCAGACGTTGTCGAGGGCAGAACGATAAAAAGGAACCGGGAAGAAAAACGACAGAAAAAAATTCGCCGACGTTAAAGATACGCTCCGTTTCAAGCACGTAGGGCAGTGCTCTTTTACGAGCCGGATGCTTTTTGGTAGTACGGATTTCTCACCTTGACAAACATAGCACCATGAATACAATGCTACCTTACGAGTACCTTACACGGCAGTTTATTCCGAGACTAGATAATACGAGAGCAGGTTCTTCGATCCGAGTCCTGCATCGACGTTGTTCAACGTCCATGGCACATCATGGTATTTGCAGAAGGACAGTGGAGTTGTCAATCTATTTAAGAGGTACTCGTGACCCGCACCGGCCACGAAGGCGCTAAACCTTTTTGCATATGCTGGCCGTTTTGTAACCGCAATCCCACAACGAAACGGCGTACACACTGCACATGGTGCTTACGTAGGTACATACCTGTGTACACAGTCTAGTTAACAGAGCTCGATACGATGACTTGCATACCACAGTCGAGACCTCTGAAAGGCGGCCTCTGTTCCTCCACGTGGCGTTAACGAGAAAAGCGTGTAATTAATACAGTGTGAAAGTTGTGAAGCGTTGAGAAACTTTTCCCTCTTTTGTATTCCTCTCTTTTTATACCAATTCTTTTGCCGCCTCCACGCGACTCTTTACACTCCTTTTAAGGTTGAATCCTTCTGAGATCGAAACGAAAGATGTTTTGTATTACAGCAAAAGTCAAGGGCTGATTAACAGGCAAGTTCCCAATCGAAATCTGACTTCCGAATACTTTTAGAAAAACAGCCCGACACCAAAAAAAACCTACTTTCTATCCATCCATGTGCAGAACCGGATGGATCTACAATTCTACTGGTACAGCAACAGTTATAGTCGAATTCTGTTTGCAATTCTGTGTCAATTTCATTCACCCGAAATTTATCGCAAAAAAAAACAAAAAAAACTTCAGGTCCTCTCATTTTGAGAAAATATAGCGTTTATCAGCAGAGCAGTTGACAATAATCGAGTGATCGGCGATAGCCGCGACAAATGATTTCTTTGCCTCCGAAAAATGCGAGCCGAACCGTCGGCAACTTCAAAGGAAACGGTATCTCCGTGAATTAATAGAATAGAATATAGAGTGCAATTACGCACGGTGATATACTCGCTCTGAAGGTTATCCAAGAAAATAATACGTGAACCGTTTTCTGCGTCACGTCGGAGTGACGGGATCTCCTGTGCGCTGCTCGCTAATGGCAGAAGGAATTATCTCGGTGCCGTAACGAATCTAGGTCGACGCCAACTTGAGCCAGGCTTTGCACATACATCGTATTACCGAGGTGCACGTATAACGTGCATCGCTTTGCAAGCTCGCCACTCTCTCGTTTAAACAGCTCGCAAAACGTCTCGGGTTCAACTGGTTGCCGGATAATCAATCGTTACGTGCACTCAGCTCAAGCATGAAGCACCTTCGAGTACCTGCCTGCTTCATCTCAACTATCCTTGTTCGTTGGCGCCAACCTCATAACTTTACCTCTTATCGTTCACAACCGGCGTAATTGCGCTAAGCGACTTACAATCCTTCCTGCTTAACATAATTATTATTGTATTATTTTTAACAACGTCAACCACTACTCAACTTCTTACGATGAAAATTATACTTCGCTCGAGACACAATTTCTTCAAGAATATTTGTTCAGACAACTCAACTGACACCTGAGTCCCATGATTATTTATCTGTCTCTTTCCCTCCAGATTTTTCGCTATTTCCAATCCTCGGATCATGTCAGAAATGATAGATAATAATGAGAATGGACAACCAAGCACTGTATTTACTGCAAAATAAGAAATCTCAAGTATTTAATTATTCTCACTCATTTGTGAGTATGTCATTATTTCAATTTATTTCACGATTTCGCAAGGAAGTGTGCATCAAATGAACCGTCGATACTCATCGCATGGTCTAAACTTTGTGTTCTTACAAATGCGTCAGGTCCATCATTGGATAGATAATTTCTCGTTGACGTTAACCAAGTAATCTATAATAATTATTGCCAAAATTGTGCACACAGTGAACACGGATTCAAAGAAGATCGAGGACCTTATTTCACCAGTTAATTGTATGATATAAGAGATGAAAAAAAGTGTGCGCTTTGATTTACGCTTCGCCGGATCGCGTCGTTGGCCGTTCGGCGCGATCAGTCTTAGTTTTATAACCATGAAAAGAGGAATCCTCAGCTTTGCAAACGAGTCTCTGTCGAGGCTGGTCCTGCAAGGGTCCGGTTCGTGGTTTGACAAGGTGAAAAAAAACCTTACAGACCAAAGTCGTTGTTGCACGAGCCACACCTCGTCGAAGACCACGCCGAAGAAATTTCCATCAACCGAGATATACTTTAGTGTATGGTATTACCGATGGCGAATAATAAAACCCCGTAGCAAAGTGGAGAGCGTGAAAATTGATGGTGTTGAGCAAGATCTTCAACCGTTAACACGCTTCAAGTCACTTATTTATCCAATCCAGCATCCGTCTTTGGTCGAGGGTTCGGTTCATCTTCCTACTTCCAACCGCCGACGGTGCGATCCATTGTTCTGGCAGTAATTCTCTCATCTGCCTTTCATCAACCGTCAAATAAAGGGCTTTCCAATCAGGAATAGATTAAGTCATCTCTTGCCGAACTTGATCACCATACCTGCGTGCACACAGAGGCACAGAAATATACGTATACGTATGTGCGCTCACATCGTTGTGTCATTCATCGACGTTTCGTAATCACAAATCTCGTCCGCAGATGCTCCTCCGCATGGCGTTTATGGACCGCGGTCATTGACTGACGGTCTAGTTAGTCCCGAGTTCTCTCTTTCCGACTGCACACGGGGCGGCTAAGAGATGCGAACGCTTCTATACCTCGTACAACGGGATGCCCTAATCTATGCAACGCTTTCTTTCTCAGTGGGAGCTCTCCGCTCGAGTCCTAATTGAATGCATTATTGTTTCGTGTGTACGTGCATGCACGCCACTCCGATGCACGTATGGTAAATCGTTATACCCTCACGCTTCATCCCGGAATCTCTTCAACAATCGACGAAGTCATTCTCGGCAATGAATAGCCGGGAAAACTACAGGTTATAATTGCTCGCGCGGAAAACGATGTTGGACTAAAATTTACGCTCCAACCGAAACGCTGACGTATCTCGTGAAACCGGCTTTGATTGAGAGTGACGTACTTGTATTCTCATTGCCGGTCTAGCCTGCTCCCTTGATCCCCGAATCATTTCAAAGCAGCCTCATATCACCCTAACACATTCTGTAGCACAAGATTATTTCATGGGACCGGACCATCTCGTCTAATTCTATGTCAGAGACGGTTATTTATATATTTAAATATTATATATTTAATATACAATGAAGCGGTGCTGTAATGTCAAAATATGCACCCGGTACGTAGTACTTGTAAGTGATTACCTTCAACCCTCGAGTATAACAGCAGTTCGGCTGACTTCCGGTTAAATTCCGCCAAATGAAATCTCTCGAATTGTAAGCACTTTTCCTATTACTGTGACCATTGAAGCGGCGGGACCTCCCGACGGTACTTAAGCGACCACCCACCCTATTCTCTCACCCATCCATCCATCCATCCATTCATTCATCCAGTGTTTAATTGCAGTAATTTGAGCGAGGCTGGTAGAAGATGTAACTCGCGGCGCACCCGAGCGATTGGACCTACGAAGGCGTATTTCTGGTGTGGGTGAACCAGCGATTGTCTAATATTATGCTCTCCGTAGCCGTTCCCTCCGTCACTGGGATAGTTTTCGAGTGGTCACGTGGGAACATTTCCTCGTGGTTCTGTTCCAGCAGAGGTGGAGGAGGATGTTGCAACGTCCCTTCTTAATGCACACAGTGCTAGAACCAATGAAATTCACTCCCCAGAGCACAAAATTTGTTATACAATTTTCACAAAGTGTCTAAATCAGGGCCGACACATACCGCACCTTCCGGAAATTGAATGCAAATTTCATTTGCAGAAACGGATCGTTGAATGGAATCCTTGCAGCAATACCGAGCCGCCGTAACTGTGCCTCACGCGGCTTGCCATTTTTCGTGCAAACATGTGCAGGAGCTGCGGCCTGCAGCGAGGTCGCGGATTTTTCATTGTTGGCATACCTACTTTGACCTGCAGCGTTTGTAACGGATTCTCTTCCACGGGGTTTGCCGGCTCGTTCTTCCGCTGCAGCGTGCACGAGTCTATTTGAACAAGCGATCGGTGCAACGATATGACGGCTGCTTTCTCTTCGCAAAAAAACGGCGAACAGCCTCGAGCGGAAATCTCATTTTTCGGTTCTTGTATCCCGATAGTCTGATCGTGATTTTGACCGAACGACCCGTCCGATGGCTCGACCCGGTTTTCACCGCCTCATCCGCTATCGCGAATTTAATCGAAGTCCGATGAACAAATAGATGCGTAGAGCGGTTCCATCCTGCATCTACCGTGCAAATATTTGATCGAGTTACCGGTGAGAATGCTCGGCAATCACGGACCAGACTTGTTGCAGCGTTGCCTGATAAGGCTGGTAATGGATCGCCTGCCGTCGAAATAACGCTGCTTTTGGAATTCGCACGAGACGGTGATTCGGTCAGGCGGTTGGATTCGGTGACAGAATGATTGTTTCTCGTTTCTATGTAGATACACACGGAGAAAGGCGCGGGTTTCGATAGCTGCTCACAGCTCTGACTTGGCTGAATGAGTTCACCTTATTCGGGCAAAGAATGCGAGTCGTTTGTGTCCCCGCTGCAGCACTGACCATGGACAAGGCGAGGCGACAGCGGCGCCAGCCAAAGCCATCCTTTCTTCGATCGCGACGAAAATAAAACAAGAGTAAAGACTTCCGCCAATATCTTCGCCCCTTTTTCTCATTGTCGATTCCCGTTTCCGAGGCCTCGGAACTCTTTATGGATGAGGGGGATATTCACGGTTCGAGGATTCCGATGGCAGAGGTAAACTGACGTTCGGGAGTGTTAACATACCTTTCAAATTACGTGCATGCTTTACGTTTACTTCAACACAGCCCAATATTTGTGTTTGTTCAACCCGCCGTCCCGCCGTGACGTCTCGGTCCAAAATTAAGCCCCGCGCCTCGCTGCGTAAAACACTCGCTCGAGTCACCGTGTACGTATTTACGTTTACAAACTAGGAGAAACTCGGTGGTTTGTCAAACAAACTAAAGGTATAGACCTTCGCCCGCTTACCAATCCCTCGAATAAAACCATCGACCGTGAAATTGTTTATTGAATCAGCTCTGGAAAATTACTGGAAACCTTTACGATACGTTTTGCAGTCCGAAGCGTCGTGTATGCACAGACACACACACACACACACACATAGACCACGTGGACTTTATTAAAGTTTTCTGATTTACTCTCAATTTTTCCGATTCACAGACGTTTACCTAAATTTTTCACCCCACGGTATGTTTATCGAATTTGAGGATGGCGCAAGTATTACTTTCCTCTGAAACGTTTGTCAGAAATTTATACGATGATTTGATATTGAAGTTTTTTTTTTTGAAATAACCAATTACGTTATCGATAATTTATTATTCCCACTTCTGTTAAAATTTGTTTTAATGAAATTTCGTGGTTCTTTGAATGTTTCCATGAATTATTCCAACAACATATCAAATCTTTCCACTTACATTTCAATGAATATTTACCACCAAAATAGAGTTTTCATTTTTTATTCATGATATTCGAAAGTGTACAATACGAATGCTCATGGTATAGATTGAGTTATATTCCATAGTTTATCCGTTTTCATTGAATCCGCAGACAGTTTCAAAGTATACAGCACATCTAGCCTAAAGTTCATTAAATTTCAATTCAAGTTGTGTGTGCACTCTAATAAACTGGTCAATTTATAACCCATGCATAATTTGCCTGCGGGCTATGACGAATAAAAATTGATATTACCATGCCGCATCAGCGTTATGAGCATCCCATCCAGAGTTACGTCTATCATCAATCGACGCGCCAATCGTTACGATCATGCATATAATCCACCTCTGTACATATATGTATATGCATACGGGTATACGTATACGTATACCTACAATATTATCACTTCTCCCAGGAGGCGATGTTCGCACGCTGATCAGCTGTGGACTATCGGTTATCGCGAAATTCCGATTGGCGAGTCGCACGTGGGTGCCGCGAGAGTTCCTGCACGGCGTCATGGACCAGCTCCCGTTGCATATGCGTGCTCCGTGTGCTCTCTCATGATTACTGGCCCAACGCTCGATCCCGGTTCTGAGCACCGCTGGGTTCGACGGGGACCCGGTGCCACGCTTCGGGGCCCGTTCGAGTCCCGTCTTTGCCGCGTTGGCGCACAAACTAACGAAGAGAAGCGAAGAGAAGTGAAGAGAAGAGAAGAGAAGAGAAAAGACGAGGCGAAGGAGCGAGTCGCCGCAGCCTCCGCAGCTCGCGCTAGCATTTCTCTCCGAGGCGCGCGCGCGATCGGTACGTTTTAAACGCTGGGAAGAACGGATCTGTTTTTACTCGAGACCGGTAGTCGTGGACATATATAACCAGGAAGAGGAGCTGGGTCCAGCCGCAGGATCAGTCGTGTTCTAGATACTGAAGCACGTGGACGAGAGAACAGCAAGCAAGTAACCGAGCGGTAACACTCACAGTCAGTCGTCTCCCAAAAACTTGTCGCTTTTACGTGATTTGATGGGAATTCCGTTTTCACATATGAAAACAACCCTGTAACCATTTTTCTGTCAACTTTCATTCGGGCAATCAGTTTCTGGCCGATTCTTCTACCGACTTGTTGTCTCAGCTTGAGAAGCACTGTCGCGCGAATTGCCTTTTGGCGAGTAAGGATCGAACCCTTACAGCTGCAGTGTGTTGTTTCATTATCTCGTAAAATCCATCGTGTCCGCGATGGCAGTATAATGGTGTGAGAAAAAAATATCACCGAGATCACCGACGACGCCGAGGAAAGCAAAGACTTCAAATTGGGAGATATACGAAAAAGGTAGGCGAAGCAATAATGACAATTCTTAATGCACGTGAAATAATATCGCGTGACACTGTGTTGTCGGAAATGCGGGAACGACGGTTTTGCAAATCGAATATTTGCAAATTTTTGAAATCCTTCATGTGCTGGTTTGTTTAGTTTCGTCAATTAAAGATGAATTAAACTGTCCCGCTGTTATCGCGCCCGTAGTTGGATAAAATGTGAGTCGAACAACCTACTCGCTAAATATGAATCAGTTATAAGTATAGGTACCTGAAAAACAGTGAAATATCAGTGAAAAGTCATTGAATCATCGGTGTATTTTCCAGTGCTATATTTAAAACTGGAAATCAGTGAATAAGTTTCAATCATTAAAATTTCGAGAGTAGAGCTCCGAATCACGAGACTTCCGTAAATCGTGCACGATTTTCCCGTTTCATTCATATACTTATAACTCTTCAATTTTCGCCTCGTGACATCTCGATAATTGGCTGTCAGGTCCGAAGAGTTACTACGACGAGTGTGCATATGTGCCATTCCATCCTATGTGCAATTTAACCGTGCAGACGGAAAACAATGCCGCGGTAAAATCCGACCAGCGTTCCCGTCCCGATCTGACGAATCTCTCCTGCAGATGCAGATATGGGCGGGAAACAATAAACCGTTTTGCGCTTGTCAAACACAAATATGTACAAAGGTTGGAGGGGGAGGGGGGGGGGGGGGGGGGGCGAGGGCTAAGCACACACACCAGGAACGAAAGTCAACTCGACCATCGCCTCCCGTTTTCAAGCTGCAGTTTCAATTTATTTACGTTCTTGTAATCGCTTAAATAGACGCCCGGGGCTGTTAATCCCGCTCTTTTCATCATTCGGCACTGCTTGAACGGCGACGCCTCGCCTGCTCGTTTGTTGACTGCTTCGAGTTCCGCAATCAGAGGCTGCGCATCTCGGAGATCGGGCCCAGCTTCTTCCAGGTTCGAATATCACCGGTGAAATGGCACGTCAAATTATTCAAATTAACTGCACTTTGCTGACGAGGAAATCTACTCGATCACGGCGTCACTCGAGAACCGCGCTGACATAATTAATGTCAATGAATCGCAAAAGAGAAGCGAAGCTTTCATCACGTTGGATTTTCGGATCATTTCTGAATCCTCGTGCAGAAACGATCCGCGATTACGAAAATATTTAAAGCCAGTCAGGGCTTTCGCAGCGATAAAAATTGCTGAAATATCTAACAGCCAATCGTCCGAGGATTGGTGAGAATTTTCAAATCTCCTCCATCTACGTTCCAGATATTCTTTTCCCACCGATTCAACACTCGCGGCTCTTCACAAACTGTTTACCATGCGACTAGACGCTAATGAATGCACGCACACGCGATGCTTTCTTTATGTTCGTGCGGGATCACGCCGCAAACGGGCTTAACGGGGAATCCTAGGTACAGCTTTTGTGGATCAATTTCATTCATGCCCTACAATTCGACCAGCTATTCATGCATACCTTTACGTGTCTGAGAGAAAGAGGAAAACCACTTACGGATTTCGAGACTACACCCTGCTGCACCATTCGTCGTCACTTGTGCGATGGATTCCAATGAAGAGATTCAACCTCGGTATATGCCGTGTTTTCACCACGACGTCAGGAATTCGAAGAACGTTTTCGGCGTCGTAATTAATTTGGAATTCTTGGGACAGTTATAAGGTTGTTACTATCATTCTTAGTATTGTGTACCCTGAACTATTTCTCCAAAGGGACTCCAATTTTCGGAGCAGGTACGAATAATGAGAAATTTTCCAAACTACTATCTCCAAATTGAAGCAAATGGAAACAGGTCAATTTCATATTATTTTTCAGCTTTATGTAAATTATACGTGGAATAAAAATATTTCGAAGAATTCCTTATTGATTCTGTTATACCAACATGACCCGCAGGCTACGATATCCCGAAAACCTTGGCATCGATTAGACTTAAATTAGTTTGGGAACGAGACATCCATTTGAAGATTAAAAGGTTCGTTTCACGATTAAAAAGTGTTCGCAGTGGAATTCTACTGTTTGAATACTATTCCATAAATACTGTTTAAATACTTCCCTCTCTGTTGTGTCCCGCACGACACTTTAGTGGAGTGGAGGTATTTAATTAAAGATCAATTGTTCTAGTATTGTTTTTAGAACCTAACTATTTATTTACACGTTCATATGAGATGTTTATAAGATATATTGAAAATTCGTTGACTAGACAGTTAGTTAAAATCAGATATTTGACTGGTATTTGAAACGGTTAGGTACATATTTGTTGCTTGAGGTCTTGATAGGACTGTCGGTGGTTTGATGTCTCGATGAGAACTGTCTCGTTTTGAAGAAATAGAAGAAGGTGAATATGAAGGAGTTTCAATAAAATGTGGAGGGTGTAGGAGTTTACTGATTCGTCAACTTTTCCTATTACTTGATCATTGCAATTGGTGGGAATCCAGGATTGGTCAAGAAATTGCACCGGAAGTCTTGGTTGTAAGAATGGAAATTTTATATGTAGGGGGAAAGTAGGAGCATGCAGGTACGACCTGTGCTTGAACAATACGCGATCCTTCGGGACTTTCGCGTACCTGCTGTCCGGACAGGCCAGCATCCATATCTGACAGCCAACTTAATATTGATAATTGGTAAAAACCCAGGAGTAATAAAGTAAGGAAAACCCGCGCTGGAAGTTCCGTACGACGCTTAGACGGTTCATTCATTGCTCGATATTAAGTTTATCGTTTAGGGTCGCATTTCCTTCAGCGCGTTTTTTTATTGCCAAATGTGGGACTCTTGACTTTTTCGGACAGCTCGATACAGCTTGGGAACCACCGTCCAAGAAAATCCCAGGCGTATAAGAATATGTGGATTCAAAATTGAAGAATAGGCTAATTATGTCAATTAAATTGTGTTGATACGCAACACTCTCTTTCTCTCTCTCCTTTCTCTTCAGTATAATACGAGAAACGATTATAATCGTTGCGTAATGACCAAACTTTTCATGCATCAATTTCGTCATAAGTTTGAGAAGAAGAACCACAGAAGAGCCTTAAGAAATTGAAAAAATGAGTAAAAAGTATGGTGACCATTCATTTTGAGTCGTTATCGCCGTTCTATCTGATGGTAGCATCAACTTTAGTCGTAGGTATAATCATCCGGCAGGATTCAGACCCGAAGAAACGTTATCTGCGGTAGTTAATCAGGAATTCCTGTCACAATTATAATATAATTATTACACACACGAAACTATTCATCCCTTCAATTGCACAGCCCCATGCCGAGCTTTGATTACCATAGAAAGCAAAGTAGCTACTCCAACGTTTTCCCACCAAGATCCCACGCTCGATTTGCGCACTGAGTTTACAGTTTGAAAATTTTTTCAAAATTTGCAGAACAATTCCTCCCCGATTCCGCCGCGAAAACGCTGTTTGCAATTAGCTCAAATTATGTGCAAGCCGAACACGATAGCCTTTGACTGCAGCGTCAGCCTGCATTCAGGCATCACCGTATCACGTAAATTGAACTTACCTACAGTTTAACGTAGCATCACGATAACCCCAGTTTTACCAATCAGTTCTTTGAGTCTAAAAACTGATGGCGAAATTGGGGAAACAATTTTAATGAGGCGTGGGCTGAATACCCGAATCATTGAAACTGATAAACTGAAGCTCAATACTCCGACGGATTCTGATTCGATTATGAAAGATTTGCGCAATACTTCAAGAAGAATACTAGTTTCGAAAGTTAGTTTAAAATCTACATATCATTTGTTAATCTGAATTTTTAAGAAGAAAAATTATAAACTGCCTGCACCTAAATTTTTCAACAAATTTTTTGCCTTGTCAGAGACGCGGAGCCATCCAAGAAGGCTGATGTGAAAATAAAAGGTAGACAGAGAATGGTAACGTTTTTTTGACGACGACCGGTAGCATTCTATAGGTCAGTGATGCCATCCAAGTTTCCCAGCAACGCCCGGGTCGTACGCCCACCTTTCAACGGGTGTTAAGGTTGTTTTTTTTTTCAACGCCCCGCCGCTGCATAGCTAGTCTATTTACATCGATAAATTGCCTCTCCATTTTCTCATTCTATTTTCTATTTACACACGTATTCACGTGCTGGCGATAGAGCTACGTGACGCTGGTACATGCATTGCAGGTCAAAAGATATACGAGTTATCGGGACGATACGTCATCCTGATGTTGGATATAACGACCAAAGGAGAGTCGAATAATTATTTTAGTTGTTCCGAATCCTCAATCGGATGCAGTAAAGAAAAAGGATCTTATTCTTCAGACATTTTGTGCAGACGAGCGAGCTAAGATTCAGTCAGTGACAGAGAATTGCAAAAGTTTGATGCGTTCGTGGGAAAATTATTTTAACTCTGGCTCGAAATTGGGAATCTAATTATGAGATAATAGATGATACGTAACACTGTACTTATCGTTTTCGAGAAATTTCTGCGCTCTTTATCGGCATTCTTTGATGACTTGGACAGAAATCATTATCTACTGTATACGTATAAGCCAGAATATTTCTTGGCAAAGCGGGTGTTTAGAGAATCGGCGCCAAGATGATTCGAGTGCAGCCAGGGATTTTTTACGACTGCATGGTGAATAGAAATAAGAGATATAAAAAAGTGGCAGCAGCCGTATAAAATGGAAAATCTAAATACTGGGACGGAACGCATAATCGGGCGCAATAAATACATCGCGTGCGCACTTTTCTGCCTCGACGAACCGCCAGACGTGGCCTAATTCCTGCGGTCATCACTCGCCAACTGCGTTGCACTAGATGAAATGGTTTACCCTACGCTGTATATGCAAGCGTGTCGAAACGCCTAAACAAGCCCGTCGTCATCGGCCAATTAATTTCGCCGGTTTTACAGAGTATGTATTTCGAGATTATACACTCATACCTACACCCTCGTAGGCATACGCGCGTTACGCACGCCCGAATATTTCCATACCTCGTCACTGCAAAGGCAAGGATCAATTGAACTAACTGAATCATCGTCGTACACTCGAAACCGAAAATTGAAATGAATGACTTTGCCCAATTGCTGTTACGATTCATGGAAAACCCGAGTGAATATGCAGTTGTTTGCGCAAGCACTCGACTCAATGCAATTGCTACAGAAAGACTCATCGTCAATGTCAGGTCAGCATGGCCACGAAATTCTGCGATACGATTTTGCGAGGGCAATTGATACGTCCGGTCCGCCGGCTATTCATCCGGTGGAAATTGGAGTGAGTTTTCGATTACGCCAATGATTGACCGCGACGGTTGCAGTCCCGATTGCATCGGTATAGGTAGGTACAAATTTCTCTCGATGAAATCTCGCTAATTGGATTTCCTACGACGTCCAACTCTGAACCGTCGTTCTTCGCACACTTGCCCACCTGCCGATCTGTAATACCTACAATTAACCGGCTGGCGCCAGTCTTTCAGCCAGGCGTCGCCGAAGTAATGAGACGCTGTAATGAAATCCGCAAATCGTAGTGAGACAACCACTGTTATCCGGGCAGAGTCTTGTTATAAATATAATGAAATTATCATTCTTTTTTCTTTCAACACGCATTTTATGTTGCGAGTTGTTTTGCGCTTGCTTTTGAAATTAGGTGTCGGTTCGATAACGAGGTATAATCAGTTTCGAGAATCTTACTCATCTGGCTTAAGGGGGTGCTCTGGTCGATTTCGAAGTTCACGTATATATCTATAGATATCGAAGTTCACGTCTATACGAAATTTTAAAGAAAAACACTCCAATTCATTTTCATTTGACGTAGAAATAAAAAAATGGCACAGATTATACGAAATCGCAATAGTAAATTTAGAATTCATGCAATTTCTTTATTTCTCCGTCAATTGAAAATCCATCTCGACGCTCGTTTTGAACAAACGTATTATCGCATTCGGATAGCTGATTAGTACCGCGCAGCTGAATGTCTTCTAATTTTTTCCTCCAGACCAATTTCCTTTTAAAACTTCTCAGAATTCTTTTGCTCGCACCATATCGCGTGAGTGTATAAACAATTTCTGCGTGTGAAATTCGGTCCATGCGTCATTCGCAATCGTTTCGATGCCACGCAACTCTGATAACGCTGACTTTTAATTGCCCGTCGTTGAATAACCAGTGCGTCACTTTTCTTAGAAGGATGATTACAAGCTTTTATAATTCTCTGATACGACTGTAATTTCTTCGTCCACGTTGTGGCATGCAAAACATTTGATTGTGCAAGAAACTTAATTAATACTGTTGTCAATTCGTCACGTTATTCAAGGCCCGTGGTGCTCGAACGATAATCATTCTGAAGGATTGTAAAATTTCACGGGCTGAATAAAAAATGGTGCAACCCGCGGTTTATAAACATAAGGGCCGTGGATTCGGTTAATTCGATTATTTTCGCTCCTCCCGACGGACGTCTGGCTGTGAATTGACCCAAAAAGTGAACGATCTGCCTGCAGAGCTTCAAATGCTACGTACACAATCGTATATCTGCGTAAAACTGTATCGACGAATCACACACGCCCAGCCGTTTAGGCAACGAGATCACAAACACGCTTAAGGGTGTTAGGCTATACATTCTCAACAAAAAGTGAGTCTCATCGACAATGTTGAATACTTTATCATGAGATAAAAGTCGGAAAAAAATTAACCATAATAAAGACGATAAGAAAATCAAATTTGGATAATAATAATGCCCAAAAGTTATCAATACATTGTTTGAACGAAAGACTGTTCAACAAATTTTCAGGGTACGTTTTCTTGTCATGGGAAATGAATTCGTTGATTTTTCTGCATACACATGAATTTAAAAAAAAATTTATTCATTATTCTGAAATTTACGTTTTCGAAAATTTGTGAAAGCTGTATTTACGAAACTATTCGTTCAATGGCCCGGAAACTTTTTATTTATAACATACAATATTCTCAGAAAAACGTATCCAAAATTCACAATTTATCTTACATTTTTCAAAACTCAAAATTTTTAAAAACAAAATAATATGAAATTCATGTGTATTCAGAAAAATCAACGAATTTATTTCACATACAAATAAAACATTTCCTAAAAATTTGTTAAGCAGTGTTTTATTTAAACAATTTATTGATAACTTTTGGGCATTATTGTTATTCGAATTTAATTTTTTTACCATCTTTACTGTGGTTGATTTTTTTTCGTACAATTTTTATCTTATCATAAAGTATTTAATATTCTTGACGGGTTTCACTTTTGGTTCAGAATGTATAGCCAATACATCCTAATCGTGCAACGATAATTCGTCGTTTATTCATCGCACGCCGAGTGAGCGAGCAGATCTGGCTGTAACGTTATTGTTTAGTTCGAACCGGAAGCAATCCAATCAACTACTAGCGAGGAGGAGGAGGAGGAGGAAGAGGAAGGCTGGTGGACCATTCGAACACGATGGACGCCCCACGCCGCAGAAGGCTCTACATGAAACGATTTAGTACCTATCACGCAGCGTGGCGCACGCGTGTCGCCGATCGAAGATAGCTTCCATGTCCCTGAGATTTACGCCCCGAACTAATTGGAATTGGATTTACTAGTGCGCTAACAGACGGCTCCAGGCATCCCCCTCGGGGCGGGGAGGGAGGGGAAGGAAGGGAGGAAGGGAGGAAGGGTGTGGGAGAGATCTCTCTCGGCAGATCTCGTCGAAGAAGACCTCGAGATGGATCTTGACTTACGCACTTACATGCTGTAAATACATGCGACATGCTTTGACGCGCAAACCCGCGAGTGGATCGGAGCAATTACGTAATTTGTTACAACGGGCTTCGCTGATCGACTGAAGATCGTTGTTCCACCTCCATGAATTCGAGTTTCGGTCCACCATATAATATCATGCGAATTATTTTCATAAGTTTATTTGCCGTCATATAATGTTGTAGACGTCGTTTCGAAGACTAACCAAAGTGTCTTGGAACGAAAATTTTCCAGTATCTCAAATTGTAATCTGAAATGAAGCTATTTATTTGTCTGACCATTCCTGTCCGACTATCGCGATAATGACGATCACCGATCTGAAATGTTTTTCCGAAGACCTGAAATTTCTAATCTGGGAAGACGAGTTTTTTAGAAAATAATTACAATGTTGTTACCGCAACTGCTGCAACAGCTACATTTGTTAAAGTCGTAACAACTCGTACCGATCCTCATTTTGTACTGCGGAACTACGATACGAATGGCTATGTATAGTTTCATACACGCTTATCGGCGTCACTCGATACCGATTATTGTCAGGGTCTCGCGGTGCCCGTTGCAGTGCTGCCCAGTTTACGAGGCAGTCGTTTACGTTTTGTCGGACGATACATTATGTGCCGTATAAAAGGAAATAGGTCTTTCTAATCTCCAGATCATGGCTACGATTCACCAAGTTTTATGACAATCGTGACAAACATTACCTTCTCTCACTCCCTGCTAGTCGTGACGATCCCTTGCAACTCAATGGCTGATGTGAATCTACAATCTATGATATGAGAAAAGTAGCCATTTTATCAGGGATTTCAAGAAAAAACTGTAGACCAAGAGAAGATTACGACTCTGAAAAAAATTCAGTCAAAATACCTAACAGCAGTCGTGTGAAATTCAATACCACGGATCGCTCTGTGCCAGAAATTGGAAACTTTTCTATGTAGCACCGATGCAAGTTTACCCCGCAACTTCCGAACGGGAAACATATTGCAGCAAACGTGTGGATTGATACGGGTAGGTATGGAAATATGGAGAGCGTAGTCACACCGCTTTGCAGTTGTCACAACGTGTCTAGAAAGTTTCAGAATCTAGATATTTTCATGTAGGTAGATGGGTGTCGCCATCTTGAAAGAAATAACTCATACACGAGATCTGAGACCCATTCGAGCAGTCTGACATCAAGCTTACATTATTACCCTAGAACTTGGCATGTGCATTTGCTTCTAAACTTCGATATTTTTGAAACCCGATGACGATTCCTTCGCGCAGCTTTTTTCCTAACAATCCCTTCAGTCCCGCAGCCTTCGCTGCTCGATCATCTGAAGTAGTGCAGTCAGGTAGTGCAATCGCTACCTGAGACTGCACTGTCTCGGCGATCGATCCGAAGATACGGATCTGGCCGTTTATCACTTCGACGCTTTACAATCGCTGCAGCCTGTTTCAACGATTACCAATGCATTGCTTTCAAGCATACACCGACAACTGGAATGCGGAATTTTCACACTTGCTGCAAAGTACGAAGCGATTTAAATCACTGCAGCCTGCATTACGTTTTGACATATTGAATGAGGATCCAGTCACTGAATACTGGAAGTATAATTTTTTTCTCTGATACTGGCAGGCAAACTAGCGCAAATGATGATTAATCGTTGCCCTGTGATATAGAGAATGCGAATTCAATAACTTCGAGCTCTCATAAATGCAAGCAATGGTGTGAACACATTTAGGAGCCGTGTATATAGACGATGATACTGGAACTTGTGAACCGCGCCAGACAACCATGGCAAAAAACCGGCGCAATCTACTTTCTTTCTCGAGGAAAGTTATATTCTCCGAGTATAATTATCGTAAAAGCCATTAGCTGATTGTAATTTCTCAACCGGAAACTGCGGGAATACGTTATATCAAATTTTCGAGTATATACATATATATATATATATATATATACATGTAAAATGTTCTGATCTAACAGCAGACGGGTGTTTTTATTAATTATCGCGATAGTGATATAAAATATTCACACGATTACTACCGTACTGCAGAAGTACGACAGTTTCGAATGTGCTGCATGCACGTTTTTTCAGTCTCCATTTTCTTCTACCCAGCACGATTCTCCGACTGAAGCGCATAACTGCGTTGAGCGGAAATGCAATAACCGCTGATTCGAGTAATCTTAGACTAAGTATCCAAGGAATTTCGATTCCAACGTGGATAATTTACAGGATCGCTTCACCGCCAACAAGTGATTAAATAAATAAGAAATCGTTATTATACAAAAAGTTATCGCTGTCAAAGTCATGCGCGATGTTGTCGTTGGCCACATACGTTATTACACTCCACGACCAACCATCCACACACGCGGCTTTCTCTGACGTCGTGGTATAACCGCATCATTTATTTATGTGGGATGCGAGCCGCAGCGAAGGCAGAATGGTCCCTCGCTTAATATTGGGGGAAGAAAGTCGAGAAAATGAAGAGAAGAAATTTATTTTATACCCGTGGTTTTCACGGAACGTTTCCAGCGCGGCATTGAAAGGGACGAAAAGAATGGATCCAAAATATGTGGTCAGAACCTCCCACGCTATCACCCTACGTATCCACGTGTATGAACTAGGTGACGTTTATCGCTGTACCATACACCCGATCATCCGCGTAATAAAGACATATTATCTACCCCAACGCAGCCACTTTTATCCGTAAGTAGATTTTTAAATGCACAGATATCTTTCGTCGATACGAACCTATGATTGTTTTTCCTATTAAAAAAATTAAACTTCACGAAAAAGTTAGCAATTTATTATATAGCTGCTCGTACGCGGTATTTATGAAGTATTCACTTGCTCACTTTTCACGCTGTTAACCATTACGCTAATTCTACGTAGTATTTTCTTTGCGGGCTACCAGCTGGTGATCTCACTGATCTTGTTTTTCAATCTTCTTCTTTTTACTGTGAAACCGTATGTGTCGAACTGCGTGAGACAGCCTGACGCTATCGCTTTACCAGAGAATACAAATCACCGCCGTATATAATAGAGCTTGAGATCTAACTTTGCAGAATCTGATCGCAGACCGCGATATAATAATTCTGACAAAAAGCTGGTAAAAACGGATTCAACAGGAGGTATCGACGGCAATGAACGTTGCAGCGAGAGTCGCGAGTTAAGTGACATTTGTCAAAGAGAGGGGCAAACTTTCGTTAAGCTGGAGGATGAAACTGGTTTAGCATACCAGTCTTGGCGCTTGTCGACTTCTTCACGCCCGCTAAATGACAGGAATTAAGAAAAGTTTTGAAAACTTGTATAAACGGGGTGAAGGGGTGCCGGTGCAGGGATGGCGATATGCTAACTATCTGGAAAAAGTTCCGGAACATCTCAGCCGAGTTAATAAGCCTAATTTAATTGCATTGGCTCAAACTTTTCCCCGCAGCAGCTCGACGTCGAGGGTGCGGAACAAAGTCCGTTTTCTATTGTCACGAGCAAACACGAAATTATAAAGCACTGAGGTCAGGCGATCCGTTTAATCCTGGAAAATTTTACGTCTCCTTAAAATTGGGGTGAACGAAAGAAAGATCGAAAATTAAATCCCGACGTAACGTCGAAAGTTCCGTCACCTTCTAATTATCGGTGAAAGATTTATATACCTATAAAAAGTCTAATTAATTAGCTGACAACGAGCCCTTTATCGAGCTATACGTCCCACCCATCGAGAAGGACGAACCCCATTTTTCACCTGTCCCCAAAACTCACGCGATACTGGTGATCGTTCTGCGTGTAGCGCGAGCTTCGGTTTTTCTTTACGGTGAACGTCCGACCAGTGAGCTAAATGATTAGAGACTCTCGATCCCTCTGCCACAGCTGGGGCTTTTTTTAAGCTTTTTTTATACCAGGATACAAATCTGTCCGTGTTTTCGGTACAAATGATCGCAACCCCGGCAAAATGACTTGTCAAAGACAAACGAAATTGTTATAATTTTTATTAAACCGTTCTTAATCAATGAAGAAATATTTGTAATTTCGTTTTTTTAATACAAGTGAAAAATTGAATGTGATATAGAGTATTGAAAAGAAACTAAAAATGTAGCTTGAAGTTCGAACCGGATTTGACGTTTCATTTGGCAACAAATTCAGCACCACCAATCGCCTGATCTTAATTATGAAAGAAACTTTTCGATACTTGGTTGCAATTATCCGCCTCATATTAGTAAAAAATTTTCTCACGAATATAAAAGAATAGCTTAGCTATTTAAATTGATCGAAACGTGGCGTACCTCGAAAATCCTTGAGGTAGGTGATCCATCATAGATTCCGTGCAGCGGTGTCTGCGTCAAGTTGAATTTGCGGCCGAGAATGCCTTACGCAACGTATCTTTAGCCATGGGCATGGATCGTGGCTGCTAGAGTAACGGCTGTACTATACATACATACATATATAGCCGCATTTACGTGATCTGGATAGCGTACGTAGTACGATGGGAATTTATCAACTGCCTCTAGGCGGTTATACGCCTCGACGCTGACTCAGCGGGCAGCTATCTCATTCACCGCAGAAAGAGGCGAGATTTCGCGAGATCGTCCCGATGCTTGGCTAATCTTTATTTCTGTCCACACTACGCTTCAGGCGAGCTTCGTCATGTGACGCGTTGTTGACGGGTGAAAAGAACAATAAGAATGATTATATTAGGTAATGAATGATTATAGTATTACAATGAATACTCTATAAAAATCTGAACGTGCACAAGATTTGCATATCACTCGAGTGACACATTCGCAGAAGTTTGCACTTCGCGAGGAAACAGCTTACAATCAGATGAATACCGTCAACGTTGATTTTTCCGTTGAACGGCGTGTGATTGATTTAAGGAATCGAATCGAGCCTGAATATCGCGAATCAGCGACGGATTTAGAAACACGCGTCTCGATAGATTTCGAGAAACGCCCTCACAGGCTGTGGCTAATTATAGTAATGAATTACGATGCTCATTATAAATCGGACGCGTCCTGATACACAGGCGGGGAAGAGAAATCATTTCACTTCCTATCCAGGGAGTTTCTTTGGCACTCTGCCTCGCGCCTCTTATAGACTGGCCGAGTGGGTGGTCCACGTCTTCTAGATTTTATGGTAATTTGCGAATCGATCTATCGATCGACTACAGTGAGGTTCATATCTGATTGCATCGCTACTTGAACGCTGATGTAACGAAAGTCGAATTAGCTTATAGGTTGGCGTTTTTTTCCGAAGATTTAATTTCAGTTTCAGAGACGAATCAGAGCCGTGCTGCATCCTGCACTAGCCATGCACTTTTCCCTTAATCGGTATTACGCTGAACTGGTTTGTGACGTCTTTGTTTATCGCAGATCGGTGACGCTGTTTTGCGGAGTCACCGCAACGCCGGTTGAACGAACTTGGCAGACTTCTTTTTATCTACTAGAAGACTGTCAGGGTCACGGCACTGACGTAACGTCCGATATTAGACTCTCTTTAATTTATTAATATTTATGAAAACTGTACTAAATTCAACCCACGCGTAGTTTTAGTCCGACAACGAAAGTCAGTTTGCGAGTAGATCTATCTATTGCTGACTGAGCTTGATCCACGCTAAATATAGGGTTACAGAATTGAAATTCATTACCGATTTGGATGCACAGTTGAACGCTGCTGAATAAATATTATTAGACCTTACACAAGGACAATGGGGGAATTCCAGAGCCATGGTATCGTGACCCTCGGAGATAACATAATAGATTTATCAACATCTGTTCAGAAGATCGATACTTCTGAGGAAATTTTTGCTGACCATGAAAGTTATATGTGACACGATATTGCGGAGAAGTACAAACATTCATTATTAATTTATTTTTCTTCCCTCATGCTGGGTTTTCCAAAGAAACTCTCTTGATTATTTATTACTACAAACTAATTATTTATCCGCGCAAAACCATCTGTTCCAATGGAATATTATAAATTTCTTGCCATTCTGACCACTCTACCTTTAATCTTATCTCGATTGGCTTCCTCGTTTATATGAATTACCACAACTGCAAATAATTATTGTGTTACTTGAATAAGATTGAATTTCAATCCTGAAGCTTTACAATGTAGCGAAGATAGAAAAGGTTGAATTTACTGTTAAACGGTGAATATCCACATCTCGACAGCCTATAATTCAGAGCGAGTGACGCAAGAACCGACCGAAGTCTGCGTAATGAAATGCGAGTTTAATCCGTACTTCATCCGTGAAACAAGGATCATTTGCCGCTCGATATTCCCTCAGATTGATTGATCCGCAGTGCATATAACTGCAGCAGATCCGCTGCGCATCGAGCGTGCATCGAGAATTAATCAAGCTCCAGGTCCAGAAGCTAATTGCCGCGAAGTGAAAAAATCTGTCACCGATGGCGAGGATGTAAATTAGTGACAAAGTGTAGGCGGTATTAAAATAGTGGTCGGTGGTATGCAGTTTTAATTAGTCAGGTCATCAAAGTGGCTTATCGTCAAATCGCTGCGTCGGAATTTGGGCCCAGCGGTGCTGCTTCAAACCCGTCGGTATCCACGCGCAGTATATCGGCAGTAAAGATTAGCCCAAAGTTTAAACTAGATAAGTTCGAAAGTATTCCGATATTCCGGTTGCGCGAGATACCTATATACATATAAAAACGAATCAACCATATCTCCGTTGACGATATTCGTCCTGCGGTAATTCCGCCCTAAAAATAAGCGGTCTTGTCCATTTCGATTGGAAGTTCTTTAGCGATAAGCTCGTGATTAGTGACGGTCTTACGTTTGGTCGAAAAAATTCAGTCCCCGCGAAACGCGTCGGGTTGCATAAGCGTCGAATCCAGCGAAAGCACACCCGAGTGAGTCAGCGGCGAGCTTTCGTGGCGCTTGCAACCGAGATGCGTTCATCGGTGATCCGGCGTCGCGATGCTGTGCGCGCCTCGAAGACGCCCGGTGTTTATGTATATTTGCATACACGAAGAAGCGAATCGTGTGTGAGCTCACGGTCTGCCGTGCGCTGCGGTCCGTATAATAGGGGATATGCGATGGAAGTGGAGCAGTCTCGCCGTGCAAGCCACGCGTCTCCGAGTGTCCGAACTACTCCCGCGATACGTCCGACCGAACCGGTGACAAGTATTGTACGTACCAGGTGTAATACCTAAGCCTTCGAATTTTCCGCAGCTTCGAGTGAATTCGCCGATTCTCCGCGAAAGTGCCGCGAAACAGTGTCAACGGATCAATTTCTGCTTTTCAGTTATTTCGTTTTACTTCTATTTTTACTGCCTTTTGGGAAAACACATAAGAAAGGTTCGTTGCTGTTTCGTATTATACGTATTGTTACATGTAATTACACTTAGAATTTCCAGTTTACCTTCAAGGTCGGTAGGTACTACGTCTGTGCTACAGTAGCCGTGGTCCTTGATTTAATTTTATCTGTACGCCGATATTGGGTCACTTGTTCGATAGTTTTTCAAGGGGACATGCTCTGATCGCTGCCCAAAGTTTATCGTTTTATTCGTTTTAAGCAGGCCCTGCGTATATTTTTATTTTATACAGTAACGTGTTACTTATAGTATTGGACCAAGTATCGGGGGAAAAAAGTGGACAGAATTTTCTAATTTTTAAAAAATTTGGTAAAGCCGAGGAGAAGATGAAAACATACGTAAAGTACTGCATGTTTCTTAGGGGGTGAATTTAACCACTAGAAACAACATTTTAAACCCATCACCTTTCACTCCTGGCATAAATATGAAGTACTTGAAATACGAAAGGCACTTTTCTTGGAATTCATTGTATTGCTCTATCCTGTGCCACTTGCGAACTAAAGGCGATAGACCAAAAGATCTTTAACTAATTTAAAAACTTTGAAGCCTGAGGAAAAAGAGTATAGCTTTAAAAGGGTGTGTCTTATGTGCCTTATAGTTCGTACTTTGCATGAATTGAACGCAGCTTGTCGTCAAAAGCATGAGGATCGAATATCCCGCTCTGTTACGGAAAAAACAAATAAATTATCGATCATTTTATTATACCTTCGTCGATGAACAAGTTCTTGATCATTTGAAGGCGGAAAATGAAAAAAATTATGTCCCGATGTAAATTTTTCTCCAGCAGACAATGCAGACTGCATGCCACCTAAGATAGAGAAACTTTCTGCGAAGTATGTTGTACATATAAAAATCTTTTTGGCATGAATAAGCGGTGTTTTTACGGGCCATATTTGCGAAGCGATAGAAGCTGCTAATTGAATAATTACAACAATCATTCCGTCCAACCGAATGACGAAAATACCATTTTAGCAATTCAAATTTTGTGCAAATCAAACCGCGATGGTATTAATTTCTAGCTGTTTAATTATCACACGAAATAAACTGATGACGAAGCCGTGATTGGGAGGTGGAAAACATCATAAAAATACGGAAATAACTGCAAAGATATTTGATGAATATTCTGGCTGGTGTTCGTCTCTTTCGAAATTGAGATATAAAAAACCCGAGGAACTTTTAGTGCCTATATACGTTCAGAATTGAGTCAACCATCCATTTTCTAAAAGCATAAAAACCAAGGCGAGACTCGGTTCGTTTCACAACTCTCCCGCGAGTTCCCCAAGTAAAAGTTACCTCCGGTGAAATAACATCATCTCCAGAAAGTGACTCGTATCTGGTTGTCCAGGTTTGGTCCGGCAGTCCTTGTACATACAAGCCGTACACATACGGTGCAATCCCGCGTCGCACGAAGCGTTAAATCTTATCCGTCAGACGCGGTCAGCATTTTTTTTTTTATATAATGAGGAAATTTTCGGCTGATGAAATGAATGAAGAAATAGCGAGAGAGAAAAATTGAATGTAGACGATAAAATGAACGGATTAGTCGATATGCTGACCTATTACAAGGGTTGTAATGCAGTGCAAAGCGCCGCGATCTATTCTTATCGTGAAAAGGGATTCCGCGATCCGTAATTGAGTCGCGTGGAGAATTCGAGTCACGAGTGTGCAGGACGGTCTTCCATAATCCGCGATATCTCAATCAGTATCAGTTCCGACCGGTCTGAAATGCTTCCGGAATATCGGAATAACCGAGAAAGTTATTATAGCCGGGATAAGTTGTTTTTATCAATCTCGGAGGTCGGAGGCACGTCTGGATGTCCGGCGCCGAGATACGTGCGTCGAGAATGTTATAACATTCTCCTCGAGGGCGAGTCTCGATCCTTTATTCCGACGTCAAAAATCCCCCGCCTCTTATTCTCTCTCGCTCTTGCTCTCGCTTCGAACTCTTCCAAGACTCTGAATACCAAACTTGGCTGATGTTGAGCAATGCAGTCGTTTGATTTACGGCCTGTACGCCGACCTGGAATCAAGACTCCATGCCAGAGTGCAGGGATCGACGAACAGGAAACTCCCGGCTATCCGAAGGAACCGAAACTTGCAGACCGGACTGACGTGAGTTCTAAACTTCACTCGTAGCTCGCTGCACTCCTGTAAAGCATCGGCCAAATCCCATGGCTATTGGCGTCGTGAATACGTAATAGTATAAGCACAGAAACGAATCACCGCCAGCATCTGCACTGCACCGATAAAATTCTTCTACTTCAACCTGCGTCGAAAAACTAAAGTGATTTGTCGTCCGTGGATGCGAAAGAAAGTTTCATTTTTAACTATACCTACTTGCACTAAATGAAAAAAAAAAAAAAAAATCTATGACAACAGCAAAACGTTGCCAAAATTTTATCAGATATACGTTTTTTAGCGTGTAGCAAAAACTTTAGGCGTCAAAAAAAGTTCTCAATTTCACGATACAAACCGCAGGAGAACTCTGCGAACAGATTGAGAAAGTATTTTTTCTACCCCTGTATTGACACTCTTTTGTCCTTCCAGCTAAACGTACTTCATCCTGCACCGTGCAGTTGAGAAGCATGAGAGAGGAAATGAAATTTTGCACTAAAAGGGTGAACGCCAGACGTGCGCAGCGCAAAACGCGTGACTTTGACAATGAAAATCGGTCCGTAGTATTGCCCCATAAGCATTGGCGCAGAAGTTCCGTGATTCCCAGACAGTACCTTATAAGGTTTGTCGGTGCAGCCTGATGCTTATTAGACTCTTTCTTTATGCAGGAGCACCAATAGCAAGCAGTCGCTACTCGCAGCAGCAGCGCAGATATTCAATTAAACGATCACTTTGGAGCACAGAGTCTGGCGTGTGTTTACGTGGGTGATAATTAACTCCATTAATTAGTAACCCTGGAGCCTCCTGGCTCACGTCGAGCTTATGCAATGAAGCCATTGAATCTGCATCCGAAAGTCAACGCCTGCCTAGACGAGGCGCCTTTTTTATATTCGATAAAAATTCTTGGACTGCATCTTTGCATTTACTAAGTAAGCAGTAATTCGATCCCGTAGTGGCGAAGCTAAATCGTGATAAGATTTCTCAAAGGTTTCCTGTTTGCGGCCGCGGATGCTTGTTGTTGCTACTAATTTCTCTGCACTGCAGAATTGTGAATTTACTTCATTCTTATGACGGATTGTCACCACATCATTAATTAAGAACGTACATTTTTACCGGCTCAGAGTCCACGTTACAGAATCCGGAAGTTCAATTACTTGTTTTGACCGACTGTAATGCTTATCCGTTATACATCGGACATCAATGAGCTAGCGTATTTTTATATGTTGCAATTTCTACGTTTCCGGTCTCCTCTTGTCGCAAGATTCGGGAAACTACCAGGAAAAGTACTGTTTCGTCACTGATCCAGTTATCCTCGATGCTTTAGAAAATAAAATTTCGCAAATGGATCACTCAATGGAAAATCCTTATTGAGTTTCGTATACTCTGCAGTCCAAACGTACAAAATTGCTTAAGAATCGGGAATATTGTGAGGAAAGTGTAAAACGTCAATGTTTACGAATAAATGAATGAATCGCTCTTCATTGATAGAACTGTAGGAAAAAGTTAGTAGATCAGTTATTTCACTAATAAGCGATAACTTTAGTTGTTTGTTAACATAATCAGACAGTATCTTCATTTATCGATTATCGAGCCTGCTACGTCACACATACACGTATAACTTTCTTCAAAGAGGGTCGGTCTGCAGAAGGGTGGAAAAAAGGATGGTCGAGATTTCCGTCCGGATTAATTATCGGTTTTATCTTCAAGGCAAGTGAAGCGAAACCCCGCAGAGACGAGGGAAGAACGGTCTGCTGTACGAGCTAACCGGGGGTTGATTTTTGGGGTGTAATTTCTCAGCGATTATCCAGTACGACGCGAAGTCGGTGCTTTTTTGCCATCGACAAAACATTTGCTAGTCGTACACGTAGGTGTATATATGTATGTATAAATCACGCTTTCTATATATAGAATGACGTAATGATCAATCAGCACGCAACGAGAATACAATGACGCGTAGCGCGTATAAATAATGCATCTCACTGCGGTTTTGCAATTGTATTATATGCAGAGGGTTGTGATACGCAAGTTTGCGAGTCAATTATAGTTCGCTCGGATTTGCTACAGCGCGAGTTCTTATCTCCCCGCAACGTCACGCATTAAGGAATGCTCGGTTATAAAATTCGGAGTATTACCATAAGCGAATAAAGCGCACTGTATATATACACACGCACACACGCTCGCGCACATACGTTACGGATAGTGTGTAGTGTGCGTACCAAGATTGAATAACGTCACGTCGACTGTTGTAAAAGCGGAGCTTGCCTTTCATATAAATATACCCAATCTTATTCATCGTTTCAGTTAAGCTGTGACCGTCGCGGTCTTCTCATTGTCGTTCAAGTTCATCAGTCTGACATTCACGGACGACTTGATCCGAGTTTTGTGCCAACTGTTATTTTCGTGCAATAAAACTTTGACGGGACATTAGTCATTTCTATCGTGAGTACCTCGTATATTCGTTTAACGATTAAACATTTTAAATCCGTCACACTTTGTTACTTGACGAATGATTTTTCATCCGTTTAAAAAAATTTAGGGTAAACTAAAACGTACGAAATCAGATTCTGAATATTTTTGACAACATTCAGATATTGAAAATATAGAATAAGTGAAAAATATGTGTCATAGATGGAGAGTTATTTTCTTTAAGATTTTCAAATTTTTACCATTCTCATTTCTATTTGAAAACCTACCGATTTACGTGATCCATGGAAAGAAATTCATGGAAACATCGAGTACACGGGCCAGATAGCTTACGTCCAAATCATTTCCCAATTCAATTTTGAAAAAATAACTCATATCCTCGCTGCTCAACTTTTCGAGGCAAAGTTAAAACGAGAATAAGAAGCATGTCACAATTGTGATTGAATTTTTTTCACAATTCACACCTTCATATTGCCCGCACACAACGGCGATGGGTAAACTCTGTCAAAATTAGGACTGACCCATCTGCACGTGGCGTTAGAAAATAGTACAATAAATAGACGGAGGAATGTAGTGAGCGTGCCTTGACTACCGACCGGCATGGCATTCCCATCTGCCATTCCATACCCAGACTGAATACGACATCGTGAAAAGTGAAAAAGGAAATACAGTCGCACCTTATACACTGGAGCTGGTAATTAGAGGAGCAATAACGCTCGGTCGACCGGGAGGTCGATGAACGGCAAGTCGGTGCTTATCACCCCGATTGAGAACCGCTGGATATATTATTCAGTTTCAGGGGTGTTAATTAATATCCAAGCATCCTCGTCCTCGCGCGGCATTCCAGCTCCCTTATGCCTCCGGACGAACACCCGAAGCCTAGAGAAACGCCCGAGGAACCGAGATAGACGTGCGTTACGCCGATGCTGCACAAACCCCGTCATGCGTCTTCATCCACAGAGGCGATCTCCGTCGCTATCCGGCTGCCATCGCTGACGAGGGTTGTAATTATTGCATAATCACGACCGTAATACCAGAGGCGAACGGGCCATCCGGAGGATCCCGGATCCCCGCAACGTTTCATTGTCCGCTGTTCCCAACAGCCGTAGTACACAGACCCCTGTCTAGCTATGTGCCTAGGAATAATTCGCCCGAATCTAAAGTGCGGATAACGCAGGTCCACCGTTAAGCCTAACGATCAAACCGAGAGATCTCGTCTTCGTTAGCTACTGCCTCAAGGAAACTGTACTCGTGGTTGACTTCCGATTGATTGATTAATTGAACGGATGATTGAATTAGCAGAGTTTCCGCTCGCCTAAGCCAAGCGATATTTTCATCCTTGCGAACTGGAAGATTTTTTTTTAATTTTGTTTCTTTTTTCCTTTAAATTTTTTCCTTTGCTTTTATTCCGTAGCATAAATTAAACGGACGCTGATATTTTAGGAGATTCAGGTAATTTTTATTAGTTAAATTTGGTAACGCTTTCGACGCTCTAGTCCACCGATTAATCAAATTTTCAAACGACATAACTACCACTTCCACGATTTTCGCCATTCGATGTGTGTGTGTGTGTGTGTGTATATTAATCCGCAATTGCCAATCGGAACGAAACTAACGCGCGAAGCCAATTATTATCTTTGCGAGATTCACAGCTGAAATTTGGTCGTTAATTCTTTTTTTTTTTTTACTTTTTTTTGCTCTTTGTCGAAAGTGATAACGAAGCCTTTCATTAAGCTCGGTGAATTGCGAAGCGATGAATGTTTGAAAAATATTATATACATAATATCTGCACAAATCGATATGCGGATAACGATGATGATAATGAATTGTGATGTTAAAAAAATTCCGGTACGTAATTCGTGCACCGAAATGTTCCAATTTAATTATATTACCGAGAGACTTAGAAAAGTCTGTAGAAATGCACCGCAACGTCAGTATCGCAGTGTTCCGCATAATTCTATAACTGCATCAAAATTCACGGTAAGAATTTTATCGGTCCCTAATCTTGATCCCCGCCTTGTTTCGCCTCTCCAATTTTCCCCGTAACAAAGTTTGAGACTTATTTCTCGTATCCATCGCAGTGTAAAAATTTTGAAAGCTACGACGGAATTTTATTTGACAGTTGTTACCGATAAGTTGCGATCAGGCTGATCACCGCTGACTCAGCTGATAGGTTATACAAGCGAAAATGCCCAGGAACGTGGATTTTTTATATTAACACACCGTCGCGATTCAGGCGAAACGGAGGCCCATGTATCTCGGTATTATGCATGTCCAGTGCGCTGCATGGGTGCATGATGGGAGTCGCCTTTACGGTAACGCGAAACCGGCGTTACGTGCTGACACGGTTACGTTTCGTATAAATACAGTATACCAGTATATACATGCATGAGTGCATAGCTACATCAACGTGAAAATGCAGCAACGTATAAGTGCCGGTAACTATATATGTGTGGCATGGCAAAAGGTTCATTGGCACTATTCTTGCCGGAGCCGTGATTTTTATCGCGGTTCGCGTATTTTTTTCCCTCCCTTTTTCATGCACCATTTCTATACACTGCAGTGGAAAACTGATTGCGCACTGGATGCAGGTACCTATGCTGTTGTTGGTTATAGGGAATTTACCCTTTTTTATCTTTTTACTCGCTTTTCATGAGGGAGGATCGTCCCTATAAAATTCCTAGCGTTTATTACCGGTATCGAAGCTGGTATGTACCTACCTATATGGGTATAACATCGCTGTCAAAGATGCTAAAATTACACGTGGATATAGAGCCGGTTGACGTCAGGGATTTGAATCTGGGCCTAAAACGAGCTTCAACGACGGAACACCGCTCACTGAAATAATTAATAACTTTACTCGGATGACTGTACGACCGTGAGAATTTCAATATGTGGCGAGCCATTGTTTTGTTGGAGGGTGCATAATTTCGCACATGTCAAAACATTGCCAGCTATAACACAACGAACTTTTTTTTTTAACGTTCGTAGAAAATTGTTCGGTTCGGGGTGAGGGATGAAACCACCCGTGAAAATTTAACGGGCCTTGAAGTATCCGTGTGCTTTACACTATTTTGAAAAAATTATACAATCAGCCGAGAACAATGAAATTTGATTGTAATTTTTGCGGCGGTACAAGCATGAATTATCTACGTCGCATTGTCTGGATTATAGAGTTTCGTTAATTAGCGATGCGCCGAGCTAATGCTCGTAAATACATACGTATGTGATACATGGTGTATATGACGGTGCTAATGCAACAAAAGAAGCAATCAAACCTTCGTAATTAGTACCGCTATTAATATATACAATATACACATATATATGAATATAATGGCAGTGCAGTGGTTGACTGAAAATTATCAGCTCGCAGAGTGCGGGCTCAAGGGAAAATAATTATTTTTTATATCCGCCGGATATGCAGGCGAAAACCGCGAGAAATTATCGCGAATTGCATTGCCACCTATGGGGAGAAGTGTCGGTGGGTAGACGTTAGCCGGGATGGAAAGATTGTAAGTTTGCTTATCTCTACGGTGTATGGCCGAGATAAGCCGAAGTTAATTAATACACGTATGCAAATGAATTTAATCTCGTCAGCTTATAATAATCAAAAGTGACACCGACACGCCGACGCCGCGACGTAGTACGTCGAATAGCCAATCAACGGTAATTGATCCCTTGCACTCTCGGGCGAGGTGTGAAGCCATTAATTTGAGGATAAAAATCGCTATCCTAGGGTATGTACCACGTGTGGATGGGATACATGAATATTTACATACATATATGTATACATATGTATAGTAGATTTCAATAAGCGGTATAGTCAAGCGGATTAAACGACTATGCAAATACCGGAGTAATGTTTAAAATAACAAACGAAACTAAGCTGCCGGTCTTTCTTTCTACGTCATACATCAAGCCAGGGACGAGTTTCAGGCCTTTACGAGCCCGCTTAAAACCACTAAGGAATTCTCGTTGTTACTTTTAATTCGATTTTTTCAGATATTATTGCACGATTTGCGTTTTTCTGGTATTTATTTTGCGGGACTCGATTGATAAAATTACTTGCAGTAAAAATACTGATGGACGAGCTTTAGTTTAAAGGCTGGTTTTCCTGAACTTAGAAACTTTTTTTTTTAAAGTTCAATTTATTCTCGTTCAGAACCTTTGGAATGACTTTCGGCGAGCAGACGAAGCCTGCAGATTAGTTTCCGCCATGCTTGCAGCGTATAACTTATCATCGTATAACAACTCGAGAAACTTGCTTTGTAACAAATATCAAATTATCGGAGAGTATATCGATAGCTCATGAAACTCAATACGGCGGCTAGAGCGCGGCGTGCGAATATCTTGCGCAATCTGCAGACCCGCCACGATACTCTCTTATACAAGCTGCAATCACTGTGGCTCTGCTAATTCACGCTCTGAAAACCAATTTCCGTTATACAAGCCCATGCAGGAAGAAATCTGCGCCTGAATTTCGATCGCTGGATGGTCCAATGTACATCATTTCCTCAAAGATCAATCTGAAGAAATCCAAATCGTGAAACGTTATGAATTTACTGAACTCCCTATTTCTCAGTATGCATTGTCCAGTTAAACTCAATGTTAGCAATTTCATATAGACATGAAGTTGAAGAAGAAATATCAGACGCGAAACATAGTTTGTCCTTTTTGCGCACAAGTAATTGCAAACAGCGTAATAAGCTCGAGTTGCACTGCTGTACGTGCAGGCGTATATATATATATATATATATATATAGTACAAGACTTTCTCCCTCCCCACATCTCTCGCTCATCTGCATCAGCATCGTATACCTAGACCTCGAATAACACACTCAGGTCTATTGGGTTACCCGCTTAAGCCTGACGAAAGACTAAGGAGCCGCATCATCAGCTTTGATATCCTCTGCATTGAATATTGCTGACTAGGCGGTGTTAACGACGTTCCTCAAGTACTGCAGAGATTATCCTAGGTATAGGAAGGTGTGTATAAAAGAATTTTTCAAACTATCCCCCGGCTGGCTGTGCTGCAGGTATTTCCTAAGGATAAGCTTGTGATTCTTTTGTCAGTTTGAGTGTTACTTTTCAGAAAAAAGGAACGAGAGGAATGTTGCCACGAAATTTTTAGCTTAGTTTTTTGATCATCGACGATTCTTGATAACTAGATCAACCTGAACGGAAACATCGCCATATTTTACAGTAAAATATGTATAGTTAACTTGAAAAAAAATTACGATAATCGGGTGATTTTTCTGAAAAATGGACTGACAATTAATATGAGTTTGAAAACGTTGCCGACTTTCGTCACTTCTCTAAAAATAATCGAAACTCTTCAGGTATTTGCACAAACTGATTCTCGCGGGCTTCTTCTATTTACCCTCAATCGCGTAATAATTCACATTTTTATAGCTTTTATACTGCATTGACTACAGCAAGTGCAAGGATAAACTTTGTGCGTGGCAAAATTTCAACCTGCAGTACGCAGTGATTATATGTAAGCTATATGTACTCAAGCTTGTACTTGAGTAAATAAGCTTTATAACTACCCACATCGGCATCGAAATTTGAAGTGTGTAGAAAGCGGAATTCACGTCGGCGAGAAATTAATTAATGAAATTTCCTGTGCTGCAGGGTGGACCCCAACCCACGGCTTCGTTATTGCAGGGTATATAATAGAATTCAGTTTCTAGCTTCACTGAAGTTTCATATATATATATATATATATATATGTATAAAGCTAACGCGTCGAGTCGAATTTCCCTTAAGAGACTTGCAGCGTTGCAAGCCGGGCTTATCGAGGAGCGTCGGACTCTATGAGTGAAAAAGTCTCATTAACCTGTCGACCCCGGTCTAGTCCTCGTCTAGGACTCAATCCAGCTTGGCGTGATCGCCATCCGGTTTCAGGACGCGGCGCAACGAGAGTGTAAATCAAACTGGAACTAAACCATCCGTTCACCGCGAGCAATTTACCATGTAAACAGACCATTATATTCAAATGCTCATTGAGTTAATTGAACATTTGTATATCAACCGATCCCGTCCACCACCCCCGGGATGTTTGTCGTTCGGGGATGATGTACCTACACACTACAACGGTGTACACAAATTCGCTGTTTGCGCATCAATCCGAGAGCGGAACAGCCTTGATTGAAGACACGCCGCAAGTTCTATCTTAATTAACCAAAGGTGATCGTATCTCGGGTTAAATTCAAATTTTCCTCATTTGAATTAGACGGTGCTTATCGATATTGGAATTTCATTTAAATTCACGTAGCGTAATCGTATCGTCTATTCTATATTCTAATTTAGAAAATTACCCCGATAATTTTCACTCTCGTGATAATGCGCCGAGTTTAAATGCGCACGTCTCACCGCGTACAGAACGAGGAGGAGCCGAATACTCCGCGCAATTCTGATATGCGCACTCAATTTAGCATATAAACACGAGTTGCATACCGCTCAACTAAGAACGCGTGGCTCAACCGCCATTTAGACGCTTTAATACTCTTCTATTTTACGTTATTTAACTCGAGGGTTAAGGTTAATAGCTGCGGCCTTGCAAGCAGACTCTGTCTCGTTAATTCAGCTTCGCCACGCACTTCGACGCTGTTCATCCTTATTCGGTAAACTCTTATATTATGATTTACTTACGGATTATGGGGCGCGCTGACTTAAGATGACGTGAGAAAATTCGGGGCTTACCTGAAACAGAAAAATACAGGCCTCATCAGTGGCGTTCGGCGTCACAAATTGCGTAAAAATGTGCTCAAAATGTGATTCACGATCCAGGCTGAGCCGGATCCGAGAATTTTGTTTAGCAGCACGCTTCGAGCGCCGGAAACGAGGGCGAAATATTAAAAGAGGGGGGAAAAATCAGGCACCATACGAGCCGTTGGGATATAAATTTGGCGATAAACAGCACAGACTTTGCGGGCTACTCGATGATCAGCCACAGCAGCAATAGCCTGTGAAAAACGTCGGAGCCGACGATCGACGACGTATCCGTGATATGCCGAGCTATAAATTCGCGTGACACGGGATGCAGAATTCATTCCGAGATGAGGGATTCGGCGGTGAATAAAACAGCCTGCAGCATCTCGCCCTCTGCAAGGATCGCGTCTTCGAATTCAAGTGAATTGACGAAATGGCAAGGAGATAAAGCCGACGGTCTCTCGATGGGCGCACGAAGGTGCTTGACGTGATTTTGATCTCCGAGGTGGGCTGACCGCGATATGAAACCGACGAAGAACTCCACCTTATGCATTGTATAACTGCATGGCATTACCATTTGAAAAGCATAATGGGGTGATTCACCGTCGTAATAACAATACGCGTCTCGCGATCCTCGAGTCACTCGCAAAAAGACGAGAAATATAAACGGCACGAGCCGCGTTCGGATGCTGCGCCACAGATCTGGCCGTTTGCCCTCCGAGGATACGAGATGACGCATGCGAGGCTCTGCAGGGCCGCTTTCATTGGCATGACCTACAAAAGTCCGATGCAGCCGGCGGGCTGCGCTCTCGCAATTTATTCCATTTGCGGGCGGAAAGGAGTTCGGCTATTTTCGATAACAGGTGAAGAAAAATAGGTCGAATGCTGACTGTTGTTAGGATTATAAACTCCGCAGCGAATTCTGGAAAATCAAGTTTTTTCATTACCGTTCGTTGAAGTATCTTCTTTAAAACTTGCCGTGTTTCAGCACCTTGATCTAGACTCGACCGATGCAATTGATTCTCCCATTTCGTTGGCGGTTGAAAACGCTGACTGAGACCGAAGAAAACTCGTTCTGACATTCGGAGATTTTCGATTTGTATGGAAATAGGCCCGTTCGCAGGTGTCCTCCATATTTTAGACTGGCAAGAGACTGACTCGACAGTAGATTTTGCTTTATTTTGTTTTCTCTCTCTCTCTCACTCTCGCTCACAGCTTTTCTCTTCTACCGCACGGTTATTTCACGGGCATTCCGTAACCGTTTCGGGAAGCAGTTCGAACCCCGTTCACGAGTTCTAATAATTCCTCGAATTTACGCCCGGCTCCGAGGGTCCGCGACGAGACGTAATGGCCATGGGTCTGAGACGCACGGCACACTCTCCAGAGGAAAAGAAAGTAAAAAAAGAAATACAATATTTTCCCTGGATATATAAGTAAGTACGGAATAAATTGTAGGGCGTGACGCATTGGGCACACCTTGCACGGCGCGTAGCTAATTCGGCAAACCCTAAGGTAGGCTTGATGTGTTCATCACGCGCATTAACGTTTATATTACAAGGCGTGCGCAAACCCTTCATCTCGTTTCTCCCTCGAGGCGTTATCTCACTCACGAACGTGCGTGGTGGGCTTCTCACTCGTTGCTTATTGCCGGTAAATCAGCGTCTCAAAGAAAATATCTCGTATGCAACAAACTCGCGTGCACGATTCCTGGTTTTTGTGGAAAAGAAAAAAATGATAAGAACGTGGACGCTTTTGATAGCCATCAAACTTCAGCCGCGAAAAGTCGCGAGATTCGCTAAGAAACTCACAAGTATTCACTGTATTCGGCCAGCTGCGTTGTCATTTCAGTCACGAGCCCTTGAAGCGGGAAAAACCCGCAGCCTGCATGCAACCATCAGGCGCACCGTGATTCAGGAAAGTTTCGGGATCGCCGAGCGAAGGATGATGATGGGATGAACACGGTTCTCCGTAAGAAATCGCGTCATCCTCACCGCGACGCAGGTGGTGCATCAACAGCGGGTTTGTTATTCATGGGATGATCCTGATCATGATCGGCGCGTACTTGTCATTCGATTCAGCATATTGTCAAACGACAATGATAAGCGGATAGAGAATTACGACCCCGTCTGCAGAGTGACATCAGCTTCGACCAATTCGTTTTGCATGATGATGCATGAAACGCGTCGGATGAGCAAATCTCAGTTTCCAACTGGTACCGCCGACTCACCATCAGGGTGCAGCGGAGTTACACGCTCGATCGCTCGAGCCTGGCTGATCTGAAATTCCTCCCGTCTATCCGATCGCATTCGGCAACAATCGTAATTCAGCTTACCCGATCCGATCCTTCCGTATGAAATTCTGCGCCGAATCGCCAAACGTCATTTCGCCATGCTCGCGTGCTTAGAATACTCGGAGGATATTCGGCGAAAAGGTTACACTCGTGTTCCAATTTATCAAGCAAGTAGAAATTTGTCAACCAGCCACGCAGACAGTCTCAGAATCGGAATCGAAAGCACGTACATATCTACTACAGGCATATGTATATCCGCAGTTTTACCTCACATATCCAACGGCTTCAACCGATCACTTGACAGAGAAATGGTTGTAGGATGAAACTTTTGCACATTGAAACGCGCAACTGTTCGTATCTTGCAAAATTGCGGAATATGCGTATCGGCGCAGGGACGATATCATTAGTACATTACGTATGCACCCTCAGCACCCTAGCTTGGGATAAATCGAGTTACAAAATTGGCTCACTTGAGCCTCGATGTGGAGTAATTTATGCCAATTTCTGCCCCCCTCCCCCGCTCTTGCCTCCCTTTGATGTAATTACTGCTACCCTGTAGCACGTTTTATTACCGTTTACACGTAGTAAAATATCGGTGACTCGCACCGGGAGCTTTGTCGTCAGTGCCTCGCAGGTAAAACATGCGTAATTCTGTTCCCGTTGCACAAAAGCTTCCTGTAACGCACCTCAACCCTGCTGGGCGGCTTCAAAGCCCTTTTCATTTTGCCGGATTTCCCGGCAGTATAAGCTCCCTGTTTTCATGGTATTATAGTTCGGCGCGTGAACGGCTGACCGTAAAAATTACAAAGCGTAAACAATACGGTAGTAATTCACATTTTACGGGCAAACTCGATGGCCGACTCACTCTTCTGCGTAACCGCTGTGCTCACGATGTTCAGACGTTGTGTACAGGTGGGCAAAGCTTTGGCACACGAGGCAACTGCTCCGCCTTGAAACCTCGGGCAATAATAAAAAAGCTTTTGCGGTCTCTCCGGGAGCCACGATCACTCTCGACGCCGACGTCGAATGGGCTCCTGATTAACAATAAGCCTGCACCCTGGGAGCGAATAGCTGAGAGAGAGAAAATAAATACCTACCCGGAAAGCAGGGTTTACGAGTGAGTTCAAGCGGTTGATTTTCCGCTTTTATTTACACAACGAGTCCCGGGTCTAAAGCTGCGCAGTTTTGTGGTCGATGGAACGTTTGTTTGGAACTCAAATCCGTTTCAAGGTGTAGCCAACCAACTTTATACTTTTGCGAATTTATTGGAAAATTCAAGTTTACCAGCGTAAACTGCTTCAGCTATTTTCATCGGATACGAATCGCGACGTGCAAACTCTACACACGAACGAACCGCGACATGGAAATGTGGGGTATGCGCCACTCCTAGAACCACAAAACAGGGCGCTTTGTCGAACATAGCGGCAGATTCGAGACCGTTGAGAATCAAACGATCAACCCGACTCACGCTGCTTTTATTGGAAACGTTGAGCTTTGACTGCGGTCGGATGTCCAGGCGTACACACGTCCCTTGATTGCGGGCTGAAATTCTGATTAAAACAGCTTCAATTTTACACCGTCAATATATAGCGGACGCAACTCGCGTAATTATACTTCTGAACGCCCAGCGTAAAACAGGGAATTTTCTCTCACGTCAGCTGCGGCAAATTATTATACTCACTGGACTCGACGCCTACGGTGCAGATTCATCGGTATTTTTAAGGCGACGAGACGATCGGCGAATTCATTTTTTCGCTTACAAAATTGCCGGTGCAAACCGAGTGAAACTCAAGGCGCGTAGGTGCGGACGCGAGCTCAAATCTCGTCTTGTGACCGGATGTGACGAGTAATTTACGGTGAACTGTAGACAATTTACGTCGGACATCGGCTGGGGTCAGCTCGGCATTGATTGACCCCGTGCAGGATGGAATTCGTGACGTTGCAGCGGTCTGCATATTAGGCGAGGAAACTGATCAGGTGCGTGCTGCACCGACAGTCGAGGTCTAATTTACTTCCGGTTGTATTTCGGTGCTGAAATTCATTGCGATCGATCTTTCTCGAAGTTGTTTTTTCCGTGACGACATTCTCGTTTCGAAATCAACGACTTCCTCCTCTCCCTGTTTCGTTACCTCGCAAACCTTGCTATCAATGATACTTTATATAAATGAGCATCCGTTTTGCCGCTCAATCATCGTTCTCAATACAGGAAATTGTCGGCATGCAGAGTGAAGCCTGCAGGACGCCACGTGATGCTCCCTTGCATTCGTTCGTAATTCCTGCAGATTCCAACGACATCGGGGTTTTGGGCCTAGTTGGGGTCCGGGCACCCTCTTCAAGGCTCTGCCATGTTATCGCCTTGAATTATCGCCGAGTCATGAGAACTCCGTCTGCAGGGCGTCGCCGCCGCTGAGAAGTGCGGAGACGAAAGGCTGCCGACCTACTCGAAGCGACGACCTCGATAACAATCGATTACACTCTTTGGGCCATCGATAAATGGAACGGCTCACGCTCAGTCAGTCCCTTTAACTTTCCGAGTGTCGCTGGCTGTAGGTGTGTCAGTTTTTTTTTTTTTTTTTTTTTTTTTTTCAATCTTCTTTCCTTTTATCCAGCAACGACTTCTGCCGGTGAAGCACATCCAGCACAGTTTGGTATCGATTTCAGCTTCGCGGTACCAGTCCAAAAATACTTTTACTTATAAAACTAAAAACTAATAATAAAATCAAAGTTCCAACGGCAATCAATACTCGAGAAATTGTTATGGATTCAAAGCACTCGGAGCTGCGTACTCGGGTGTATTATAAATACCCACTCGTCGATTAAGCTTAATGGCTTGAAACCGTGACGCTGGCGATTAAAAACCAATATCCGCAGTTTCCCTGCACCCGCACCTTCTTCAAGCGTGCACGGCAAGCACTTCGTGCGATATAATTAATTGAAAAAGCACCCTGCGTGCAGTGCGGCGGTGTTGATATCGATTTGTGCAAACTCCTAATTACTGTTATCACAATAAATGACAATGCCGGGTCGGAAACAAGCCCTCGGGGACAATCGGACACCCTGACAGGGCTGGCTGAACACAACCCGACAAGAAGACAACCTGCCGGCGATACATTGCTCATGTCCCATTGATTACACGGCTCGTTACCACCGCTGCAGTCGAAATGGTCGCTGCATATGTCCAGAGTATAAATGTCGGAGTGACGTGGCCACGGATTATGGATCCGATTACCAAACCGCGTATTTCTCCAACTACTAACTTCCCACGACTTTCGATATGCATCGCAATGGGAATGGTCGTACAGACTTTACGTACAATTAGTTTGAGAGAGTTGAGTCGCGGGTGTTGTGAACAAAAATCGTGGCAGAGTGTCAGGATTTTGAGAACGAACAATTGCAGCTATGCAAGTGATCAACATTGCAGTATCCCTTCTATTACTTCTTCGTCACGTGCTGCGACTAGAGTCAACTGAAACTTCTTCGTTTCCTTTATACTTTTGAAGTAAAAAAGTTGTTCTCTATGAAAGAATGGAGATGATTTTCTTCCCTCTTTTTTCTTGTTCCTCGATATCTTATCCTCCTTTTTCCTCTTCTGTTTCTCTTCTTTTCCCTTTCGGTCTAAGAATAAATTCCCCGTTTCTACACAGCCGAGGACTTGATTTACCGTCGTACATCTATACCGGAGTATTTTGAATCCCGGCTTTTCATTCGTAGGTATACGTAAACCCATCACCTCCCGCATAACGTATGTATAGTTGAAAATAACTGACGACGTCTACACGAACACCGCAAAACAGACATAGTACCGTCATGAAGCGTGCTTTTTGTCAATGTAAGGAAACGGGTTACAAGAAAGTTTTATCAGTAATAACACGAGGCCGCTTAGCTACCCAAGACGAATTCAACATAAGTATATAATAAATGATGATTACAAGGTTCGATCGAGTGCCGTTCAGCTCGGTAATGCTGCGGCGTAACGTAACGTAACGTAACGCAACGAAGTACCGCGGACAGAAGAGGAGAGAGATTTATTGAAAGTGATAGATTCGACCCGGTCTCGATGCTTAATAATACCCGCGTACAAAGGTACAAAGGTACAAAGGTACAAGGTTCCTACGTAACCACCGACTGCGCCTTGAGTATATCACGACCGATTCGCGATTTATGATGTTCCCACCCACCTCCTCGACTCCACCTCGGAACTCCGCAGAGGTCTGCGAATTCACCCGGCGCCATCAACTGCAGGCGGTTTTTATTTCGACGAAGAAATCGAGTGAGGTGGATCATAAGGCAGGCCCTTCGATGTCGAGAAAATACATCCGATCCGGGAATATAGATAAACTTCGTCAAAGACGGAGGCAAAAGCTCTTTTATCAAACGATCCCAAGGGACATCGCCGCTGAACCTAGGAACAGGCGGAGAATCAGCCTCACCGCCTGCAGCTATGTGTTTCGGGATGGAAAAATTCACCTTCAGTCAGCGCCTGGCAAACTTCCTCAGATCCCGGCTAGACCTGCGGGAGCTGGCTGACTCGAAGTGAACAAGGCATTTCCGGGATGCTTCCGATAGTCCTGCAGGCGCAGCGTCATAGAGTGGGTGAACCGTTTGATGTCTTCCGCAGAAGGAATGCGCGTTTTTTAAAAAAGGCTTTAGAGCGCCGCGAGCAGGTGGAAACGTCGTTTCACGACTATCTAGCACTATATGTTTTCATGATCTCTCGAGGAAGTTTCGAGCGAAATTTCAAGGATCTCGCGTGATGTCCGCCTGAAATTCCGAAACTGCTGGCGTCTTTTTCTTCTCCCCGCGGTCGTAATTAACGGCAGGCATAGAGTGAAAATTGATTGAATCCTGATTAATTTCCGGGAAGGATCTGGAAGTTCAAGTTTGACGACGCACCTGCCAGATATTCCCCTTATAAACTCTTGACGCGATCGGCGAATTTTGTCCCACGGTAATGAGATTCTGATGACAAACGATGGCCGAAATTAAATGAACCCCCCCGTCCCGTCCCTCCACCCTCACATATATACACACAAAGACAAAAAGGTGCTGAAACGAAAATTTATTTTCGAATCTGCAAAGTACGACGAAGTCCACGGTTATACGTCGGTGTCGACGACGACAGACAAAGATGGGAAGAGTTTTTTCTTTTCTTCTTCTCTTATTCTCATGAGAACAACCTCCTTAGGAGGTCCTGTGATTTAGGCGGCCGTTTATGGGTCAGACCCTCGAGAAGCGTGAAATTCGCTTCTGAAAATAAAACGACCCATAAATGCCCCGACAAGACGGGCACCTGTTCACCTCTCAAAATGACTAACGTCTTCAGTCCCGCATTTGGTGCCTTACCACCAAACCACGCTACTCGACTTCGGTGATCTGCTAGGTAACCTCGAAGAAATCCCCAGCGGTGTAAACCCGGCAATAACTCGGTGCCCCAGAGGCGTGGTGAACTCGCGTTTGGTGGATACCGCTTCTAATCCACGCTCGAAAGGCACTTTACGAAAAACCAGCTCTGGGCGTGAGAAGTGAAAGCAGCGTTGATCCGAATTATCGTCGCAGGTCGCTGGATCATGTGTTTACACTCTGTACATATATAAACGGCTCAATTTGGAACACCAGCTGACGTTACGGTATATCGGCAGTTAAAATTTTACCGCTTGGCCAAACCATTTCTTTATAACATTTGAGCTTGGATGCACACTAAAGATGCAGGCCATGCGGTGAAGCTGCCGACGCCTGTTTGAGTGGTGAAAAGAAAATGAAAAGAAAATTTGAAATCAACCTCCTATTTATGTATCCTGAAAGAAGTTTACCGATTCTAAGCAGACGTGTAAATACATAACATAAATGTATACGGATTCAATTTCCAAGCGATCTGTTCCGCGTTCCAGGATGTAGCCCATGTGCAACATCATCTCGAGGCGATCGCGGCGATCGTTCCGTTTGAAAACACCGTCTAAGAAAAGTCGCGGCGTGTCGTTGAAACTTGTTTTTCCATTCCGTTTTTTATACGACGTTAGATTTTTTTCACCCGCAACAAGTAGCCGGACGGCAATATGTCCGTCCAAACTTCAAACGCGTTGTATTAAGAGTCGATAAACATTCATCTCCCGTTTTGAAATGCATCCCGCTTGATCTACTGTGGTTGTAAAACTCAATCGAGTTGGCAAAAAGAAGCAGAAAAAGAAAACAATCTAAAATTCCAAAACGCATGTAAAACGAACGAGACAGAAAATGTTTACGTCTTCCTGATTTAGACCTCGTCATCTCCAAGCCCTTCTATTGAGCTTGGGAAAAACAAACGTCTCGCTGGATCTATTAGTGGGCAATATTTCACTGCTATAGGTATATTTTCCTTCAAGCACGAGAGGATCAGCCCATTAGTATAAAAAACGCCTGCACGCCGGCAGCTTTCGCCTCTACGTCTCTTCGCCGCTATTCTAATCCCTTTCATTTTATCACCGGCCTGTGGCGAGGGGTGAGACATCAATGAAAAGCGACGACGCGACGGTAGCGGTTCCGGGTTAGTTACAAGTTGGCGTTCTCCACGTCTCGTAGCCGCACCACGCCGGTGGTTGCTTTTATCTCGAAACCTGTGCTATTCACGGGCATCGGGACCACTCGATACTATCTTTAGAATCGGTCCAGCTGACGCCGATAAACTAAAGTGGATTACCAGCTTCCGTGAGATTATCGAGTCGAATTATATTGCGTCTGACACGCCTGATCCGTTCTGTTTTCTATTCGTTTCTCATAATTTTTCGTCACCAACACGGGATCATGATCATAGGTCAGGCACTGCTTTCACCAGCTCGTAACGAGTCACACTGCATGCTTTTCTAGCCCAATAATTCATTTCCGGTAGTCAAATGGAGGAAAAAAATTTCAGTAGCGTGTTGTTTGTTCGTTGAAATTTTCGAACTTTCAGTTGAATACATCGATGGGAAAAAGGAACGCAATTTCTATCGATCAGTATCGTTATAATAACCCACCACGGTAAAATATAAACTCTGCTGGATAAAATCACTTTATGCTCCTAGATTACTAGCATCAAAGCAGACTGTCTTTATTGATAAAATGGTATTAACTCATTTAATGAGAGTTCTCTGTTCGAACCAGTTCCAATCCAGGTTACCATCAGCTTCCAATATTTACATATGAAATATTCATCGTTTCACAGCAATGATTTGACACTGAACAGTTTTCACCGTCTGCAAACTTCACACCATTCAAAGGTGAAATTTTCCGCGATTAAAATAGCCACTCGATCGATTTTCACTCGCCTAAGATTTGTACGATTATAATCACGTTTCAGCTGCACTTTAGTTGCAGGACTATATTGACGAGTGACGGAATCGAATTATAAATATTTCCTCACAGATGCATTTAATTTCCAAGTATCTTGCAGCAGCCGGATAGAAAAAAAAATAAAAATAAAAAAAACTGCCGCAGGATTCTTCGGCAAGAGTTGCGGTGAGAATAATTCGAGCGTTTAGTTGGTAGAATATGTTCGTTGACACCCAGCTGATATACTCACACCGCACTAATTGCCGGCAGAGAAGCGGCACGCTTTTTTAATTCGGTTTATCGTTCTGAAAATTGGGATACCGAATCTCGTTGACAATTAAACGGGGCTTTTAAGAACCCGCAAGATTCCGGTACGCCGTCGCTAACGAACTTGCGTAATCTTCACTGCAGAGAATCTCGCCTGCGAGCATCGGATGAAAAACGTCCGACAGGTGAATAGGCTCTCTTTATTCTCCTAGAAAATCCTATTCGCAGATTTACTCCGAGCCTTTCGCTCCAGGACGTAACAGCGCGAATTGCGAACAGAGTCTGATTAACGGACGGACAGATCTCCCTTGAATTAGGGTCGAGTAGCCGATATTCCGAGAATCAATCAGGCCTGAGAATTAGCCTGATATAAGGGCTGCAGCCGAGGTTTGAAAAAATTGGGGCTTATCCCTCACTATCCGAAGCTCCTTCCATGCCCGGTATATACGTAATTCCAATCAACAATCCGTCGCCGCTCACAGCCCATAAAGCCTGTCACCTTACTCCTCGAATTTCCGTTGGCAGCTTATCAGCGCCAAAGGCAAGAGTTTCCCATCTGTTAGAATCGGGAAAGGTTGAAGGTAGAGATGGAATAGGATCGGCTGAGCGATGAGCCGAGGGAACCGCGGACTAGGAGGCCGAATACCGAATTCATGGTTACTTATCCCCTGGAAGAAGCCATAAACATTTATAGCCTTTCTTTCAATCGCTCGGAGGAAATGACACGCGTTACGTCCGAGACCCTCGAGCAATGTTATTCGTCTGGAAAAGGCACGACCCGCGCGACCGAATAAATTCACACCTAATTACATATTAGCAGCCAGCCTTCCTGCAGCTTCCGAGATGCTCGGGATGTCGGGCGTCGAATCTTATTCGCTTCGGCCTTATCACGCCAGCGTGCAGAGATCGATGGAGATGGAATGTAATACGGTACGTCTTGTCGAGATCAAGGATCGATGCGATGTCTCCAGCGCGAAGCTTTATACCCACAGAATTATTGGTGCAGGTATATTCGATGACGGAGAAGGTATTCCAAAAGCAGCGAAGAGTTGCCTTCAATCGAGTAAATATATAGGTATATACTACGCAGTTAGTGAATTTATCGCGGTGAAACGTCGGAGAGACGAATATAGAATTGAACCCTTAGCGATTGTCGCGATAAGTATGAAACGATCAATAACGACATGCCAAAATCAGGGTTGACCAATAATATTATGATGTTTGAAGTATCCAGCCAGCGTGGATGAAGCGGTATTTATCTGTTATACGTGGATGATTCTCTTGGGCTGATTATACGGCTGATAAATTATTGGCACAAGGTGTAATGAACGGAACACGCGTTAAGTTCTTTCCACATTGCAATTCCAGCGCCAAAGAAACTTTCGAAGCGTATATGTACCGAGTAATGAAAGCTTGACTGCCGATGAAATCGAGACTCCGTGTGCTTGCTGGGGTACGTCCTGCGACTGCATACTAGATAATAATCAGACTAGGACTTAATGTCTAATATGAACAGCTTACAGTCAAGCGGATCATAGTAATTATTGCAAAATACCGATCGATTCCAACATCGTAGGGATTAACCTATTTTTTTAAGCGAAGCTGGTTTCACGGATTAAGATTTATCGATACGCTAAGTGTCGCGAATTAGCTTTGCAGAAATGCAAATAAATTATATATATGTATATAGAATGGTACGGAACTGCTAAAAAGTTTCCACTAAAAGATTTCCTTCACGCAATAAGTCGTTGAATAAATTTCTTCGGTGTAACAGTAACGAAAAAAATGTTGTTTGGATTTTTTTTACAGCAGGGCAACCAGCGCGTTATTGTACATGATCGTGGCGCATGAGTTGAAGAAAAGATAGGGAAAAGTTGATAAAAATAGTCGTAATTAAAAAATATAACCGTATTCGTATATTCCGAAGAATTTTTCTCTTCAAACATCGCATGTTTCGTGAATGACGTCCGGCAGGCTGTACGTTTGATATTTTATTCCATAATTATCGCGTGACTATTTCGATACTTTTATCCTATACATAATTACATGCATACGTATATATAACGTATTTGAATAATACAAGCAATCATGGTTAATTAACCTCGGTTTTACGAGGCGGTCCTTAAGCCATCAATAATCTTTCTGTGGCTCAAGCCAAGCGAGCAGAAAACTTTCGTACCTGGTCCGTAATTAAAAATTAGTTAAGACAGTGACTGGCGCTTGACTAAATGGCATCGCGAGTCTTAGAGGGTGATTAAAACCGGGATTCGTATGCGTGAAAGTTCAGCATGTATACCTTTACATCCGTTCACACATCCGCGTTACGTCGTTGTCGTCGATTCGGGATCCGAAACTTCTCCGAGACGAGGAGGAGCACCGGCTAGGCGGCTCCGGGAGCCGGGCTGAAATGTAAAGTGGCCTTTTAAATATTCAGGCTGCAGACAAGGTTCACGAGCCGTTTAAACGAGGTCAATAACCCGTCGTGTGAAATTCGAAAACGTTTCCCGCCCCGAAGAACACCTGAACTCTAACCCCTTTCGGAAAAATCAGCCCGAGGTATGGCGAAATTTCCCATATCCCGACTTGTTATACCTCGAGGGCGGCAATTCAAGCGAATTGCCAAGACCCCCGGGACAAATTTTTCATTTATTTACTTTTTTTTTGTTTTTTCTCCACTTAGGAATATTGCGCTCTTTGTATTCACACTGGGTTTCTCGCATAGACCGACAGTTTTTTTTTCTTTTGAATTTCAGATGAGGTGGACGATCAGTTGGGGTCTCCTTGCCTTCTTGGCGATAGCGCTTTCGCCATCTCTGAGAGTGGAAGCATGCAGCTGCCAGTATTCACATCCTCAAACGCATTTCTGCCGGGATGAATTCGGTACGTATATCTGACACTCCGCAGTTCCTTGTAAAGTGCGTATAATGAAGGTGGAAACAGCTGCCGCGAGAAATTTAATCAACCATTGATTGCAGGGGTGGTTGATTCCCGATGCGTCCTTTAACAAGCTTCGGTTCGGTGTGCTTGTATTATATCCGCTAATACAGATATAGCGATTGAAATTCGTTGGCATTATTTTTATTGCTTTTAAAAAGTCGCAGATGTCTGAATTTACGTAACACAGTAGCAGACGTAGTAATTTATACTAACGAGATTTTAATCGGGTTCGAATTCCAGTATTCGGAAAATGTTCCAACGACGCGATGAGAGAAATAAAATAGTAAGTGGCGAAGTAAAACGGAGCGATTAAGATACAACCTGAATCGAAAATTCTTCGTAACTTGGAATATATAATTTCGCGAGACTGGATGCTGGCGGGGTGATAATTTAGTTAAAATATTTATTCAAGGCATGCCGATAATTTATTTCATTCTCGCGAAGGTGAAAGGACGAAGAGAGTTTACAACGATCAAGTGTTTAGGAGTTGAATAACCGTAGATCATCGACGAGATATTTGGACGTCACACCAACGGGGTGTAAGTCGCGTTTCGATGTGAAGCATATTGACGACCTATTTCAAAACGACATCCGGTATCGCGTATCTGCAGCATGCACCTCGACGACTGGTGAAACGAAATTTAGATCAATCCGTAAGAGGATCACTCGCTTTATTAACCTGTGGTACACTAATTTCGTTGAATAACGATCGAACGATTGGAGCAACCTGCGCCGATTCGAATCCATCCAAGAAAACATCGGATGAATCAGACGCCTACTCATACGGCGGAAATTCATCCTATGCAAAGAGGGAACTTCCGAATGACATTGATTTACGTCAAATTATACGTACGTGTGTATATATCTACGTATTTCCGCTTCGAGTTCCAGGGTTAATTGTCGCTGTCCCTTGGACCGTTCAGTTTGTCACGGAAAGGGGTTCGAATCGATGGGGTAGATGGATAAATGTGTATACCCACAGAACGGCTCTCTGTTAATCGATACGAAATTCCTCGAATAGTCTATGCGGTGTCGTCGACAATTCTCAATCTGTTTTCGTAATTAATCAAAAGAATCTACGCGAGGAAAGTTTGGACATTGAGCTGCTCGTTGAGCGGTGGTGAAAAGTTATGCGGAAAAGAAAATCCAGCCAGGTATCCCGCGAGGTTATAAATCGAACCTTTTCGAAATTCTCAAGTTGAATGAAGTTAACTGGCAGTCGAGGCAAAGTATAAAGTAACCGCAAAGAGTGACTCGCAGGTAGGGATTGTTTATATCGTCTGAAGCTGGAGCTCTTTGGCATGGATGAGTGGTGGAAAAAGTGGGGAGAAGCTGGGATCGGTGGCGAAGTAAAGTTGCTACGCTGAGCTAATTGATCTCGGTAATGGAACCATTGCTCCTTGTAGAATAAAGGATTCAAAAATAGAAGGCGGAAGTCTTTTGCTGCCCCCTTTACTTCTCGAGCTTTAGGGCGGGGAAGTTTATCGTCGTTCTCTTCGCAGCTTTTCCTCCGCAGCATTTGCTTTCTTTGCGAGATATTTTCACGGAGGGTTGTCGTCTAGGCTAGGAGAGGAGAGGAGAGGAGAGAAAAGTTATTTGCAGGACTCGCGGCGCAACAAGGACTTCGATACTCGAGCCACCCGCGTGCACTTGGCAACTGGCTGTATCGAGTGTGAAATATGCTTTATTCACGAGTGGAGAGAAACGAGGAGAAGAGAAGAGTCGAAGGTCGGGTTCAGAAGTCACGTTGTAGGTTGCAATTACAACGCAGAGCCATTCGTAAATCGTGCGTCAGCCGAAGGGTAAGAAAGCAAGCAGCCCATCCATACCTTCGGATCAGCTACAGCCGATGTTTGCGCTTCGTTATTCGAGACACGCTCGCGGCTCGGCTATATATCCTCCAATTAATCGAACGATCCGCAGCGTCGTTGCCTCGCCATTTCATTTTTTACCTTCCAAGATGGAACAGAACCGGTGAATCTCCGATAGAAACCCGAGGTGACGATATTTTGCAGTGAAGGGCAGCCTTCCCTACACGATACTGCAAATAAGATCTAAACACGCTTATTGTATTTCCGCCCTGCAAAGAAACAATGAATTTTCTGAGACCTCTTGACGAATCGCGATTTCCAGCTCCTGGCACCAAGAGACACGAAACCTTTCCGGAAATTATAGAAAACCATTTGACTCGTTGGACTGTAAGGTTGCGATTTTCTTTTTTACCGGAATTCCAGCTAATTCTTGGATGACCTGTAGAGTATCGCGATCGATCCCCAGCCGACGTTTAATCTTGCCTATGGGGAGCCTCATCATTCCACTCATAAATATGAAAAATGACAAAAGTGTAGGAAGATATGATCTAAGTTATACATGGTATCTACTATACGTCTGGATTCGTCAAAGCTTCGCTCTTGGCATAGGTACTTCAGAATGATCGTAGTTTTGTTTTCTGAACGTGCGATGCTATTTCCTGAGGCATGACTACAGATTATACGTACAACGGCGTGATTCTAAGAGCCGGTGAAATTCCTGAGTATTTTCTCCCGCAAAGTCAATCAAACTTCGCGGAGTTCGCTAAGCCCGTCGAGGTTCGTGGGCCTCGATTTCAGAGCGGAAGGGTTTGTTACCGGGGTGCCGAGAGCTTCATCAAATATTGCTTCCTTCCGCGAGAGGAGAGGCTGCGAGATTGGAAGAAGTTTCTCCAGGGGTAGCGGAGGCTTGGGGAGAGAAAGATTGCATCTGAGGCAATAAGAGCCCCTCGAGAGAATGATCGCTGATCCGCAATGCGTTAGACAGGTCGTACCCGTTCCTTCTCCGGCACACATTCTTCACTTTCTCCGATAGTGCGTGTGGAAAAAATTCTCACGTAGGTGTAGCTATATATACTATAGCCGCTGAGGATAAGCATAATTCGCAAATTTTTCAAAAGCGGCACGCGCTCTCCGTGCGACGGGATGAATGTCAGGAACGAGAAACTCATCCTAGAACCTAGAACGAGCAAATATATCCCCTGTTGAAAGTGCGTGATATTTATATCCAATTCCCGTGTAAGCGATGCAGTTTTTATTGACTTTTTATTGAAGCGGTCGTGAATTACTTGCCTAGTCGTTCGCCCATTGCCCATAAATTATTATCACCATGGCAGAGCTGCGGCTATAACGACAAATAAGATATTAATGGGCCAAACTGGCGCTTACGGGACTTGAACTTCCAGCTGTGATACTAACGTTAACAGATCTGCTCAAGTCTCCTCGGTGATTCGGACATATTCTGGACACCGAAACACGTTTGCGCCATACTCGCGTTGTATAACACGTCCTGCACAGCCTCGTATTATTATTATTATTATGTTGCCTATTATTATATCGCTTTGCTCGAATCGCGATGACCCGGTTACTCGCAATACGCTACAGTAGCACAACCGAACACTGACTGACCTCTAAATATAATTCTCAAGGATGGCGGGTTACGAAATCGACGCCGATAAACCTCGGGATCTAATTTAAAACCGTAATAATAATAATAAGAAAAAAATTTCGGCGCTCAACGTACGTAAGTCACGTATTTCGGATCCAAGTTTCGGATTACAAAAACTTTTTTTAAATCATTTCTTACACTCTTTCTAATTCAAACTATATTTTCCAGTTATTCTTGCCAGAGTAATGAAGCACATCCCAGGTGACAGTTACGAGACCGCCTACAGAGTGAAGATCCACAAAAAGTTTAAGGTAAGTCGATATAATACTCTCGTCGATTTTCCATCAGCGCATTTTCTTCCGCAAGCGGAACGTTTATCGGGCGTTGAACCACCGCGAGAAAATCTCGGACAAAGCCAAGATTATTGCACGACAGGAGTGTCGGCGCGGGTTGCATCACCGCAAATGCGAAAATTCATTAGATGTCTAGTACTCGTGTATGTATAGGTGCAGCTCGCGCTGACCGCAAAGCCGTGCAATCTTCCACTCGTCGTTTACGATTACGACTGCATGCGGTTTATATGCCAGGGACCGATTACGCCGCGCTCCGCCTCTACGATCTCTGGATAAAACTGCATCTAGGATCTCTGAATTCTCCGGTATTACAGTTTTATGTGTTTACTATTTCACCCACTCACTAATCGGCTTTACATCACTGGCAATTTGCAGTTCTTCGCTAATAGTAAGACCTAACGATGGGATTGAAAATTTAAAGAACGTTTCATTTCTTTCGAAATTAACGTAACGAGGCATTGAGATTAAAAAAAAGAAACACTATTTCGTAACTCCGGAATAACTTTGAAGATACTCAGTTTCGAAAATATGTTTCAGTTGGTTTTCGAAAATATAACGTTTCGCCAAATTTTACGCAATCTTTTTAACTTGCGAATTAACGTTTTTTCCTAAAAATTCATCGTCATATTAACGTCACAAATGCCAACTTCCTAAATTCCGGGTATAAAAAAAATCCACCAACGAACAAGCCATTTTTTTATCTATAATTTGGATCGATTTGGTATACCTTTGAGCAAAGTCAGTATTTATTCTATATACTCACTCGAAGCTCAAGATTTATTTCAACTGGTTAATTCTACAAAAGGTCGAAGCTCGCGAATTTGCGTCTGGAAATTCTAGGGGACGTTAGTTTCGATTCTCATCCGTCGAACCGTCGGGCAAGCGCGATTCGGGTCGACGATACTGATCGACGGATCGACGGATGTTTGAGGTTTCGCATCGGGTGAACTATTAGTGCTGAGCTACAGCTCGGCAATTTCGCTCCCTTCTGCACCGGACGTAATCAATATAACACCCATCAAACGCCTCCTCGAAATTCAGCCGCCCTCTCGCCGAGTTAAACTTCTGCGCTGAAGTTCGATCGGAAAGTTTTCGTGCGTATCAGTTACAAAGCGAAAAAAACCAGAATCGTCTCTGCCAATTGATGGTGCGCTAAAAATTTCAACGCAGGGCAAAATAAATAAAAAAAAAAAAAAAAAAAAAATTCATTCGGCTTGAAAAATGGCGGGAATTTATTTCATTGAGAAAATTCTCGGCGAATCGAGCGATAAGTTTTTATTCCCAACAACGATGGTGGCACTGAGACCTCATTCACTTCTCTTTACAGCTGAGTCCCGATGCTGAGCGCGCTTTGAAGGATAACCTGCTGTACACTGCATCCAGCGATGGAATGTGCGGAGTATCTCTACAACGGGGATTGACGTACGTTATCAGCGGTCACGTTAGCGATGGAAAGCCGAGGTTCAATCTCTGTGGACTCAACATGCCGTGGCCGAAGGTTTCACCCAGGCAACGAAAGGGATTCAGGATGCTTTACCATCGCAATTGCGTCTGCAGCGTAAGTTCCTTTGATGTTAACGGGCATCTTCGATAAACCCAATCGGAACGAAGTCCGATCTCCATTCCATTCTCCGAAAAAAAGCTAGTCCTAGTCGTCGTTTGGCCGCAGTTTTTATGTGATATGTAAACAATGCTTTATCGTCACATTTGAATGTCTCGAGAGTCAGAGTCGTTGAACCACTCGTCGAGACATGGGTAAATACGCGAAAGTTAGTTCAACGTACAGCGAGATCCAGTTCCAGCATCTTCAGATATAGCTTGCTCAATTGGTCCCCCATTCTGTCAGCTCTAAGAGCTGTCCAACGGACTGAACATATAACCGCAATAATTCTGTGCAGAATACAGTCTCCGCCGAGAATCAAGGGCCGTTAACTAAATTCGATTTTGTGAAATGAGGGGGGGGGAGGGGGGGGGGAGCTATGCGCGAATTCAACTACCGTTACTAAGACCAAAATTACAGGATCCTGCAATTTGCTACGAGTGATAGAAGGGCAAATAAAAAAGTCTTCGGGCTGGATATTTTTTTGCAGGGTTCGGTAGATCGGTGCAACTGAACGGAAGCCCTCCGTTTGTTCGCTTAGCTGAGAGCCCGACTTCGTCGCATCTCGAATGTCTCTCATTCCTCTTGGCATGCCTCCTGGCTCGCCTAGCCGTTTTCCCAGTTACTCTGAACACCCGGAAGCCCGCATGGCTCCAGAAATCCGGCAGGAATTATTGATGGAATCGGAGACTTGACGCGAATACAGTCCAATTTAACCCCGCGTCTCTGCACAGTGTACATAATACTATCTATACGCGTTACCGTAGATACGTAATCGATTTCCCGGAATGGAAATGACAATTTTAATTAACTTCGACAAACCCTTCGAAATCGTGTCACGAGTCCTTACCGAGTTCTCCAATTTCCTCTTTAACGGTGAACTTCGTATTGTCGAACCCGAAACGTAACGCCTGTCAAACAAGTGACTCAGTTTCTACCTCATTTTCTTCAGCGTTTTAATACCGGTGTTATTCTTTTCATCGACTTTTTGCTCCTCATGCGTACGTCGATCACTCGACAGGTAATAGAATTCAGAGGTGGAATGTCGAAATGCAGCGTCGTTTTCAGTCCGGCTTTCGATCGTTCGATCTATAAAAGCTGCAAGCCTCGTGACTCAGACGTATATCACGCGGTCTGCGTAGAGGATCAATGTCACGTGGAGATTGAATTCCGAATGTTTCAGATTCAATACACGCCCTGGTACAACAAGGGTGCCGCCCTGGCTAACAGCGCGAGAAAACGATGCCTGTGGGAAAGCAACCCTGGTCCTCAGGACTGCCAGGAGAAGCACGGACTGTGCATGAAGGGGGCAGCCGGATGTTCCTGGTTCCCGTCGGTCGCCTACAAGAACTGCATCAAGGAGCACCAGCGTAAGAGAGAAGAACAGTGGGCGAGGGAGCCCTGATCCCCGATCGTCAAGCACGAGCTACGACAATGCGTCCGCAAAACACGCGGTTCTTTCATTTTTAAGTATAAATATTTTAACTAAGAACTAACGCATACGTATTTATTCACCCACCGCGCCGGCATTAAACCGACTGTGTTTCATCCATGAATCTTCGAATCAACGTTAAAACCGGTATGCAAGGATGGACGTTGGACATGCTTCCGTTCCCAGGAGGTAATCCGGATCTTATACCCGTGCAGGCTCGTTTATTTATTTATTTTATTTTTATTTTTTTGTTCTCTCTTTACTTTTATTTGTACGACGAATATATCGAATGAAAGAGATTACCGACTCGGAGTAGCTGCGATGTTATCGGATTTTATTAAGACTCAGGCTCAGAATCAGCTGCCCAAGCCAGGCTGCAGGTAATTGACGCGACGCGACGATCAATGACGGAGTCTTTTCTGGGCTTGAATTGTACTGATTGGGCACTACTGCACTTACCTAGAGTCAGAGTATTTGGGATGCGGAGGATGGATATGCAAACGACGAAGCGACGGTATGGAGAACACGGTCAGATAATAATCATACGCGATCAATAGATTCTCGTCAATTTGAACACGTAAAGAGGAAAACTAACGGGGGTCAAACTCTTTCGTGTTTATCGTGTAAACGCGTTTTAACCCGCGCGGTATATATATATATATATATATATATATATATATATATATATATATATACCTATTATATATTGCTATATATACGTGTTGTAAATATTTCACAAGCTTATTGTATATTGAGTAACGTTAAATTATTGCCTTCACATTTATATGTTTACATATCTAATAATAATTTTAATTTAGATTTAGAATTACGATATACCTACACAGCTATATACAGGGTGGGCAAGAAAAAATGGGACCGACTTTTTCCAAACCTGGTTTTCAAGAGCTTGTATTTCAACAATGAATAAAGAGTGATACCAGATTTTCAAACGCGAAATCAAAGGTTTGTTTTTCTACTTTCGAGAAAAAAAAAGTTTTTCAAAATCGGTCGGCACGTTTGAATTTTATTCACGTTTTATATCGGTACCGTTTTATTTTGGCCTACCCTGTATGTCGCACAGTTTATAATACATGATATATCGTGATGTATGGCTCTTTCGCGTTGCTATCAATTTTACCTAATTCATTATATTCGTTTGAATAGTAGAATTCATTTTGATACGTATTCACGTATCGTTTGTTTTTTTTTCACTTTTTTAATGTCATTTTTACTTTCGTTTCACATCATCCTGTCCCCCTTTTCCCCAAATTTTCACTTCTTTCGCAATCGGGACTTTCGCATCCCACCTTTGGCCACGTAGATCGTGACCAATGCGTAGGACCAAATTCAGTACAAAATACTAATACCAATAGTTTATAGCGATAAAATGATTGAAGAATAATTTCAAACGCATACAACGTAACAAGACTAAAAATAATACTACCAAACTGTAGAATTGAATATCAGAAGTGGAAAGGGTTGGTTCCGCAATTCCAGGAATTTATCGGCAGTAAGCATTTGGCAATTCTGATCAATCGAAAATTAATTACTCTGCAACTGCGTTACATTGAACGCATTTCACAGCGATAAATATTGGTAAAAATTTTTTATTGTCCACCGATTCTCAGTTGCAAACCAGCCCGTTTTATTTCTGGCATAGACGTAGATTGTTTCAGTTCTCGTCGGAATATGTTCGATACAAGTTGCAAACGCTTTTTTGATGAAAGAGATTGAGAATTACTTGCAGTTACTCAACATGTTGAGTCGTTTCGCCCGATAAGCAAATCAACTTACATTTTAAAAAACAGTATCGAACGCAATCAGTCTGAATTGCATGCAGAGAATTTGACATGACTAAGTGACCGATGAGGACTGAAATATGTATAAGTTGAGTAATCGAAGCTATATATTAAACAAATATTTATAAACACCTAGATTTAATTAATATACCGTTAGCGATTAGGGTACTCGTAATCCGAGCGGGTTAATCGAAGCTGAAAGAATGACTCCGATACTTTGCAATCCGAATAAATTATTGGCTGATAATTAAAACGTTTGATTGCAAATTCATAATTATCGAATAAGTTTTGTGAAGTGTTTTATTTGCCCGAATAAATCTCATTCGAATTCTAAAGAACTGTGCGAATCTCGGTGAAAATATTGAACACTGAAAAATTGGCAAGAAAATGTAATAAAAAATGATCGTCAAATTTTCATAAAACGTATTATGCGTGCTTTTAATTTTTAACGATCCCGTATCCACACATCCCAAAATTTATACTTCACTCCCCAATAACTTATTTTAGTACACGATCGGTACTGACTCCGCTCGTTAATTCTCTACGTAGCAATAAATAAGTATCGTGCACTCGTAAATTGTGTATAACTTGAATTTTGTGAGGCATTTAATAGACTTGATGGATTTTATCTGATACACTCAACAGATTTTATATTCAATTTTTTCACTTATTTTTGTTCGGCAGCTCACTAAGAAGAGTTATATAAAAATGTTCGTTGAAAATCGTTAATATAAGAATCAAAAGAAAAAGAATAAAGACATGACATTAATATCATGACAAAAAAATTTCATCTCAGATAAAAACGGTGCGTGTAGATATTCGGTACGCGTCGACGTCAAACTTTGTGGTCCTATCTATCTTGCCGGCCAAAAGTTAGACCATCTTTCAAAGGCTCGAAGTTTAATTCATGGCCGTCGCGCTGCCGCGTTGTGTGTTATAAGATCAAGAATTTCCGTAGGGTGACAAGGACATCACGCTTACGTGAACTTCGAAAGAGAATTTACGGAAGCCTGCGTTGCTCACGAAGCAGAAGAAATTATTTTCCATCCAGCAATTAACGATGTTTAATTATACAGTTTGAAGCACTGCGGGACGGTTGAACGATACCTGGAATACGAGATAGCGAGAGACTTCCAAAGAATCTGCAGAATTAAACATGATTACGTACGATCAAGAGTTGAGAACTTACGAATAACAGTATTCGCAAAAGTTGAGTGGAATTTACTTTTAGAAAATGGAAATTTCGCGGTAATTATTTTCATCTTCGCCATTGAACTTTCTCAACGAATTTCATTAGTTTAAAGAGGGACATTTGAAAACAATGTGTTCATCTCTCGCCTCGAAGTCCGCAGTTTAACCGGCGAAAAGCTTATTCCCGACGCACGTAGTCTTGCGGGTTTATAAGGTCGATCCGTGAGCCGTACGGTCAGACCCAAGCTGCTAGAGAGTCTAGGGATATAGGTGACTATAAGGTAGGTGGGGAAAATTGAAACGGACACTCACCATTTCGCGGTGGTTGGGATAATAGGTTTGCTCGATAAGTGGGAAGTTGTCTCGTCCCAAATGGCGCTGCAGCCCAAGCAGGTGCGCGAAGACCCACGGTTTGTCCTGGAAACCACAAATTCATTTTCATCTTCGTAACAACGTTCCATCATCGGCATGAACGTCCCTCGTATACCTCGAGGGCATTACGTGTAACAAATCCATTTTATGGCATCGATTTTTTGCCAAATTATGGTTGCAATTCGGCAAACGATCGGTGCTTGGATCGTCGAAAAATTGAAGACTCAAAATCAAGGTATACGATGATGAACCGCACATGATTGCGATGCGACATTTTCATCTACGACACTTAGATTAACGAGTGGATACTACTCACCTGGAAGTTGTAGATGGCCGTCAAGTTGTTGACGCTCGGCACACCTCCGTACATTAATCCCAGTAACAAGTTTTTGTAGTCTTCGCCAGCGTCTCGGAGATTTTGACGAACCAGCACAAAGTCCGGTTTGAAGGATCTACAGCAACGGAAATTAAACTTCTTGATTAAATAGCGCGCACGTTGTTGGCTCGGATACGTTGTTCCTCGGATATTTATTGCACTCCTTATACAATATCCCTAAGACTTACAATTCCGCGTGAAAAAACTCCTCGTCATAATTCAAATATTATAAAGTTTGTAAAAATAATACAGTAGGTGGACGATTTCCATTTCGCAGAATAAATCCTTCATGCTTCGATCGGCGAGAAATTTTCGCACGAACGATTCTTGCAGGTCTCGAATATCCCTCTGCATTAAAGTGATGAAAGGAATTCGCGCAGCGTCGAATGATCGTCCACCGGGGGATCGCGAGAGAGTGAAAAATTACATTCGTTTACGAGCGTCGAGCTGCAGGACGATACGAGCACTCCGAGCCATCATCGCGCCTTCATTCTGCGGCATCGTCAAGGACTGTGCTATGTGCATGTGTCATAATATAAAAGCTGTAAACCTTGGCACCTTTTATGGAACACGAGACTTAATTACTCGGGGCGCACGCGTGGGTCTGACTGCCGTATGCATTAAGGACTTCCTGCACTCCACCCTGCCGCCACCTTCGTGAACTCTGAATTATTTATACCCTCGTTTTGTCACGGTTCCGGGGCACCCATCTCCCAACCTCTCTCCGTTTCACCATCGAGTCACAACTTCCGGTCGCCGTACGATGCTCGTACAGCCAAAGATATTTCCCTCTTGTGATCGGAGCAAGGATTCAAGTATGCGGGACATCGCGCTTACTACGTTCGGGAAAATTCATCCACTCAAGATTGACGGCGAAAGAGCATTTTTCAGATTATCCGAAAAGTTAGGCAAAGGGAAAAGACGAGAATTTGTTATCATTCGTAACTCGAACGACGGATCGACCGGTTTACGAAACCAAGAAGCTTCCCCCTCCGAATCCCCTTTCGCCAAGTTTATGCGGCTTTAAAGTGAAACCGTTTCTTTCGGCAAAGTTCTGCGGGATGATACACACAACGACGAGCCAAAGTTCGTTAGGCAGGGGCTTTAAGCTCGGGGTTACAGCAGGAGCATCTGTGTGCCTGAGGTTTTCTACAACCTCAAATTGCGCAGGGCCCTCAAGGCTGAGATTCAATTTCAACTGTTTGACCTGCAATTTACCACCAAGTGTCTGCTGTGTACACATTCATTAGCCCGTCTCAAGCGGGGGTATTTCGAAGTTATAAGAGGCGGCTAGCACTCGGAGTTTCCAGGAATTACCCAGCAGCAGTGGCGCGGGTTCACGCAGCGATTAACCATCGCCGACGACACCTTCGCGACAAAATTTAACACCCAATGAATTCTCCGGCACGAATGAGTTGCCTACTCACCGAATCACTTTTGTCCCATTTCGAAATACCGCCATGGAGACGATCGTTCCTGCCTCGCTTGCGGTGAGCGAAAGCTCCCGGAACTCGGCTTGCTCGACCCGGATCTCGTAGTCTCCATGGAGCCGACGTCCTCGGAAGTATTTACTCCAATCGGTGTTCTGGTCGTCCACCACTAGCAGAGTGAAGCAGCGATCTTTGTTGTAGGAGGGACCACGCGTTGCCCCGGAAACTGCGGCCCCCAAGATCGAAGCACCCTGCGCAAAAAGAGAACAATTTCGCCTTACTTTTGGTTCACCTCGGGGTTCATCGTTGATCCTTAGTGCCACACGCTGTTCAAAATACCCAAATACTCAAAAATCCAATAGAAATACTTGTAGATTCAACTATAGATAATTTCTGAGACATTCGTTAGAAATTCGTCACTCATTCCAGAATTCGCATTCCACTTATTTATTCAGACTTGCCAAATTCAGTACCGAGTTCAAGCCTGTCGAGAACCAGCTGGCCTAATTTTTTCACGAACTGTTCAGGTCTTCGATTGAAATCCGGAATAGTTTGTGCGAAACGTGAATTTTCTTTAAGACAATTCGACATTACACGTTTAAAACCTAAGGTCTGACTTTGCTAGATGCATTCTCCTTTTCTCGGTAGGTACTTTTGCTGATCGCGAGCGAAGGTAATAGAATAGAGAAGAAACTTGTACCAGGTGCAACCGTAAACCGCATCGTTAGACTAACGAGACACGGCACGGTGGAATAGTGGATTGTCTTCAGACCACGTTCCGAGCTGTTCGCAAGGTAGTTTCAACACACAGCTATCAATACAGTAAAGTTCACGTCATGTGAACGTGTAAGGGTTGGATCTCGTCTCTCTGTCACAGTAGTAATTAGCGCTTCGAGAATGAGATTTTCATTTAGATTGATACAGCCAGCGCGCGGCGGAAGGGCATGGAAGCGGAATCCGATTGGCTCTTTTGTTCGAGAACAATATCCGTCGTTGGTAATTAGCTGTATAAGTCAACAACGCGGTGTTGAAAATTATGCTCAATACGAGTGTTGCACCTATTATCAAGAATCCGTTTTCCGAGAAGTGTAAAATTCCAACCATATATCTGGCTGGCAGTGTTTTACTTTTCGGGTTGATTAACCCTCCCTCCCCGCTGTGTAAACTTTAGTGCAAAACAAAAATTTCCTCTCTCACAGTAGCTAGCTGTAAGAATTTTCTCCAAAGAATCAACAGAAAATTTCTATCCAAAATTTATTGGAATATTCAATACCCATATTTTTCTGTATTCAATGATTTTTTCAAAATTCTCCGGAGTAAAATTTCCTGTAAAACAACATCCGGGCACTGGAGTGTCCTCAGTGGAAACAATATATCAAAAAATAAGAGTAGGGACGGAGGGTTAATTGAAGCGAAAAATTTCCTACCTAACGATAACAGCCGCTGTAAATTCCCGGCCGAAGACGTCGTCCCCAAGTTTGGCAAGAAGCCTCACCTGGAGCACCGGCGCACGTTTCGCAGCCCGTAACGCACGCCAACGCTAAGCTTAAACTAAAATTCCACGCCACCTCGGTACTGACCCAAATAACCAGACTCTTTCAAGCCCCATTTTCGTTCTCCAGCCTGAAGCGGCTTCCGCGAGAACCGACTCGGAACACGCCTCTCATAAAATAATGATAAAAGTTCCTAGTCTTTCGCGAGGCCGAGGGCAACATGCCTCCACCACCACGGGCGTGCCTAAATTTTTTATGAGGGTGTCGCTCGGATGTAGGATGACTGGCTACCCGATATAGCCGCGAAGCCCCCCTCCGCCCCTTCCTTCGTCTTCCTCTTTTCGCCCGGAGCCACGATCCTCCCACGACCCCGTGCAATGCTTCTTATCTCTGATGCTGTAAAACGTAAGTATGTTTTATTTCCATGGAGAGATTATACTGTCTTCCAATTACCGTTTTGAGCTTCGTTTGTTGGGCACGTTTGCCTCGAGAAGGGTCAGGGGGCAAGAGGTCGATGTTCATATTAAGCGTTAAGAAATACACTCTTGCGTCTACTGTTTGCCCTGAAAAATTCACGTACAATTCCCCCCTATTTCGCGGATAACAGTTATTCAGTTTTTCTATACAATCGGTAAATTGCGACGTGCCTGTGTTCGTGTACCCCGCCCAAAGCGATAACCAAACTCAGGCCAAATGAAATATCGGAGCGACTGCTGCTCGAAAAGGAGCCTCTTCAAAGGATGCTTTAACTGTATAACAGATTGTTTAATTTAATTTTAAATCAAGTTTTTATTGTTTAATTGTATGTCCACGACGCCCCAGCGTGAGCCCGACAAATTCTAGAAACCGCAGAGTTCACGCTGGGAGCTTTTAACGCGAAACACTTCCGAGTAACGAATGAACGGTGTATTTTGTACAATTTCAAATTTGTTAACGACGCCATAAAACCCGACGGAATTTATCAGCTACGTAGATTCGCGCTTCGGCTCCAGTTCGGACATCGTTGATTGGATCCTGTTCTCAGTCTGTACACGAATAACTCCAGAAGCGATTGTATCGAGCGCGCACCAAAGGAAGCAATAAAATTTTGAAAAATAAACCGTGCCTGTAATCTCAACGTGATTTCTAAGCAAGGAAAATTCGACACCTTCGCTATTCGCTATGTTACACGATGTAAAGAGAGGGGAAGAGATTCACAAAAACGCGAAGTACGCGAACGGGATCTGTTGTTTTAGGCCGAGCTGGTATATAGATTTAGAAAAATAAATCAAGCCAGAAGGCGTCGTGGGTGGCTCATCGAGCCTCTCCGAGCCTCTCAATCAAACCGTGTAACTACACGCGCATACTCGAGTCATGTTTCGTTGAAGAATTCGAACCTCTGCGCCGAGAGCGAAGCGCTTCTATCCAGCGGTTAAATAAATACGAGCAATTTAATCCCGACGTTTATCTCGGTACCTGCAACTGCTCGTGCAAGTGTCGGAGTTAAATTGATTCGAGGAACGAACGGAAGGCGGACTTGGCTAAGCCAACTAATTCCACGCCGAGGGTGCAGGACGATAGTTGAAGAGGAGTTTGGGACGAGCCTCGCCACCCTTTCGAACTTGTTCAACCCGCGTTGATTTCACTTATACTGCAGACCAGTAGCGGGGTGAAAGGTGCCGATAGTGCGAGGGCTGTTACCACGGCTTTGCGACGTGGCTTTTAGTGTGAGAGTCCATGCCGCCTGGACATAAAAGTGTGTTGAACCGATAATAGCCGAAAGGGATGACGAGGGTCGCCGCGTTGTTTCGCGTTAAGGACTCCAATACCGACCCTGTCGGAGATCCCGGGCACGCCATATTGCCCCAACTACAATTACCTTCTCAATTGACAGACTTGGGATATCCGTAGTCGGGACGGTAGTTTCCGCTAAACTGCCTGGAGCTTTTTTCTTCCATAACGCCGGCTGAAAGTCAAGTTACGATAACAAGGGCCCGATGGAGAAAAAAAAAAAAAAAACTGTACAAAATATGGTGCTGTGATGAGTTGAGTTGAGAGTTGAGATCTTAAAGTCGACGCGTAATCGCTGCACCTTCGAAGCCGTTTCCGTCACAACGGTATACGCCGGGTACTTTACGCGAGGGCGACTTGCGTGGGCTTGACAGATTGATTCATCTGTCCCTTTTCACTCGCCATTCAGACGAGAAGAAATTTCGAATTTTTTCTTTTATTCACCCTCAGTTTCTTGAGGCATAAAAGAAGGTGACGTTTCTGAATTAGCGGTTACTTTCGTCGAATAGAATCTGTCTCACTACTGAATCTACACCTTTGATTTAAGCTTTCGTGTCACCAGCAGCTTACTCAATCTACCCTGTTCGAAATTACGCTCGTCAAGCTCAACGCCGCGGCTGAATTTCTAAGAATTATTTGATAAACTGCAGGTCAAATTTACGAATACAGTATGTATCTTGCCTGACGTGATACCGAACGGCATAATCGTTACCATTCTATGGTGGTACGTTGCCGCAAAGTATGGAAAATATATAACAATATGGATAGTAACGATCATGATATACCTTGGAAATGAGAAGGTCTAATAATGGTTTGCCTTTGGGACATGTGTCGATGTAATTTGAGCTTGCGTCTGAATTGTTTTCGTTTACGAATATAGTGAGGCACGTAAAGTGAATGAGTTTGAAGCTCAAGCAGACTCATTGACTTTCAATTTCGTAGCTTCATGGTGTAACGAGTCAGAAGGGTAGAGAGATAGACAGAGAGAGAGAGAGAAACAGAGAGAGAAGCTCTGAGATCTTTTGTCAAGGAGTTTAATAATTGAACTGGCTTTGAAATTGTATTATGTTATCCAACTCCAAGTAGCACGTAATCATTTACCTTTGACAATTTGCCTTCAACGCAATGATTATACACGGTTGTATCGAATTATTGTAAGCAAATTAGCGCCAAGTCAAGCATGTTGCCCAATTTCCTAACTAATTATCCGAAATTTGATGAAACCAACTTGCTCAATATATCGCTAGGCGACTCTCGACAGCGCAGCGGTGCTTGCTCGGTGTGTTTTGCATATTCCAACGCCCCGTGCATGTATATGTATAATCTGCAGCCCGTATAACCGTATCCCATATACGGAGCTTAACAGTGGCATGGCTGAGTGTCTGATATAGGTCAGTGATTACGGCCAGGATGGAAAGCCAGCCGAGGAACAGAAACGTAAACACGCGATATGATACACAGTCGCCGTTTTTCCCAACTATTTCCACGGGGGTTTCAAATATTTTTACCCGTTTTCCTGATAACCGTCACGTTGCAGAAAAGGAGTATTCCGAATTACCATAGATACATATATTTTACAATATGCAAGCATTATACACATACATATTGAACTAGGAAGTAAATTAATACGGGGAAAACCGCAAGACTTGTATCGAAGAGTCAAATCATGCGGAATTCTTACAGGTACTTTTTTTTATACAATTATTCACTGTAAATTCTTTATCTTTCGTTTTCGCAGAAGGTTAAGAACGAAACTTTAGCGTAATGTGATTACTTTCGCACCACTTGCGCGGGTCGTAAAATAAACTTGAAACGGCAACTCGGAATTAATCATTTCTCGTGCCTTTGAATGCATTATGTATTCATCATTTTTGTCAACAACTTCAATTCCCTGTAGCTTTATTTTCACAGAACAAACTTAAAATCGTATTCAGACCGATCTTTCACGCGTAAGAGGATAAAATTCCTTGTTTCAATTTACATCAGCTTTCCGTCAAGTCAGCGAAGCCTCGACTCTAAATTTACTGTCTTTAAACCCATTTCTCGGTTTTACGCGGTATAATTTTACGACTCACGGATACTACGAGTCGCACCTACTTATGCCTTCTGAAATATTCATTCTTTAATGAAAAGAAGAATAATTTTCAATTTTTTCAGTCTAGTTCAACGAGAACTTGGTGTAATTTATTTTCAACACATCCGAGAATTTATCTTCACCTCATTAAACCGTCACATCATTACCTAACGTACCGTAAACTTCATCTTGGCCTCCATATCGTTTCACGTCTTCATCGTAACCCATGTATATATGTCAATTCACGAGAGAAGAACACGTTCCTGAATAATAACGAAGCGCAAGTTTCTTCGAGCAAAATTCACCTGCCCGTCTAGACTGACAACAACTGTAACGAGAAAAGCACAGGATATGTGCTTTTCGCAAGCGCGAAACGTTCGCGTGGCTGCAAAAATTCTGCCAACAAATTGAAACATTTTCCGGTATGGAGGCTAAAAAAATTACTTTCTACTACCGGTAACGGACGCATGCAAATTGGCAAGCTGCCTCCACGATCTCGGTCATCCGAGCTCTGCAGCGACGTGCTTGCACGCTTATTTGCATGAAACTCCAATTAGTTAATGCGGTTTTCTTCCCTCAGGTTTCCCCCTTTTTCCTCCTCACCAACGCCGGGATGCAACTTATATGCGATCGCCTCGTTGCAATAAACAAATAAAGGGGATACTGACTTGGTCCGCGCCTGTGATTATAACGGATCAAAAGTTAGTTTCGCATTTATTATGCAAAAAATTGCCACTAGTTTTCCACAGCGAAATGCACATTACGAAATCGAATTATTCGTGATCATGAAAAGTTATTGTTAAAATAGTTTACATGCTTTTTCTCATATGTTTGTGATGAACTGATCAACAAAATTTTCCCAACGATTTGAGGTAAGAATAAGTACGCACGTATCCAAAAAATGATCAAGTTTTAGATCTGGCCCTGCCGCTATCGTATCAGAAGATTTGTCGCCTTTTATCGAGCCACGTGCTTACTAGCGTGCAGGCACGTCGTTATCTGCAGAATATAACGCTGTTTACGTATAAGTGCCTACCTCTCTATTAACCTGTGGCTGCACCTATAACATGCAGCATTAAATAGAGCGGCGTACGTGTTGTAACACGAGGGTGAAATAAAACAACCACTGCTTTTGGAAGATAGGGATGAAAATACGCGTCTATCTCTAGTTTATATATCTCGTTCTCTCGCCGGCTATTCAATGGAACTCGCAAACGTTTTGAAATATCTCTAGAGTTTACTGCATGCAGGCGGTCGAATGCATAGTGCAATAATAGGGAGGATGTATAGACGTGCACGATGAAATATACGTGAAATTCCGGGAAGCTCGGAGTCTCTATGCACCACGAGTGCATAGACTCCTGCATTTAGTCTGGATTATCCGCTGCAATCGTCCATTGTGGTAATTTGATCCGTAGAAACAATGTTCTCAATTTTAACCGCATATTATCACTATAATTCAGAATTGTTTCGAGAAACCGTCAGAATGATATTTTCGAATGAATTTCACGACCAGGTCGCGCGTGTATCCAGTAACGTCAGCGCAACTGAATCATTGGTTATCAAATTTAATTCTCAAATTTTTCAAAATCGATAAACATATTGGCAAAACTTAAAACCGTTAGATTTGCTAGTTTTTTCGGTAATTTTTAGGATCCGAACACTTTGAGTCTTGGAATTAATTTGTAACCGCATTTTCTGACCAATCGGTCGTTCAGAAGCACTAAAAATAATCCAGGAAATTGTAGGATCAAACTTCCTGATTCTCTGTTATTACAACGCCGCGGCCATATTGAAAACAAAACGACCGACCGCAATGAATCTGGGAGGATGAATATATCGAAGGGTAAGGGCGTAGCTGGATCTGAAGGAGGCTTGGATATCGATTTTCATCGTGAAAGAAAACCAGCAGCAGCCCCGGATGCCCCTCGATATGCAATTGATTTCATCACTGGCGACGTGCCGAGTCGAAGGGAGGCGACAACTTACGCGCTCTTCAACCCTGTTGTATTGAAATTTCCGATAAACGAGAAGAAAGGAAAGGAAGGCTATGCGGTCGATTGTCGTCTAGCAAAAAATCTCTATACCGATACTTCGCGTCACGCGTCGTCTGATGACATCTTGAGACACGAGAAGAGAATTCAACTAGTCCTGGACCAAAAATTGATCGACAAAATGACCGCAGCGACGATCGTCAATGCAAATGAATTTCCATAGAATTGGAGTTATCACAAGTTTTTAAACACGGTACTCGGCCTTCTAATTTTCCATCCCTAATCACACTGCCTGAGATTTTAGGCGATTAATTGCTGCACGCCCTTCGAGTTCTCCGGTGTTTTAGAGCTCAGTTTCCTTCGACCCGGAAAGAGTCGTTTATTATGGACAAGTGATGCGGGGGAAAATTGAATCTCAATTTTCTCACTACTTTCCGACTCAAGAATGGACTCTCCGCAATGGGAAAAAGAGGTGTCACGTAGCTTTAACGATGCGATTATCAATTAAAACGGCAACTCGGGGCTCCTAGAAATGTGATGTTTAATTCGTTGCGAAATTGAAGGAACTGCGGAAAGACGGGGCACCACTATCCTGATAATTTATTCAATCAGCTTTGCGCGATTGTAAAACCTTGAAAGCGAAGCGTCTGCGAATGAAATTGAAATACTTGCAAGCTTAATTCGCCCGGTCGAATGCTGTTAAGAAATGTGCGAGGTTTCGCATTGATTTAATCGACTTAATACCACGACTCATTCTCGCGATTCGCTGTTTATCTACAATCTACATGCAGTACTCGTGGACATTTGAGAGAATAAAAGAACGCAGATTCGAGCTACCTGGTCAAAGAAACTGGCAATTTATTGTAGAAGATACAGCTCGCTGGGTGAGGTAGACAGCAACCTTTCCTGCTCTTGTGAAGTGAACGATGCGAATTTATTCCCGAACAAGAGTATTTGATTAATGCTGAGAAGCGAGGGTGAGAAAGAAATCGCGACAACCGAGATACTCTGCGAGAATCTTCTCTCGCTTTTTCATTCGTGCTGAATCGAACAAGCGTTTCCACCTGAATTCCTACTCAACGATTCCATTCGAAAGTTTTCATTCGTCTCTACTTTTCGTCACCTGTCGTATATACCGTAGTTACATTGAGTCGTAAAAGTCCGTCAAGTTTTAGACCTCCAGCTCTTCTCACCGTTTGGCTCTCTGCAAGATAGAATAGATCGAATTTTCTCACTTTTATCTCAGATTCAAATTTACGCTCACGTTTTACCTCGCGCTTTTCTCTGAGAAGGATTTTTATGACCCACATTTTTTATGCAAAGGGTTCGAGAAATTTCCAAACAAGATATCCGCTCTCCGATACATCCTGAAATGAAATCCGACCGGAAAGCATACGATTTTTGACGGAGGCTGCCTTTTTCTCTCAAGGCTCGACGAGGCTCGAATTGATATTGACACCTTGGAATATTTTACTGAAAATCTGTCAATCTGTCATAATCTATATATACTTATATTATAATTTGATTCCTTACTCCAGTGGTGTTGTATTATACTTTCTTTCTGGTGAACTCACATTTTCCGATTAAAGAAGAAACATTAGTCAATTACGAATCAATCATTCTTAGTTTATGATAATTCTACAGAAACAAATGTAAGGCAATTCTTGAGTGTATCACTGAAAGCAGATTGCCTTTGTAATTTCAGTTCTCACAGTTCAGCGACATTTATTCTTTTTTTATTAGAGAAGTTTGGATGTAAAAAGGTTTACCAGATAATTTTATTCCAGAAGCAGATCGATCAGAACTTCTTACAACTGAATTGTATTGCTATTTTCTTCACAAACCAATTGGATCATAACTTGAGATCAGTGTAACGTTTTCACAATATTCTGCTCATCGAAGGTGACTCGTATAATTTTCGCGGTAAGTTTCTCGCCGCGACGACGATTCGCTCCATGAAAAGTGACGAGCTTATTCAATCTGGCGTTATCTATATACCCATTGAGGTTCGTGTAGCGGTTGGATGGTCCGCAGGGGGAAATTAGCTCCACTCTAAAGATAAAATCGTGAAAAGATTTAGGAATCGCGTGGTAAGGAAGGTAGTCGAGTCGGCGAAGATAAAGTTCTTTCACGCCTCAACATAAAAGCTCGCGTCTCACTTGATGCTCGAGTCCCAATTCCGAGGGTCAGAATCGCGTTACTCATCCATTGTATTCGCGGCGTGTCTTCAAGATTGGCGATGTCGCCATTACACGCGTGTGCCTATTGTCTACTTGGGTCGTCAACTTTTATACTCGACCCATTAAATATAACGAGACAAAACATCGGCTCGCCTTATGCCGTTTCGTTATTAACGATCCTTCGATATCGCATCGCCATACAGGCAAGAAGAGCGCTTCGTCTACCCCTACAGTCGTGTTTCTCGCAAGATCGTCGTCGAGTTACCGATCTAACGAGATCTAACGAGATCTCCCGCGCCTCGGGCGTCGACAAAGCTTCAAGGATCTCTATAAATATATAAAGCAGAGAAAACAAGCGAGCTGGGACCCGATTTACCGCTCAAGTTTCATCTGCACCCCCGAAAACTTGAATCCAAGCTAAGCATGTGGGAATATTCGATTAGCCTGAAGGAACCAGTGGTTGTAGATTTTCCTGTTGTATCCATACTTTGCTAAGGTGAAAGAATTTTTCACTGCGTAATGATTTTTATTTTCCTAAGAAAAAATAAAAAACCTTTTTCTCGGTTTTGCGCAAAATCTTGTCAGTCAATAGTGGAACAAATACCCGAGCCGATGGATCAAATTTCGTCTAAATCAGTTATTCCACTTTCGAATTATCTTCGGGCAAAAAAAATGTAACTCAAGAGCAGTTCGATTTCGTGCTTCAGAGTCGAGGGATCATTTGATTAGAGATCTAATAAATGATTTCAATTCATTATCACTGCTTTCGTTTATTTCCATGATTCTCAATGATTTCAAAATTGGATAGATTGGCAGTCAATTACAACAAATCACTAAAAATTATTGAAAATCCCCTAGAATACTGGGAAGTAATTACAAATATATATATCAACGAAAACTACTTGTTGAACTGGAAATAAACAAGAGCACGCGTTGAGATAGGCGTAAACAGAAACGTTAATGCGAATTGTAATAATTTGGTGTCAATAACAGCAAAACTTACAACGATTCCCACATGATTTCCAACGCACCAATTTCTTCAGTACTATCACGTGATTCTCAGTGATTTCCGATAGTTTCGGTCATCTCAATTGATCTAAATTAAAGTAATTCCATCGATTTTCAATTCGAATTCCAACTGGTCAATGCAATCGCGATTTCCTTGAGCGAATGACCCTCGTACAGATCATCGGTAAGATTAAAAATATAAGGGTGAAGGGCTCACCTGATCCCGAGCAGCTCCAGTCAGGCTCTGAACCCTCTGCAAAAGACTCTCCCTGGTTTTAGCGGGGGATGAGGGGGCGCTGGTGGTCCGTGATCCTGGACGCAGATTGAGACTCAAGTCGCCTCCTGCCGGCTGCTGTGCCCCAGAGGGTGGGGCTCCGGGGATCGGGGGCTGGCTGGGGGGTGGCGCGGGTGTCGGTTGGGACTGCAGGGGCCTCTCGGATGAGGCGGTGCCCTGATAAGACTGCACGGAGTCCTGCTGGCTGACGGAGGTCAGCCCGGAGCTGGTGTCGTCGTCATCTAGCTCCGAGCTGAGATCTCCCGACGAGAATCTGCGGGAAATTTGATTTTTCCTTTTCTTCTCGTTATTATTATGTTGCGAAGCACTGCAGGTGTGGGGATAAAGAGGCTTACTCTGATTGTTGAATGATTATATGTGTGCAGTATGTCTATATATGTATTCGTATAATTTTATTCAGGAATAAAATGACCGTGACCGTAGTTTATATTAGCTCAAATTTTGAAATACGAAGCAACGACGCCCTGGGAATATAAACGAATCGCGTTACTTTGTGAGATGAGTGAAAACTTGGGCTCCATAACCGTGAACGGAAATCACGTTAATATTGTTCAACGACGATCTCGTCACGTATATCACGTCTTGTATAATATGATGTGTAATTTGAAAACAGCGTATCGACAGTGATGAAAAGATTTATTGATGCAAAAAGAATAATGATCGTTAGTGATATTAATATTAATAATGATGATGAGATTTTTCGTGCCACGACAAATGCGATGGTAGAAACGCTCGTGGCTCATGAAATATAAATGAATTTTAATATCGGCAAAGAGGTGCGGATGCCTTCGATAGGAATTAATTTGCAATACGGTCCCTTTTTTTCACTCTCACGCTTTATATTTTTTTTACATTTCTGTCCATCCGATTTAATAAAATTACCATACCCCCAATGGTGCGACAAAAATAATGGATTCTCAATTTGTTTAATTGGCTCTGTGCGGAAGATTTTTCGTGCGGAAAGGTGGCAACGAAGCTTGGAAAAATTCCGTCGTTCCATATGTACATAGCACTCAAATCCGCGTCCGCCGAGTGGAAAAATCAGAATTCGTTAAGTGTATGTATATCGAATCGATTTTCGTTCACGTTTCGCTTGTATTACCCAGTGCAAATAATTTTAACGTAACGTTAGCTACGATCTAACGCAAGCAATATAACTGATTTTTCAAAGAATTCTGTCACACGATTTGTGAATGTTAAAATAATTTTCACACGTTAACTCGAGTGTATGGTTTTTGCCAGAAATAGGTAGTAAAAACTGTCGTATAATAAAATCATACTCTCAAACATCATGCAAGTGTAGATTTCCACTGAACTTATAACCATCCTGTTCATTATATCCTTAAAAATTTATTGTCCAATTTACGTATAAAAAAATGTTTGCCACATTAAATGTACAGGATCAGTCAAAGTTCCGTGAGTGAATTGAGAACGAAATATGAAAATAGCCTTGTTGGCGAAGCGTCGTCGTGTGAATTAGCAAATCTGCAAGGTATATGTGTGTGTAAGAAGTAGATGGGAAGATATGAAAACTAGTTGTTAGGCCAGGAGGTTTTGATTGGAGAACAGAAAAGCTAGCACGGCGCGTAAACTACACCCATATATCCAGAAGTTATAATTGCGATGAAAATTAAGCCTCTATTGTTTCGTTTTAAAAAAGTTCAAGCGTAGAACTCGAGCTGAAAGTTCATTACCGGTTGTAACGGAATACGCGGAAAAAGGTCGTGAAAGTTTCGACGTTTTGAATTTCAATCAATCGGAGACGAGACGCGGACTGAAAAAAAAACACAATAATAAGAGCGAATATGTATGTACATACCTACCGTATTTCCCTCGTACACAGACAACTCGTGACTCGTTAACTCGACAGAACAAACGATGCTGCTACTTTTATCATCCCTGGAAAAGGGAGGGAAGAAAACCGCCCGAGGGAACAAACGGGAGAGTGAGAATAAGACGAATGTATTCCCGCGGAGAGGTTCATGTCAGGTAGAATGTACCTTCGAGTTGTAGGTACATACCTACAGTGTTGTACGGAACGAGTTTCACCTGCGGGAATCGCGAGAGCTGCTCGCTTTTTTGTATCCCCCTCGACTTTTCAACTCTCAAAGAAATATTTGGCAAAGTGCCTATCCGGACGTCTCTACCATTCCCACTGGGTACAACGTGCTGTAATTTCAACCGCAAATACATGCTTCGTCGAATTCTAACGTCTGCATTGGTACACAGGGTAGATTGAGAAAATTTTCAAATTTTTAAAGACGATGTTTCGAATATTACAAACATTATTGAAGATCGTAAGAAAATCCGCGTCAAGTTGCAATTTATTATATCTATACTTGGTATTTTCTGTCAAACGCATCGCTCAACGCCAGTAGATATGCAACCGAGGATACATACGAGATCAGTGTACAATATAGGTACTTTGTCTGCAGACTAACAGATCAAAGTTTGACTTTTTTTAGGAATGGCATTTAGACAGACTTCAAATGTAACTTGAGTTGCCTGACTGGTGTCGTTGATGACGATAATTAGTTACGCAACATTTTCCATAATTTTCCTGACTCTACGTGCGTAATCTTTCCCGTCACAGAAAAGTCTACCAGTGTCTGAAAATGGGCTTCCTCGAGCCAGAGGCACAACCATATTCGATATTTTGTTTCGTCAGAATAATCGAGATTGTCTATCTTGATTAACGACGCAATGCCACGCCACGATCTCCATTTAAGGTAGTAGAACGCGTACCGGTGATTATATCACCCATAACAAATCTTGGCTATTCAAATTCTGGCAAGCTTCATTGGACGCTTCGCCCATTGTTTGTCGTTTCGTATAATTATATTTACTTCTTTTTTTTCTTCCCACGAAGCGATGAAATACGTGTATTGTACCGCACGAATTCGCGAGGTATTATACGCGATAGGTGATGCGAAGTTAATTCCAAGCCAATTGAATTTTGATACAAGTAACAAGTAACAAGTAGCTCGTGGTACCGAAATGAGCCCATCCGTGTTGTATACGAGCAGTCCTCGCGCACTCGATATTATTATAGGTACCTACAGAATGTAGAAATTATGGAGTGAAGCTGAGATTAAATTTGTTGGAATGGGGTGGGGGCATTCGCATTGGGAAACAAAAGGAAATTAACCCTTCATCCGTGCACTAAAAAAATTTGCGTACAGGTAGACGAGAGCGATAGGAAAGTGTATCATGAGTGTTAGACATGCTGGAGAAAGTTGAGTAATGAACAGAGTCTCACCTTCGTTTCAAGTAATTGACATTGGAGGTGAAAGATTGGCGGAAGCTGGAGAACGAAATGTTGCCGGATGTAGGTGCGTTGCCGCAATATTTGGCGCACCCGCCGCGACCGGTAATTTTGCCGGTTCTTCTTTCTTCACCGATTCAGAAAAATCTGAGAAGTCTTGGAAGTTGTTGCTTCTGCGTTGCTGTTCTTTTCGGCTGTGTGATCTTCCCGCGGTTTTACACTTCGTACTTTGTGTGCGCTGATTGATTGCTTGATTGCTGGTAGGACAACTTCCGGTTCGGAGCTGCCCTTGCGATGCTTTAGAATGATTCCCGTCGCTTTGATGTCTTCGGGATCGTCTTTTACTTTGTACGTTGTCGCGTCGTTTTCGTCGTGTCAGTTTTCGTCGTCGTCGTCGTCGTCGTGGTCGTCAAACGTCAAGTCAAGGAATAAGGCTTGAAAGTAAAGTAATTGAAAATTAAAGGGTGAACTAAGAGAGGTAAGGAAGGAGAAAATAAACAATCCAAGTTTAAATCTGAAACAGATAATGTGAGAAGAGTGGTTGAAACAGTGTATGAAGATTGTATACGTATACGTACAACTGCAATGATCGTTCATAATTGCCTGAACTAGCGAATATCGTAAAATGGAAGATCCGGGCACCGGGGACTCTGCAATTTATTAAAAAAGTTTCAGTTCGGAAAAACCTAGCTGCAAACTCGTATAAGGTGAACCTTAGAGCATAACAGCACGCGAGCCGACGGCGGAAACCACGTGAATTACGAAGCGTAATATAGCCGCGAGGCCAGAACGAATAGAGGCCTTAAATCAGGAACTTTATTCCGGTGGAAATTTTTTCGACGTTGAAAAGACAATGACATGAATTTAAATTTAAATTGGATGAAACACCGCAAAGTGGGAGAGTCAAAATCCTAGCTTTGCATTTCCTTCTCCTGTGTATCAAAGCCCTGAATTCCATTCAGAAAGGCACCTACGCAGAATAAAGTCCTAAATCTCTGGTTCTTTCGCAAATTCAAATTCGAAATTGAATCCTGCCAAGATTATCCGAACGGTCTTTCCGTAGATAAAATGTTGGGCGAGGGTGAGATTTTGAAAAAAATATCTCTCCACAGCATCACCTTGAATTCTCAAGCTTCATCTTATTCATTTGCTTCCATGTCTCCCCTTTTTTCCCGCTCGGCAAATCCAATTTAGTATAAGCAGATTAGCTTCGTTCTTATCGAGTTAAAAAAAGAATGACGTCGTAAAAGAAATTATGTAACGTAAGTTAAGGCTCCCACGTTGGCGCCACCCGAAGAATATAAATTAGAAAGCTGCAGGGGCGGGATGGGCTGGGAACTGAAAGCCCTCGGCGAATCGAAAGCGGACCGGAAACGCAGCCGATTTACCTTCATATAAAGGATTCTTCGCTACCTAACCTTGCTCAAGCCAACCCTACATGCCCTACGATCGGTCCTCTTTCACCCCTTGCAAAACTTTCACCGTACAAACTGAACGTTCCTGGGCGTATCCGCAGATGCAACTCCCACCTTTTTGTCAACGCGTATCATAAAAACTTTATGTAACGACGTAATATACAGAGGAGGAATAGAGAAAATTGGCGGGAAAATGCGCGGCTTCATGCACATGAGTGTATTTTCCAGTTCATTCTTTCCTCTTCGTCTCCCTCGTCTTCCGCAGTGTCGTAATTCGTTCCTTGGAGGAGGGCCACTCAATCCAACCTCAATTTCTCGAGGGTTCAAGCCCTCCACTCGGAAAGCCCAACGAATTCCTCGAGTCTCTTAGATTCAACCCCTGGTTTTCCAAGTCAACAAGTAAAAGGTAGGTAGGTAATCGTGATAAACCGGCAAGCCGCAGAGGCGCGGCAAAATTCACGGGAAACTAATAACTGTGCGTAATTTGAAACAACTGGCGTGCTTAACGAAAAGCTGGAAGCTCTGCGCCCCGATGGTGTGAGGAATGAAAGAGGAAATTTTGTAATGCAAGAACAGGTTTTGAACTCGCAAAAAGTTTGCGCAACTTAGCTTATGCATCGTCAGTGCATAGTTCCATTCGATAAAGTTTCGAGATCGGCTTTAAGGCGATCAGGATATTTTCTCGCGCTTTCGTCAAAGTTGCAATAACTTTTCCGGCTTTTACCCCGGCGTCAGCGTCTTTTTCATCAGAGGATATTGCAGCTTGCAGCGCTACGGCTCCCCTGCAGATGAATTTACTACACGAGACCGACCATCTCAAACCCGTCTAATACCCACCGATCTTTATCCTTCCCTTTCTCTCTCTCGCTCGTTCCATCTGAAAATCCCGATATTGAAATTCCGTAAATACAAGTAGCGGACACTGACTGATTTAGTCGACCTATAAGTCCGGTAAGAAATTCCTTTAATTGTTGCATTTCTTCGAGCACCGGTTACCCTCGCAGCACTTTCGGAGAAAAGAGAAAAAGTCCCATAATGAAAAAGTAATGCGATCATCGTACATCGTACGGTACATGATCATCCATCGTCCTAATTTCGTACATTTTAACCCGAAAATGTTGAATTCAAAAAAAATAAGGTAGCACCTTACGCCTAATGATCTTTGATTTCCACCTGTAAGGCAAAGGTGGAACCCAGACCACGGTGTTTTCCTTAATCAACATTCGGAAGTCACTCGAAACAGTGTTTTTACACAGTACTGAATATATTGACAATACGCACGGAGATGAAAAGCAGCAAATCATTTCTATTGAGATCGGTATACGTTTGACGTCCAGTCGTGCGTTTTACGCGTCTTCAAAACTTCGGAAATCACGGTCAGAAGGTGACACGATTCTCGTATTGATTTAGCGCGGAGAATTTACGTAAATCAAACAGTGTCATCCATGATTTCATTCATGTATGCGTACATTCGCTTCACCCATGCTTATCCAACCGTCAATCGACGCTGTCTGACGGCTTTTTCTTTCCACAGGACACGTTTCGAATAGTCAAAATTTCGGATGATTACGTTTGCAATTTGGACCATCTAGTGTCTGTCTGAACTTTGACCTGTGTACCATGCTTAAGGTTGTAAAAGCACGCGATTTGCACGCGAAAATCGTTCTCGCATGACATTCTTTTGGTCACAAAAATTATAATCGATCAGATTGAGAAAATAAAAACGTCACATAAATATTCCTACTCGAAAATTAGTAAAGGCTAGTCACAGGCATTCGATGCTAATCGAGTTGGAAGCAAATTACATCTTTCGAAATTGCGATACCGCCTATCAATTACCAATCAACAGTCCGATCCTAAAATTACCATGTAATATTATAACAAAGAGACTGTCGCCAGTAATAAAGGATCTTTTACCACGGACAAGCGTTGTTACACGATTACTGGATGACAGAAAACCGATGCAATTAAACTGTAATTAGCGGATAATACAGTATCCACGATCTACATTGCGCGTTCAATTTGCTTCGGAAAAATGTCAGGTGAATTCTAAAACACAAAAACGACTTCAACACACGTTTGGCACACAAATTCATAGACTGAAAAATTCTTTTCTCTCGCAATTTTGATGCGTTAATCGATGGTAAATTGTCCATATAGTTGTCTACAGGGACAAATCGGTATTGAGTTTGTACACGGTAGTACACGTGCAGATTTAAGTGACGGGAACTCGGGAGTTGGACAGGCGAGCAAGGAACCGCGCGTGTTCAGCGGACTAAAGAAACGATAACTCACGGACGTCTGAAGGAGCCTGCACGACGGTAATTTCCCCTCTTAAATTCGAGGCTGACGTCCTATCTGTCACTCCCACGATTCTGTCCCGGCGGACTCGAACCCTCGTGATAAGATCACAGACCGAGTAAAAGATACTTCGCGAGAAGGAGTCAAGGAGTCCACACCCTCGACCCTGGAGTTGCAAGTGTCCTGCACACACGTGTAGGAACGCCTGTAACGGAGAGGCAGCTGAAAGCGGGTAGGTGGACTCTCGGACTGATCAAATGGTCTTCGAAATCGCAAAGTTCAAGTTGGATCCCAGCCATCAGTCCTGAACCAATTAACCCGTTTACTCCGCGTCGCTATACCTACGTGCGCCGCTTTACGGAGAAGAGAAACTATCGGACGAGGCTTGAGGATGAAGAGGCAGCACGATGGAGCAAAGTTGCACACGAACATGGTGCATACATTCATGCCCTGCGCTGCTGCTGCATTGATTGCAGCCCGTAGGCAAATCACGGCTGGTTCGAACTGCAGTCCTGACGTCGTATAATATCAATAATCGTTGGAGGTGTGCCGCATTCGAATCAGCAATCGGGATGCCGAGAGCATTACTCACAATCCATTATCTGTAATCCCAGAGTCTATCGATTAACAGTATAAACGCGGAAAGTAGTCTGCCCTTTTCAATTAATCATTCGCTGATACAAACGTTCACGAATGCGAAGAGATTAATCCGTGACATCCGACAAATCTAACGGATTTAGCAATTCTGATATAATTGCAAGCCAGGATTAAATCCCTTCGACACATGCGGTACTGTGTTGTTGAATTTATAATTACATACTTCGATCTACCTACTCTTTTGCACTCCTTAACGCGGTGACGCTATAAGTGATAACTGCTAGTGAAAAACATTATAGCGCCACCTTTTTGCGGCTTTCAGCTGAATTTTTTCCTCCCTCAAGAAAACTGGCATTAATTTTTCATTACTATTATTAGATACACCGAGGCTTTGCGGATGGGGTGGGGTGGGGAAAAGGAAGGCCTGTATTATCGGGGCGTGATCTCGTTCACAGTATCGTTATGCGGTATCGCCTACTGCAGGGGGCTTATGACAGCTCGCGTACATCAAGATTCGTGGCACGCAAATTCCTCGTCAGCGTTAGTCGCAGAGGTGTAGTTACTCGTATAGATCGCGTAGCCCCGCAGGTTGCTATTACACGAAATCCTTGAGCCCAGGGGTCGCTGCACTCGCTCAAACTTTGTCAATCAATTGCTGAATTTCCTGACGAAACCTGAAGTGTGTCGAGCTGAGCGGTTATCGGGGAATGAAACGACAGAGCCGAGGTACAATATCCTGCCTAGTCCAGAATCGAGTCGGAAATAGGACCGGAGCCAAAGCTGAAATCAAATATCGCCGGTGAATTGTGGAGCCAAGACCGTGATTAAACCCTCCCACCCCAATATGCAGGGTGGGTGGAAGTTTCCCTAACAAAAAACAGACTTGAACTGAGACGTAGAAAGCTACGTGATGTTTACACTCCGAATCTGATTGTACGCAGTTGACCTGTTTCCCCCTAAGGGTAAGGAGCTTAGTGTATCATTTGACAATGTAAAGAATTTGAGGAACAGCGATTTAAAACTCGCCGGACGGAATAGGATAAATCTCGAAAAAGTCGCGTGTCGAGATTCCGTTCGGATTTCTTACAAGGCTTACGTACTCCGACGGGATATATTCGATTCAGTGTTATGGGTTTGGGAAGACCCGAAGATCTATATACCTACGAACACTTCTGTGCCATTCGTCAGAATTGTGTGAAAATCTTCGAATGGAATCGAGCTCTCGTGTAATATAGGTAGACGATGAAAAGAAACTCGGGGAGAGGATATCAGAGGCGTAATTCTAATCCGGAGATGGATTCAGGTATATCCAAAGTGCGTAAATTTACAACTTGTTGGAGAAACTTAAGTTTCTTGGATCGTTACTTATCCGAGGATCGTCTGAGCGCCTAATGGTTACGTCGAGTGGCCGTTGTGCCTGGGACAGAACGCAGGACGACTGAATAGCGGCGGAGAAACGGGGATAACTTTGACCAACAACTATCCATTAACGCTCGCCCGTGACATTAAAAGTTGGAAATAAAACTTGGCGTACACACAATGAAAAGCGAGGGAGCTTATTATGCGCTTCAGGGTTGCGCTCGAAGGAGTCGCCCGCGCGTTTTCCACTGGTTAGTCACCGGATAATGCAGGTGTAATAAATTTCGCAAAAAGTTTTTCATCCGGAGTGCTAATTGTTTCATGGATGATTTAGTTTCCATCTTTGCGGTCTTAGCCATCGCTCTTATCTAATGCGTTGCACCCGAACTTCGGATGCAAAGGTTGAGAAAATCACCAAATATGTGCTCGAGCTTAATCCTCGAAGCTGTAAAATCGACTATTGTGAGTTTGAAGTAGAAAACTCAAGACCCGGGACAACTTTGGGTGCAGTGAGGGAGGGAGGGGGGGGGGGGGGAGGACCGCGTTCGATGCGTATATTTTTTACGGAACCGTAAGTATAGAACGTGGATATATCTTGCGGTGATTGAAAGCCTGGCCATTACCTGTAGTAATGGTTTTTTTAACGGGAAAACACGGCGGGAGGAGGTGAAAAAAGCAATTTCAGCCGGACCCGCGATTTTTAATATCGCCGTTTCGTGCTACAGGGCCGCCTGCCATGCGAAATTCAATGAACTGGGAGGGGGAACTCGATAAAGAAACCGTTTCCGGGAGCAGTAAAGAGGGAAGAGTTTATCCTACAAGGTGGAAAAGACGGGGAGAGAGGGTCGAGAAAATTGGAACGTGCAGCTGATAATTTTTGCGGAACCTGAACAAGGAGAACGTCGCAAGGCTTACTTTTCGCTTCACTTTTTTCTCCACCGTTCCCCATGCGACTATAGATATAAAGAGCTGGGGTGTAGAACTGGGTGGTGAGATAAATTTTAGAACCGGCTAGACGGGCGCAGGAAGTCTAGGCGGAGGTTCAACTCCTCTCTTGGAAGAAAAGTGTTTTTCTACGACGAGGAGTGAATTTTAGCTCGCAAGTCAGGAACACCCGCCGAGCCGGAAAACTGGAAGAAAAAACTGCAAAGACAACCACCGCTGCCGAGGACCATGCGGTGCAATATTTTCAAGTGAAAATTCTGGGGTTCCGACCTTCTTCACCACCGGCAAACCTCTCTCCTCGCTCGCTTTTTACAGAGTCAAGCGATCCTCGAGTGCAGCCGACCCGACATATTAGCTCGACGACTATAACGTCGGATATTTTTTTCCATGATCCAATTTTAAATCTAGGCTTATAAATTCACGAAAAAACATAATTTGCAATGATAAATTAACCAACTCTCGTCCCGTAACTGGCGAGTGTGCACAGGATCATAAATGCAGGATAAACGTATATCACTTCGTTATCTAATTTATCGAATTACTCGATTGCAAAATCCTTGTTTTCCGTGCAATTCCGTAACAAAGTAAGACGATAACTGTTCAACTTGATCTACAATTTTCACCCGGTTAAACAATTTGTTCAGCAGTAAGTTTACGGGCGACTTCTGAGGGTCAAATTGTAGAGACCAAGTTCCGTAACGTACTATTTCTCCTTCCAAAGAAACTCTTCCAACGATTTACCAGCTCGCTGTGTCGCCACCGAGATCCTAAGACTCAAGTAATCGCATCAATTTGTCTCGCAGAGACTAACTCCGCGAGAGTTTTCTTTTCTTTCCAACGGCAAAACTCTTTCCTCGTAGGTACTACTCTCTAACCATGTTCGCGAGTCGACTTTAAAACAAGTTATTAGTTTCTGTACCATGTTATCGAAACAGGTTAAGATCGAGTTAACTAAGTTCTCTGAAGTCGACTCTGAAGTCGTTGATTCGAGTGCCTCGCTATTCCGAATAATGAAACTGTCACATCCCCTTAACAACTTTCCAATCCACCCGGAATATGTTCCTTGCATTTCTACCGACGACTCGATTACCCTACCGTTTCACTAATCTGATCATAATCGCACGAACTGAGTACTTCACCTCCGTTATTTCGTCATCGACGTATCAACCTCAACATGCGGAATAAGTGTAAGCAGCGATCCATAATTCCTGCGCCCTTGTGCACCCAACAACTTCTTCAAGTCTACACGAAGTTATCTCGACACGTATCCACCACATCGTGTGTTTTCCTTTCGGCTGAGTCAGAGCCCGGCGGGATCTCGGGGAATTCTTGTAGGTACTGATGAATCGTGTTTTCTCTCGCTCGGCGTTATCTCGCCAATTTCCGGCCGCAGGTTGACAGGCTGCAGGGCTGATCGGAGATCGGTGGTATTTCTCATCCTCAGAAAGACGTGCAGTGCGCAAAAAATAAAACGCACAACCTCTGCGGCCGCTGAGACTCGTGCGGAATGGCAACGCCCGCGGTTTCGTAAATGGAAGGATGAAAGCTGCGAGAATATATCGACCCGCTTCCAACTCGAGCGGCCGCGACTCGTGGAACCAAAACGTTCCGCAGGGTGAGTCGCAAGCTCTCAAGCTGACGATTGGAACACTCGTCAACGGCTCGACATACGACGTGACGAGTCGTCGACGGAACAAGCCTCGGATAATCGGTATTGAGCTCGTGTTTCGAGTCCCTGATTATTTTTCAAAAATTTCCATTCCAAATCCGAACGCAGCCACAGATTCGAGCCGATTTCGGCGTTATCAATTCCAGCGTAGCACAGTCGCACCCCTGGGACGCATTAGCCTGAACCTTCGGGATAAATATCAGCTCAGTAGGTATACCAACAACGATGGCGGAGGAGCTGGCCAAACTGGGAAATGTGTTTGGCGGCGGGTGGGACGGGCAGATTTTGACTCGGTTGGAATATATGTTTGACGGGAGGATTCGACCCTTATAACGGGGAGAAAAACAGGAAACGGTAGATAAGTTCTCCCCCCTCCGTGGGGTGCCACGTATACGTACCTATACGTACATGCACATACGTAGAAGCGTGCAGGTTAACGCGGAGCGAGGCTTGACGCGGAATATTTTCACCGCGGTATAAGGGATAGGGGCTATTATTTTACCCCGCGTCCAAAAACATCTCGCAGACCATCCTCCGGGGCTACTTGTAATTTGTTCCTGGTGAAAGCTCGGCCCTCGCTCACAGCGCGATTCCACACACCACACAGCGTTAGGAAAGCACGAGGATGCCGCTCCGACTGCGTGGTTTTACGGAATAGCGTAATGCTGATGGAAACTAAAACGCGGAAGGGAAAAATCGCCGGAATTCAGACGGGGTGAGGCTTCAGCTTCGCCGGAGGTTGAGCAAACCGTGAATGAAAAATATAGAAGTTCAGACAGAGCTGTAAAGCTGTAGAGCTGAAGGGCTAGACGAGTAGAACCTGCAGGGTCGCATCCTGCAGGAAACGCTTACGGGACGTTAAGTAGTAAATAAAAGTGGGGCTCTGAAGCTGGCAGAGATAAACGGCGCAGGAATAGAAAAGCTTCCAAAGCCGCGCAAAGCGCGCTCAGGATCCTCGAGTTTATGTCCGCGTGCCTGGTATCGACTAAGGGTGCATGAAGGCACCTGCGACACCCGCCTCAACGCCAAGACGACGCCGCTCCCCGGAAGGGTAGGAAACAACCCCCGAATAACGGAGTTTGGACTTGCAAGTTGCGTTGGCTGCGAGTGTGAAGCCGCATTTATTGGTATTAGAGAGAAAGTTGGAAGGCGAAACGGCGACTGAAGTGAAGGCGGAACCGGTCTTCTATAGCATTTTAATCGCGGGTACGAAAATGTTGACTGTAAATTGTAAGAGAGTGCGAAGTCACAGGTGCGCGTTATAAAGAAAGAAGAGAAGTGAGAATTGACGTCAGAACTTGAGCTTGAGAAACAGCTGCAGGGGTCAAAGGGGATTGTGGTAGAATTAAAATGTGGAAGTTGAAGCAAACAACTTGCGACAGGACCAAGCAGGCGTTGATTAATTTTCTGGTTAATTGCTTTTTTCAATCAAGCGTGGCTGTATTGTACAAAGACAATTGTTATTGGACGAACAATACCTCGAATTTTATATAGATTCACGTTCAGAAGCAGATCCGGTGAAAGAAACTCTTTCTCGCGGATTGTACATGAAATAAATGAATAATTATTTTCAACAGCTATTACAGACTCTGCATGGCTTGAGAAAGTTTCGTTAACTATGGAAAAACGGATTCGGATTCGAGTTCCCGATCCCATTACGTGTCCGAAGATAATTTCATACCAAAGCCAGTCTTTACCGGATAGGGTAAAGGGTTGCTGGACTCAGCAAAACACTGTGGTTCGTGCAAATTTATACCGAATCAAAACCTTCGCAACCTTAAACAGATTCGGAAATGCGGGGATCGCGTTTTCCTCCGTCAGAGCTGCCTGCAGCAGTTTTATTATTTCCACTTGTGCCGGAGAATCGGGGAACTCTGTGGAATTTCGCGGGTTTCTCACTGAAATTATGTTAATTTTCCGGATGAGGGTTTGCGTTCGCCTCGTCCCTTCCGCCATTAGGGAAATTGTTTATTCTGGAAAGACCGCTCTCGCCGTTCCGAATTGAGGAGGGTAAATGTCACCATTTGTACTGCAATAACGCCCCAACGACCGCAGAGTTCGTGTCGTCAACTGCACGCCACGAATTGAAATTTTTACCCAAAGCCATACGAGGATCGTTAATTAGCCAGAGCAACGCTCGACGTCCGTATCCCATTCGATCCCCGAGAAAAAGCACCGGTCGTGGAATTTGCGAACACGTCGAAATTCGAAAACCCCGTGAAACGAGGATCGACTCCGGGGATAATTTTTTGTAACGAAAAATCGAATATTACTGTCACAATATCATGTCAAAATGTCAGAATATCACGATTAAGAAAAATTTCGACCGAATTCTTCTCTGAAATTTATTGGTGATCGATACCAATTGAAGAATATGTCCGTAATATATACCTTAGCAAAATTGGAATAAGAAATAAAAGTATAACCGTACACCGTCTATAAAAATGTCGTTTCGCTGACTTATTCTTCTGGCAAAGCTGTTAGGTATCAATTTCCGATGATCAATAAACCGAACGAAGATCAAAGCTCGAACTGCGCCGTGATTTTCTCGTTATTTCGAATCTTCAGCTACGATAATGTTTCCATTCTTCAAAGTTCACGCATATATCCCGAGGCAAAAGCGACGCCTTTTATGTAAATAACAGCACAGGTGTCACATATGTATGTATGAAAATGTATGTACATATACGTGCACGTATATCTTTGTTCATTACGAGTTCCTACGCCCCCGCAGTATCGCCGTCACGGTGCAACGGTAGAGTAAAAGCGGTAATGTGGGGGGTGGAGGGGTGAGACGTTATTATTTGCATTTGTAGCCACGAGGGTGTAAAAGGAGAAAATGTGTGGGAAAGCGGCAGAGGGGTCAGACCAAGTTACGTTACGTCAGGTTAGTTTTGTCATTAGAATGTTACGTCAAGCGCAAGCTTCCGGCTAACAATGGCGACTGGGCACCACCACCGAGGAGGTCCTTCGCAAAGCCATTGTTGATCCTCCTCGGAACCATGGCACTCTCTTTATTCGCCCGAGTTCTGGAACGGCGTAATTTACCACCCCCTCGCGAAACAATGCATTTTCGAGCATTTCCATTTGCGATATTCGAGAGTCTTTCATCGTACTTGCAGTATAGGGTGTAGATGCTTGTGTAACTTCTTCTCTACCACCGTCCTTCATAGGTATAGGTATACGTGTAAGGAATAAGCTCCTCCATTATCGCTTTTTCTCATTTCACAATCAGCCTCAGGTTCCTTAGTGCGAGCTTTATTCCTCCGGTCTTCCTCGTTAGCTAAGAATATTATTATAGAGCTTCTTCTACAGCCAACCTTGGCGTTCCCGGGTAAAACTAAGTCTTTAACCTGTCAGCGGCACGAATTTGCTGCCCTTGTTTTTCCCCACTATGCAGTGCGTGAGATGAGAAACTATAATCCCCCGTTCATTAAACTCACGCGGGGCTAATTCCCCATTAGTGGGTACATAAGTAATTGAAAAACCGAGCGTACGTCGAAACAAAATAACCGGACCTCAAGGGACGAATAAAAATAACATTCCTGGCGGATACAACTGACGCATATTAAACGAGGAAAAAGTACAGTGAATAAAAATGGCCACCTTTTCGACCGTTATGTTATACATTGCATAATATATGTTGACAAAAGAATTTACCGGATAAATAAATTTATACTCGCCTATTCGACAACCGATGATGCAAGTTTACCGGTGTCGTCTGCTACGCAGGTTGAATAGATCGTAGCAGACGATACCGATGGCCTTGAATCGGTCTGAATCCACCTCCCTATGTATACGGTCAGGCAATTATTCGGAGTATTTTATACGGCGTTAAAAAACGCAAAGTTGGAAGAACGATTCACGGTATTGACACGGTAGAAGTGCCACAGGTGAAACGTCCGAAATTCTCAGCACGTGACATTGCACGCGTCACGAGTTCGTGGGCAGTCGTTTAATAGGGACAATGCAATATACTCCATTTAGTAGTTTGCGTTTCGGGCTATATAGGTGTCCGAATTTAAGCTACCCTCCTGTACGCCTGCAGCGTTTATACATCGAGAATATATAACGTGATGAAACAGCTAGTATAGAAGCTTTTTAGACACCGAGTAAGGGGTTATTGACACTGTGAGTACGTAAATATGCGTGATGCAGGCAAGCAGCCCTTGTACCTAACCATTAACTATCGCAGCGCAACATTCCCGACTTGCATTATATGTTATACGACGTTATAAAGCTATACGGTAAATTTAAGTAGGTACTCCGTATATTCTTTTCTTTTTTTTTTCTATCATGTTCATGAAGCAGGCTAGAGCTGCAAGTGAATTTATTCCTGCCTTGAAATTGCCTCGTTTTTAAAATAGCGGGTTGTTGCATCGGAGATAAAGGTGCTTTATAGGAATCTGCACCCCCTGGAATTGCAAAGTAATCGAGATCGTAGTAAGTAAGGCGAGAAAAAAGTTTTGAGCCTTATTCCGAGCCGAAAAACTAGAAAACTGTCAGATCTGAGAAATCGATTTCTCCATCCACTTGAACATCGAAACGCTGCGTGGGCACTGACATCGAAATTTAACAACGACCCGGATCTAAGTTTGCGATAAAATCCCTCGCACAGTTTACGGCGCTTGATCAGCATTGAGAATGGTGTTCGAAGGCGTGCGGCTAACCCCATTGCATATCGTTGGTTCGTTATGAGGAACGCAACGCGGGCAATAAAGTTCCGAATCGTATAAGTTTCAGAGTGACGAGACCCATCAGTCCGAATTATAGAACGGTGTAAACCTAGTTCGAAAACTTCTGCAGTCATAGAACCGAAATAACACTCGAGGACATAAACTTGATATTGCTAATGTAGTCGACACCGACCTAGATTCGCATATAAATCTGAACGAAGACACTGTCGTCCAGGAATTGTTGGTTGTAAGTCCATGCATCAGCATACAAAATGCCGTCAAGTTATTCCTGCAGCTGCAGCGAGGAACGAGCTTCGTTGCACACGTCCGACTGTCCGCGTTTCTGATAACGGACAGCGCAAGTTGCCGAAACTTTTCCTTCACTGAACAGGGTGAAATGACGAGCCAGTGGCTAACAGAGATAAACGAGGAAAACGCGAGCGATAAAAAGCTCCCTGCAGGAGTCGCCGATCGTTTAGCGGGCTCCCTGAATAAGTTATACGTCATCTCCGAAGGGTGTTCGAAAACGACGGGACATGGATTCCACTAAGCGAATCTATCAGGGGTTTCACCCCCCGCGTCAAACTGGGAATGCGATTAGCAATGCCTGCCGGACAGCTGCGCGGGGGTCGCAAATTCTGTTACGATATTCGGGGTGACGCGACGCTACTTGGTGGATGATACGTTGATGCAAGTGTCAGAGTGCGTTGCGTCTCGGGGAAACGGTGAACTTGATTAACGCGACCTGCACTGAATAATCGTATCACAAGGATAATCGTGTCCACGCTGCAAGGACGCAACGCGTGATTTTCAGGCGAAGTGACACGAGCTTTGAATAATTTATGCAGAGATTTGGACACCGTTGATTGCTTTTAATCTTTCCAGATACTGATTGCTGATTGATTAGTCCCGGCGTAATTCCGCTGAGGCATTTCTCATCTTGCTTTCAGAGTCAAAGACGTCCTCTGAAGGAATAAAAAAATCGCATAACCGACGGTTCAGCCAATTACTCGTAATTAACCGCCAGACCATATATATACAGCAGGAGTAGCAATACTAATAATAATTAATTCATGGAATTCCACGTGTCGTTTGAGGGCGCAGTGAAGCCGGCCTCAAAGTGTAACAAGCCATTGTGTGCCCTGTGATGTAAGGCCAATTGTCTCGGGGAGAATTTTCTGTTCGACCACATCACATCCTTATTTTACTAATATTTTATCAGAGTGAAACGTTTGCACTCTTCATTGTACTTTGATAACGTCGGACGGTGATTGCACCGAGCGCAAGTTGATTGCAGGAATTTTATTAAACTATTTCAGAAGTAGAGCGAGCTGCGATAGCTAGAATGCGATAGCTAATGAGGTATACACTTTTTGAATTTGCAAAGGGATGAATAATTCGCAATTCCAATTGGCGTTTGAAGGAAAGCTCAGCGTTTACCCTCATATACCTCTGTTCGACGATTCGACGCTATTAGAATGCTCCCAGATCGACTAAAATACGCGATACGCATATTTGTCTGTAAAATAACTGGCAGCTTTCACAAACCAAGCGTGCAGCATGAGTTCCAGAAATTTCAGGCACTTGAAAATGCTTTAAAAAAATGTGTATATTACTGTCGGGGAAAAATTCGATCGTCGAGAATGTCAGTTGAACCGCAATACTGAGTAATATTTGGAATATTTGAATACGTGAAATTGCGAAGATGTATTTGAATTCCAACGGAAAGGAAGATATGTGCTTGGATGCGAAAAAACTCGGCGGAGATCAATATTGGCCCTGAAAATATCCTGTTCAGACGGCTGTGCGAAAGAGCGTGAATATATAGTAGATGGGTGTCGATATAAATTAGATTCTAAGGAACAGCTTTATCTTGAAGCCGCAAAGGAGTCGCGGGTAGGTAAAAAGCCTATAATAGGATACATTTGGTCTATTCGATATAGCTTTGAGGTGTGACTCGATCAACGACGACACCAGAAACCCAACGTGGATGAAATTCGGTTACATCGATCCCCGCAATTTGTTAACCGCCACAATCGGTTTATCGTTAGAAATAACGACCACTCGTAAGAGCAAACGAAGTCAGGATGCAGCTTACGACGCAATTCTTTAAACACCCCCTTCCTAATATATATAGCTAGAATTGTTAGCTTCGATTTTGGCTCGTGTTCAAGACTCGATGGCAAGCAAACCACGAGGACGAAATTTAGGTGCTTTCTCTCTCTATCTCTTTCCTTTTTCCCTCTTTCCTCTTTCCCGCTTCCTGTATCCCAGTCTCAGCCACCTACTTTGGTCGGAGGCGCGTTGTTTGGCAGGTAAGTCAGTCCTAAGCAGAAATTGAAGTGTGAAACTGCACCGCACGGGGATATTCAATTTAAGCAAACAATTCGCAGAATTGAATTCTGCCAAAGTTTGCGCCACTTTTCTCGTTAACCAGTAATAGGATTTTCCAGTTGGTTTCTTATATTATCCGTTCATCGGTACGCTGCTGGGGCAATTCAAGGGGCAAGTAATCCCATTACCGCGAATTTAGGAGCCACACCGAGAAGCCGCCCTGCTCGTCTGGCCCATCCTCGAACACCCGATTTTCCTATTTCTCACTCGTTTACTCTCGCGCTATCCGTAGAAAGAAAAAAATTATCGGTCTTTGTAGAGCCGGACGGAATTCGAAGAGCAATCCTTTTGTCAACGTTTATATCAACGCAACGCTGCTGCAACGAACTGCGGAAATGAAAACATTTTCTATACAATCTATAATACAAATTCGATATAATATTGTACGGAAGCTGGTTTAACTGACGAATAAAAAAGGACGTGATATCGCGAAAAATGTCAAAAGCACATCATTCAAATATCGTTATTTACAACGCATCGTCGATACGCCGATAAATATAATCATGTCCGCGCTCCACAGGCTGGATATGATGGACGGTTGTGACGCTGGAAAAACGAGGAGCTAGTAACTGGTCATTTGATGACCGCGACCGTATCCTCTGACCTTTCCCATTTTCGGGATACTACCAATTTTTACTTTATTCGCGTGAAAAAACGGTCTTGAATTCCGAACGACGCGTGTCGACTCAACCGATCGATACCGATTTACCTATAAGTAGGTACCCGATGTAGGTACACACTCAACAGAGTATTGAATCGACGAAATAAAAGACGGCTGAAAGCGAACCGAGGCAAAAGAGTTCTCGAAAAGAGAGAGAGAGAGTAAGAGAAAGAGGCTTAGCGCGAAAAAGGCGAGAGATCAGTGGACCGGCACGATCCCCTAATTTGTCTTTTGACCTCTTCATTACCTGCACAGGGGATAGCAAGTTAAATCGAATTTGCGAATGGTTGAGCGTAATGCCGAGTTCTACGAATACTGTCGTTACTGCGGAAAAGCGGGACGTTCGTAAATCGCCGCTAATTGGATTAATCCTGAACAAACTCTTTCGTAATGCTATTTACTTATTACGCAAGTATGAACCTCGCGTAAACACGCGGTGCGTACTGCACACAGATATCGTTGTCTTGAGGAGGCAAAGGGGTTCTAATTGGACGGAGTATGATAATACAAAATATCATATTTAGGTGAGGAAAATTTTCAACCGTCGGAAATTTCTCTTCAAGTTGAGAAAATGCGCAGGTTCTCAAAATTTCGACTGTCTTCGCAAAGTTTTCTCCTCCCCTCGAGAATACGGTCTGCAATAACCTCGCCGGCAGACTGCGAATTCCGTGCAAAAGTCGAGACCTGTTTGTTATGCGCCTCGCGAACGGCGCGGGGAAAGCTCCGAGCTTTTCGGTTAACCCGACGGCGCTTGATTATGCGAAAAAGCCAATACAGCGACGGGCGCTGTTGAAAAGTACAGAAGTACTCGTGATAAATGCATATAATATCAGAGAGGATGGAGGATCGAAGCAACTGCTGAAGAAAAGAAGAAAGGACGCATACTTTTCGTCGAGTAAAACGAGACCTGATAATATATAATAAAATCTCCAAATTATTAAACTGATTCTTGCATGCGGTCCCGAATTTTTCCCCCTCACGTGTCACGTATTTTCCATAAATATAATAGGACAGGAAAAAAATACTGAAAGTAAGGAGGAACCGCGAGTATAGCGAATTGCGGGGAGAAAACGAGGGAAAAAGAGTTACGAGGAAGACAAGATGGACGCAGCTAGGACAGGCAGGCACTTATACAGCCAACGTGGCTTGGTATAATAACGGCGCGATCTGAAAATTGAATTCCTGATAGCAAAACGGAGTTATTTGCCCCGTATATCCTATGCAAATTTTAACGAGATAAGAAGGATTTTCGAATACAGAATCCCCTCGGCGCATGCAAAGGGTTGACTTCTTGGGGGAGAAACGACCATTGCGCCGATCATATGCAATATATATATATATGTACATACACTCGCGATATATAACGTATAATACGGCTTATCCAAAATGCGGGGAATGTAAATATTCGCACCCCCGGATCATATGTCTATACTATTTCCCGAAGAGCAAACGAGATGATAGTGTAGGCAAACCGAAATAGTTTCTGAATCGCAACGAAAAATTCCTTGATTCAGACTCCAAAAATACTGCCAATACCGCGTGACGCGACAATCCGAATTTGACGGTGAAAAGAAATGGCGTTTATGGAATACTCGTTAGTCACCATCACCTTATACATGTAGAAGAGAAACTTTGCAACCCGCGGCTGCGGGTGTAAAATCGGGGTTGAGTTACACAGAAAGGGCAGAAGACAACCGGTGTTAGAAATTGGATAAAGGGACTCATGATTCATTGCCACTACCGCACTAAACTTTCTCATATTATACGGGTTCTAACTGCGAATCGAGTATCGAATCACGCTTCGACGATGATTTTCCGCTTGTGTCCATATGTGTGAATGTTCTTTTTCCCCTCCGCATGATTTGGAAACTCTGGCATCAGAATTACGACGCCGATAATTAGCTTGCACGCTCAATTTTCAATCAGCAGGGGTGAAATTCAATTAGAAAGTTCCGATGAATTTAATCTGCGAACATATGATATTGCTCGTCCTGAAAAATCCGATCAGAAGTATCGTAAATATATGCTGTTAACGAATTGTAAGATCTTTATAACATGCGAGTGATCGTAACTCGGGGAAGAACTTTTGAATCGACAAGACTGATGGAAATTGAATTTTTTCACTGGAAGAAACGATTCACTCACCGATCTGAGTGTGTCGACACGCGTATTCATCGGAAAAGTAATATCCGCTTTCCCCTTCAGCTGGAAATGAAACTAACGGCGTATTCTGCGATTCTGAAAGCTACATACAGGATCGGTGGCTCAGGAGAAAATATCTAGAAAATCCGTAAAGCAAGAAATTCTCACGTAGTCACGCATCTTCAACCTGTTACGCGTCGCGAGGGATCAGCGACGAAATTTAATCACGATCATTACCGCGTTTCCTGACCCGCGAAAAGAGCCTCGAGTGCTCCTCGTATTCTAATCGTTATTGCACGTTAGTCATATTATGGCTGGGTAGAATATTGCACACCGAGACGCTCGGATATTACCGCCACGCCGGCTCGATTTTGCGGGACGCAAATATATATGTATATATTGCTACGCGAAAAAGGACGTACGGTATAACGTTGACGTAACGTTGGCAATTTGGCAGATAAATTGTCAAGGATAGCCTGCGTACGTTCTGCGACGAAGCTTTCGCATGTCTGAGGCAGCAGCTACCTATTACGGGATATGTGCGAGAGGCAATGCTTTATTTCCTGCCACGGAACATTAAATTTTCCACCTTTATCACCCCGAGGCCAAATGCTCGTGGAAATCTTGTAGCTGACAAATGTTTCCATTCCGTACTCGAGTTTTGTACGCGAAGAAAGACACCGGAAAGATTGCCCGTCTCCGTTTCTCGACGTTCTATACTCTTTTCGATTAAACTACAAAATTCATGGCTTTTTACCGTGAAGGGAAAAATTATGCGATCCGTTGCAGCTTACTTCTATACTGAAAATCTTGAAAACAAGATGCGAATCAATTCTATCTTACTTCCTTGTAACATGAATTGTCGTTTCTACTTTCATGCGTACTTAAGAATCTTTTAAATTGTCACGTGGAATTTTCTTTCCTGTGACTTTATCTTTTTAACCAATTCACGGGAGTGATGCATGTAAATAATAATGTTCTCAAGTTCTTAGTTACAGTGAGGACAAACGGAAGAAACGGATAAGCCGCCTTAAATGTAAACTAGTTTGAGCGAAACTTTTCATCCCTATCACAACGGACCGCAAACTTGGAACGCGATAAAATCGGGTGTATAATAATCGTGCACCTCGTGTACACAGACACTTTCGTACGAGTTATTAACCTCGTACACACAGAGAAAGAATTTGTTGAATTTACCATAGATTGCAGTAGAAATGTTTCCTCGATTCAAAGAAATATTATTTGTTTAAAAAAAAAGTGGTCAGAACAAAAAGTGAAACTGTAAATTTATTTGAATTAAAAAAACATTTCTCTCGCCGTATGTGATCGTCATATTTGACGAATCCTGCAAATTTTCATATCCTTATACGATATGATATAGAAAACTGAAAATAAGAAAACCGGTGTTCAAAGTTTTTTTTCTGGTGATTTCAATTTTCAAACCCACCTCGATCAATCAACGGAAACTTATAATCCTGTCTCCCAAATGATAAAGCGCGACCGGTCGACTTCTAAGTGATTTATTGTACGTTTTTCTGAGTTTTTTTGATAACAGTAGATTGATTTGAAGACAAATTCCAGGCTTTGATAGATCCGTGTAAATAGATTTACATATTTTATTTCGCTTCGATTGCGTCTCAAGGTTTTTTGAAAAAACTAGGGATCTAAAAAATAGATTAAAGAAAATTGATTTTCCTTTTTTCCCCTTTGATCCACAACATTGCTGCACGCACTGGAACCTGACCCAAATTGGCGAATTAGTGTTCTAGCTATTTTCAGAAGATCCTAAAACCCAGAAGTTTGCTTGAAAACTGAGTTACAAAATATTTCGCAAATTGTCTCAAGCTGTACGTTCATTAAAGTACGTTGGCGATCGTAAGTGATCGATGGAACTGATGGATCTAAATATTATGAGACAATTATTCAAAAGCTTACAATGTCGCATCGATCTCCAGTTAGAATACATACATGTAGAAATGGAGTAAATATCGTATCACACAAAATAAATATCAGTACAAGCATGCTGAGATAACTTGAATGGGTGTGCATAACGTCATTATAAGTATAGTGAAATTATTCTTAAAACTAGTTCACACTGTACAATAAAAGTTGAGGAAAAACTTGACGTGAAACATCGTGAGACCGGTAGAAGCGGAACATGAGATTACCAATTATGTACTCTTTCAAACTTTGTTTGTAAAAATCTTGACAACATCTGCCGGTAAGATGTGGGAGCTTAACTTTGTTAGAAACTCACTTGATTCCACAGTATATAAACCGGAAAGTGCAAATGGTCTCACAAGTTTCACCCAAATAACATGACACCCTGAGAGCTATTTGCCGTTCGTTTCCATGCTCGAGAAGTGTCCGAATCCACGACAATTCCAAATGTCGCGAAAATGAAACTGATTTGACACGTGGAAATGGTTGTTTTTTTTTGTCGTTTTTCAATAATATCGATGATAAGGGATAACGTGTTGACTGATATTATCGTTTTGGCCAGATCGAATTTCGATTATCAACTGTACGAGCCACAAGTAAAGGCACATTACCGAGCTCCATGATACTATAAAAATATGAAAAACGTGACGAAATATCGTGAGATAAAGATTTGACCAAACACTTGATTACAGGATGTTTTGAATCGAGACTCGAATCGTATATGTGACCGAGTTTTATCGCGTTCTTAGGACTGGATTCGGTGCCAGAATCGGCCATTTCTCAGAAAGGTCGCCCTGGCAAAACTGAGACGGTGCATTTGGACACTTTTCACTGGTTTGAGAATACACGGAGGGTTGAAAAGAGCGCGTAAACCGATTCACGTCTTACTTACGTGTCGAACGTTGCACATTTGGCAATTCTTTGCGGTCAATATTCGCAGTTTATAAATTTTTTAAAAATACTCGGCTTGCAGATCGAAGAAAATACGGCGTCGCCCCGCGGATAAGATCACGTGAATTCGTTCGTCCAGCATGCCACGGCTGCGTAGTGACGGCGGCGGTCGCCTGCGCACTCGAAACACTGTTTTGTGCGGCCGCCGCCGCCGCCACCGTTGAACAAGAGCTGCACCCTCGAATTTCTACCCGCAAATATTCGTCCTGCAAGCCTCGACCCGACTTCTCCGTACGCTCAAATAGCCCTCAGGTTCTACCAGGTGCTCCTGGACAGTGGAGAGATGCTTTCGGTTCGACTTACCTATGTCGTGTGTGTGTACTACCCACTAGTCGCACGGTGAAGCAGTGAGCTACGGCCAAGAACCGTGAGGGAGTCGCCCCGGGCCCCAGGTCGATACCCCCGCGCCTGCGCCGCCCCCGGAACATCCCCGTCGGCCCTCCTCCGCCGCTCCCTCGTCCGAGGCGGCGATCTACGGGGTGGGCAGAAAAAAGGATGCGAACGGACGGGGTCGGTACGAGAATTCGACGAAGCTGCACGCGGCTGCTTTCCGAGGACTCCCTCGCTTTAAAATAAAAATGTTACCTCAAAACTGACTTTATTTTAGTAAATAATCACTTTTCCTACAATTTTGGGTTGTTTTGGACATGTTTCAGAAATAGATATTTTTTTTTTTTTTTTTTTTTTTTTTTTTTAATTTGCGTCTTTCTCAGACTGTGAGGATAATTTTAGAAAATAAATAGCGGGAATTGATTTGTGAAAAAATTTTACACATGTTTAGTACACTTGACAATTATTTAATATGCAGTATGTCTCGAGCGAATAGTAATAAACAAAAGTCAAGATGGTATATACACTATAGTTTAGAAAAATGGGTATGGGTTAATTAGAACGGAACTGTAGATTGCTTTGTTGAATACTCATTAGCAACGAAATTTGATGTAACATCGACGATTCTGATCATCGATTGACAATTGTTATTAATAATAGGTTTAAACGATGTTTGAACTGAAATTAATGTTTTTCGCAAATTAATCAGAGAACGGTAGACGGCAGAACACATTTTGTACAAGTCTGTGAAGTGTAACGGTTACTCGATGCCGTTAGGATGCTACGTTACGATTATACACATTTGTTTATACTTTTTCCTGGTGAATATACCGCTTCAATAATTGACCGTTGAAAATTCCCGGGAGCGTTATTTGCTATCGACTGAATAAAAGCTATTAATTTTCTGTATGTAACCAGTTTCGAGTTTATTCTGCAGTAAATATTTTGTACCTATAATACTTCTGCAAACTTTTGTGCAATACTATAATAAAACGATGAAATCCTAATTGGTTTTTAAACTGATCGTAAATGAAGAAATTCAAGGCTATCGGTGACGCGGTCAAAGTAACTATAATCAAGCAAACCGACCTTACAATCTTACGAATTCATCAATATAACAAAGTGGTGAACTTACCCGTTCGATCCATCGATGGACTCGCCAGAAGGTTGATGATAGTTGAAATTGCAGCGACCCGCAAACTATATGTGAAAGAAAAATAAATCTGATGACAAATGCATAAAAAAAAATGATGAAATTTTACGCCAGGGTGGTTAATTGATCTAAAATGAGTATAATTTTATTTCTGCTAATTTGTAACAGCAATATTTTCCATGTACAAAAGTTTTCGAATACGAATATGGCAAAAGTGCAACAATAGAACCGTTTCGGTGATCGTTATACCCCGACAATTGTCTGTAGAGTCTCGTTCATTCGCACGCGATATCCGACACGAAGATTACCGGTCTGAAATAAGCAAGATAAAAAATAAATAAAGACACAAAGACCCTGACGATATTAGACCGTCCGTAGGTCGAAATGACCGCGAGAGGACCGCCGCTCCGAGGCTTTTCTCAGAGTTGAGATGCGTGTCAGTGGGCTCTCAGGAACTCGGTACGAGGGTCTTACCCAGGTACAAGGCAACATAGTTTCCGGGTCTGGCTGTTTCCGCTAATTCCGGTGGTCTGCGTCCTCGAAATCCTCCGCAGGAAACGTGCGCGCGTGAACCTCGCTGTAACTCGAGACGGAATATTTCAAGTGCAGAGAATTAATTCTAGGACGAAGAGACGGTTCCACCTTCTTAAAAATTCTCTACTTATTTCCCGCAGCTACTTATAAGGCGATGAGGTGCGGGAGGTGCGAGCAGCGGAGAACGGAATGATCTGTGTTCGGTAATTCTCTGTTTGAAAGAAGCGAACCGTGTGCAGAGGTACGAGGTATAAATCAGTAGGTGCTAGAAAAATACGGTTCCCTTTTAATCAAGATTTTTCATCGTAAAAGTTACTCTCGAGTTTCGAGGCGATGGTTGCGGGAAAGTAAAGGGGGAAAGAATCGGGGCACGGAGAGGTTCTCCGCAAGTTTTCTTCTCTCTTTCATCTCTTTGGGAAGCAGCTGCTGCCCTCCACCGCGAAACTTTTCATCGTCAGTCAACAGAGGGCTTCGGTTATGTACGCGTGTTGAATTTTTGGGTCTTCCCGCGGCATCCAGCCCCGGTATTTTGGTCAGTATATCAAAACCCCTGAGTGCGTAACCGCCAGGCTGCAGGAGATGAACGCGACCGGAAACTTTGCTCAAAGTACTTCTTCGAATTCCGTACGGTGTATAGAAATAGCGATGTACACACGCACCAGGAATCGCGATTTATACAAGCATTGCGAATTTGAATATATTTGCATTAGCAACGCGGGCACAATACCGCGGCAGAAATCTTTCCAGCTCAATTTCGCTTCCCGTTCCGGAAATTGTTATACCAACGCGTCGGTGTTTCGGGTGTGAATATACCTTCGCGTTATAGATATTCGGCCGTTTCGCGAGTCGTATCTATATATCAGCGATAGGCTGCAGCTGTTCGATAAAGCACAAACTTCGCTCTCTTTCCTCTCCTTCTCCTTTTTCTTCACCTACTAAAGTAAAGGAAAACTGCGGGAAGAGGCGGAGAAAAACGTATATAAGCCAAAGAACCAAAACAGCGTTTTTTCCCTCACTGCGGCGTATTCCTAACGGGAATTCGATGCAGGGAGCCGAAAAAGAATACCCCTAAAGGACCGCAAACCAGGGCTCGAGATAACCGTAAACGACGCCCCGGTATAGACGAGTAGTAGTTTATTTCTTTCGTCGAACCGTCGAGGAGCGAAGACAACATGTCGGCTTGGTTATTTGCGGGGGGAGGGGGAGAAACGGTGGAGGCTTACATCCTATATATATACACATACACACATATATACCTGCAGATGAAAAAGCGAGGTCTGTTTATTCGTATCACCTTTCTATATCCATCCACCCGAGGAGTTCAAGTGTACTTCAAAAGTTGAGTCCATTCGCTGGGCAGGTCCTTCGAGGGTCAGATACGCGCGAGGATTCGCATCAACGTGCGAATTCCCCACCCACTAGAGCGGCAGGACGAGGCTTCCTCATTCTTTTTTCTGCAAAATATCCGTCGGAATTATTCGCCATAGAACAACCGAGGCCAACCTGCAGCATCCTGTTAACTGTCCGCTGCAAGCCTTCTCCGTCAGACTACGGTGATACATATCTCTGGCAGGACAACGCTGAATTCTGGCTGCGGCTTTTCATTCCTAGATCCATTGTCCCGGAAACGACGCTCGGCGCCTGGAAATTTCCACATTTTATACATTTCCATTCATCGTATTCTAAGGCATGCTGCTTATATACGCTGTTCGGCTTCTCCGGACTTTAATCTGTTCCCAGCTGCCTTCATTGCGAAGTTATAGAAATTCGTTATAACAATGTTTTTACAGCGGTCTGTACTCAACAGTTCCTGGAGTTAATCATTTATTTGTCAACTCAAGAAAGAAGAATTTTCGCACAGATCTTGCGCTTATGCATGTGCAGCTTTCGAAGTTGGCGATAATCACAATTTTCTTTACTCGGATACTCGTGATGACAAATCGATGTTTTTCAAATTTCATGCCTTCTGTTCATTTCGGGATTGAAAGGAATGCAAAAGTTTTTTATCGCTCTTGTAAAGATTAAATCACACCGGAAATGACCGTACACCATTCAACTATACACCGAAACGTAACAAGTCGTCACAGATTCTCCTACGCAGTGATGCGAGTCAACGTGGGAACCGACGCACAGCAAGTAGTAATTTCGCGGATAGTCAGACGGGTGAAACGACTTGACGTCCGACTAAACGCAGGAGAATTCCCTGCCGGCACACGTACTGTGTAAGTGCATCCAGCTAATTGAGATCTCAAATTTTCGAACACGGACGAATGCAAATAAATCGTTCAGCTGCTCCAGCTGTCGTTTTGTTTGGTATGAAATAGCTAACGAGCACCAAAATGATATTAAAAATTTTACCCCAGAGTTAGAATTTGCTCATTGAATGTGTTTAAAATAATATTTCCCCCCGAATTCATCCGAGGCTGAAAGTTCGCGACCGAAAGAATTATTTTTGTACCAAAGTTTCTAAATACATAGCTTTTCATTTTCAAATATGAGGCGATCCATGTAACTTCAGTCAGTAAAAAAAAAAAAAATTTCCACAAATAATTTTGAAAAATTGAGTTATTTTCCAACATTTTTTCTCGTTGATTACTATTTTTTTCATTCAAATAGCTGTATCTTTGGCAGGATTTGACATATTTACATTTGTAAAAAACCAAAATGTGCGTCTTTTTATGGCCTTCCAGAAAAAAATTAATGTAGATTTTATTGAGCCAGTCGAACCTCCGATTCAGGGAAAAATTTGCAAAAATACTTTGTTTTCTGGAGGAAAGATACTAAAGTAACTCGATTATTCAAAATTATTTGTGGATTTTTTTTGTTTTAACTGGCTGAAGTAACATGGATCACCTCATATCCAATTCGTTAGATTCGGTTGTACACCTGCGGTTTACCACACGCCGCTGCATTTTATACTCCAGTTAAAACGACGAGGCAATTTCATGGAGAAGTTGTTGCGCAATGAAACGTCAAACGTAACGACTCATCTCTGCTTTTGCTTGACGAGTATGGTATATCGAATTACGACTGGAAACAAACAACCCCGCAGAGGAAACAAAGGCACGTCTCAGTAGCAGAGAAAAGCTTATGAATTGTTGGAAATTATAAATCGTAAAGCAGAGCCGAAATGTAAATGCTCACAAGTATAAGTAAATAAACAAGAGTTCGCGTCAGCTTTCAAAATCTCCCTCTTCACTTCATCGTGAAATTTCCATTTCTCCCTCCGTCCAACAAATCTCCTCTGGTCCGTAACGACGATCACGAAAAATGAACGGAAGGTTCTCTTTCACCGTTTGCCGTCTGTAAAGAAAGCAACTCTACGACCTTGAAAGAGATTTGATCCAACGCAACTTCGATATAAATTGAAAGAACAGAAAAATAGATCGTTTTGAAAACATTTTCCTGTACGCAATCCGTAGTTGGCAGTCAGCTTAAGCCAGTCAAAGTTCCGACACATTTTATTGAGTTATATAAAATTATTCCACAAGAGCACAAAGGCTTGCTGAAAGCCGTAAAACCCCTAAAGGTTTAATTAACTTTTAATCATCAAGAAGAACCAACGTGATCGCTGAGCCGTAGATTAGCCAAGGAAGGCAATATAAAAAAACTGTTTCCATCCGGATCGTGTTACACGAATGAGTCGGTTGCCTGCAGGTGCAAAGTGAATAATTTCAAGGAAAAGGCCCAGAGGCAAGTGTTTCGAATCAATTATTTCCAGCGCTGGATAAGAGGTGATTTATTTCATTCTCAACAATGATTATGCCCTAATTTTAAATTAAATTTCACACAAACTGCAGCTAATTCGTAAACAAATCTTTTATCCGTTTAACTGGTCTGTATAATTAAATGAGAAATTAATTATTCGTCCAACGGTGAAGATATTCCAGGACGTATAATTTTTGAAACAAGTCCTAGAGAATGCGCCGGATGAAAATAGCTTCCGCTTGTGTTAATTTACAAGACGAGTAAACTTTCGCAGTGACCGACAGGAGCGCAGAGGATAATGCTAACGAAGGTGGAGGAAAAGCCGCGAGAAAAGCTGGAGCAAATTAGAAACGATGCTGTATTTGTTCGAGCAAGTTGGTCGAGTCGTTGCAGCAGCCGAGGAGCGAGTGTAGAAAATGCAGGCAAGTAAAACGGCGTTTAGATTCGCGGGTTGAAAATTTTTAATTTATTATCTGTTAAGTCAAGGCGTAGGTGCTGCCCGATCGTACGAAGCAATCAATAACACTCGGTTAGCCGCCTCGAGGGCCGAGCTTTTGCCTCTTGGTGAAAACTTAAGAGACTTAACGACGCCCAGCAGAACGGCGAATGGCGCGGTTTAAATCTAATTAATCTTGTACGGTCGCACTTCGTGGCCGGCTATTTTTCTTTTCAAATTCTTAAAACTCGAGACCCACTGAGAATTCCAAAGTAACCAGCCACGCGATTACTCAACAATCTCGCCAGCCACGTTGTAGTTTAGGTCGCGGAATATTATACGGCCTGCAAAAGAGAAAATCGTTGAATTTATGTAATTTAGCTAAAGAAATATTTTCTTCATTTGAATGAACGTGACTTTACTCAGTAATCCAAGTCTTTGTTCTGATCATTTTTCCGGTGAATAAAAATGTGTTTCGAAATTTTTAGTAAAAACGAAGCTTTTCATATTCATGTATTCTACAGTGTTCCCGAATTATCGTATATAAGCTCAATAATTGAAAATCCAAAGTTCTACTTATTCTCTTTCTCTCTCTCTCTCTCTATATATAGATATAGAGGTATAAGAAGAAGTGCATATTTGTATAAACGAAATTTTCGGCCTCTCAGGTTTCGATATCGGCTGTGCGTGTATACAATATACATAATTCGTTGGATTTTCTCTCGGGGAGCGGAAAATATGCGGGGAGTGAGAAAATGTAATATATCGAGTCCAAATAGTATGCGGGATATTTCTGCGAAGGTTTTCGGAAAGCGCGGGGGATGTAAAAATGAAGAATAATGTTTACCGCGAAGTGACAGCGGGCCGGAAATCGACGTAGGTATGATTGGGGCTGGCGATCGATCAGGGCGTCTCTTAAGTTCAGACTCCACTGCAAGATCACCAGCCCAAAAACCAGATGTAAGTTGAAGTTGGCAAAATTGTTCAAGCTGTAGCTGTGCATCAACAAGTTTGATGAAAAATCCCGGTTCCAGAGAAATTAAGCGTCGTCTGTGTTACCTTTGAAAAATCGAGAAGATCTATCGCTCGTTATATTTTCACAAAAGCACAACTCATCTCTGCAGACACTGAAAAACCCGCTGCCAATATAAATTTCCCGTCTAATCATCAGACGGTTCGTGAGATCAATCTGAGAAACTATAAAATCATAATTCCTTAAATTCTACACATGAACTGCGATCGATAAAAATAATCAAACTGAAAACAATCAAACAAGATGATGATTCCCTTCGGTAAATCAGGTCGAAAGAGGAACCTTGACCCGGGGACGCGGAGAAGCTCCGAAGACTCGTCTGCGCCGGCATAAAATTACACGAGGTATAAATAAAGACTTAGGAGGATCTAGCCAGCCAATAAGCGATGAGGACGTCTCGGGCTCCAGGACGACGCGCTCCATATTTTCCCTCGCAGAAAAGGTCGAAAGGCTTTCTGCTCGGGGTGAGAAGGTAATCAATCAACTATGCGCGTAAGCGTATGAATATTTTATTCCATCATAAAGCAGAGCTTCGAACCAGACAGCCACTCCACGGGCAGTTATCCGTACTGTAATATCGAATCGATATACAACGCTCGACACGTACAGCGTGTAAAGTGTGAAATAAAAGATCGTGTAAGCACATGGAGATAATGATAGTAAAATAAGTCAATGATCATTTGCTTTAAATGATCAACAACGTATATGCTTGTGGAAGAAAAACGTATCAATCGTTTATCATTCTGACCTTCTTGATCTATAATATCTACTCTGCATTATTATTGTATACCATAGTGACAATCAAATAATGAAAAATATCGTCTGCTACGTTTATCGACGAATAATTCCGTGGCGATGGATCGCTGATAAAAAAAAAAACAAAACACAAGGCAGATAAAAAAAAAAATTCTACAACTGGGACAAAAACTTGCCGGTGTGATAATTCGTAAAAAAAATTATACAAGTATGTGTAACAGGCGTGCTTTTAAGCACTTCGTATCATGCGATACGCTGTTTAATCAATTACCCCGTTGGGGCGCGAAAGAATCTTTCCCGAATTCTGGATCCGTGTTTTTCACTCTCGTAACGGATGACGTGATAATCTGTCCTACGAGAGCCTCTGAAAAGAAATGCTCGTTGTATGAATATCACTCCATTATTCATACGGTGGGTCCTCCCTGGATGTTGCCGCTGTGTACCAAGTTTAATTTCAATATTCAATTCGTCACACCGATTACCAGAGTTCGACCTTAGCTTGTCAAACATCAATTTATGACGTGCGAAAAATTCGTCTTCAATTGGTTTAATTGTATAAAACTGAAGTTACTGAGACGCAAACTTTCGCACAAATATTTTCGAAAGCAAAAACTCGTGGACATTTAAAAAAAAATAAAAGTTCCGACTAAATTTTGGTGAATGCTTTTCAAACCTGACATGGTTTCGTATATATAAATAATACGGTTCTACCCACAGGGTACGGCGTGAAGGACGTCGTACGGTCTTCACGACTCGTCGAATATCAAGTGTGTTTGTACAAGCGGATGATCGTTACACGTACCTACCTATGTAGATGCACAAGGCATAATTCCGCAAACTCCGCGTTATTACAAAATCCCGGGGCGTATTTTGCATATTCATTGTTGACCTATGAATTATTATGACACGTCCCTGCGGCCCTCACTCGAATTTGTAATACGATATGGGAGATCGATAGTTTGGACCAACGTCAAAATTATACACGGTGTAACGTCAGCTCCTTGAAATTCGACCCTCTTATGCTCCCCAATTTCTCTGACGACTTTTCGCGCCTTCTAATGCCTGCACGACGAACTTTCAAACAAGCTTGCGGCTCGGAATAACGCTAAATTCGGGGATTCGTAATCCCTGCAGCGTTTTCACGGTTGTATGCATAACGCCGTACAGGCTCGTGAACGGATCACGTCAAAACGTCGGTGACGCTTACGCGAAAGTGGCAGACTAACAAGCTTCTAACTCTGCGCAACGACGGATTCCGCGAGTGCGGAGGTTCAAACGACGGACCAGCGATACGCGGTTCGATCCGTTGTTTCAATATCGTTTAAAATCTTGTTTCCTGCATGCGGGAAATACCTCGGAGACTCGTCTTTCTCTCTCGGTCTCCTCCTCATCTTTTTTCCATAATCCGATCCGTCTTAGCTCATCCTAATTGGATTCTAAGCGGCGAGCGCTCCACGCCATCGAGGGTTTACCAGTTTCCGCAACTTTCTATTTTACAAGCTTGGCAAAGCTCCCTTGTATCTTCGGACCCGCGAAGCTCTGTCGTTCGACGCTTACGCTCAAACTGTACACTCTTTCAACGGCAGGAATACGGGAAGATTTTCCGTTTTCTCTTATCGTCTAAATTCTCCGCGGAAAGAAATCCGCGGATTTATTTTCATGTGTATATGTATATACATCCAACGAGGTGAAGACGGAATTCGTTTCCACACCACAGAAATGTGATAATCCACAAAAACAATTCACATATCGATCGATATCGATTGCGCAACGGATCGAGGTCGGTTTCTATATTGTTTTGATTTCATAAAGACGTATATAAACGTGGAAAAGCGGCATCTCCGCGAGCGATATCCTAACTCGTTAAAAAATAACGCCGTTTATATACGGAAATGGGATAAAAAATCTGTTTCATAAGGGTGAAAATCAATTTTCGGGTACATTGTCGCGCGGACGACTTCCTTCCGTCCCTGCAGTTTTCTCTTCGAATGAATCCCGCCTTGCAGGCCGACCATCGGATAGCCTGTAGATATAACGTGGAAATTGCAGAATCTTGACACATATACGTGCCCGAAACACCCGGAACAGCCACCCGGAAAAGTTCATCTTGGAGTTCAGCGCGCTCTCGTTCTAGCGTGTAAGTAAACTAACTTTAGAGATATGATACCCGTGTATCCATCGAACGGAACAAAGAAAGCTGAACATATATCTACCGCGGATATTCGCGAAGGAAACAAATCCGGGATACGACAGAGAGTTCAGAATTTTACACAAAAATTGGAAAATTTTATTCTGAAATTTATACACTCGCACTAAGCTGCTCTTTGTTATTTTTATGATATTTCATCGCATAAACAATGTTAAAAATAAAGAAAATAAACTTCGCTTTTGAGAATGCAGGAGATTTCGAAACTGAATGAATTCTTTATTCTTACGAGTATAAATTAAACACTTTTCTTCGTTGAATTATTTCGCTGGTGTTGTTATAAACAATTTTAGTCATCGCTGCGGGAGGCAATTTTGCAGATAACATCAATATTGCCGTAGCATCGTAGCTATGTTTCATTTCAACGAATTCATGAATTTGCATGCAGAAAATATTTCACATGTAACGAACGATCGTGTGTGTGAAATACCCTCTTGTAATAAAACGTTATAGAATTAATTCGGTCGGCTATTTACCGTCACTGTTTACAATGCGTTTTCCCACACGATATTAAGAGCTCATTTCTAATGTGAATTTCCAACTCTATTATTATAAAATTTTGAATACGATAGTAGCATTACACAACGAGAGAACCGATCGTAAATACTCAATCTCTGGAAATATTGCTTCATTTCATTTTTGTTTCATTCATTTTTTTGAATAAACACGTTTCATCGAACATGTTCTGTTCCAACCGATTCGCTCCGCTCAAATTCATTAGAGAGGACTTCGATTGAACGACCTACGTACATTTATGAGGATGGAAGGGCTATAAAAATATATGCGAACGAACTTTTATCAATGCTGACCGTGACGAGGTAAATTTAATTCATGCCTCCGCACCCTTTGCAAATAATTCAATTGGCTGTGTTGTTTCGGACTGAAACTGTTGTTTTAAGAAAACAATTACATAGACTCGAAGAAAATTGAAGATATTGAAAATTACGACCGTAGGAAAAATATATAAAGAATAGAAAGACCAAAATATCAAATTCTTCGTAGAATTTAAAAATGTGGAAAGTTTAAGTACCTACAGAAAATTTAAAATGTAATAAGTCCAAATACAGAACGACAAAACATATAAAGGTTAAAACATGGTACAGAAAAATCGAGAATCTGTATACGATTCTATATTATTAAGAGGAATTCTGACGATTCTACAGTTTGGCATTCTATGTTCTGAACTTTCTAATCTTTTACTTTTCCATATTTCGACTTTCATCATTTTTAAATGTTATACGTATCTAAATTAGTAGCCCTTCGATTGTTGACCCGGGAACCTTCCTTCAGAATATAGATTCCATAATTTATGGAAATCCAGTATTCATGCACCATTCTACGGCTGAAGTTGTACGGCAAATGAGATAAGCCTCCGTCTTCTCCGAGTATCGCATTGATATCAAGCGAGCTTTGTATAAAGAAAGCAGCGTTGACGAGGGAAGGACAATTTGCGGTGGATATGGCGCGCAGTATTTCGTCGTCATGACAACGTTTCGGAAAGCTGCGCGTCATCACCCGGGAGTCTCGTATTCTCTGAAAACAAGCTCCTCGAAGAAAACGTAAGAATATACTTGTAACGAAGAGACCAAAAGAGAAATCGTTGAGTCGCACAGTGATAAGAGAAAAATAGATGCTGCAAAAATTGGCAAATCTGTCCCTCGAAATCCGCAATTCCGCAAATAAATGCTCGTTAATTAATCGCAGCACCCGAAACGATCACCCGTCGTCACGGTGGCTCAAATACGTTTATATCAAAGTCATAAATTCATCTGCAGGGATATCGAGTGACGGCATTTTTTACAAACGTCCTTCATAAATGAAAGCTCGGACACTGACGCGGGTACTGACGCCAAAAAATTTCTTCTGGTTCTACTTTCTTTCGCCCCTTTTCCATCCCTGTCATTCTCTATCAAGCTCAAAGGGGCGACACACCCTTCTACTCGTCTTCTTATTTCCTTTCTCTTATTTTGTCTCCTCCACCGTCCTTGTACGAAACGCGGATACTCGTATTACTACGAAGACTTTTCCCTCTTGGCTGCTTAATTGTGCCTCCTTATGCGCCGATAGTGTTTCAAAAACGACCCTTTTTTATTACTTGACTTGAGACTAGGGATAAATTTTTGCCATACATTCTTGAACCCACGAAATTCGGCTTCGAGTGGCGACTAAACGCGAAAAGTTCACGATAGTTTGGAGGTTCAAGTAGAAACTCCGAGAAGACTGCTACTCGAATTTTCAACTTGTTTCGAATAAACATCAAACACTGCTACGCAGTAACAAAGTTTCGACTGCAGTGTTTAACCCATTTGTATACGTTTATTACTCGGAGTCACGAGCTTAATTTCAAATTGTCAAATATGATCACGCAACCTCTCAGGACAAAGAAACTTTACCCATAAGTGTCTATAGCGTAGCCTCGGAGAGTGAAAATTGTTCAATTATTTTCAGAGTTTGTTCTCTGCAAATTTACCCATAAAGTAATCTAAGGATGAGTATAAAGCAATTCAAAATGATACGTAGACACGTGAATTTACTATCGAACAACAAAAAGCGTGTATCCTTTGGACAATTTTAGGGGAAAAGAACTTAGAAGAAAATTGATCGATACTTATTTTCACTGAAAATACAAAAAGTGGTGTTTCCGTACCTTCTATAGCGCGCGAGTGTGTACCTATCGATAAAAATATTGAAATAAAAAACCTGTAGCGGATGTCAGCGAATACGTTTAATCAAATCCTTTGATAACGGATGTAACTAATGTAAACAGGATTGGAAATATTCAACGACATTGATGTGTAGGTTTCACGTAACGCACATTATAACCTGATCCAATACTCCCGCATTGTATACATATATTTCTCTGCATGAGCATTTGCTGTGAATTTGGAATGTAATACGGGTATGAAATTCACGGGATTTGATTTTTCACTGGCCATAGAAGTTTTGTTTGTTTGATTTATCCGATAAAAAAATTCATTTCGAACTTCAAACGTTGGATCAGGTAAACATTTGCAACAGTATTTAACTTGTGCTCCAATTTTCGCATATTCTTGCTCTCGCATTGCCCGCCATAAGTGCATGTCATAAATCACTACAAGAAATACAGATGGAAACGGCCCTATCACTTCGAAAAATCTTTCATGAAGTCACTCTAATTTTTTTATGAGATTCTCGTCACTTTGTGTGCCAATCGTCGAGGAATCATATCTGAATTAAATACATCTAAAGTAAGTGTACTTACCAGTTATTGACACGTTTAGACCCAACGATCGATCCTTTTATTTACTAAAATTGTAAATTGACAGCACAAATTGTGAATATACCGATGTCTAAAATCAATTGCTAGAGGGCTAGGCACTAAAAATTAATTTTTTGATAATTTTGGAGCGAAAGATCAATCCGAAACAACCAAAAAAGGTCCATAACTGGCACATTTGCCTTAACGCTAAACTTTTTCCTTCTGAATAAAAATCTTGATAATACAGCTGAAAATGGCCGAAAAAAGATGACTCCCCCCCTAACTTTGCCCTGAAAAAGTCTTCCTCTGCTCTAACGTTCGAGGGGGCAAGATCGTTTCTACAGAATTTAAGTCTGGAAGGTCGATTCTACGGAATTTGTTCCTGGAGGTTCGTTTCTGCAAGTGGCGGTCAAATGATTTGAATTAAATCAAATGCGATTAAATTAAATTAAATCAAAATGTACGAAATTAACAATTAAATGTATGAGAAACGAACTTCCACCGACCGAATTCCGTAGAAACGAACTTCCGAGACCGAATTCTGCAGAACTTCTGTAAAAAATATCTTCTCTGGAAACAAAACTGTGTAGAAACGATTTCGTAGAAACGGTGTCGACTCCGTTCAAAAACGAAGATGACGAAGACTGGAAGCGATCCCTACTTTACCGACATCGCCGTTCGCGCACTGCTGTCATCTGTCGACGAGGAGGGACATCCGAGGTCGAAAGTCCTCGAGGCCGGAGACTTAAACGCGTGGGGCGGCGGACCGCGAGCGTGATGGAAAAAGAGAAATGGCGTCGGAAATCGGAATGCCCCACCAAAAGCTGAGCGACGGTGCCGAAGCGGGACTCGGTCTTTGGTGCCATTCAGTTTATCGCCGTCCCTCGTCAAGCCTCGTGCTACAAGAGCCTCGCCTGCGCTCCGAGCCAAGAGCCACGCGCTTTTTCCGCGGCAAATCCGTCGGTCGGTAAATAAATCGGATGCAGTACCGCGATCGGCATCAAAGCAACTAAGAAACGGCGCAGTTAGTTAATTTCCAAGTAAAAATGAAGAGGAACAGCGAGTCGAGAACCGCGGATAAAATGTGACCCGTGTTTTTCGAGCTGTTCGCGTTATTTCTAGCTGCATCGCGTTTCGCCGCGACTATTTATCACCGCTATTGTTCGACGTGCCGCAGGTGCGCATAACGCGGAAAAAGCTTCTCCCTCTATCACGATCGCACAATGTTGTCAGTGAAAAGGACAGAGTTTCACGGTGCAAGCATCGGGATGACAGCCGTTTGGTGGCTCGTCGCGATGCTCGCTGTTAGTGCAGAGGTGAGTTGATCAATTCGTCGAAGCCACGCCATCGCTAATTACAATACTCGACGCGACGGCTGCATTCTTGTTTACATCTTAAGATCGTTCGATTCGGAATGCGGCGATTATATTCCGTCATTGAAATTTCCCGGAGAACATCGAAGGCTAGTCGTGACTCAATGCTATTATATTCACCGCGAACCAACTTCTAACTCCCGGTTTCTCAGAGGCGATTATAATTTGTCGTCATCTCGTCACTCGACGTGTCGATGAATATTAACAGTCCGATCTGCCGATTTAAAATTCTTTATTTGCAGTGCAGGTCGGGGTCGATTGAATATGAAGAAATTGCTCGACCATAATACATACGGGTATATATGCGTCATTCCCTCCGCTAAATGCGAAACTTGTTTTCCTCCCGATTGCGCGTTCGATCAACGATTTTGACCAAGACGATCCGATGAATGCGGCCCAGTCATCTCCTGCGACGCGCGGGTTCTTTGAACCGATTTATACGCTCTGGCCACGTGCGCTGCATCTGCGCCTCTCCTATCCATCGCGGCTGCAGAAAATTTTCCGTCGTCGATATGACTCTCTGACGGAGTAAAGATGCATCATACTGCAGATTTATACAAAGCTGAAGTTGGTATAACGTTAATGTAACGAAACATCGCGAAATAAATCGTTTTATCCAATTTAGAACGACTTTCAAAGAGTTGGTTTTTCAAAATATAAACATTTTTTCTTGGGTATAATTTACTAACTGAATATCAGACGATCCTAAGATTGCGACTTAACGATTTTCCTAAACATGCATCGTTAAAGTTACGTTACTAGCGACTTCAACCTCATAGATTCGCTGCTTCCTTGCGAAATTGTTGTCTAAAAAAAACATCCAATTTTTAAGCTGGAAGCCGATCATCTTGCATCGTTGCATGCCCATTTTGAGCGGCGGGATAAGTCTTATTAGATAAGACACTCAGCCCACGGATAGGTATATAGTCGATGGCGTATCGCCTACGCAATGGATCAGAGGTTGCGAAAGTGTGGCTAAAGTCTGGGACTATAAATTTGATTGTGAGCCAACAGTTCTTACGCCGAGTATAGATATATTATACAGCCTAGACATCGAAGTGATTCGACGTGGGTGTCGCGTCGTTCGATGTTTTGCGCGTATCGCAATGCGGGAGTCGAATTCTGCCGAGACACGGTGTAGATACTCTAAATGCTAATTCCAGGGTAAAAAGTAAACGATGCACAACTCAAGCCTCGACGCGCCGTCGCTGCACAGGCTCATTTTCTTACGAAATCCTGATCCGGTTATCTTCGAACAACGCGCATGGTAATAAGCCGCATATACGTGTAAGCCGGCCTTCAAGATTGATGAACAATATATGGGGCATTCCGTGGCATCTCGATCAAGATTCTAAGTCGATGTTTCAAATTGGTTTTATAATTTATTGTATAGAAGTGCTTGAGGAAAAACGCCGTCGCAATTTTCTTCAGAATTTTACGACCCAGCGTAACTCAAGTATGTTTTAAAAGCTTGGAAAGAAAGACCCGACTTACTAAAATCTGAAAAGACGTAGAAAAATCTTATAAAATGTAACTACATTTTTTACACCTATTACAAGATGTAGATTACTTCAAAAGATGGATAGGAAAAATTAAAAAATAGTATTATTAATATTGGATTCGATTTTATTATGATAATATTCATATTATACATATAAAAAATTCAATCCAATAATGATAATTTTATTTTTTCCTTTTAATTTTTCTTATTTATCTTTTGAAGTTATGAAATCTTCATCTTCCGATAAGTGTCAAAAATTTTCTTATATTTCATGAGGTTTTTCTGAATTTTTTCAGATTCTAGAAAGTCTGATCTTAATTTCAACTTTTTAAATCATACTTCAGATAGTCTGTGTTGAAAAATTCTGAACAAAGTTGCAAATGCGTTCTTCGTCATGTACATTCATACTAAAACTTATAAAGCCAATCTGAGACATAAACTTAGAATCTTGATCGAGATGTGATAGAATGTTAATTTAAATTTTAAATAAATATTTAATATTCAACTTTTTCAACAGTTCCCTCCGTTAATACAGTTGTTGTACGGGAATGATGTAGTATGGAACTCGGGATGAGTGTACTAAATCATTTAAGAGTTTTGCTTTTCCTTATTATATGCAGGTATATATATTATACATATATTGTATGTACCAACGATGCATAATATTGTACGTTGGAACGAATACGCCGTGACGTGATCAAGAGTTATTAACTCTGTAAATAAGAACTTGTATTTTTCGGGGGGAGATCACCGCGGTGTACCTACATCGTGCACGGATAATAAATATATTTCAGACCCTGTCAAAAAGCGAGGGAAAAAACTAGGAAAAGATTTTATCCCAAGAAACACCTCGCGCTATATTGTAAACGTGCAAGTTTTATACACTGCGATTTATTTATCCTACAGCTGTAGTCAGCGATTCTTATAGACCTTCTAATTTGATTACTAATTCCTGCATAAATAAATGCTACTGCCTGTTTGTTAGACGTATGCGCGATAGGCGTCTTCTCTTGTATTATAATTTATGGCGGGACGGGCACTCTAACGCCTTTTATGCACTGGCGCAGACGGTTCCTGTTAATTCTCCCACTTTCCTGATAACTGAACGTTCTTTACGACGCGATGGCAAAAAATAAAAGGAAGTAAAAAGTCTGTGAGACATAAAATGGACGCTTTATTTTCTCTCTTTTAACTTCAGTACCCCACAGCGGTGATTGGCCAATCGAGTAATGACAATGCTTCCGTAATCATTATAGATTTATGATCAAGTATCTGTGAATAGAAAAAGTTTGTTTTAAATTTACGCATAAATTTAAGTGAGTGTAAATAATTTCGAAAAAGCAACCGATGAGTCGGCACCCATATAGTTAATTCGTTCTGTGCCTGAAAGAGTTGGTCAAGCATATGATTACGTGTAATGCATACACGCCTTGTTTAAATGTTACTGCAAAATTCCAACGCGCGTCGGTACTGTTTTATCGAAATAACGTAGGTATTAATGCCTCCTTTTAATTTCTTTATAATTAATTTGCTCTGTGTTTCGACAAAACGCGAAAGAATCCCAACGATATTAAACGGAAACGCATTACAACCGAGTGTCTGCCAGTGACTATATATCTAAAATAATACATAAATAACTCAGAATCGTATCTCACAGCAGCACTTTGTAACCCATATAAATATTCGACGAATGTGAAATAAAATAATCTATTCCAAGTTGGCCAGGTTCGACGAAGCACCGAGAAACATTTGAATAAATATTGGCACAGGTTTTCCTCGAGGTTGAACTCTTAATTTTCAGCCAAGTTATCCGTACGCGATAACTATTCGTCGAATATTGCACGCAGTGTATATAGTATATAACACGGTAATAAAATAATAACCTATATGTATATAGGTAAGCACATTATACGCATACCTCGCAGTATTACACAGAGATCCTGGCAAATTATTTTCCAATCAGTTTAAGACCGCAGACATATAATCTCCGACGGACAATCATTATTCATATTTATACAGGTATAACCTGTAACGCGAAACAGCCGCGCGTTTTTCGCGAAAGGGAAAATATTACAATTGGGTTAAAAAAAAAAAGAAAAAGAAAAAAAAGTAACCGAGAGAAGAACGTCTGTTAATGACTGACGCTCCTTTTAACCGCGGATGAATCGTGACAGGTGAAGGTCCGAAAGGGCACGTCTATACCCAGCATCCAGCATGTTACGCCCAGATATCCTTATAGGTATGTATCCTTATATTCGCGTGATGCTCTTAAGCACCTATTGCGGATCTCGAACGCTGCAGCGGACAACTCGAGGTGCAGAACGTACGTCAGCGAGGATGATTTAAGTGGATGCGTGTTCCCGCCGGGCTTCCCTCAACTCTCGTCTCAAATGTCGTAAACTCGGTACCAGCAGAGCCCAATCCATTTGACTGGATCAGCGATGCATTCGAGTCCGTGAAGCAGACAAATTTTATGGAGAAAGGATCAATGAATCTCGAACCCTGACGGCACGCTGCCGTGCACTTGGGTGCATGGAAAGAACGATGCGTGGCTTTCGATTTTCCTTTTCTTTACACCCTGGTGTCGCTCGTATCCTGGCTTTCGATCTAGCTAGAGCTATAGTCTCGTCAGCGAATGCTTGCAAAAACGAGTTCCCAACTTTCGGACCTTGTCGATCATCCTGCAGGATGTTTTTGCAACTCGAAGAAACTCCGAGAGCCTGCGATTGGTCTCTGATGTACTGTCCGCGGGCTGCGTGAGATGGGAAGCAAATGAGATGTAACGTGAAAGTTTTAGCATGGCGTGGATTACTCAATTACACGAGGACACAATGGGACGGATTTCCCAGATGAGTTAGAGAAGCAAATTGTACTTCTTCGCATCAATATCAGTCTGCCTGACTAACTTCACGTGCAGGTGATTTGTGGTATCGTAAAAGCGGAATCAAGTTCATTCGAATTATTGAAACGCGAGCTACAACGTAGATTATGACGTCCAAAGTATACCTCCAATATCATTTTCACTTTCTCGCATTGATCTTCGGCTGATTCTGAGTCAAGTTTCATGAATAAACATTCTTGCCCGGCTATAATATAAAAAACCGATTAATCCATACAGTTTTTCACTGTGGAAAGTTCCGGTTTCTTCATACAAACCGACTCGATTTCTACTCACGATTATGCGGTTATATGTATATGAGAACGAAGAACGGTGAACGAGCATGATTATTCGTCAAGGCTAGCAGTGTGAAAAACTTGTCCAGAAATGTATGTAAAATTCTATCGAATTGTATTCAATGCCTTAAAGCGGATCGTAAAATTTAACCGAGATACTCAATTTATTTATTTATTCATTCAGTTGAGTCCAACACAGTGAGTACGAGCGGTGATACGTGAAGATGACAAAAATAAAACTTACGTACTAAAATAGAATAATCACCGAAACTAAGAATATTAAAATACAAAACATAAAAGTGAGAAAAGGAATCAGCAGATCGCAGCTAAGAAATTCAATTTTTTATACGTTACAAAGTATTTTAAATGCTGGGAAAAGGAACGTGAAATATTGAAGAGACTATTCGATTTGTGAAAACGAAGTTATTTGAACAACTTTAGGAAAATTCTCACCTAACTCGCATCTCATTGAATCAACGTCACTCCAGCAAGCACAAAGCCGCGTAAAAATCATGGATTCAGGTTTTGTGTGAATTGTTGAAGTGAGCATTAAACGGGAAACGCGTACTACGTATATAATAGGCGTAATGTCGCCGCAGCGTCCGTCTGTTGAAAACAACCTTATGGTGTAACATGAAACAGCTGTCGTTATGTAAAGCAGCGATGAATACCAAAACCCCGTGATTATTCACACATAGCTGGCAAATTGGCGCGCAGATCGCCACCCCTTTCGCACAACGATGCGCATGGTAGAGATACGATCATTCTTCCGGCTTGCGAATGCAGCAATAGCCAAGTCGTAAAAAAATAACGGTCCTTGTTGTGTGCGTATCGTACGATTTAATTGACCCACAATACCGAACGGTATTGACTTGGCTCTATTCCACGAGGATCTGCCTGAAAGGAAGTAAAGTTTATCCGCACTCTGTGCCGTTTCTTTATTATTCCCAAGGGATGAAATTGAAATCGCGACTCACGCGTTGTCTTCGTTCTATAGTTTTTCATTCGTCTTATATTTCGTCCGTATAGCGGAGGATAATTTCCATTGCGTAAGAAAATATTACACCAAGTATTAGGTATAATATACCGAGGCCCGCTGTACTGCACTGTGTAAATAGATGGTAAAAAAGTTGGAAATTTTCTAGGAAGAAGACGATTCAGTAATGGTTAATTGCCGGTGATTCCGTAACACCATAACGAGTGCTTTCCTCGCTACGCAACTCGTCACGTGTCATATTTCATTTGACAGAGTCAAGAAAGACCTGCGATACGTTATGTACGGCGAATGAAAGAAGCAAGTGAAAGAAAATATATATTATGTGTGTGTGTGTGTGTGTGTGTGTGTGTGTGTGTAAATTTGAAGGATTATCAATCAGTGTTACAGCTGTCGGATCAATCACTGCTGTCAAAGCTATAATCACTTCAAATCGTTTCATCGCATCAAATCCTATTTAACTAGTGTCCGATGAGTTGAGATTTAGGTGTATAGAATTCAAAGATTGGAAATCCTAAACTGCGTGAGATATGCTCGGTTCATTACAGCGCGTTCATCAGAATTTCGATACGAACGCTTGAACGCAGAAAAACGAGAAGTAGGACCTTTTTACAGCGCAAGACGTAAACACATCAAATGAATTTCACTTTTTACCATACACGAACAGAAGAAGTAGATTTTCACTGAAAGATTTAATGGGAAGTTAGGTATGTAACAATTTCTTGAGACCTGAAGATAACTGCCGCCGCTGCTGCTGCTGCAGCGTCTGCGTCTTTGCGTGAACCACTTTTCCGAGGCATTGACGTATGGCAAAAAGTAGGTGCCCTTTTCTTTTCTCCCGCGTGTATCGTGCCGATAACTGTAAAGGTACTCCGTTACTCCACCCGTAGCCACGGACTTGTTTTACCTGAGGATCCAATTAGCTCCCGTCTTATCGGTTACCCCGGATCGCAGCTCTCGCCGTACACTGACCAATGACTGAAATAAAAATCCAGCTAATTATCCAGCCGGAGACTGAGTGAGGCTGAGAGTCGAGTCGTTATTAAATATGGACTTTGGAATGTGATATTTGCACTTTTTCATTAGACTGCAGGCCTCGCAATAACCGTTAATAAGATTCACTTTCATCCATTATCGTTACGCATGCTCGCCTCGCGTAATGTCAGTCCCTTCAAGCCTCCGTTCTGCGGCGACGACAGGAGAGACTGACTTTGTTTAGAAACTCGCGAAGCGCTCGGAACGATTCCGCTCCACTTTTCGCTTCCTCTCTCTACCCGCCTGTAACGATACAACGCGAGCGAGTTCATGCACCTCTGATTGTCAGCCTGACAGACAATGCGATAATCTAACACTTTCCTATCGTTACAATGTGTACCCGCGCGCTCGTTAAGTGCACTGCGTTGCACCACCAAAACACGCCCAAAATTTTACTCGCACTGTTATCAACATCGTCGTTTACATCATTCTGCCCCGCCTGCGGCCTCTCATTTTTATATATCGGCGTGTCTATCGACTTTGACAAAAATGCTAAACTGAATTGCGTAATTGTTTCAACTTTTTTTCTATGCATGATCGATTACCTCGGATCAAGAACAACCAAAGTTAACTCGGGCATTGATGTCCTGTAGAGACCCTGACTGATTGTGAATACTGTATAGATCGGAATTAAAATCTCCGTAACGAATGAAACATCGACGTGGCGAGATGCTCATCTTGAGCTCCAATAGATCTTTCTCCTTTTTAAACGTAGGTAGGAAGGATTTGAGTAAGGATTCATTATACTAACGACAGTGAAAATCGTATCAGGTGAGGAGATAACCCGCTTGTCGAGTTTCCGACTGTCTTGGATACCCAGTGTTCACCGTAATTTGAAACGAAATCCAAAAGAACCAACATCCTCTTCATCCGAAGTCCGGAGGATGCTGATTACGGTGAATGTGACTAGAGTATAAAGACGATCCAAGCTTTTCTATTATATTATTCATTTACCTGTGCATTAGGGAGTAGAGATCACCATTGTCCTTTGGTGATAATTCGTTGGAATTTTCTAGATTGGTATACGAATTAATCCCCTTTCCATAAGTGACCTCCGAATCAAACGTACTACGTGAGTATCGAGAAAATATTATTCTCAGGCGAAGCCAGCCTGCTGCTTCAATGAAAGTAAAATGAAATGCTCCGAACACGTCATCCTCCCGAGGAGAAAGCGACCCAAGGCGATGACCGTATACTCAGTGATGGACCCGAGTGACCCTTGATCAGTTGAACAGAAAAGATTGCGTGAGCGTAGGTAAGCCGTACAGCCTTGCGTATTACGTTACGTATGTCTGTTGGGTATAGTGAGAAGTGTGTGGGGTACCTACAGGAGAGAAATGACTATTCCCACGTCACCTTGCAAGGAGAAAGTCAAAATGTATATTCACAGAGTTGACACTGACCGATATCCGAGTATTCCGGGATTAATCCGTGAGAGATTACAAAGGTCTCGATTTCAAATTCTTATTCCCAAGAAGGCGTCGCGACGTCGCTCGATAACGTGCAGGCGTGATGTAAAAAATTGTTTGTATAACAATCCACGTGAGATCCACTGGTGTAAGGTATGAATCCTCCAGCGTAGGTTTAACACTGTCACGATACGGTTTAATCTTTTACCTCATCGCTTACCACGTGCTCACGTGTTTCGTATTCGAACCATCGAGCACTTCCTGCCCCATACGTTCCGTAGTACGTTAACCGACCGAGTGCGGTGTTTTGTTTCAGAGAACGTGAGAACAAAATATGCATGAATAGGCTTACAGATTTCTCAAGGCCCAGATTTTACAGAGTATCGTTTTTTGCTCGTATAGTTGATCGTTTTCTTCAGGTGAATATGCATTTGCAGCACGAAGCGGAATTGCACTCGGGCCGCAAACGGAGTATTTGGAAAAATTAACAGAACTGCAGGCAATGCATGGTGTTTTCCTCTCTCTCTCTCTCTCTCTCTCTCTCTGTTCCTTCCTCTCTCTTTCACCACGTTATAGACTCGTTGCAGCAGTTTACCGAGCTTACAATGTATAATCAGGATGAAGTTCAGGTCTTTGAGACCTCGACTCTCGTAGTTAATTGCACTCAAGGTAAAAACAGTAATTACGTATCGTAAAGTAGAAGTCGCGCGCATCGTTCACTGAATGACCTTTGAAATTTGGCCAGAGTATTGCGCACTGATTGAATTTAGATTTTGTTTTATTATACATCCACAGTGGCTGACATTTTGTTCTTCTTTTTCTTACGTTTACCCACATTAAAGTATGTTGAACCCCACCTCCTATGCGGCGTAAAATATTATAAGAATGCCTGGCATCTGTAATATACGATCCGATACCATCGATAAATATTCTCAATGGCCATTCTCTTTTCGATTTTCATCGCATAGCCTACCGACCGGCTGGCAGAGTAGCACGCGGAGCAATATTATTCGTTTTTATCTAAAGTCCGATCGATCAATATGGCCGCAACAGCAACGTATCAAAAATACTTCAGATATATAATGGGCTTGTGCAGAGCGCGAGCTGAATGATCCTGTGAATAGAAATAGGCGGTGAGATAAATGCAAGTCAGGTTTTGTTGACGGTTGAAAAAAGATTGAATAATGATTGAAAGCCTGTCACATTAGTATATTCGTATGATGTAATGAAGAATAAAAGATAATAATGTAACGCGAAAGTTTTACACATATTTTTAGCTGCGATAGAAGCGAATCGTTTCATGAATTTCAAAATGTTTTTTTGTCAAGTCGAATGGCTAAATCAAACATTCGATTATTAGGCTGGAGTAACCGAGCCAGCTATGAAAAGCACGCAACGGCTTTTTACAGCTCATGGTGCCAAAGCTATTAATTCCGATCACGCAGAGGACGTCACGTAACACTCATAACCCAGTGAGCATGTGAGGAAATTTTTATTTTCCTCTGCTTTTCTATACTTGCTTTTTTTCGCTTTCAAAGCGATTCGGGTTTCACCGCGTCTGAAAGATTTCGAAGCTGATAATCTAGCCGCAGTTAGAAAGATTCGACCCGATGAACCTTCCATCCAACCTGCAAGACGTGCTCCGCACTCTTATTGCTTTTATCCTCCGAGATAAGCTCCGAGAACTTAGCGTAGGACCTGACTTTTTGTTTATTTTCTACTTTCTTCCCTTAAGGGGGTGTCCTAGTCGATTTCGACGTTCTCGTTAGAAATAAAGAAATGGGCGACTTCTACGAACAACCTTAAAATCGACCATAGCATCCCTTTAACGCTAGGTCGAACCGATCACACAAATCTATGCTCATCAGGGTCTGCATTCGACAAAACGAAAACTTCGCAAAATAGGAAGGTCGTTGATCTCGAAGTGAAAATCTAACTACTAATTCTGCACGTCGAACAAAAAGGTTCAACTCGCCTCTTACAACGATTCAATGCACGGCATTCACACTCGTACAAACACCGCAGGCACGCTGCAGACAATAGAATAGCAAACTATCGTAGATATAACGTTACATAGCTATAACGTAGGTATATACGGAGCAGGCGTATACGAATACTTGCTTGGGCCACATTGTCTACCCGGTTTCCTACGATTTTCATACCGGTGTAAACTAGGCCATTGTCATTCCGCTTAGGAGGTCACTGTTACGCTCTGTACGCACCGGATGAAGACAAGTAGATAATATTCCGGAGATCATTCCGTGAGGGGCTGCGATGCTGCCGCTGAGGCGATGAATTTTTCGCCCGAAACGTTAGCAAGCAAACGAGGGTCAGCCGATGGCTATGTATTATAAAACGATAGCATCGCCTCTGTATAAACGTCTAATTACTTAATAGCCCCAGTTAACGGATTAAACCGGCGAGCTTTCTCTGCAGAATCCAAAATCCGGCTAACACCCGACTAAATCTCATCCTCGCACCACCACCATTGAATCACGAGGAGGGTACAGAACTTGTAGGTATATATAACGAATTGTCCAAAGGGATCAGCTCGAGGGATAACCATTGTTATTAAAGGTGCCCCGTTCAACGTTTCCAACGCGTGTAGACCTGGCGGTTTTGTTTTAAAAGACAATAGCTCTGCAACGGGCTGAACCTTCACTCACGCACCCGTACACCAAGAACACGCTCAACTGGCACCCCCAGGCCCTCCGAGGCTTCACGCCTCCGTTTCAAACACCATCTCATCAGCGTTGGTGGAATAATATAACAGGATTGCTCGTATATTCGTCAGTTGAATATCCGAATACCAGACTTTGAAGTGTACAAGAGCCTCACGCAATTTAAATCACGCAGGCAACTCGCTCTCTGCAAAAGAGTCGAAATTTTCTGTAAAGACGCCTTAAAACGGTTGAAAAGAAACGTCTTTTAGGCAGCCTCCGGATTACCTTGTTGGGTAATCGGATGTTCTATGGCTGTGTGATCTGGAGTCATGAAGGTGAGCCTAGAGGATTGGTAAATGGTAGTTCGAAGTAATCGACCGAGTGTTTAGGTACCTACACACAAGAGCAATGTTGGGGGATACGCATGCCATTGAAATGAGTTACCACGAGGCTTGAACGAGAAGGATGATGGAATTCAAGCACTTCGCAGAGAAGCGTGCGAGGAGTTAACAAGTATGATGTTACCATCACCGGCGTCTCGTCACCTCACTCTCGGAGGCATACTAATTTTCAGAAGCATGCGTTGTTCACGGTTCACGATACGCCGACGATGTCGCGTCGCGTCGCGTCGCGTCGTGTCAAGGCGATGGCGGACAAATCGGCACGATGTGCGACAGCAGTACCCAAGTAGTATAATATGCACGTACACGTGTATCGAGGTATAAACCTCCGGTTATGAGGTGACGCGGAAGTTGCCGTACCTACACTCACACTCACACTCACACATGATACAGGTATGTTGAATGTCTCGCAAACTGGGAAGCCACGTCGTCTGGCTCCAGGAACGTTGAAACAATGCGCTGCCGCTGTCACCTCTCCGAGCTAAGAGCACCGCGAGAGAAGTGAAACGCTTCGCCACGGCTACGACCTGCGTGCTTTTAAAGCTGATACTGCGGAGTGGCATGGCAGCTGGGCTGCTTAACGTCCCGCGAGCCTTCCTCCTTCCGCGTTATTTTCTATTAATGTACCTGTATAATCCTGCATTAAATATGCGAGGATTCTTACATGCAGCTTGTACCTATGTATAGGGGAAATTCCACGCCAATTCGACTAGGGTCTGACCCTCGCCCTCCTCTGATTGGATTTGGTCCGCGATTTTTTATATTGTTGTACAACTCTGAAAGGCAATCCAGATTCTTCAGATTCTTCTGACCACCCTTACGTCCCACAGCTCTTTAAATGATGATATTTTAACAGTTATTGCGACATTTCTGACAGTTATGAAGAAAATTACATGATTTCTGTAGCCAAAACAAAAATACCGCAATCAGAATCAAGGTGGGCGGGCAAAACGGTGTTTTTTGATTAATTTTTTAACTGATAAAATTTTTTTTTTTTGCAATTTTGATTTTTTTTCCGAATTTAAAAGAAAATTCTCAATTCTAAATGATTTTTTTTCTGTTATTTTTATTTTACATTTTTGAAGTTTGATTGAAATTTCGTGATAGTTATTGTATCACGAGAGATATATTGAATGCTGAAAATTCAAAAGAAAATCAAAATTACTCTAAAAATATTATTAATTGACTGAAAAATTAATAAAAAATTACCTCTTACCTGCCCACTTTGATTTTTATTTCTGATATTATTGGTTTTGGCTACAGAACTTTTCTAATTTCTTCATAATTTTCCAAAATGCTACAGTCACTGTCAAAATATCGTCATTTGAGAAGTTCTGAGGGTATTGGGAGGGGTAGGAAAAATCTGAAAGGAATCCGGAATGCTTTTCAAAGTTGGAACAACAATGCAAATAAGCGGGAACCAAATCCAAAAGGGTGAAGGTCGGACCGTAGTCAAATTGACGTGGAATGCCTCACAAAACTTCTCTGAATTTTCATTCATTTTTACTTCTTAACTGCACTTCGAATTCTACATTCGCTGATAGCTGTAATTTTTTGGAAAGGCACAGGAGGGTGGCCAAATTTTTTTTAAATCTTCCACTTTAGAAAATTCTTTGAAATTTCATCGTCACGAGTCATCGAAATGATTTGAAAATTCTGTAAAAGTATGCAAAATCTTTCAATCCATTTTGGGGTCTTTGAAATCGTGTGTTTCAAATTTTCGAAAATTTCCAAATATCTCTTAAACCCTTATTTACATTTCATTCTAAACACCTGAAATCTTGAATTTTGGCTAACGCCTCGCGATTCGGAAACGGACGTAAATGACAATCCATCGGCAAATTGATTGAACGGTACGTGGTTTTCTTATTTACCTATGATCTAACTGACCACCGGGTCATCGCGGAAGATGCGCCTAGAAGATTGTGGGTAATCCATCACCCACACCTGCCTCCATATAAATATATCAATCAAATATCGGAGTTACGATTTATGACGTATTGCCTTTCGAAGAAAAAGATTTCTTCATCCCGTATATTCTCGGGATCAACAGCCGAACTCTTCGACGTTCATCATGGCGCTGGTTCGAAAGTCGGATCATACCTTTTACCTACTCGTAGATTGAGCGACTAAAGTGATACATTATCGACGCTCGTTTGAAACAAGCTCAAAAAGCAAATAAAACATTCAAAGAAGAAAGCTTATAAGATCCGAGCATGCACACACTCGTTTCTTCAACACCGCGCTGTACGAGTGTTAATGTATGAGGTGTGCGTGAAACGCGCTATACGATTCCGGCTTTTATAATCTTACACTCACATCTCGACCAACGAGAGAGCTGTTTAAAGTACATGGAGGACATTTCACTGGCTCGTGAATTTTCGGCCCCGCATCGAAACCCGGGATTGCCATTCTTGGAGAGCCGGTCGAAAGTTGTTATATATATAAAAATCGCCGAGTCGATGACCATATCCGAAGGCTGGGATCCACGACTCGAACACAAGGTGGTGAGCTTGCGTCACTAATCGAGTGCAATAGATCGCTTTTCGGAAACTCCGATGATCTGCAGATTTTATCCCGTGCTTCTGCTGAGATAATCATCGTATGTAGAACCTTATCTAAAGTGAAAATTTGACTGGAACCTCCGACGCGGTTGATACATACTTAATATAAACGATGAAACAATCGGGGGTCCGAAAACCGGAGGCCAGCTGATCAGTGGCTGAAAATTGGCTTAAATTTAATCTCGGTTAGTTATTGGCCGAACGGAGATCCGGGCGCTTATCTCGTTACACCCGCAAGTTATCTCGACTACGGGATTGCAACAGGCTGTTACCAGATCGACGAGTACCTGCTGCTGCAGCCAACTTCTCCGAGAAAGCATTCGAGGCCCGAGGGCACCAAGATCCCCGAATCGCCGACCACCGTGTTGTTGACCCTTCTTGTCTGCGGACTGGGTTCTTCCCCCTGTTACATACGAGCCGCCATTTTTATCCTCTCGTTTTTAAGATCCGCCAAATCCGAAACCGCGCGTTTCGTCTCCGTCTTTTACTCACGAAGAAGAATATAACCGGCGTGGCGCCCTTAAATACATCCTACGTGTTACCCGTTCATTATACAACCTCGAATCCGGCGGTCTTTCTTCGCGAAAGTCGGCCTCCTCGACCTCCTCGTGTCCCAAACAGCTTAACAACCCTGTACCGAGGATCTTAAACCGAAACGACTCTTCCTTCTATTTCTTTCGAAAATTAAAATGAAGGATCAAATCTGTTTGCGGTTCCTTTAGCAAGAGTGAAGGCAAGAGCAGACTAAGCGTAAAATTATCCTCAATATCTGGAGGCTTGAGGTATGTGGATAATATTAGCACAGCCCAGTGTTGAGAACCCAACCCTAAGCATTTAGGTGCTGAGTTGTTTTAATCAGAAAACTTGTTATTCACACTGCTCTGTGGGTGGGAAATCGATACGGAAGCAGAAAACTGGCAAAAAATACTTTTAAATTTAACGAAAATATTGTCTGATTTTGAAAAACGCTATAATCAATAACTGCTTTATACACTGGTCGTTAGGGATATCAGTACATTAATGTCGTTCTCCGAGAAGAAGCTGCAGCCGCTAGTCCGAGTCGATCAGACAACGCGTTCAAAAATTACACTCACAAAATCCAAGGAATCCACATATTTTATCAACTAATTGTAAGAAATATTCAATTCGTGTAAACTGCTAAAGTGACGAAACACGAAGTATTGGAGTGCAAATATACGTATCATACAAATAATTGTTCACGCGTCATATTCGGATTTTCTAATATGGCTCTGCTAATATTGTGTATAAACCTGAGGTTAGGATGTAACCTTAAAATGCTCCTTCGTGAACATAAAAATGGTTTTAAATCAGACAAAATCTAGTATTACAATTTCCACATAGATTCAAATGCATGAATTACAATTTGACTTTCAAGCCAACGGCAGATAACTAATTGCAAGTGACATTGGCATATTTAATAAGAAGCTGCTTATGCCTAAAGTACAGAACATTCTGGCAGGAGCTCCGCGAGTATAAATTATCAACGAGCACCTTGTCGCACGCCATATTATAACCAGAGGGAATAGGATTTGCCTGCAGGATTATGTGAATGGTTACACCTACATACGTATATAATGCATGGATCATGCATTGCACGTTGTCCAATAATTTAATACGCATGTCAAATTAAATCGCACGAATTTATCAGGCTGACCTATATAAATAAAAAGTTTCGCGCATTCGATCGCTGGCTGCAACTGCTTCAGCGGTTTGCGAATGTCGTGTATTGTACAAGGTATTTGCCTGGCAGCGTTTCGTACTTTATACACGCATACCGACTCGTACATTAGGTATCCGATACGATCAAACAAGTTGTGCAAAAAACAAAGCTATATCAGCGAAAGCGATTAAAGTCGAACAGGCATATAATGCATGCGCCCAAGATACAGTTAACCGAGCGATGGACCTTGTGGATAGACCCGGGCTCTATCCTCCGCGCATTACTCTTCCCGGACTGGCCCAATCAGAATCATCCTTGGCGAGTTATGATCCTTACACCGTGACAAATGCGAGAGCCGCTATGTCGGATTGAGCGAACCGGTCGGTCCCTAAGTACCGCGGTGCATATCCATGTATGCGTCTGATGGCAGGGTAGCTGATGTTCTCCTCGACGACGTCTGCGCCGCGATGCACCGTGAAGCACAACTCAATGCCACGGGACTTTCCTCCGGGACAAATAAGTCCGTGAATTATGTCAGACCATTAACTAATCCGTTTGTCAACGGAGGAAAAGAAGCTGATTTAATTTCTGAAAATTTGACGGCTCGCACGCCTTGCAGGGGCTGAAGAATCATCTTCTCCGGGTTGTTGCTGCTGCTGATGCTGCCTGGATAACCCGGATGCAGTTATCCTCTGTACCTAGGCATTTTCGTAATGACCCGGTGATGCTGCTTGTTCTATTAGTTTGCGTTACGGATCGCAAATGAGACGAACATGACATAGTTGAATCCTTTTTTTCTTTCCACTGGAAATATATACCCCGTGGTAAGTTCTTACGAGATCGTGTTTGAGGGTTGTTAAATTTCACAGAATATTGTGTAGAATAATGACTATATCCATGGTCTTGGGATTAAATGTCTAACATAAACAAAAAATGAAAACATATAAATGCTCGGACAATTTTTAATCCTATCCTTCATAGCGACCTTGGGAATGCAGGGTTTCGTGTTACCCTGACATGGTTGTGAAATGTTGCGCCGCGGTGGAACGACGTTCTCTGCAAAAAGAAAAAAGAAAGAAATTGGCAAGGAAGATCTACCCAGCTCGGGATAATTCCGCGAAACTTTTCGCTAGTTCAGTTATCCCACACCTTTGTATCTGAAACAAAGTAAAAATGGTAGAGTGAACCGGAACCAGGACTCGGTGCAGGATACCGGCTCTCCTGAGTTCGGAATCCAGCAGGGTTGCGTGGTCAATTGTCGAACGAGTCCGTGGTTTATGTCGATGGTGAGGTAGAGGCGCAGTGTCCATGGGCTGCTGCGCAAGATCAGCAATCGTTGGTTGGTGCACGCATTCCTGAAACACATGCCTACACAGGGCCTGAGTTGTGCATGATGCGGGCGACCCACGCGATCGGTAGTTAGGCTATCGGAGAATTTGCCGGAAAGGTAATAGCGGCGTCCTCGTGTGCTTCTCTTCGGCCGATCATTACGCCGAGGAATTCGAAGCCTCGAGCTAATCCTTACGTCAATCGAATTCACCACGCTCCGATGCGTTATCGTTGGGGCTCCGTTCTATGGACCTACCCGTTCGACTGGTACAAATTTATTGGAGTTAAGTCCAAAGAATGAGTCGACCTGGGCGTGCATGGGCTCACCTATGCGAGGACTCACCGCCCATTTATTTTACCAGCAGACAGTTTTGTCCTGACTCGCCGAGTCTCCGAGTGCTTTGTTTCTTTTTCGTTCCGTTTCGTAAGCACTGCGGTAAATTCTATACTGTTATGCACTGTGCATGTAGCGTAACAATTTTCGTTATCAGTTTCTCCCTGATTCTGAACATGGGCGATTCTCAAGCTGCAACGCCGGCTTTGGGTCCTGCTCTGTCTGTACCGGTTTCGGTATGCCTGTACCTACTCGCGTTTCGGAAATAATACGAAAGGACGGTAAACCTTTCGAGGAATCTTCAATACACGAAGACGATAAGCTGAAGAGGAATTCGGGGGTTCACGAAACACGACAGTTCGTTCCTCGAAAGATCATCCGATCCGCTGCTGTTCAAGATCTTCTTTTTTTCATTCAAGAGGAAACGGTTCGGGAGTCTGCGCTCTCAGACATCGGGCAAAACCAGCGACGGAGAAGGCTCGGTGTGTTCTCTTCTGGGACAGAAAACATTCCTGATAAATTGCCAAGGAGAAAGAGTGGGCCCGGAACGCCTGAAACTGAAAGTTCGCGTGGGTTGACAGCTGCCGCTCGGACCGGTCTGCCCGAGAATCGAGCCAAGTAAAGCCGGCCGTGCTTCAGACGGATACTCTGACAGTACCCACTGACAATGAATTGCGTGAAAATATACTGGGTGTTCACCAGTTACTCTCCGCGGTCGAAGAACTTGTAAACGAGATGCGAGTTACATGCATGCAAGCCTCGAGCAACTGTTGACGCCATTTCAATAACCCAATTTCTGCCTGGTTTATCAGTTTTCATAAGTAACCGATCCATCGAAAGATACGCGGAAATACGACCGCCACGGCCCAACTGCGGGCCCAAATATAGGCACATTTAGTTTGCTCATGATTCAGTCTGGTATATTATTTACCAAAGGCTGCAGCCTTGGCATCGTATATTCATGGGACCGTTTGGTATCGGCTTTCAGGCACTTGAATCGCTTTTACGAACACGGCGTATCGTGCAGAGGCACGGTTTATGATTTCACCTTCTAAGAAACTAAACTTTTTTGGTATACGTACTTTTCTGAGTTGAAAATTTATCGGCCTCAAGAATGTGTGCAAATATCTTACAGTTTGATATCATTCTTTTTTTCTATATTTCATGTTAAGCTTGTGCGTTGAATCATTCAATTTTATCAATATTTCTACTTCGATAGAGATTTTTCCATATCCTTGAGGGTTAAGTTACTCCAGCAGCCTCTCAGTGCATCCATAAACAACATGAAAGATACGGTATCGGGGATGAAGGATTAAGAATGTAAGCAAAGACGCCTTAAGTGCAGTCCTGCAGCATACTCGACGACGTTCCCGCAACTTGTTCCGTACAAGAAGATCCGCCCAAGTCCAGGGGTTCAAGAACACCCTTTGTGTATATGCAGGGTAATTTTCTTTCATTTGCGAGTCGAGTGAGAATTGAGCCTCACCTGTAGAATCAGCCGCGATAATTGTGCCTGCGGTCAAGACGGTCGCATGTCCGAGACCCGAGCGTTTCTTTGTTTGAAAAAAAAAAAAACCTCGACTTCCATACAAGGCGTGAAAAATCGTATTTGCAGTATGATCTGGGATTGTTGAAGGTGCAGCCCACGCCACCACCGCAACCCTTTGTGTACGCGTGCCCGCGTGGATGCAATTTGCTTTAAGCGTCTGCCCACCTATTTGCGAGTTATATATTGTACAGCGGTTGATCGTGGGCGATATTATACGCGAACGAACGTCGCCGCTTCGCGGGGACAAATTGTACTCGCTGACTACGGGCTTCTGGGGGCCGAACGAGATAACTGGGAACACCGGATGTTGGTAGAAAAAAAATGATCCCGCGCGTGTAAAAGAGGGCCAAATCAGAGCGCTGCCGGATGTAGAAGACGGCTAAATTATGAGCAAGAATCGAATTATCTCGGTAAATGAACCCGGCACAATGGTAATGTCCGTTCATTTTCCCGGTAGTGAATAATTCAGCGAAACAACCATGGAAACCCTAACCCACTCAACCTGACCTAACGCATCCTAAATCATTCTAATCTAACTGTAAACTAATTTAACACCCCTAAATCCAACATTACTTATCCCCTAGCGAGAGACGCCACGTGTCCCTTTGTTGCAAGGGCCTTGGATAGGCGAACTTAACACAGCGATCGTCGCGATGCCCGGGACTCCGGACGACGAGCTAGGAGACGAAAGATACGAGGGATGCGGACCGGGATCGCGCAGATAATCAATCAGCAAACGCAGGGAGCAGTGGTAGCCGAACCCCATCCGAGCAATAAAAACTCGGTTAATTATCCGCGGTGCCAAAGTCGACGGAGATGACGCTATCGGTGCGGGAATCAAAATTGAACGGGCGTCAGGTACCCGAAACCGGTTTTACCCGCCACGCCGAGATGCGCGAAGATATCCGTAGAGATAACGTCTTCGCGCCGAGAGCACTTGTGGGTTTACATCTGACGTTGCACGCGACTTGGCCGGTGGCACCAGCTCCAGTTTATCATCTCCGAGGCACGCGGTACATGTGCAGACGTTTAACGCAGACCACGAGGAGGATGTCGACCGAATCGAATGCCGCGAGCGTCCGCGTCGCGAGACGCCGGGTTTCTCTTCGCTGAGGCTCAAGACCGTCGTCATTGTCATCTTTTCACGCGTCATCTTCGAGGAGGGGCTTTCACGAGGAGAGTCCTATCCAGCGACGAGGGTCGCGAGGAACCCACACTTGAACAGGCCCTTGGAGAGGCGCGTAAGGAGGGCGTAATATGCATGGATCGCAAGTGATCTGCATCCAAATGGCGGCCTTCCGCCTGTAGGGACGGCCAAGGGTCTGCAGGACACAAATAACCTTCCTTTCGACGTTTTGTGGCCAATCTTTCATGCATAACCGTCGTATAATGGCTGTTTGTCATGCAAATAGACCCCTTTGCAGACGGTCCTGTAATAGATAACAAGAGGGTACTCGGTGGTCGGCCGCGGTGGCGAGACGAAAGTTCGATTGTCGGTTAATAACAGCTTCTTATTGTCGGCGGAGTCTTAATTCGTTCGAGAAAAGTCAAGTTCCGTCGATTTATGGCGACTGGTTCTAATAAATTAATCCGGCATACCGGCTTTTATGAATACTTCAGACGCGGCGGAAACTATCATCCGCAACCATTCGCACAGCGTCTCGGAATTTTTTGAAAACATTTTTACCCAAAGGACGTGAATGGCTAACTATAGTTCAGGACAAAAGCCCGCTTCGCATACGGCCAACAGTCCGCCGTAATTTGACCGAGGTTTAATTGCAGCAATGGCTTTGTTTACCCGGTTCCAGGTCAGTGGTCAGCTGCTTGATACGGAGTTTCAGCCGACGGTGACGGCGACATGCAAGGACGGCTACATGACCATCCGGATGAACGTCAACCAGAGTTTCCTCGGGGCGTTGCACGCCAAGGACCACCGGACACCCCAATGCATGGTCCTCGGCAACGGGACCAACCACGTCACCCTGGGAATCAATCTCCTCGCACCTCCAGGTGCTCCCGACTATTGCGGGGTCCTCGTCAACAACGTGAGATACTTTTTACAAGAGTCTAGTCCACGGTTAAAAGACCTTTGCTAGCGAAAGAGAAAGGAGCTAATGAATCGAAGATTAGCAACATGATGACTTTCATTTTTTTTTTTTTTTTCATTCTCCAGAAAACTGAAGAAGAGAGATCGGTGCCAATTGCCGTCCGGATTCATAAAACGCTTGAACTCGCCGACGACAAGTTCTACGTCATTACTTGTGGCAAAGCGGGCTTTAAGAACGCAAAGTGAGTCAACGGACATGTAATTCATTCCAACGTCCTCTCTTAATTACTCGATATCGTCCACTTTCTCGCATACCGTTCGAAATATCCGATTTATTCTTTCGGACGGTGAACGTCGGTGAAATAAACTTACTGTTCTTACATCGTTGTGATGTCAGCGAAGCACAAGCGGAGAATGCGCCTTGCAGCCTTCAAAGTCTCCTTAATGATTCACCTCGAATAAACTTACGTCACGGCGGCGAGCCGCTTCGTTAGAAATTCCCTTTCGCGCCACTAATGGATCTTCTCGGAGCAGATCATTTCGTCTTACCCAATGCACACTACGATAAAAACTCACCATACGCCATATATACTGCCTTACTCACTGCTCTAGTTCGCTGATATAATGTTTTCGAGAACTGTTTAGAGACACAAATTTCGCATTGTTAGTAATAACTATGAACCTTTTTGTCTAGGAACGAAACTTCCTTGGTTTCTCTCCGGATCCTTGACAGAGGACACCGTGTGCAGGAGACAATATATAGTCACAATTACACGCTGAGAGCAGAGATATCGCGACCAGACGGTACGTATAGCACTGTTCAATTTTATTACAATTTTGAATTCACACCTTGAGTCGCTAAGCACCAGTTGTAGATCTACCAAAACAATTTTTTAACATGTGCTCTTTGTGTATTCAGAGCTCCGGTGGCACGACCTTGCAAATTTACACGTACATATATTACACATGAAGCGATTTGACATATTATGTAACACCAACTATGGGTCATACTCGTGCGCGTACACATGCGGGCAGCAAAACACATCCTGTAACGTAATTTTTTGTCAAATAATTACCATACTTGGTCAGCGAGCGTGCTGATTACGTCACTGTACCTATACATAATTACACTTTGCATAACTCATGTGCAAGCTAGGGACCATCGCGACGTGTGCAGATTGCTAAAACTTGGTCAAACCTACGAACGCGTTACATCTCTGAAAATACAGGGAAAACTTAACGTGAATCTCCTCTTTCTCTGTTTCAGGAATGTACGGTATCCGGGTCAAGTCGTGTTTCGCATTCAACAAGCGTAACAACAGCGTGTCTCTGATCGACGAAAAGGGGTAAGTGCACCAAGGAATCGATTGTCTCCTACAATAGGCGCTAGAAATTTCAATCTTCGCGTCTATAGTTGATTCCTATAAACGCAGCCTGCATCAGACAACTATCCAAATAGAGAAGCAAACAGGTATTGCGGCGCGATCTACGCGTGGGCTCAGACAACGCATGACGCGACACTCCAACACGTGTGCGTATAATACGATATGTAGAGAACACTATGCCTACACGGTTGAATGCATGCGTGTCAAGGCAGCTTCCTACGGCTCCGCCCTGCGTGCCAAGAATCGTTTAACGCTCCGCGGCGTAGAAAGTCAGCTACGAACGGGTTTTGATTTAGGTTTTAGATTCACTTTTTTACCATCGATATATAGAGGGAAACAGATACGGCAATGCACTATTTTTAATACTCATTGCCCGTCCGAGGCCATCTTTGAAGTTTTTTTTCTCTCTTTCTCTCTCTCTCTGTCAACTCGTTATGTATTACGTACCTACGTGATGCACCTAGGAGACTTCTGTCTCATGGTAATAAATTCTATCTATATCTATCCATCTATTTATCTCTCTTTCCTTATTCCAGTAAACGTAAAACCGTCAGGGCTGTAAAACAGATAGAAATTTTAACGCTTGTAGATTATCATCGCAGTAAGAGAATCGAGTGAAACAAAACTGCATCGAACAATGAATTATTGTACCTTTCTGAAGCACACGCGAACTGTATCTGGAACTCTAACTCTTCGCCGCATGAAGATTTACTTTTCAGAGTACCTTGAACTCGCACCTACAGATGAATCGGCACTACTCGCTGCACCTTGAATCCCAACCGTTTTCTCTGTCTGTTTACAGATGCCCGGTAAACGGTCAGGTCATGACAAAATTCGTCTACGATCCCAGCACGGGATTCGCCGACGCCACTCTTTTCTCCATGTTCCGGTTCCTCGACAGTCCGCAGGTTCACTTTCAGTGCAGTATAGCTGTCTGCAAGGGTAAGTCTTATTTGTATTCTGCGATCCACATTTTCACTAGCCTCAAAAACCTGCAAAAGATAATTTGAAAGACGCGGTGGTTAGTCGAAATCGGCAGCCCTTACACGGAGGAATGTCACCCCGAAAAATTGACACGAGATATAAACGATTCGCCATTTCACCAGGCACCGTCTCCTCCAGATCCCCTCATGTTTTCTCCTCCCTTTTGAAAAATGCTCTGACCCATGAACCTCCGGTGCATCAAGCTCGAGTCGATCGTCGATCGTGACCCGACCTCGGACAGAGTCCGCGGAATCGCTGTTCGTGAAACGATAATCCGTATAACATCTCGGGGGCCAATAGGCGGGAGTAAAATATTTTTATTCATCGCCACCCGTAAGGTGGCTGCAGCGACGGGAGTGCGAGGCATTGTATTCAGAATAGCAGTAGGTAGATAGCGAGCCGGGGGGCAGCTTGACAACGCTATCCCATAAACCCGTATTTACGGCGACTGGTACACCGGGTGATATTGCCTGAAGCCGTAGGGCAAGACATTCATAGACGCATTAATTTCTATTTATCAGGATTTAGACACGCTAGTTTCGCCCGTTAGCCGACTGCTATACCGATTTTAGATCCGTTTACTCCCGAGGCTTACAAGGGACCCTGCTAAACGTAGGTACCTATGCATACATATGTATACGTAGATTCAACCGGAATCTCCCTTCGCGAGGAAACGAACGATTGTGATGGCCGAGACTCGCGTATTACTTTCGCACGTAATACTTTGTCGAATGAAACTAGAGTATGGGAATATAGTGTCAATTTTTCTCCATCGTGGGAGCCTGAATAACGCGTACATACGTATCAAGAGTTCAAGTGATAAAAAAGGAAAAAAGAAAAGAAAAAATATCGTCTCGCTGTTACAGGCAGTTGCGGAATTCCGGTCTGCGATGGAGATCCACCGGACTCTGTCAAGGGTGGCCTACAGCCAAATGCTGGACAAAGTGTCGCCGGTGAAGAGGGCGTCCTTCTTGCCGGAACCAGCGTCTTTGTCCTGGACCCTGGCGTTTCGCCTGGTGAGTATTAAATCCCTCATATTATTCTCGCAGTTGATTTTCCTCGATCCTAAACTTTTCGGCAACAGCGGTTTATGCTCAGATGAAGCACCAGTGTAAACTGGATGTGTCGCCGGTGTGATAGGATCGTTATTGAGAATAAAAATTCACCCCCTTCCGAACTTGAAAAATCATTTCGCCAACATTCTGAGTTCGTTTTTGTAGCGAATATCTGACTGACGTAGGTATTTGTGTTTATTTACGCTAACGATGTTGTTCCGTGATCGTTAACAAACGTATTCGTTTTCAAAGGAGTCTAACAGAGTTGTACGGAAATTTATTTCACTGTTAAACGATGCTTGGAGTTGCGTAAGTATATTCCAAGTACACGTTAACGAATTCACTTCAACTTTAAAAGATTTATCACTTCGGCGGAATAGTGAAAGTTACTGCAGGATACTTGGACGGCTATCTCGATTCGTTAGTATTTTGTCGGTAAATTGTTTACAGAGTATCTCTTCGTCTTAGACATTAAAAAATATGTTTCAGGAACATTTCTCCCGTGGGAAAAAAATTTATTGAAAATGGGAAATAATTAAATGAACATAAACTTGAGTAAGAGCTACGTTTGATGGTAGATTTTAATAACTATCAATCCATTTATTCTTCCTGATCGTAAAACCCGGACACACAGTGACGTCGTAAATTTCAACGCTTAAAACAATGGAAAGTGCAATAACAAAACTGGAATGAGTGCTGCTCGTTTATGATTAATTAATATTCATTTGTTTTTATTTCATTTCACATTGCAAGGTTGAAAATTGAGCCTGGTTCATAGTTGATAAACTTTTGATCCCGTACTCCAGCGCATTCTATCATTATCTTTGTAACGGTCCGTGTTTCCTACTTCATAAATTCACTACCTTTTCCCTATTTGGAGCCCATGTGCGTAGCTCTCTCGCATTTCAAGTCTACGATGCACATTTTATGCTCGGTCGAAGAAACGTGTCTTAGCAAATAGCGTACAGGTATAACAGGTATCACACAGCACACGTTCAATACTTGCACAGAATCGTGCATGAAGCTCGCTTTCATACAGTTAGGATTGGCAGATCATTAGGCGGGGCTGCTGAGAAAAAGCGTGCAGCAGGTTTCGTAAGTACACAAACATACCGGAGGAATGCCTTTTCATTATGTGTTCGCAAAAATCGTCTCTTCAACTTTCAAAATTTAGCGAAATCATCACGGATCTTTCTTCGAAGTCTCAAAATAAAGTCTGTCAAAGTTTAATGACGTAACGTAAAAAATGACGTAGATTTAGCGGAAATATTCTAAATCGTCTGAAACCATCAAAGAGAAAGACATTCTTTACAGAAAACGTGAGCTTGATGTATCGAAAGTACTTCCGGTTTTACAATTAAGACAATTTTTCAATCTTATCTTGAAAACTAATTGCATGTATGACGCTGGTATCGCGTTTCATCTAATCGAAATGAAATAACGATGAGGTGGTTCGATCTCGATCCGCAATGCACTACATCACCCTGTTGACGTTGCTACACCCCATTACCATATTACCGTGATAGCGATTTTGATACAATTGGCTATATCGAGATACGCACACGCACAACTCACCTTGCAATTATTCATGAGACCGGATTGATACAACTAACTCTGCAAACCATGAGGCAATTTACAACATGTATCTAAAGCATACGTGTAAGCACCTACACTTTCGCAAACGGTTGTCCATGCGCTTCTGCACGTGTGGTTTAAAGCCCTTTGAAGCACTTTGTGGAATCCAGCAATAATATCACTGAGTACCTATATTATACGCATTTCCAGCAGCTGCGTGATACGAACTTAGCGACCCATTATCTTTAGAATTATCAGAACAATGTGGTGTGTATGCAGGTATGTAAATTCGAACATACGTAGAAAGTTGATAGCTTCGCGTTATATTCGCGTATAAATAACTGCAATGAAGTTCCTTCGAGCCGTTCCTACACCGCAATGAGATTTCTATTCATCTTGCTTCGACGAACCTTTCACACTTAAATGTAGATGGTAAACGTTCAACGTTCTTCAAGTTGTACCTACTTCATCCATAAATAAAAAATGCGGTTGGATAGGTTAATAGAAATGAAATTCGTGTGATGTAATGACTGAAATAAAAAATTTATCTGCTTACATAGACGCGAATGAACATTCGACTTACTAACTGTCTTATTCATACAAAATTTTAATATTTCATTACACAAAACGAGATTTTTTCCCACGGTAGAAGAAAAAATTTCTTCGATTTGTAATGAATAATAATCAATTTATTAGCTTTGACTAATGAAATTTACTTCGAGAGCAGATTAATCGCTGAAAACTGTCCGTGTTATAAAGAAATTTAAAAAAAAGTATAGATGTTGTAAGAAGCATGAATTGAGGCAGAGAAAGGATTATGAAGAAAAAAAAAGAAACGTTCGACAATTATAAATGATCCTCCTTGATGTCGGGGTGAAACGGAGCGCACGTTGAAGAAACAATCGATCATATCGATCGCGAGACACGATATATTATACACCTTAATAAATCCCTCCGTTATGCCACGTTATGCCCATAATATGTCGGTGTATAACCCGTGACATAAAGAATAAACCTAGAATAAAGCAATAAATAAAAGTGCTCCGCATTCCCGAGACGTCGGGAACGAGAAGGTGAAAGTTAATTAACTGGCGTAGCGTATGGGGATTATGGGGAAGGTGTCGTCCCCCTCCAGTCCCATCGCCCATCATACCATGCGTTTGTATTATAACTTGTCGCGTGACCACAGCGGCTGGCTTTGCAGCTTCACGCTTCTCTTCAGGGCCTGATGCCCATCGCTGCCGGGTTTAATCACGCCCAGGGCTTGTGCAATTGCGACAGTAACGAGAAACGCTTCGATATCTCTCAGTTTGCCGCGAGGACGAAAGCATGCAACTCGGGGTGCGACATTAGGGTGGGTTTTATTTAGGGTGTTGACGAATTTTTTCTGACCACCCCCCAAATCAATTTCAAATCATTCCAAAACAATTGCTTAATTTTATGAGATATATATCAGGCAGTTGAGACGAATTGAACTTCTTCTAAATGAAAAAAAAAGTTAGATTTTGAGGGTGTGCAGTTGTTCGCAATTGCCTGGTATGATGATGTGAATTTTTTATCAGATAGTAGCACTAATGCCCACGAAAACCTCGCAGTTACGGATTTTTTTTAACATTATTACTCATACAATAAAGTCCGAAATACATATATTTTAAATGGAAAAAACCATTCTGAGGGGTTAGAGTTGAGATAAAAATCTGAAAAAATTAGGCAATTGTTTTTGAATTACTTAAGGTTGACTTATAGATCGGCCCGGAAAAAATTCGCCAACATCCTAGTAAGGACTACCCTAGTATAGTGCGACGTTCTCACCTTCGCAATTCCGAAGCCTGCGCGGAGGTTCCGCCTTGCTACGACTTCAGTGCACTCGATCGCTTGCCAAAATTTTGATTTCTTTCAAATTCTCAGCTTCCGTACGTGGGTGGAATTGAATTCGGAAGTTTTGCCAGGTCTTGAAGCTTTGCTCCGGTTACGAGATTTAAATTGATTTACGTTTTATTTCTGACACAATTCTTATTGTTAGAAAATACACTTCAAACGACCAAGTATAGAATTTTTTTTTTTTGTGCTACTGGACAAATGTCCAAATTATCATCACCGCAACCATAAGTAGATACAATTAGAACAACGGTATTGTTACGTAAAAAGATGCTCAACTATATGTTATTTTTTGGCAAAGGGAACGCTTTCGGTATCGTTAATACGTCGTAGCCTGCGCAGTGACGAAAACTAATATTTTTTTCCTCGCCTGATCACGGTATAAAATGAATCGAATTTAAAGGAGACTATGCAGGAAGTTTGGAACAGGAAGCATAATTTCTTCCCCTTGGATAGAGAGCAGGGGGTGAGAAATGAAGATTCTGAAAGTAATAAGATCCGTGTGTAGGGATAACGATCAGATGGAAATTTAATTTTAAAGGGGCTGACTGCACAGAGTAAAAAAGACAACAAGGGACGAGTAAGAAACAGGATAGGGTGCATGGAAGAGGCGATACTGCGGCTGAGAAGAAGATGAGAGAAAGAGACGAGATGAGACGAAAAAACGGCAACGACCCTATACGCGACTCTTTATGCGCGGTTTACGATTATTCGTATGGAGATAAAAACGGCATCGCTCGACCAGGCAGTAAATAATATCTACCGGTCGCGTTTACAGCCGAAGTCTATGCCCTGCCACGCATCCGTACGATATCGGCATTGCCTGCTCAGCTCGCCGCCAGTTTACTCCGGGTGGGAAAAGGGAAAAGAGAAAAGGGAAAAGGGTGCATGAGGCAAACAGCCCAGCGTTCACAATTTGCATAAAATATCTACCCGCAATTGGGTGTACACGCAATCGTGTACGACGATGCCGCCGCTACAGCTGCAAACCACAAACGTCCGATGCACGTCTCTTGTATAGATATATTATACCTACGTACATACTTTATATACCGATGAGAATGGAAACAACGCAACGGTGGCGAGGAGCTCTGCTCAAGTACCCAAGACAAATTCCTTGTACTCATGGCTTTCTCACGTATCATTTTTCCCCCCTTCGGGCTATTATCGACCTCGGATTCTGGAGCTCAGTTGCGTCATCCCCTTGCTCAAGATTACGCAGAGAACCAATTTGCTACGGACAAAAAGGCCGAGAGATGACGGCCGAGATTTAAGAGCAATTAAGAAGAACAACGAGAGCGTAGAGACCGGGTAAAAGTCGGTGTCGTAACTCGCGGGCCTCGAACGTTCGATCGGACCTCTGAAAATTCGGGCCGAACATATTTACGGGTGTATAAATGTGTGCTAACAATGTTGCAAAAAGTGCATTATTACCTTTGTGTTTACACAGCCACAAAACAAACTGCAAAACCTCGATGTTAATTAAACTCATCATAATACCAGATTGAATTGGACGCAAAAAGTAGCTCGGCACGATCCTTTATCAAATTAATAATTCAATAGATCCTTATATTATAATTTATACCGTGCTGCACTAGCAACTCGGCGCGTCATTACACCTCAATAATCCTATTAAAGTACTGTAATAAAACGGAGCCGTTAAGAAATTCTCTCCAGGCATTCACCTATCATTCGAAAATGTCACGTTTCAAAGCTCTTTGCGAAAAAATTTTCCCAACAAATGAATGCACCACGCAACCTCTGCTCTGAATGCCACATGGCTCCTGCCTAAAAGTCTATCGTTCGCCACAGATTCGTCGGAATCCACATTATACGATCTATGTGTGCGTAGCGAGGTGAACAGACAAAAACGAACTTCCTTCCAAGTGTGTTACGCCCATGCCTGTACGTGCCCAGACTTTCCGATCGTTTGCGACTAGTCTGCACAAGTGCCAAAAACTGTTTTTATCCGGTCGGCCGGTTGCAAAGGTTTAAGATATGACACAAACTCGGCATTCGGCGAACTTTCAGATTACGATCCGTAATTTGCACCGACAGAGAAGCGAGAGGAATTGGGCAAAACCATAGCACACAGGTTCACTACCTGCAAATAGTGGTCCAAGTTAAATGATTCGAATGATCATTGTAGCACTCTGAAGTAATTAGCAGGCAAGAATGTCCGCAGCTCGACCACGACGACATGCGTCAGATATTTTCTCAAACGCAATCTTGGGTTTCGTTTATTATCTTTTCATCACGCCTGCACGGAAAGTACAACCTACAACCTCTCGCATAAACGGGGAGTTGTACTTTCCGATGCGGGGGTAATGAAAAATAGTATACGTCACACGGGAGTGAAAAAAGCTATCCCAAATGCGTTCTCACGAAGCTTGGAATAGCCTACTTTTCCTCCCTAGGTGCGTAATGTAGGTACTATTTTATCTATCCAGAAAATTGCAGAGCGTGATCTTCCTCATTCAACGATCTACGCATAGCTGATGGATGGCGAAACGGTATGGGATCGATTCTGGCACGGTTTGAATATTAATTCGTGAACAGTTGGTTCTTCCGTTACATAGTGGCCGGTTCCTTGTTATGGTGTATGGATACATACGCAAGGCATAAATACGGTATTGGAAATCTGAATGAGAAAATGAACGTTGAGCAAAGGTCGTCACGTCCGAGGCACCAATCTACTCAGTTTTCCAAATGAGTATTATATAGGCACGAGGAATGGGTGCAGGCCAGTGCAGGCAATGCTGCAAGAACGGTTATAACTGTTGTTATACGCATAGTAAATTGTTATTATACGTCTTCAGACATACGGGCTGAGGTGTCTCTATAGGTACTCCCTATCCATTTCTCAAATTGATAATAATTCCCGCGTGTATACATTGTACATATAAAGGCATGATGAGACGGAGGGGTGTGCTCCTGTTACCCCGAACGAATTAAGTACGCGTATACGTAAGTGCAGGGTAAATAATTGCGCGGCAGCATATTAATTATTTGCACTTTGTTACCCGCGGGGAGATGATTATCAGAGTTTAAAAAAGCGGAATGCCAGTTGACATTGGCTCGGTGAGAGTGAATTATTAAACGCGTGAAGATCGATATCTTAAATATAGCATGTCCGGTAGAAGATATGTGAAAACCAGTCCTCTTCGGCGTTTCCAAAGATTAAATATTATTAGCGTGAATTATTCAATTATCGAAAGTCTCAATTATCATCCCCGCAGCGTTTTGTTATCGCGGCCTGACTCGGCAAAACTAAATTGCTGTCCCTTCTAGTTGGGATATTCCTGCGGCTGAGGTCTTTTTTATTCCATACACTTATGTATATACCAAACAGTCCTAGTCGGTACGATACTCGACCCTCTTCTGCTCCTCGACCGACCCCACCTACGTGCCAGGCATCCTACCACCTACACCTGCAACCTGCGGAGATCCGGCATGCGATAAACGCGTTATTGGATAAATCAATCGCGATATGAATAACCATTGAGTAGTCGACGAGATAATGGAGGAGATGAAACGAACCCTCCATAATTCTAACCAACCATTCTACCTTACCCGCGAGTGTCTGCCGTCGTGGTGGTGGTGATGGTGGTGGTGGTGGGCACATGCACTCCTCTGATTACAGCCAATTCTATTCTGCCCATACGCGAACCGGTCTGCAGGGCGTGGTCCGGGGACTGAGGGGCCCCGAAGAAGCCTGACGGCTGAGGGGTCCAGCCAGCGGTTAGTTATTCCGACGCCCACGTCCCCCTTGTCCTCGGATCGTGCCTCCGCATCGATCCCGACTCCCTGCAGGCTATGATGCTATGCGATTCCCGCAATCGCTTTCGAAAACCTACTAAATTTCACCCCGAAGCGTGATCGTCTTCCGTCACAGGATGTCCAGGTTTTTTTATTTAGCTCACAAGTGAAGGGATATGATTAGTTATGAAGCTCGTAATTCATGAAATTCGTATTGTTGCGACAATGGTTATAGTAACGAACCATCAACCGTTCAATTTTTTCAGTTGTCCAGTCCGTATGCGATGACGGATCTGTTCATCCCTCCTGGCTCTTGTGGTTGGCCATCGCTTTGGGTGTCCTTTTCCTCATAATGCTTATCATGAACATCTTTCTCTGCTCTGCGATGTCCTGCAGTTGCGCTCGAACCGAGATAATTGAAAAGGAACCATCCATAATCGAGGATTACGACCCTTACCGAAGCTGGCATGGATCTCAATACGGCTCAAGGTAAGATTGCCATGTGTTTTACGATCTCTAGATGATCTTCTAATTCGTGAACAATTCATAGTATCAGATAAAAATTGTAATATACTATTTAATTTATATATTTTTTTACATCGCCTCGCGTTACCTCGATTCCTAGAGTCAACGAATTCAATCCGTGAACCGTTTTTACAAATCCCATAACACATGCCCACGATTCCCTGAGAATCGGTAAAGAATTACGAGCACCGATTATTTCCATTACACTTCCGTTAAAATTCCTGAAGATGCTAACCATCGGGCATGCCGAGATTCTATACAGCGATACGCAACCCCTGGTGGTAGGTACTTCCTTTACGCAATCATTCTTTCACGTGTATACGTACATGCGAACATTCCTCGAACGGTGAGGACGGTATGCACGCTAGGGTACCTTATATCCGGCAAAGCATGCTATTGCCGACCTACCTCAACAGCTTGACTTGGCTTGGCTGACCTTCTGAGCTGGTGTAACCGATACTTCCACCTGATACGACGCGAACGTGTCGGGTCAAGAGGTCGGCCTCACCATGCCCATATGTTGGCCCACGTGACCGCATCAATGCAAAAAGATCACCAGCACATACGATATGTATAAACCAATACCGAGCGAAGCAAAGCGTTCGTTTCAATTTTGAACAATACCTTGAAGTGTATTGTACGTTGACTGTATATAACAGGTAATCAGATGGATGGTTATAGCGGTGGATCATCTTTAGATTCCGTACATGTGAGTTAACGCAACTGGTACTGTGCACAGGTCCTGGGATAGAGGTGTGAAGACTGTCGATTCGCGTTGTCTTGTTTCTTTTCTGCTAGTTTTTGTACGTGGGAGAAAATTGATCGCTCACGCCTCTTGCTGTTGTAGTACGGTAGTATTTCGCCGTCATTAACGGGATAACTTACGCTTCATGTATCAACGGAGTTACTGTACCATTACGAATAACAGTTGTGTAATGTATTATATACATACATTCCTGCAATACTGTACCTTTAGTATCAACATGTAATTACTGCAGCCGCTAAACTATATCGATGACATAATCGATGAAGTAAATTTTTGGTATAGTGCGGTAACTCGGTGCTGTACCTACTGATCCCGAACGATATGCTTTTCAGAGGTAAAGAATAATTGACAATTACGGTACACCGTAAATCGCTTAAAGTTGGGCAAAAACAAAAGTGGAAGCTATAATTAGAAGGTGTAAATTTTTCAATATCTCCTCTATAGTTATAGTTATACGTGTGTATACATGTATAGTATATTACGTAGGCATACCAACTGGAGTTATAATGAGAAATTCTGCGAATCGTAAAAGTTTGCCGCGTGAACTGACTATAACTGCCGGTTTAAAGCTGCGGTACCTGTGCACCGGGGAAATGAATTCTGCAGGTTATTTCTACCCGCGCGGGTACTTGTTCCAAACTGATTTCCGCAACTCCATATCCGCGCCAGAATTCACCCATATTTGTATGCTAACAACGCGGAAGCGCAGAGGCAACGTATTGTTTTAATTGCATTAATTAAAAGAAAGATGGCGATTTAGAGTTCTGTAACAATGCCCGCGACTCTCCGACAATGCTACAGTGCACTGTCAATGTATAATTCATGCGGATGCCTCCGAAGCAATCGTTTATCTCTGAACGCCGTCTGGCATATTTGTGCGGACCATAACGGATCACGATTTACTCGGCTGGGTGTGTGCCAGTCTAGTTATAGGTACCGTACGTTACTGCCGCTTTGCGATGGGATACCGGATTAATGAATTGAATCCTTTCATATACCTAATCAGCAGAATTTTCGCAGACTTCGTGACGTACAAGGAAATATTCAGAGAAACTGCATAAATATGGGCATTTTTAATTGTATCCTAAGCAATGGTTTGCGCTCAATTTCTATTCGTGTTATGATTTAAAGACCACATTGTATACTTCGATTGCAAAATTGAAAGATTTAATAACATATATAGTGTTAATTCGATTAAAAAATCGTTGGCGAGTTTTTCTATCAGATGGATATTTTGGAAATTAGGCTCTGTGACAGCCGTTTGAATAATAAACAACGAGGATTTCGATAGTAGATGAGCATATGAAAGGAAATATATGAAGGTAAAACATGAGGCTTCGCTGATTACTTCCCTAATATCATCACAAAATAGGTTAACTTCTCCTAACACCACTTGCTATAAACGTACGCAGTAAAGCAATGTGTGAAGAATGAATAACAGCTTGTAAATCAATCAAGTTTACGACCTCGTACCTTAATCGACTGGAAAATTCGACAGTTTATTTAACTCTATAATCCGATTTCAATCTTTTTCTTTTATGCATAGCGGTCTATGTGTCCCGCATCCACGCCATTCAATGTTTACATGACTGTATTAATATACCTAACTTGATAACAACACTGCATACATGTATTATAATGTACAAAACTTCGTGCTTTGTGTACAGCTGTAATAAACTTCATTCGATCAATAAAATTGTCGAGAAAGCCACATAATACTTTGTTTATACTCACTCGAAGAACAGCATCGTATGTATACAGAAAATCACTCGCGAGTATGAAGTTGCTTGGCCACTGAGACGGTTGAAGAATTCGGCAAAACTTCCTCGCGAATTAATGCATGAAATTAATCTTGAAATTAAAAATTTATCTTTACGCCTGCAGGTATTCTCTGAACGGAAAACCGGGCTACACGTCTGGAGGTTCAACGATGAATTCGACTAGATCGATATCTACGAACAGCGATCACTACGCGATCGTCCATTCTCGGCCGGGAAGCAGATATTCTGGACCCGGTCACAAGCACCACCATCATCATCGAGGCCCGCCGTCGAACATCGGATCTCATTACTCGGCAAAGTAAATAAATATTACGCAGACGTATTTCTTTAAAGTATACACCGCGATCCGCCCGACTCTCGCATAAATTTGCCAAATTCCAACCGCGTAGGAGTGAAAAAAATCGAGAATCACGCATTTTCAAATTAAGAAAATTCAACAGTGTTACCAACTCGATTATTTTTTCCCTAGACCTGGTGGTTTTGCACGATAGTAAAATTTATCTATTTAGGGTGCGTTCCGAAACTGGCTGGCAGTGCTGAAAACTCTCTAGAACAGAGACAGAGCTAGTCGCGAACTCGGAAGCGCAAAAGAGATAAGATATTGTTGATAGCAACACTGGGAACTAATTTCGGAACGCATCCTTTCCTTAGTAATGCGTTTTTTTTTTGTTTTCACGCGGAACATTATTGAAAATATGAGTTATCGACTATCGATTTATTACGAAGAGAATACTCACACGAATATTTAAACGACGACGGTGGCAATTTCGACTAATCATTTCTATTTTTGTGGACTAACCCTTGTAAAATTCAGGTCTGAAGCTAGGATTGATTCCGAAATATGACTTATTTTGACCATGTCAAACAGTTTGTGAACAATCCTCTAGTTTGCATATAATTATTCGGATTTCAATTCATAGTTTTTCACGATATAATTACATAATATTTGATTTTCCATTAACGTGATTTTTCAGGTGATCAAAGCAGGCCATCTATGCTGCAAGAGAAACGCCAAATGCTGACAATCATGAGATGAAAGGAAAAAACAATAGTTCACCTATCTGCATTCCGCATTGAAAAGTTTCCAGAAGGGGTGCAACTCCTTTCTAAAAAAATAAAAAAAATAAAAATCTGCGAAATCACATTCTACGTGCATTAATCGTACTACCGGTATCCAGACTTCCGACTGTAACTAATTAAATAATATTTAGAATGACAGAAAATTATACAGGATCCAAAAATCATACTAAAATTGCTTATTATATGTCATACATATTAAGTATAAAAAGTGTATACGTACTGGAAAAAATGTAATACGTGGCCATTTGAAAATGAAGTAAACGTTATCAAATACCTTCTCTAATTTCAAATTTAGAAAAGTAGGTTATTGTAAGCGATTATACATACATGAATAACTTTAACCATAAGCTTAGAAAAGATAAAATATAGAACATCTTGTATATAATTTCATTAATAATTTAGATAGCTAACGGCTGTTAAAAGTTTTACCGTATAAAATACCTTCGTGTTTTCTTGTAGGTATACGTATATCGACATCGTTCTCTTCTTTGATCCATGCGGGCAATATATTGCTATCGTAATTATCCTAAGGCCGAGTAATCGATAATAATAGCTATTAAACGCGCGCCTTGTACGTTAGAATCAAAATTATAATATACGTAATATTTTCAGCTCATATAGTGTATTCATTTTCAGTGAAATAACTAATTTTCATATACTTACATGGTGGAATTAAGATCGGTGCTAATATGTCTAAGTCAAATAATTGTCTTCCATTTTGATACGCAATGACTCACGTCTTGATGGCGAAAGGTACTTCAGAATTAACATATATGTATATGTACGAAGAAAACTGAGACATTCAGAGGAAAATTGTAATGTTTGTAAAATGGCTGCGAATAATATATTCCGATCTATGTCTAGCCCATGTGTTTTTAAAAGTAAAATTCCAAATGTTTCATAGTAAAGAAAAAACATGAACCTTGTTATTTTCCTTTCAACGTAATTTTTACGCACAGTCCAATAATATCAGAGACAGGGCATTGGAATTTTTTTTTAAATATGATTTTTGGGAGGTGAAGCTCTCCTTTCTCTTTTTTAAAGAACTGATGTATGTATTATACATAATTATGAATAATGTAATTCTTACGATGAACGTATATGAGTTACTGAAATATACATGTATCGCACGCCCAAAATCAAACTGTAACAAATCAAATAAAATTTGATTTCTTCAAAACTGCCATGAAAACTCAAGCAGTACCTACCACTGATACTTCAATTTGAACACAAATTTATACGACCATTTTTTACCAGAAGTTACGGTTTTGTTTCAGGCATGCAATAGCTTTCCCTCTTTTATTTATTCCTTTCAAAACCTGTCGTATGTAGAATAAGAATTTTTCTTATCGGATTACATGAGTCACTTTTATCAAACGGCATGTTTATCACATGATTGAAGCCCATCCTTCACTTCGGTAACATACATCTAGTTCAAAAAGGCTATACACTCCATTTCTTTTTCTTTTTGTTCCTCCAAAATTCAAGATGAATAAACAGAGAATTCAACGTCAACTAACTGTTACAACATTTTTGTTTTATTTGCATCATTATACATATTTCTCTCAATAAATATTTACTAACGTTTTGTCAATTAAAAATTAAAAACAAATTCAGGATAAAAAAATTTAGGGTAGATTATATTAATGTATCGTTTAATACAATCTACATAATGCCTCTTAAAATATACGTATATTCTCAATTATAATACTCTTTTTCGTCCAAATTTCGTCTTGTATCCCAGTTTTACTTGTTTCTTGTTTCGTGCATTGTTTAATAAACTTTTTGTTTACAAAAAAAAAAGAGGGATTGAATTCCGTATTTTCCAAACCAGTTTGCTTTCAAAGTATGGCGTGATGTAGCTCAATTCGAATAATTTCTAACAAACTCTTGTATTAATGTAATGTTATTCGTAAGTTCAGTATTTCTGATAAAATATCTTCAATATATTCAACTAATAATAAGTATTCATTATGCCTATGAACGTGTCGTTAATTCGATTAAGTATAACTATAAGTTCGAAAAAAAAAGTATAGAATATTATTGGTACTACACTGTCCTTTCATAACATTATTTGAAAAAATAGTTTCAATATAGAGAAATAGAGATTTGCGGGTACAAGCGAAGATTTCAAGATTTCAATATGATAGTTAATAATAGCGTTCCATTCCTATTCGATAATGTAGTTATATGATTGAGATACTCCATTTGGAACTGATCCAATTTATCATAAAAATAATTTCTGCAAGTACCCGTTTTAATTACCATACTTATTTATAACACGGATTTTCCTTCACAGGAACCAGTAGTAATATTCACACAATAAAATATCAATTTGGTTCATAGAGGTTCAGTGCATTGTAACTGTTACTATTTTTGAAAAAAAAACATCAGTAAAGTAAAAATTGATACATTATTTCGTATTGTTTACTATACCTGTGCTACTAAAATTCAAAAATTGAAAATAACTTTCTAATGAACCATAACCAAATCTAATGGTAATCAGACTTCGAAGTCTATTTAAATGGTGGATTAACACAATTGACTAGTATACTGATACAAAAATGAAGGCTAATTCAAATTTGATAACTTAGTGAAGACTTCTCCATGACGGAAAAGGCATAATTTTCAGATGTAGCATAAGAGTTTTATACGTTTTATATACATTTGCATATGTTCAGAAATACATAATTTATGTTTGTGCATGTATATTAGGGTGGTCTTTAAAATGGTCATTTTCGAATTTCGACCTCCCACCCCTCAAATCAGATCCAAATAATTTTTAAATAATTCCATAATTTTTAATTTCAAATTTTTACCTCAACTCTAATCCCTCCCGCCGACAAGATGGATTTCCCCATTTGAAATACACGTATCTCGGACACATTCTCAGTATATGTATATTTGATTGTAAGAGTAATAAGGTTAAAAAAAAAGTCTGTAATTGTAATTTTTTAGTGGGCATTAGTACTACTACCTGAGAAAAAATTCACATCATATCTGGCAATCTCGACGAATTGCACACTCTCGAAATCTAACTTTTTTTTCATCGAGAAGAAGTTCAATTCGTCTCAATTGCCTGATATGATGTAAATTTTTCATCAGATAGTAGCACTAATGCCCACGAAAATCTCGCAGTCGCAGTTTTTTTTTAACTTTACTACTCTTATAATAAAATGTACATTGTGAATATGTCCGAAATACATGTATTTTAAATGGGGAAATGCATCCTGTTGGCAGAAGGGGTTAGAGTTGAGGTGAAAATCTGTAAAGATAAAGAATTATTTTTAAATTATTTGGAGCCAATTTGAGAGTTGGGACAGTCGAAATTCAAAAATGACCTTTTTAAGGTCCACCCAAGTGTATATATATATACACATATACATATACATAAACATCATATACTGGCAATTGAGACAAAACAATTTCTCTGTTCAAATCCTATATAATGAGATTGTATATGAAATTTTGATCTTCCTTTTCTAAAATATTAATAATAATAATTTGTTTTACTTCAGTTCAATCCAAACTTTCTATTTTATTATATATATATTCTATCGCACAACGCGAATGATCAACTACTGTTTATTCCCCTATACTATAAATATATATATGCACAAACTTATTCAGTGTAATAATGGAAGATCTAAGTACAGACCCAGAAATTTCCTACTATATGATAATCTTCACATTAAAAGTGAACTGTACGTAATTCTTTTCAATGACGGAAGATGAACACATGATACATATAAATAGGAATTTTGCAGGTTTAGATGATCGTGAACTCATATGTTAGTAAATCTGGCTAAATTATTTTGTTTGGCTCGAAATATTACTAATTAGCTACAGAGTATCGAAAATGACTATTGGCTCCTAATGAAATAGTGTCTGAACAGCACTTGTGTTAAGTTTGCACCAGCTTTCAAAATACACATTATACAACCTCTTTTTTCCTGAATTTCTATCGAGTCTAAAACTCTTCAGCGATTCCAGAAATACCTTATCGTTCACAACTATCCAGGCTGCGAAATTCACTTATATGTGTGCTCGTGTGCTGGTTAAAACGAACAAACTAGTAAATTGCATACAATTTACTTTTACATATTTTGCACCTGAAAAACTAAGTATTTCAACTGTAAAAGCAAACATCATAAAGTTATGAAAATTATTTGACAACTTCATAATACATATCTCCGATGTTCAATAATTTACTTTCATATTTGAACATTAAAATTCTCAAGAGTTTCCAATACCTACTATCCGCTAATTCTAAGTTATCGACAATTCCAATGTCTCATTATAGTACAGTCATTATTAGCGGATATTAATCATTTTTTTCTGCCAAGTAGAATAAATCAGCACTATGCTCAAATGTGAGTTATGCTACCGAGATGAATTCTCAATGACGAAATCTACCCGTCCAAGCTATAGAATCATTAAATAGTAAAAAGAAATTACACAAGTTTGTGGTGACAACATAAACCTGGTCTGCAGAACATCAACGTAGTAAATTTCATTTTCTTTTGTCTAGAAATATTTTAAACAATCACGTATTCAATCTACATCTGCATATTTACAAGATTCGCGTGATTCTCGTAGATAAAAATACCCTAATGACAAGACTTGCTCGTAAAAATTGTTGAAAATCGCGAAAATCAAAACAAATATTATTGTGCCGAAAAATCTGGACACAAAAATTTTAATAACTATGGACATTACTACCATTTTCATTTGACTGAAAATTTGGGTGAATCTTTCAAGTAACACAACTACACACACACATATGCACACACACACACACACACACACACACACAGAAACTGTATATATTGTACAACACCGCTGATTGAAGTGTAAAGTATTTTTTTAGAATTATGTTTACTCACCTCTGACACGTTTTAGTTTGTATTTTTTAAATGTAGCAGTTCATTATAAAATATTCAAATTGGTTTATGTACGAAACTATTGCAACCAGCGTCTGATTCAAGGGCTATTACACAATGATTAAAAAAATAAACTGATTTCTAAACTGTGTAATATTGATGAAACTCAAGAAAGAATAACAAAGTCTAATAGCTGAATGACCCAAAACTTGAATAAATTAGACGAGTTTTGTCTTTTTGATTGAATTTCACGGGTCCATAACAACACAAAATATAATAGCAAATTGTAATTCTCTTACAAGAAAATAAAGTTGGACTTCTTTATTTATACAGCCACTCGAATTGGCGTATTAGTTTGTGTAAGTATAACCAAGGCTGGAAATTTTCCAAGCCGTGTACCTTTTCATCAGTGCCTAGCTAAATTCATATCCTCCCAAAAGAAACTTCCAACCCTTCAATGTTTTACTATTCTTTTTCCGAATAGCATATAAATAAACTGCTCACTTAATTTTTAGGTACAGTTTTTACTACGTTTTGAAGAGCAGATGGTATACATACTGGACAGATAGTATCCACTCTGCCAGGCTGTCGCAGTAGATCACTCAAGAATTGAACAGTGTGTGGCAATGGCGAAATTTCGGACGTCAAAAGTTCTGCCTCCATCCTTGGAATAATTTCTGAGTGATACGTAGATACAGGAAAATGATGACCACAAGTGAATACCATCATATCTTCATCAGTTTCAAGAAAACTAGAAACATCGTCTGATGCCTAATTGTTGCAAAACAAAATAAAAAATATGTAATTAACGTTCAATACAGAGAGACAATACACAAATTTAATAACTTTTGCCCAATAGAACGACGCAGTTAGCAGATCACACAACATTTTACCGCCATCATTCAATTGTTTGGGAACACTTTACCTTGACCTGTATAAACGGCCTAGAATCACATTCTTCCGCAGATATTGTGCTGATGACTCCATCGAGCATCTGTTCTGAAGTTTTGTTACCATTTGAACCTGGATATCCAGTGAAGGGAGGACCGTAATGTTTAGCCGAAAGCTGTGACAATAATTCTACATATTCTGGCGTAGGTTTGCCTGCAAGAAGTCAGATTCCTATAACTTTTCATTACCTGAGGCATACAAAAATCCACCATGAAATTATATCAAACAGTGCACCAAATTCAGAAATAAAAAAATTTCAAACCTACTTACCCTGATCTATATGCCTCAGTAGAGTGGAACAGACCTGGAGACAGAATTTTGTTGACAAAGAGTTCATCATGGCTAAACTATTCGCTTCTGTATCGCCTTGGTTTTGAACACCAGCTTCATCCATATTGTTCTGACTAAAATAGAACAGAGTACCAAATAAAGCGGTGTTTGATTCAGTAGAAAATTTTACGATTATAAGCCACTACTCAGTAAAGTTTTTAGAACTTTGTAAAAATCGAACATTCGACAATCTCAAACTGATGTTACAGGTAAAAACCTCTATTGATCAACACATTTACTTACGAAAACAATAATAGACCGAGGGGGTAAAAAAACTTGCTCATATGCCGTAGTAATATATTTTCCAAATTTCCTATCGGCAAATTATGTTTGATCCAAAACTCGATGGCTATTTGTAGAACATCTCGCATTGTAGCATGAGATTCATCTTCAATTTCACTCACATAAAACTCTACAATGCTTGTAGCTTCAGATACTACGGCGTTTTCTTGATTACCCTTAGCCTCATTCCCTAAAATATTTCTATTAATAACATTCATCTTTTTCTGGGCTGAAAATTGTTCAACTTCTGAAACAGTAATACAGGTCGAATTCTCCCGATGATTTAAACTTCTTGCAACAGAATCAAGCTCTTCCGATATTCCTGGGGCCAAAGTCAAATCAGCCACATTTGGTACAGATTTTTCTATGGCCTGTTCAGCGTTCTTCCCAAATACCGTAACATTTTCTGAAAAACTATTCTTTTTCTGCTCATCATATACACTGTCAAGAGCATCTTCGGTAATGTCTAATGAAATGTCCTCGCTTTTAGAATCTTCGCACAGTTCTTCTGAGCCTCCTTGACAATCAAAGGTGTATAACTCTTGTTCCAGGGACTGAAAACTGTCTAAAGATCTGCTAGCAGACATTTTTATCTTTTTTTTCTCTTCAGATTTTTCTAAAGTATCGACTAAATTTTGCTCCATGTGTTTATCAAACAGTTCAGTATTTTCCTTAATATGTTGAATCTGCGCATCGGATGTTTGAGAATTTGCTACTATTTTCGTCGTATTGTTGAAGTCAACAGAAGGATCAGTTCCAACTTGGTTTCCATCACACTCGTATGAAAACTTGTGCCTTTCAAGATGTGACGTGTTCAACATTTTCAATTGATATGAAAGAGCATCCGTAAAATTATGCTCCAGTAGAGAAATCTTTGAGGCCGCTTGATAATTTCCCAGTTGAATACACTGTAAAGAATAACAGAACGTAAATTATCAGAAAACATTCAACATCTATAACCAAAATCTTTATTATGTACTTCGAACTTTGTAAAATTCCTAAGGGCGGACTACAAAGTCCATCTCGGGCTGTAGGATGTATAAAAATGTGCGAATAAAGTAAAATTCACCTTATCCATTATTTTGGCACTATCATATAATCCGTTCAGCCTTTCCAGTACATAATGTAAAGTCGTTTCTCCTAGCGACTTTTCCACAACACTCAATGGTTGCACAAGCCCGGCCAATGGTGTAACGTCATAACTTCGATAAGAAATAACAGGAGTAGGAATATTAGGAACTTGACGAGGAACAGTATCAAGACTGAAATGAGCACCATGTGGTAATCGAACAACACGTCTTAAAGATTTGTGCAAAACCAGTTTTCTCTCAACACCTCGCGAATCTTCTACTGGAGGACGACCCAACTGTGCAGTATTATTACTTCCCCACGCCAGAATAGTCCCTCCTTGAACAAAAATGGCAACGAAATTACAAACTTGTACAACACAGTTACTCGTATCTATTGATAATGTTTTTTACCTGGCTGCATGGCGACAGTATAATCACAACCACAACAAAGGCTGACTGCTTTCATGGCTCGATTATCTTCACCTCCTTTGGCAACCGAAGGTGTGGAGGAAAGAGGATCGTAGCTGAGGGGCACGGGAATCGTCACTTCACGGCGACTACCATTGCCTATCTGTCCATCCAAATTACGTCCCCATACGTAGACTGACCCGTCCTTTGTTAAGAGACAAGAATGATGGCATCCAGTTGATATCTAAAAATGTTATGCGTCTTACAGGACTGACTAAAAAAGTTGTTCCTCGTAAGTCGTCAAAATACTCATGCTCGTAACTTTCCACGAGTAGACATTACCTGTACTATCTGCCCACAAACTGAACTCGTATCAACTAACGAAGGTTGCAAATGAGTTTGTGCTTTTCCAATGACCTCGACGTTGATGCCTTGCAATTGTGGACTAGGTGGCAACTTAATGCTGGCAGTCTGTTCTGACTGCACTGTGGTATTACTTGAATCATCATTTGAATTTTCTGTTTCGTTAATTTGTGCATTGGTTTGCTCAGATTGTGCAATTGAGTCACCGTCTTGTGCAATTTCGTTATACTTATCAAGAGTTTCAATACATTGAGTTACTTTATCCGAAGCTACTCGTTGCTGAAGTATTCTAGCCTGTATTCTAGTTTTCTTTTGTGCCTGTGCTTTCAACCGCATGTCCTGGGGACTAGCTCCCCATGTATACAATTTATTTGTAGTAGTAACAGCCAGCTGTGAAAAAATATGTGCTGGTAAAATTTACATGTTATCATAAAATATTACATGAACTATTTAAAGGTATTTTTTCTTAGTGAATCCTAATCAATAACATTATAATACAGTGAAAAATTTACATTGTGGAAATATCCAGTTGTGATCAACGAAGTTTTCTCTGGCAATATAACTTTTACGGGAATTGAAGACTTAATATTAGTTCCATTCCCAAGCTGACGAAACACGTTGCTACCAAACGTGTAGACATCGCCATCAGCTGTAAGTACCGTAGTGTGCGCATGGCCAGCACTTATTTGCCTTACAATAGTCCCAAGGAGCGAGGTAACCAAGGTTGGAATATTTTTTTCATTCGTATTTCCATGACCTAATTGACCATGCACGCCCCAGCCCCAGGTGAATACTCTTCCGTCTTTAGTCAATGCGACTGAGTGATACTGACCAGCTACTGCATCGACAATAATTTCGTGTGCTAGGGTAACAATTAATTCCGGATTTGGACATTGAAGCTTTTTCTCAAGCCCAAGTTGACCAAACTGACTAGCGCCCCAAGCATATACTCCATTGTTGGTCACAGCCAAAGAGTGACAACGACCGCACGATACACTCAGTACTTCTACCTTCATACTTTGAAAAGTGGGAATCACTTGAGGAGATCCATATCTAGACATCGTTGGACCAGTTCCTGCAGGAAATTTTTAATTGTCTAAGTTAGGTTTTTTTTTCTTGGGTTAAACAGAATAATTTGTTCCCTATTCTATTTAGAAGACAGCAGATGTCCCGTGGATACACAGTGATAAACTTACCTAAACATTTTTGCGCAGCATTTCCCCAAGTATAAACATTGTTATTTCTAATAAGGGCTACATGAGAGAATCCAGCACTCAAAGCTCTTCGTTTGAAGTCTGCACTAGAGTTTACGTCATCGATGTCCTAATAAAATAATCGCAAAGTGTTTATTTTGGTCCAATCTTTTCAATGTCAATGTAAGGAACTTACTCGTTCTGTGTTAGGCACTGGTATACGATACATGAGTTTTGGTTCATAGTTCAACACGGGAGATTTTTTGTGAATGAGAGTTAGGAGAATGAGAAGAAATGTCTCAACAATTTCCTCTACTGGCGCACCAACTTCATCCTGCAATTAGAATAATTACATAAGAGAGATTTTCATACAAAATTGATGCAGGATCGCTACTGTCAATTATCAATTCAATCATGTAATTATTACGTTCAACAGTGAAAAATCTAAAATAAAACTTTCAGGAAGTTTCTGGACGGTAAATTTTGATGTAAAACCTACTCACTAAAGTTTCTGTTAAATCTAAAGAATCAAATTGACTGGATTGAGAGCTGTGAGATGTAGTTCGATGTCGAGCTCTGCACCGGATTAACAAGGGCCGTAATATTGGGCTAGTTGGATCATACAACGCAGTCAACCTCTGAAAACACCAAAATTCCAGAATTATATTCACCTATCCAAGTACCAATCTGGGTAACAAGTTTCAATTGAATTAATAAGCCTACCTGAAGAGCGAACACTTCTAATGTGGCAAGATTGGCAAGAACGAAGGCTGTATGATGTTTGGCTAGATTTGGAGATACCAGCATTGCTTGAATTAATCCTGATTCACTTAGACACATTAATAAGCCAGCTGAAATTAATAAAACAGTGAGAAAAAATGTGTTTGTAGCCATAAGATGTGTTAATTTAATTTTTTTCAACATACAGTCGAGTTGATGATGTGCAGGCTGAGAGGAACTTAAATTTAGTGAACGGACAACCTTCATAAGAAGTTCTAGAACTTGATAATAAAGGCCCCTCTGTGTGGCTAACTGCTGTAAAACCTCCCACAGCCCAGTTCGTCCTGCGACATTCACTGCTAGACCTTCGTCATAAAAAGTATTTGAAGCTAAAAAATTTCTATGAAGAGAGATATACTGCATTAGAAATATGACAGTAATTAAAAATAAATGAGCAATAATTGTGAATTAGAAACTCATCACAGAAATTTTTTTGATACTTACGAAAATTGTTTGTGAATTTGATTAGATTGTAGCGCAGAGGCTCGTAAAGTCAATTCCGTAAATGCCATGACACACAAATTAGACAAATGCGTTCTGGTTGCCACTGATAACTCTATGACCGATGGTGGAACTAAGCAGCCAGTAATATAACTGAGTAATTCTGTTGTATGCCCAGCCGATGCAAATTTGAGGACACTTTTCAACAATCGACACTGCAACCCAATGATAGATGGTATGTCAGGACAAAATATATATGTAAATTGTTTTTCTATTTATTATTGGCAGTACACTTACCCTTGACAATTTATACAAGACAATAGCCCTCGAAAATTCTTTATTGGACAAAAGTATATCTCCCGCACTTTCCAACAGATGTTGTAGATTCATTCCAAAAACTACTGCCAATCTTTCTGCTTTTTCTAATTCCTTGTGTTTTAAAACTAGATCCATAAAAACTGACAGCAATGGTCTCCTGTTAAATACGTTGTACAAAATAGTTGAGCTCTCAAAGTACATTGAGACAAGACCAAAGTATTTAACTGAATGTGACCAATGACGAAATTGCAATTTAACAAATCACGTATTTAAAATGCACAAACCTGACTTCGATTTTGTATACAGCAAAATTGGTAACAATTATACAAGTATCGACAAGGGGAATATCTGCTTTGATGTCCTCCACCTTCTTGGGAAGCCCGTACTGATTTTCACTATTCCCGCTAGTATCCTTCGTTGTTGTAACTTTAAAATCGGTTACTCTGTACACTTTGTCTATAATTTCATTATTTCTTGCGAAAGAAAATCGTCCTATCACTGACTCAGGATTAAACTCAGTATCAATACCGATCCGTGTTTCAGATAAAAGGCACGAAATAATAGACAGTGATTTTTGATGGACGTCGGTTACATAGAATAGATGCTGAGTGAGTAATATGCTGTGGCAGAACGATGGCATTTTATGAACATGTAGAGGCACCATAGAAGCTTCGGTCTCATGGATCTGTGTAAAATTATTTACAAATAATTATAGCTCAAATTTTCTTTGAGATTTGTCAATAAATAGAAGTAAAAGGAATAGACTTTCTCTTACAGTCAGAAGGTTAGTTGGTGGATGATAACCGGTGTACATATGCTGACCCTGACGAGTGTACTGGGGTGTAAGACTCATATCTAGAGGTACTAATTCTGGATTAAACAAGTCTTCTCTTCTCTCTGAAAAATGTCTACTTAGGCCAACCGTAATCGTCTCATCAGTTCCGCTACTACTGCTGCTGTCTAAAATAAAATATAATCCATGATAAACTCATACATATTAGTGTTAAATTGCTGAATCATTCGTAGAAAGAACATGAAATTCTCAAGCATCACTTACTAACTAAACACACCAAATATCTTTGGTAATATTCAATCTTTCATATTTAACCACCTACCGCGTCTAGTCGAAGACCCCATTAAACTACGACTTCTAGTGTCAGCCAACTTTTGTTTGAGTATATCGAGTTTCTCAACAGAAAGTTGTTTGAGTCCTTGAAGTCGAGATCTGGTGGTGGGCAAGGTTTCCACTTCGTCACTTAGGCCTCCACTTGAATGTAATAGAGGATTGAATCTGCGGAAGGATCTGCCAGTTTCCATAGGATACACGTAACCATTTGCACGCTGTTCCAAAATCAATCTCCACTGTTGGTGTGTTTGGCTTGTTACTAAAAGTGACACTACGTCAAGACTGCTATCCTGACAAATGTGAAGGTTGGTTACATTCCCTTTGACATTCGTCAATCCAACTTGACAACCACTCTCTAGATTAACGAGCACAATTTCACCATGTTCTGTTCCTATAATACCAACATGGCTGCAATCCACAACTCTTTGCCACCATACCAATGCACTAGGTCTGCAAATTAGTTATACTTGATTAATTTCATGCAAAGCCTATTGTTTATACAAAAGAAATGTGATAATGTGTCAATTTTTGTATATGAATTAAAAGTGTTAAGGATACACGTTGAATCTCTAATATAATGGGAGATAAAAAAATATCTGACATCAATAATTATGTAATATTAACTAGATTTTTGATATTACCTGGAATATGAAGACTGAGTATTTAGTGAAGAGAATGATGTAATATCGTTTGTGGCCCATCTGTGATCTAGGCTCACGTTTTCATCAACCAAAGCTAAAGCAGGTACAATATACAAAGAGCCATCGATACTAGCGGTAAGGAGCCAAGATCCAGAAGGATCGAAACAGAGGGCCGAGATTCGTTTGTAGGATCCTTGAAACCACGGAATTCTCTTGACGATTGGTAGGCAGTTAACATCTGGTTGGTAATGAAGTACTAAGTCAGCATTCCCCGTTGTGAATGCCAAAAGCTGCTTTCTGCCAATCTCAGACCGGGCACTGTGGCAAATCTCACCAGCTTTGAGTAGACAGCGCAATTCAAACAGATTTTCATCGAGAAGGTTTATGGTTGACTGTGAACCTTCCGCAGCTCTAGTTCCAGCCATTACAGTATTCAACGTTGATGAACGTCAGGTTAATAGCATCGTATCTGTAAAATGATAATAATGTCTATACATTGAAAATTTTTAAACTGATGGGCTATAAGAATTGGAGCATAACAGATTCCAACAATTAATCAAGATCTACTTAATTACAGGCGTAGAGCAAACAATTACTTTGTATTAAATGTGTTGTCCAAAGATATTAGTATATTGCTGATTTGGTCGCAAAGTCATTAGTGGCAACTAAATGACTATTTATACCTTTGTAACGCTAATGGCTCATGAGCTCAGAATTAAGTGAGCTACAAGTCTTGTTTGTGGCATTAAGATCTTTTTCTATAAAACGATCTGTAAGACTAGCTGAGCGATCATAAAGCCATTTAAATTAACAACACGCAGCTTATTTATTTTACAGTAAGTTATAAGCGGATAATAATAAAATGCCTGCTAAAGCCAAATGACAACACAAAAGAGTGCTAAGATATTTTATGTTAAATCAGGGTATGTATTTAGCCAAAGTTGTGACAAAATTACGCATTGCAAAGTCATGTTATTTATAAATTTTACCTACTGTACAACAAGAATCTTATTTCCGAAGATATTTGTTTCTTGAATCCGTTTTTTAGCTTCATTAAAAACTAAACAGCACAATTAACATATAACAATCTTACAACGAAAAACAGAAAAAATAAACTGTCTGGATAAACTGCGAATAAAAATCAGTATATAATATTGATCTACACTTATCACGAACTAAACGCCATTGCAACCTTCCCTATTTTCTATACGTCAAAATTTGAAGGTTAGGTAGGGCAAGTACCTCATGTATGAAGTACTTCGAGTAGCAGCCATCAGTTTAATTAACACATGACTTCGAGGGTTCTTCGATTATGGAGTACTTCGAGATCAACAGTGATGCATATGCGCTACCATCGATATTTGAGCGGCATATGACACACAGATGTATAAAAATTCAACATGTATTATTTTCAGCATATTTGATTGATAAGAGGTGATTTCAATTGACTTCAGCACGCTCAGCGTAAACAAAAGGCATAAATCCAACAATTCCAAATCCAAAATAGTAGTCAATTAGTAATATCGAAGAAAATAATACGACAACCTTCGATATACCTGACATACATGATAAAATTATAAAGTTCCAAAATTACGGACGTGATCAAGATTCCGGGCTACTGTAATCCTGTAATTTAATTGGCTTGTCTGCCGCGCTTCAGCTTTTTCAACCGATAAAACCACGAGGTTGAGGCCGAAGGAAGAAGCACACCTTGGGGGCACTTGGGGCATGTACAGTATACGCTCTAAGGAGCACACCGATTATAACAGCGAAGCAAAGCACTCCGTGGATGCAGCGCCAGTTGGAGCAAACGTCAGATCAGAGGGGAAGTTGGCTCCTGGATTTGAAGAGGTTAAAAGTGTTCAAGAAATGGCAACAATAAAAGGATTAGGAAGGAACATTCCTTACTTGAGGCAACAGTTCGCAGCCTTATTAGGAAACACGAGTGCTAGTGTTAAATTCATATGCGTAGTCGTGTTGTTTTCATACTGCCTGTCTTACTCTGAGGAGGCTGTACGGATACTGAGTGTAACACCAGGTTATCTTTTACCACCTGCATTCTGGATCTGGACAGCTTTTACGTTCTGCTTTCTTGAAATACATTTTTGGGAAGTATGCGTCGACATAATCACCGTAGGTCTTTGCGGGAAGCTAATAGAACCCCTGTGGGGCGCTATGGAAATGATGACATTCTTTGCTATCGTCAATTTTGGTGTTGCCGTTCAATCTGCTCTGTTCTATCTCTTCCTCTACATGTGCACCAATGACACTGATCTACTATTTGACATACACATTCACGGGTTAACAGGATATATTGCAGGTATTTTAAATATTGGAACTTGAGGATTGTATTCAGACTAGGATCCAAAGTCTACCTCTAGCTCTCAAGACAAATGCTTAATCTTATCGTAAAATAAACCTCATTAACCTCCGGTTATGTTCCGACATATCATTTTTTTGTGCCAATATCTGTTTGTTAGGATGCACAAAAATATGACCTTATTCAGAAAAAAAATTAGTATACTCAAATCCTCAAATCAAGATAGAATTGTTGGTACGATTTATTCAAATACCATGTATTTTATTTCAGGCGTCAGCGTGGCTGTGAAACAGATAATGCCAGATCACATCTTGGTAAAAACCCCGATAGGGAAAATATCAAACAGGAATATTCCTCTGATGGTTTGGATCGTTGCGCTACTACTCTGGCTTCTTGGTTTACTGGAAGGAACGCATCCAACAATGTTTCTGAGCGGTCTTCTCATTTCGTGGATTTATCTTCGCTTCTATCAGAGACACAATAATGGAACAAGGGGCGATATGGCTGATAACTTCACTTTTGCCAGGTGGAAATCAAGAATGATAAACTATTTCTGTTCTGGGATAAACTCTCATTTATGTTTGACAATTGGAATGCTATTGAAACATAACTGCTTTAATATTACCATGAAAATATTACTTAGATAGTTAATATCAAATCTTGTAACAACTACAATCGAAATTTTCTTTCAGTTTCTTTCCCAATGTATTGCAGCCACCCATAGCAGTTATGGGAAATACAGTACATGGATTTCTAGTCCGGGTCGGTATCTGCAAAAAAGTTGTTCGCAGATTTGACATGTCAAATGCACCTCCAGGCCTGGTAATCAGTTTACCAGGAATCGATCCTCACGACAGCGAAAGGCGTAGGTATGTATGAGACAAAAAGACACTTGAATTTTTAATACCAAATTGACATTACCTCGTCATGTATTTCTATAAAGCAAACAACACTATAAAATCCTATTAAATATTCGAAACTATACGTAAATAGCAATTAGTTAGAAATTATTTCTTAAAAATGTTACTCTCAACATTTATTGTTTCTATGTTTGTTTTCAGACAAATAGCATTAAAAGCTCTTAGTGAGAGGTTAAGTAAGGATCATGCTAAACCTTGGCAACCAGATAGAAGTAAGAAGCATTCACCTGTTCCCCCAGCTGTATCGATCCCAATTCCCGAATCAACGACACCAAAGCCACTGGCGTCTCCGTTAATTCCTCAGACCAGCGTAAACATACACAATCACCCGTCCACAAGCACGTGATCACCCAGAATTGACTGATTTCAATGATATTGTAAAAATTGGCAAAGGTTTCGCAAAATGATCTCATATGTGCAAGATTTGGTATACAAAGTTCAAAATTGGTAGTCAGTTATTCTGTTTATGTGTATCCTAAAATCTCATTAAGAATATTGAATCTCATAAACTGAGTAACTGCGCAGACATAATATAGTGTGACTTCCACTCATCAAAATAATTCGGAAGTCACAGAGTTTACAAGGAAACTAATCGAACCTGATGAAAATCTTAATATGTCAGTGAATTTTTCATGCCTGGACTTCCTTTGAAAACTTGTACTCTTATTATTGTAAATGTCGATGAATTTCGTACATCTACATTGAAATTAAACCAAGTTCTAATGAGATTTGGAAGAAACAAGCTTAGAAAGTTCCTGCTATAATTTGTACTATTGCTGCTCTTCTTTTACAAAGTTCATATGAGAAAACGATCGATTTTGCACGATTAACCTGGGTTTATTATGAAATGTTGCTGCAAGAGTTAATGGACTGTCTGACAGAAAATTTCACTTCAACCGTGTGATGTAGTATCTCAAGTCTCCTACAGTTAGAATTGCACTTGAAGCATTTCAGTGACCTCACACTCTAATTACCAGTACAAGGTCGTTTCAATACATACTAACACGGAAATGTATACAGATACCATACTCATAGTAAGTGAGGATGGACAAACACATTGAGATCAGCCTATTCTTTGTAAGATAATGAGCGAATGGTTTTCAATTATTGAATACTGATGCCCCATTACATCAATCAAGGATAATAATTCTGAAACCCAAATGATTCACTTGATCACTTTTCTTTTCAGCCTTTTAAAGATTATATCTGTCTTCCTGCAAACATATTATCATGTAATGAGTTATGTGTGTGTATAATGATACAAGAATTTGTTGGGAGTTCTTATACAAGCCACCGCTGCACGAGAGACAACTTTTCAATTTGACAAGTTGTAATTCTGTGACTTGCCTGTGTGTATAAAAATGGGTGACCTGATTCATTCGGACTCCATAGTGCACTGTTATGCCCAGATTATTTGTCCAAAAAGAGAAAGTATTTCAATTGATTTAGATAGAAACAGAGCACAAGCACGTAAAAAGAAATACAATGGGATCAAGGTGCAAGAAACCTGGACATGTTATATGTAAGACGAAGTAATTATGTGATGGATTCAAATTGAAAAACTATTTTTATGCATAGTATAAATGAGTTCTTCAGATACTATTAAAGTTTTAAAATGAAGTATCTTGGCCTAATACTTATGCAGCGCTGGATTGTACTTCTAAAGATTTTTTATGTTTGGAATCAGCAAAGATTCGTTTGCAGGCTAAGAATACAATTCAATGCGTTGCAAAGTATATGGCTGGGGTAATACTACGTGAATAAATGAACATTCGCTAGGTAAAATGATAAGAAACTTAAGTAATATTATATAATATATTTAAATGTTAAATATAATTGATTTTGTAAATACATTGCATCCTGTCATTCTGTACAATATTATATCTCTCTGATTATAATTTCTTTACTTTTTTTCAAAGTAGGTACAAATTATTAACCTTAAGCTCGAGATTACTCAATATAAACTCGAACTGTAAGAGAACGTGTATGTAGTGCAGGAGTCTTTGTTCGATTTGACTAAAAAACATATTCAGCTCCCAGTATAATTAAAACAAAAATATCGTAATTTACCTGAAAAAAACTATCAAAAAAAAACTGCGTCATTCTGTACAGGTGCTCTTAAATAACATTTAAAAATAGAATACAACCAATTCTTATATGTATATTATTTTCACTAGTAGCCTACTAGAATGCTTGTAAAAATATGAAAGTGTAAACGTAGTCGATTTGTAGTGTACTCAATTTTGATATACTAAGAGTAATGTACTGTATACCGAAATGGCATTCTCTTTGATATTGCTACCCGTATACACATTCGCGAAGCAAAGGAAAAATGCATTTGTAAGGTTGAACAGTGGATAGCGGTAGGTCACTCAAACTTTATTAACACATATTTTTTCTAAACGGTAGATCTTGTCGCGGTCATTTTGACGATGGTCCGTACATGAGCAGAACAAAAAAAAGAGAAAAGACTCAATCCCTATCTATAAAACTGCTGTTGATGTTGAGTCCACTGAGGTTGCGGCGGAGGTGCCTGCTGCTGCTGAGGCGGAGGGCCGTACTGTTGTTCTTGCATGTATGAAGTTGCAGGTGGTCTTATTGCAGTCGAACTGGAAGGGCCATACTGCTGCTGCGAAGGTGGTGGGGCGTAAGTGACTTGCGACGGATGCTGTGGCTGAGGATAGTACTGTTGTGTTTGAGAAACAGGAGGAGGTACGTTGTAGCCTCCGTAATTCACTTGCGGCGGAGGAGGAGGTTGATAATAATGATGATTTTGCTGATTATGTATGTCATGTGTAGTTATAGTGGTATCTTGGATGGGTACGGTTATTAGATTAGTCCTCATTGGTGTATTGGTAGGAGGTGGGGCAGAGCTTTGTTGATAGTTTTGCATAGGGATAATGGGCTGCGGTCTGTGTTGCTGTTGCCGGTGTTCAACCTGCTGCTGATTCACCATAGAATTGACTCTTGGATCATTTCCCATTATTGGCTGAACCATGTGAGATTGTACCTGCTTCATTCTACTACTTTGTATCGAAACTGGGGGGATTTTTGTCATTTGTGTATCCATTTCTGATTTCGAATGCAAGTACTGCTGGTCGACTTGCAATCCTTGAACTGGCGCAGTAGGAGCTGATATATGACGATGATTGATGTGAGCCTGAGAAGAATAAAATATATCTTACTTGCTATTTCTTGAACATTTGACAAAGACCATTTCGAGTCTTCTCATCGGTGTAATGTGTCAAGTAAAAACAACCCTACTAAGAACAAACCTGTAAATCCCTTTGACTTAGGTAAGTTCTTCTACATCCAGCATTTCCATACCTAGTTCCACCATGAGTACACATAAATACTGTACCAAGGCCAGTCTGTTCTACTCGGGAAACCTTTTCCATACACCTCGGGCAGACTTTGTCCTCTCTTTTAGCACAGGACAAGCAAAACACATGCTTGCAAGGTATCTAAACCAAATAAGACAACAAATGAATGAGTCAAATTTTGGCCTCATTTCTATCAGGATCACTTCCTTACATGAGTAGAAGAAATACTGTCAAATTCTCTCATAATCAAACCCGTACCATACGTCCGTAAATAAGGATCGGTTTAAGACACTTGTCGCAGCAATGAATCATCGGGTTTAAGACTTTTTCACCGATAAGATTGACTCTATGATCCCAGCGAAGACGTAACATTGGTTCGGGAGGTCCTCGATTTATAGTTGTAAAAGTCGGAGCTTCTAGCTGTGATATATCAGCTTCCAAATCAAATTGTTGCTCGACTGATGGTTGCTGAGCTTGTTGCGGCTCCTGTTGTTCAGGTTCCGCTCCGCTTGTTTCCATAGGAGTTTCCTCAGCTGCTTGTGGCACATCATCTTCATCACTTTCTATAATCTGGGGTGACAAATTACAATGCAGTTAATTATTAGGATAACAGTTTTTCAGTCATCTTTCATTTATAATAAGTACCTTGACAGCTTTTTTTCCACGGCCCCTAGCTCGCCCCCTGGGACGGCCACGGGCTCTTCCTCGTGCTCTGCCCCTCATTCTTTTGGCACCATCTTCCTCCATAACTAAAATAACACGAATGAAATATAAGTACATTGTCAGTTTGCTTGCACACAATTCTGAACATCAACTAGTGATAACTCGCTTACATGTGTTAGGTTAGGTTCGAAACGGAAGACATAAGTCGGACATTGCGAGGTGAAATTAAGTTCAAAGCGAATCCTATTATCCACAATTCGTCTAATACGATATTCTTTTAAAAATAGATCTCAACAGACTGCACAAAATGTAGCCAAGGGTTAAATTGTATAATAGAAAATACGCTCTAACATTATGTTTCGTTCATGTCGCTCGACCAACCTCACGTATGCTACAGTCTATCCACAGTATACACACACGAGTTCGAAATGAAACTGATGAATTGAACACCAACACAACACAGCGAGTCGGCGAAGTGCAAACGACTTCACCGATCCCGCCGGATGCGATTTGTTTTCGTTGCCACGGCAACGATATAACGCGCTAATAGAATGTGATTCGATACAACACATACAACAAGTGATATAACAAGAATAGTTCAGGAACGCAGCCGGGCGGAGTGACGATCTTCATTCGTCACAACAAAGGCAAGCGGCTGGCAAGTAGTTTACTAGTCCTAAGCGTCAGGCGAGCCCGGGATTAAAGTCAACAGGCGACTAAGCGAATGGGCGTTGTAATTTTCTGGTGCACGATACAGTGGTGGTGAAAAAATGTCTTGCTGTTGTGGGGATGACGAAGATGAACGCCCTGAACCCACCCGGGTCCGAGGCTGCACGGATATTTTCTGGCTATGTCTTTTTATTTTGTTTTGGTTTTTAATGGTATGTATAACCTGCCGAGTCAGTCATTTCTCAATGTTCAAGGAGTAATTAGCACGTAACTGAGAATCTAATTAGCCCTTTGTAAAGCTAATTGAATTGAATATTGTTTAATATTACAATGCTTCAATCGATGTGTGTGATAAATATTGTCCTCAAATTTTTAGAGTAATCCAGTTCCAATTGCAATTTTATTAACTTTACTCCCTAATGAGTATTTCATTGAAAATAGGTATTAATCGTCTAGTTGCAAAATTCTATTCCTTTTTAAGTTTATGTCATCTTTGTGTTTGCTTTATTCGTAGAAATATACAAGTGAATTTTTACCTACACAATTTCATTCACAATAACAAATTCTTCTTGTGTGTCTAATCACGGAGAAATTTTAGGAAACGAAAATTTCAGCCAAAAACACAACACAAAATTAAGTTGAGGTCCACAAAATAACATACCAATTGTATCACAAACCGATTTCTTCTTCTTGCTGCTTAAATTATTTAGACAATCATATTTATTTAAGGGTCATCAATTAAATTAGATTCAAGTTGATAAGAAACTATGTGCAGTACATATTTAATTTTTCTAGATATTGATAGCAGCGTTCGCAATGGTTTATGGTAATCCAATTCGTTTGATCAATGGGTTTGATAGCTTTGACAATACGTGTGGTGTAAAAAATAACAAAAAGTTTGGGGATATGGAATTGTCTGGGCAAGATACCAGCGATAAACCGTAAGTATTCCATTTTTTAACTGTTGTAAAAGAAAGTTCTAAAACTATTGTTTAATTTGAATTTTGCAAGTTACATAGTCCATTGTCTTCAACTTTGGAGAATTTCAACATCGCGATGTGAGCGGTTATGAGTATAAATGCTAGATCTTAAAGGACTACTAACAAACTAGAAAAATTATTTCGTAATTCGATATCATATGTGACACAGAATCAAATTAATGAATCAATTATTGGTTGCTGGATTAGACATTCTTAATTGCTCACTCTTTCACTGCTGAAATATTATTGTTCTTTGAATCCCTGAGTCATTTTCACACCCATTTCCTCTGCCTCATGAGAGGCTTCTGCGGATGTTTCTGGTATAAATAGAGTAAATATGCTAGTGGTCGGCCACTTCAGAAAATAAGCCCACTGCTCAGCCACATAATGGTTTCTCGTTACTGAACCACTAATTGCCGACTGTTATTTTATCATGGAAATTAGTGACTTGTTCACTCATTACAAATGTAATTGCATCACAGAAGTGTAAACATAAATCAACCAAACGTACGTAAGTGTGTTGGACAATACATGGTTTATAAAAAATGCTTAAAAAAGGTGATAATTTCGAATTCTTATTGAGGTAAAATAAAATACGTATATATTAACACGAAATCGATATTATAGGTACTTGTTCTTCTTGGATGTGACAAATTTGAAGGACTCATTGAAAATCTGTGTTAAAGAATGCCCAGATCGTTACATGGACACAATGGAACAGGTTTGCCAGTTCTATAAAGATACTGGATCACAGCTGTGTCATGATAGGCCAGGAAGTAAATTCAGTGCCTGCACCAGCCCGAATTCAAAAGATAAGACCGGAGTGTGCCCAGTGCTTCCTGTTTATAATAGTACTGTCATACTGAATCGCTGCATTCCAAGAGCTATAGGGAAAGTTGCAGAGACTATAGCTTCCAACGTGTATGGATTAATCAATTCATGGGATGCAATTGAACAAATTCTGGGAGACTTATATAAAACTTGGAGAGAAATTGTTGCTTTATCTTTTCTTGCTTTTGGTAAATAATTACTTTTTTTACTACAAAATAATCCGTAGGCTTGATATAAAATTCTCAATCATCAAAAAATGCTTCTTACAAAACTGTTCTTCTATTTCAGTGTTATCGTTGTTCATGATCGCTATATTCCATTTATTGGCAAGCATCGTGAGCTGGATAGTAATGATCCTAGTTACAGTATCCTGTATTGGTGAGTTTTCTACAATATCTAAAAATATATAGAATGTAAGCATAAAATAATCTAGGTACTTGATAGTTCGCTTGTGATATGAGGTTTGCAACTTAATCTTATTATGCAAACACTGAAGAAAAAGGCTAACAAATTATATCTTATAGTTAAGCGCCTTTATCTAATACTTATCATTATATTCTTCAAAATTAGGTGGTACCGGTTTGCTATGGTGGACATACATACGCATTAAAATTAGATTGGATGAAACAAATCCTAATGAGCTATTAGAAGAGTCCGTACGCAATGGAAAAGCATTTCTCATTTATTCAATTGTAGCAACTATTTTAACTGTAAGTTTTCAAACTTCCATATCAATTTTTTGTCAACGAGATAAGATTCTCACATTGTAGAGAAATTATCTACTTTAGCATCGTAGTTTAGAGAAATTTACCCTTTCATTCCCAGACTATACATATACACTAAATTTTCTTGTGCACTCTTCTACATATGTATATTCTTTGCACCAAAACGACGTAGAATAGCGTTAAATTATTTATGTTATACAAAGATAATTTTTATTTGAGTAAAGTTCACGAATAAATTGGAAAACAACAAAAAAAGAAATCGAATGTACCACCAGAGTACCAGGAGAAATGAAAGGGTTTAACATTGCTATCTGTCTACTCAAAATATTCTATTAAAATTACAGATCATTTTACTGTTTCTGCTCTGTTTTCTACGCCATCGCATCAGTATTATGGCTCAACTGTTTAAGGAAAGTGCAAAATGTTTAGCAGAACTTCCTGGATTATTTTTCCAGCCATTACTAACATTTTTATCACTACTTGTATTTTTTGCATTCTGGATAACTATAGTTCTCTGCCTCGCTACTGCCAGTAAGTAATTAAGAAAGTTTGTATGCCGACGCAGTCAAATGATCTTTATTCCTTTTTCAATGATACACTCTATTTTCGAATACTGAGAAATAAAATTATAATTTCTTAAAATAATTATTATTGTAGATTATCCTGGATTAAAAAATGTGCCAATGTTAATGACGAATCAAGTAACTGATGAAGTGAAATTGACGACATCGTCGGGTCAAAACGATTCTATTAATTACAAAAGTATACCTTCATCAACTAAATAAAGTAGAGTAGAATGTGATCGTCCACCCATGAACACTACTGAAATCATGAAACTATCAAATTAATGTGTGTTCAAAAATTAGGTCCACAAGGGATTCTACTAACTGTGAGAAAATTTTTAGCTTTCACCCTTGTAGAATACGTTGATTCTACCTGGGTCAAGTACATGTGGTGGGTTTACATTATCGGATTAATATGGATTTCCGAATTCATAATTGCTTGCCAGAATATGGTAATTGCTGGAGCCGTTGCTCATTGGTATTTCAGGTATTTACTTGATATCTTATATTGATTTACATGTTCTAATTGAAAATTTTCTATCACGTGTTGTTTTACCAGCGATAATAGTTTTGTCACAAAGTTATCAGAATAACAAACTCCAGCAACTGCAAAGCAATATAATGGTCAAGGATAATGTTTTCAAATTACTATTTGCAGAGGAAAAGATGCCAGTCTTTCCCCAGTCTGTTCATCCATGGGTAAACTGGTCAGCTACCATCTAGGCTCTGTAGCATGTGGTTCACTATTGATCACTATCTTCAAAGTACCTCGACTCATTCTTACTTACCTCTATGCAAAGTAATATATTGACAGTAGTGCATCTTTTCTTATAAATGTATTTTGAATTTTTCCTATGTATGAACTTTTATTTTAGGTTTGAAAAAACCAAGGAAACATCCCCATGTGCCCAATGTGGATTAAAATGTTGCATATGCTGCTTTTACTGCTTAGAAAAATTCATACGGTACATGAACCACAATGCATACACAGTAATAGCAATTGAAGGGACACATTTCTGTAATGCTGCTAGGATTGTAAGTGATAACCTTATTCTGAGTTTTAAGTAGTAGAAATTAGGATGTGACGTAGGTAAAGTGGTATGATGTCATGCAATTCATACTCGACAGATGAGACTTGTAACTCATATAATCAACTGAATGAACAGTCGTTTATTCTGATTACAGGCTTTTACAACACTGGTTAGCAATGCTTTGCAGATAGCAGTAATAAACGGTATAGGAGATTTCATCCTCTTCTTGGGTAAATGTTTTGTAACTGCAGCAACTGGAAGTGTTGGATTGTTATTCCTGAGGCAGGATCCAACATTACATTTTTATGCAGCGCCAATTTTTGTCATCTGCGTATTTGCGTTCTTCATCGCACACAGTGTCATCTCACTTTATGAGGTAAATCGAATTACCCATGAGCATTGTTCCAAAACTATTTATTTCATATTTCTTGGGTAGATGGTACTTTGCAATAATTTTGTACTGTTTACACGTTTTCTTTTCTCTTTTCCAGACTGTGATCGATACTTTATTTTTGTGCATTTGTGAAGACAAAAATCTACATGGAGAGAATGGAAAATGGCGGCAATCAGCTCTGGCTAATATAGGATCAGCTAATCCTAGCAATAACGGTCAACAGTCACTGGAGTTGTCTCCAATCAACCAATAAGTATTAAAAAGTGTTCTATTTCTCGTCTGTTCTCTATTCTACTATTCTATTAAGGTAAGTATTTACTTCCCCAATGTGAGCTGAGATATACAATTGTTACAATATTGGTATTTATGGTTTTCAACCTTTTTATACGTTCTTTAGAAATGACATAGGTAATTATAAATACAAATTTCACTTACCTACTTTTCACGAAATTTACTGAACAGTTTTTTTATACTTGTGAAACATTATTTATAGATATCATGAGTCCGGTTTGGTTGTAATTATTTATATGAATCAGTAAATACATTTGGAAATTCAAGGGTGCCATTCTCTGGCTAAGCATTTTTTTTTTTAATGAGAATTAATCGCAAAACAAAAATAATCTGCTCACTTTTTTCGAGTTTCTTAGCATTGTGAATTTTCTGAGTCTGAAGCTAACGGAAATATTATGAGAATAAGGTACCGTCGATATCACCAGTGCAATCATAGCATATACACATCTTTTTAGAAATTTGCAATCACGCACAATTCACTTTAGGCCAACTCTGTTTTTTTTCCATTCATTAAAGTCTTTCTAATACTATAAATTTTTCTTCAAATATATTCAAATTTTCTTTGCTCATCTGTTATCTTGAATAACAAAAAAATTTTGTCACGTTTCACTCTACGTACCTTAAACGTTAATGAAATGGGAACTAGGTAATATTAACTGGCTTACATACAGCATATACTAGAATTACAAACGCAGATTAGTGATAACAGAAATATAGTGATACATAAAAACATGGTGCACATTTTGTGAATAGAATTATCGGTCCCAACGCAGAATTCTTTGCAAATTAACTGCATATAACGTTATCCTGTTTAAGTGCCTCTAATTTCACATGCATTCCAAAATATCTTTACATGATTTCGAATATCTGATCAAGGCTTCGAGACACCAATGAATGCTTTCACAATTGTGATATAGATGTTAACCATACCAGCTGTACCATCTACAGAAAAATATTGATTTTTGATAGAAGTACAAGATTAAGCATATTTTTTTCCTTAAATTAAATGATTTTAAAACAAAAATTACATGAAATACTTTTTCATATCATAACTCTCAATTGATTTCCTTTAAGAGACATCTGTTCGATGGTTTTCAACTCTTCTTAAAGTAATTCACGATATTTTCTGTTCATAAATATGTGACAAATAATCCAATGTTAATAATTTACAAAAGTCATTCATGTTGCCTTCATATTTTGAAAATGAAGACTTTTATGAACAAGGTTGCATTTTCTATTAGTACCGTCCAGGAATATTGTACAACATGCGTTTCAATCATTTACTTGTAGTTTCATTCAGATGCATCGTCTACTGTCTAGATTAGAAAGAAATTACTTTGTACATACATACGTAGGTATAAGCAGACACGCTTTTTGCGACGTGTTATGATCATAAAATATATATTTGTAGCAAGAGAATATTTGTTACAAGAACTGTTATTAAGTCTATCACACAAAAAACTTGTTTCAATTATAGGATGGTGTTGATTATGGGGAAAAATATTAACTTACCATGTAATAGTACTAATATTTCTATTTCGAATAATTTGGAAGGCTGTTGTAGAAACGTACATGAGAAGAAATAATACATTTTATCGGGAGAGAGATATACATACGTAGGCACAAATATATTTTTACGTGTGATATTGAATAAATCGTTATAGGTTTTTTATAACGTTCTAATCCTCAATAAGATTTTAATGATAAAAATAATGGATTTTGATACTTTTTGTCAAGGCATCATGAGCTATCGTACTGCATCTACTCACTGCTGTTTGAAGGTGCTTCTAACTTTAATATAACACCTGAATTTAAACTTAAGGAACCAATATTATACACTGAAATTTATATGTGAAAAGAAACATGATTTTAAATAAAACTACTAATATTCACACAAAGGATTTGGCATTCGTAATTGACAGTAATTATACACGATAATGTTTTATATTCATGTATTTTATTGCGACACAGTGTGTCAAAAGTCTGAACAATAAATTCATTCAATTTTTAATTTTTTTTGAAACTATTGATTTTTTCTTCTTATTCTGCTTACCCACTAAATGCTTTTTCGGCTTTTTCTTGACGAACTTTACTTTAGGGGACTTTTTCTTTCCAACTTTAGCAGATTCATCAACTCCTTGCTCTTGTAACTCTTCCATTTTTTCCGCCACAGTCAGGGGATCCCCTTTGAATATCTCATCCAATGGGTTCAAGGCGTAAGACTCCTCCGGCTTATTAGATTCTGCATTCAATTTCTGTTCTATCCTGTTGATATATTTACCAGCTGCTTTTTTCGTCAGTGACTGTCGGTACTGGAAGAGAGGAAGATAACAATATGACTGAATTAAAATGCTTCAACAGCGAACTGTAACCCTGGGTTGTAAATACTGAAAATACCTTAGCTGGAGAAATATAATGCGGATTATTCCATAGCGTTTCACCACCAAAACTGCTGGTAAAAATTTTTACAGGATTAAGAACAAATCTGGGGCCTATTTCAGCCAGTGCTCCATCCTCCGTTAAAATTTGGAAATTTCTAAACCATATTCGGTTATCTAAAATACTAAATGTGTAAATATGATCGAAAAATGGTTGACTTTTCGGATGGTGGTTGGGTACTCCAAATATTTGTGTCAGTAATTCTTTCAGGACACCATACTGAGGTTTCTCATTGAAATTCTCATCAAAAGATAGCAATGGTCTCGACCCTTTCAGACAATTTCCAGTCATCTTCAACTCTGCCATTGTATAAACTAGAACCAAAAATAAGTATTATTCAACCAGTTTTATTTTTCTTTGAAAGATAAGTTAAGAACGTTTTTTCTGAGGAAATAACCCACTGTTTGGTGATAAATATAGAGATTGCAACATTGCTTCGAACAAGAACATCAAAAATGTACTTTAAATTAATTGTTATACATTGGGTAAATACTTGCCATTTTCAACAAGAAATTTTGCACAGGGTCCAGTTGGAACATTAGACAACCACATGTACAGATCTCTTTTTTTTCGACCCTCGAAAAGCATGGCTTTGTTGCAATTTTTCATTTCACACATCTCATTAATAACTTGGAGATTTTTGGAACGTTCCATTTTGCTCTCTGGGCGATGGTGTGGCATAAGTCGTTTAATATCTTCCATCAGATGACGATCTCTGTGGTTGATTCCTCGTGATGCAAATACTAGCACCCGTTGTTTGTTTATCCATCTCGTCTATCGATAACAAAAACGAATATTTAAATTAAATGTTCTTCAAAATATCTATTCACACTATACAGTTAACCTTTACGGAGCACTTCGATTATTCCACAAACCAAATCTTTGTTTGGCCTGAATATTTTGCAAGAAATTGAAATATCCAAAGTATAATTCCAGGCATGCTAAAGCCTAGTTACAAAGGGTAGATTAAGTTTGGTCTTAATTTTACCTTCGCTAGAGTTTTAATAAATGGTAGTATTCTAACACTGTCCAAAACCAAAACACACACAAGAGGTACGAACTACGCTATCGGATTCTGTCACCCTCAGAGAGTGTTTTCGCATGAATTATACTCACATAAAAAGTGATACGGCTTGAAACTTTTCAGACACTCCAATTCCTACTATAAAATTCGGGAGACGCGAACATTTTATATATTTAATTTTAGCATTTTAGTCCTGTATAGGTTCACTTTGTAGTGCGAATAGACACTCTGGGCAAATATTCTTACAGAGAATCTTAATCCGTGAAATAGTCATATTTTAGCAATAAGACAGTCTGAAATGGGGAAATGTTTTTCGTACAATGAACATGAGCTGTGTGATTGCAGTTTGTGTATAACACTTGTAATACAGTAATTCACGAGGTTAGAAGATAAAATAACCTTTTTTGGCGGAGGTTCGTCCGACGATCGTTTCGATGGCGGCAATTTCACCACTTCTTCGGTATCAACATTTTTAGCCTTCTCACTCTCCTTACGCTTCCTTTTTACACTTTTCTTTACCATTTTTGCGCTGAAACCACTTCACAATATCAATCCTACTCAACAAACTGTGTTACCTAGACGTAAGGTTAACACGTGCGGCATACAGACAATCTTCACCAATGATATATATATGTAACTGAACCACGCACTACCCATAGACTTAAAGAGTATAGACTAGGTGGTAGACTGTACGGTCTTACGGGGCCTCTGACGGTGTCCACGAATAATAAGGTTTTGTGTGCTGCGAATTGACGAAAATTATGCCGCCGGTAGCCGATGGATTAGCCTCGGCTAAACGATTCTCTATCGATATATGACGGAATTTATTGAAAATATTGAAGTTTATACGTGATTGTCGGCTAGATACATGCAGAATTTGTTATCATTTTTTTTTTAAAGATCGGTTCACTATCAAACAATTCTAACTGCATTACAATCATCTGCAGACGAACTACAAATGATCCATTAATTAAATTAGATTAGTTTGATGGTTGGTCGGCTAAACTCATATTAATCAAGTTGCCGTCGCATCAATTCGACGCACGTGAAAACCCAGCCTTATACAACAGGCCCATATACCCGTCGAGTACTGGTCACCAAAGAGGATTAATTGGACCAGAAATATAAACCGTCTTTGAATTCTTTCATCGACCGTTTAGCGCATTTTCGTACAGATTTAAATTATCCAATATTAATTAATTATCGACGTCTGATAAAATTAAAAAACTGCTGGAATTGTGCAGGTCCAGTCAACGTGCAAAACGACTAACTAGTATAGTTAGCCGATTGCCAATGGCTCATAGTATGTGCATAAAGGCAGCGCCTCTACACCGTAGCAGGCAGCGCTGTGTCGCTTTGAACGCTTTTAACCGTGTGTGGAGTCACTTCATTCTTGTTTGTTCACCAAGGATATATCATGGTAATAGGAATCGCAGATATTAAGGAGTAGGCTGTCTATCCTCGTCCATGGTGTCAAGTCCGTAGTTCATTCTGAAATTAATTTTTCTTGACAAATTTGTTAAAATGGCTGCGGCTGTTAGGAATCTATCAAAAATCACAGGTCAGTAATTTAAACATTGATATAGTGAAAATATGTCAAGTCTTACAGCAAGCGAAATGTATTCCAGAATAAATTAAGCCCCGTATATCGTTATGCAGTCGCACCTACATAGACCCAGTTTTATTTTAACCCTACGAATGCTGTTCGCTCTTGACCCAGATGGCTCAAATCAAAAGAGACAATTGTCTCGTGTACATTATGTAATGTAACCCACATTTTTGCTTCTATCAAATTGCTCAATAATCCTTTCAATTTATTGACGATCTCCTGGGGCCGAATCACTGATTAATAAGTCAAGTGCCATTGGCAGATAAGTCAGATTCATGCTTTCATGGCTGGACTGTGGATAATTTCATGATATATATTATCCTTTCGGTATTTCTCCTCTCAAGAGATGCATCCAATTATCTTATTAATACCTATTTTGTCCTACTAAAGCCGTTGTATGCTCAGCATGTCACCCTAAATTTATAAGGATAAATTTTCCGTAGAATGTAAAAAATTCATCATCACAAGTAATAATTTGTAATGTTGTTGCACAGAGTCAATCAATAGTCATTAATTCTTGTGGTATAAGGGACTGTGTATAGAAATAACAAATTAAAATACCTCTGATTCCCAGGGATGAGTATAATATATGACGTTGATTTTCTGGATACCGTTGTTTGTGCATCTAAGAATGTGTTAATCATTGTAATTAAACTACATAAAGAACTAGATTTCAATTTTATTTCACCTATTTCTGAACATTACGTATTATTTCTATTCCGCGCTGTAATCATTGGAATAAGTATACTTGAATCCTGAGAAACATAACCTTTAAGGTAGTTAAGTAAATTTCGTTATCTTCTGTTTGCATTGATGGTGCTATTTGTGACATATGGCTCTTCAAATTAGAGTCTATTAGCAGTACAGAGAATTTGGATTAGATATTTGAAGGAACAGCCCAATACTTATACAACATTGCATAGCAGAAATATAACTAATTTTAAATGATTTTTGCTCTAGTGGGAGGTCGAAGCAGCTTACTCCGTGCCCAAGTAAGATTCAACTATACGGACACGAGGAAAAACCTGAAAATAAACTCCAACACGAAAGTGATATGCCAGGGATTCACGGGCAAACAAGGAACGTTTCATTGTCAGCAAGCACTTGATTATGGGACCAAAATTGTGGGTGGTGTCAATCCCAAAAAACCTGGAACAGAGCACTTGGGCAAGCCTGTATTTAAAACTGTCAAAGAGGTTCGTCCTATTATTTATTTTATTTTTTTTATCAAATCCATAAAAATATGGTTAGACTACAGCCCCAAACCCAAGACTGAAACTTTCAAAACCAAAATTTCGGTTTTAATTTTCAATGTATTTTCAACCTATACATCCCAGCATACTCAGACTAGGACTGAAAAACAAAAAATGATCTTTGAAATCTGACAGGTAATATAGAAGCATGTTATTATCTGTTTATTTAGTTTATGTATTTTATAGGCCAAAGAAGCTACAGGTGCAACAGCTTCGGTAATTTACGTTCCACCACCTGGTGCAGCAGCAGCAGTTATGGAAGCCTTGGATGCAGAAATGCCTCTAATTGTCTGTATCACTGAGGGTGTGCCACAGCACGACATGGTAAAAGTAAAGCGGCGTCTTCTTGAACAGAACAAATCTCGCCTCATAGGACCGAACTGTCCGGGAATCATTGCTCCAGAACAGGTAAATTTTCATGTTTCTTTTAGTATCTTCAGGGCCAACTGTATTGCAGTTTTCTTTTCCTTTAGTGTCGTCGTATGTGAAAATCGTAAAGAGCTTAACTATTTATTTCTTTTCCAACATCAGTGTAAAATTGGAATCATGCCAGGACATATCCATCAAAAAGGAAAGATCGGTATTGTCTCGAGATCCGGGACTCTGACTTATGAAGCTGTAAACCAGACGACACTGGTGAGCCATATGAATCAAAAGTATTTTAGTAATTCTGCTTGAGTAAAAACTTACTTGGTGCTACATGAATAATTATGACATGCTCTGGTCATCAATCAGATTTTGATGAATCAATTTTCTCCATGTTATTAAGGCTGGGCTGGGGCAAACGCTGTGCGTTGGTATCGGTGGAGATCCCTTCAATGGTACAGACTTCATTGACTGTTTAGAAGTATTCTTACAAGATCCAGAATGCGAAGGCATAGTGATGATCGGAGAAATCGGAGGTAGCGCTGAAGAGTTGGCTGCTGAATACCTCATGGAACATAACACTGTCGGTTGCTGTTCTGAATTATTGGTAGCCATGACCCACCATCACGCCTAATCCATCCTTATCCTATTCCAGACCTAAATCTTGAAGTGACACCCACATATCCCGCATGGTTTTTTCTATAAGTTAGGATCCTATCCTGTTGAATTGAAGAAATTTTAAGATATTTAGATGCTAACTTTCAGTACTGAGTTACTTCATTCATTAAAGATTGGACTTTGGACAAAGCAATGTCCACTAACGTTGCACTTTGCCATTAATACTTTTCACTTCTGGAAAGGAAAAAAACAATCTTACACCTTAATCGCAACTAAATGTGGGGAATAATTTTTGTAATTTCATAGATTCAATTTGTTCCACTGTAGGGTGGAAAGGCTAAGCCAGTTGTATCTTTTATTGCGGGATTGACGGCTCCTCCTGGTCGTCGGATGGGTCATGCCGGTGCCATTATCTCAGGCGGTAAAGGTGGCGCTCAAGATAAAATTAACGCTCTTGAAAAGGTAATGTTAATTTTTTTAGTACATCTTGAGTGCAATTGGTGTTGCTGAGATTATTCATTGAACAGATTCACAACTACAGAATTAACTTTTAGGCCGCAGTATACTGATCGAGCTGTACTCAAAAAATATAAATGTGGGTTATTTAACAATACATAAAAATCACCGGCGGTCTAAAGGTTAAATTCAGAATCAGAACTTACTGCACTGATATTGCATATCTTAGAAATACATATCAGTAACACTTTACTATTAATTTCTTTGAGAGGCAGATATGACTTCTTTCTTGCTTTTTTTTTATACACCAGATAACAGCGGGGAGAAAAACAAAGGGGTCATTTATCGTATTATTTCTAGGCCGGAGTGATTGTAACGAGAAGCCCCGCCCAAATGGGTAATGAACTGTTGAAGGAGATGACTCGTCTTGGTCTTGTCTGTAACTAAACGGAAAATGTCATGTGTGTTATACGTACCCATCGTAGCCTCTGGTATACATGTGTCATTTGGAAGTTACATACTACAGACGAAAACTACACCGAGCTGTGGATGGTACACATTAGATGAAAAATTACTGTAGAAATTATGGAAAACAAAAGAAAGAGAGAAAAAAAACAGATAATAATAAACTTTATTAATGAGTTTAATCTTGTGGTATTCGTCATATTAATTCAGTTTATCCATCGAATTGAAAGCTGCATACATAATAACCTTCATGAAATACGCGCATTGAATTTCATTCGATATTATTATTCCAAGGCCAAGATTGAATATTTTTGTTTTAACGTTACAAATAATTGCGTAATGTCTTCTATGTGTACCGATTGATGTAAGAAATTCTATACATTTGTATAAGTTTTGGAAAGCAGATTAACGATTGCGATATAACGTCTACTTATGTACAGACATATTGCCATTTTGTCTTATTATGACGGGATAAGTGTATGTTTATGGTTAACTTGCCCCTATAAGTAAAAAACAAGTTACATGTATAAGCTTGTGAGACATGACGATTCTCTGTTGATCGATAAATATTTATGTACAGAGGAGTCACTGCTGTAAATTATGTTAATTAAAAATTCAATTGTATCTGTTTCATCAAATTCAAATATTTATTGATATACATGCTATATACATACGTTACTTCATCCAATGAATAAAAAATGATTCGTCTTTTTTTGAAAACTCATAAAAAAAAGTGGTTCAAACAATCCCATACTTTGGTAGCTTTAATTTATTCAAGGAGATTCCTGGATGAGCCAGACAGAAAGTACTTTTTTGCCTGGCTACAAGTAAAAGATATTTTTTCCACCAAATTGAACCTGTGTGGTCACTGTTATTTTTCATCCCATAAGAAATATATCGGGTCATATCGACTCCAGGTGACCACTAAGGGTTAATTGTAAAAAATTTTACTAGCAAAATGCAAAACGTATTGTATCTGCCCAGTAGGGATTGGTAATATTTACTGAATTCAAATGAATGGAGCCTAAAGATTATGCTAATGATTCAAAATCCCATTACTTGATCAATGAACGCAACTATTTTATTGCTTTTGTTACCTTCAAATAATTTTAATTTTGACAAGTCCATATCTTGTATCAGCTGTAGCAAAGTGTTGGGATTACAATAGTATAAATGGCCATCCTTATAGAGCTGCTCGGCAAGCTCTAATTGATGATTATCCATTAATAATTCATTGGTGACAACTATTAGGGGTTTCTTTGCCTCCAGAGCTTCGAGGCAGCTTCCAGCGCCTGCATGACTTATCACAAGATCAGCAGACGTCATTTGCTCCTGTATCGAAGGGCTCAGATTAAAATATTCTATGCGGCGAAAACCATGACGAGGTGAGCAGTCGGGATCCAATGAACTTTTACCAATTTGAAGGATCAAATGGTTATAGCCTCGATTACTCAACGCCTGAAATAAAAGTGAGTCGCTAGCGTCTCGCAACATTGTTACACGAATAAAACAAGGTATTCGGAACATTTGGCACTGATACGGTGGTATCGTGGTACTTGATTCTACAAAAGTTGCGACACTCAATCCAAGAAAAGTCTATCAAAACAACGTCTTAGAAGAACTGAAGGATAGATTTAACATTTGTTACATACCTCCAGTACTTTTGGTGCCGTAACAGCATTTATTAATTCGTCAAATTTTGTTGTTCCCACAGTAACGAATACTTTTCTACTTGACATTTTTACTCTAATTCAATCTTGGCACATGACATATTTTGTTAAGCACTATTAATAACGTGGCACTTTTCCAGCTAACGGAAGCTTCATTTCAGATATTGCTTTCATGCATCGACGAGAGACTTCATCAGCCAATGTGCATGAGTTAGTCATCACGGTCATAACCATGTCATCACCTGATTTCAAACGAGGGCGGTGCATCAAATCGTCAGTCGATCCTTCTAACAACCTGTCAAAGTTTTTAACAAGTTCGAAAAAACTGTTGCGCCGAAGTCTGTTGGGGGAAAAAAATGCAGCAATATGATTTACTTATTCAAGAAATCGAAGGAATCGACGATTACTTGGGCCCGACATTCAAGTGAGAAACTATATTCGTCTGACGTTCGAAATGAATGAGGTTATGTTTCACCGTCAAAATACGCGGCATTGAAAACAACCCCTGATCACGCAGATGCATACCTACCTCCCTTATGCATTTGCGCAAACCAGGGGTAGTTTACCCCGAAGATTCATGTATTATAACGAGCTTACGAAAGATTCATTATTTCTTTTATTGCTAACCTTCATTGATGTCCCAAAATTCAATGTCTGTTGTCAACGTTGCATCCAAACACGAACTTTTATTGTTTGAACTAGAGTCTACAGATGCAGGCAATATCGGTCTGGTCATCAGGTACTAACTGTCACTTGGGATCGTTACTACAATTTTCATCTCAAGATACGAATTAGATCACATAATAAAACTTGAAGAAGATTTCAAATTCGTTTTGCCGGCTCATTTTCATTACTAGATTATTTAGACTATTTATTTAGATGTTACTGCGAACAAAATTTCAATTAAGATTGCGATTTTACTGATAAATATTCTTCAACAATATTTACAGAGCCATTTACGATGGACAGGAACATCAACAGTTCATGGAAAAGCTCGACGATAGGGTAAAGAGCCATGACAAAGATATCGAGCGCATGTGCAACCATCATTACCAAGGGTTTATTGACTCTATTAGGGAGTTGCTGCAAGTTCGGTCTCAAGCGCAGCAGTTGAATGTTTGTATTGATTTGGGCATGAATTTCAAGCAATCGAATTAAATGATTAATTGATTTCCTTTGAACAGAATGAAGTACTGGAACTCGATAAACGGATCATGGATACAGCAGCTGGAGTTATGGCGAAAGGAGAGGAACTAGTAAAAGCTAGAAAAGTGGAAAATAATATGGCTGCTGCGGTCGACAGTCTTACCATGTGCCTTCCCGTTCTTGCTGCTTATGCAAAACTCCAAAGACAGATGAAAGATAAACGATATTATCCAGCGCTTAAGACTCTTGAACAACTCGAGCATCACGATCTACCTAAAATTACCAATTACCGATTCTCTTCCCAAATTACTCAACAAATATCAGTGTATGTTGATCAAATTTGATGAATTTTCAATTTTTGTCATCTCATGGCATCAAGTCAATGTGGAAATTATGGAACCATTCTTTTCTTCATCAACTGTTACTTAGTAATCATGTTTTCACTTACAAAGTTATAGAGGGCCAGAGCAAAACAACTTATAATATTCTTTTATCAACAAGTATTGAATTAATTCTAATTGAAACAGTATACAGAAGTTGAATTATTAAGTTTTGCTAAAGTGAAACTGTTGGGAAAAATAACCGATTCATGGTCTATGATTCCTTATTTTATAGGCTACGTGAAAATATAAAAGATGCATCTATGTCAGATTTGCGAGATTTTCTGGAAAATATTAGAAAATATTCTCCCAAAATTGGAGAAGTCGCCATGAAACACGTGAGTGTAATTCAGATACAATATATCGAGTTATTAGAGTTTAATAAAATAGTTTGGAAAATTTATAGTATATGCTACTAACTTTTTCAGACCGCTGAACAGCTTGTCAGTGAAGCCGAAATTATTGGGCGAAAAAAGAAACGGCAAGCTACTCCACAGCCAAATATTTTAGCAGGTGATACAGAGGAGGAACTCAGCGCTCAAGATCTCATGGACTTTAGCCCAGTCTATCGTTGCATGCATATTTATACGGTACTGCGTGAAAGCGATACTTTTAAGGCTTATTACAGGCAACAACGAAAGCAACAGGCCAGACTTGTTCTGCAGCCCCCAAATAACATGGTAAAAAAAAATAAAAAATAAGATGTAGAATCGAGCTCGAAATTTTATATGAATCTTTTTTCAATATTGAACATCTGTTATACCTAAGGAAAATATTTGTTTTCAGCACGAGAGTATAGTTGGTTATCAATCTTATATTCACGGTATTCTGGGATTTTTTGTCGTTGAAGATCATATTCTGAATACAGGAAATGGATTGGCGACCCGATCTTATCTGGAAGAAGTTTGGTCCATGGCAATCTCCAAGATCGTAAATGCTTTGAGGACGAATTCCGTAAGTCAACTTTTTCTCAGAACGATTTTGATGTTAAAAAGGTTTTTACAATCGTAAAGAAATTTTTTGACATTGATTTTGGACTATCAGAATATGTATACCTAAGCTTGCACAAACTGATAATATAAATTGCATTTGTTTTAGGCCTATTGCACAGATGCCACACTCATTTTAAAAATTAAAAATTTGTTAATGTTGTTCAACACTACGTTGAGGGTGAGTAAAAGTAAAAAAGTTTAATCCTGGTGCACAGATGTAATGTTTAATTCTGTTAAAATCAGAACTACGGTTACCCTGTCAGTCAACTTTGGGAATTACTGCAAGAGATAAGAGTTCATTACAACGAAGTTCTGATGCAGCACTGGGTTCAAGTGTTTAGGGATATTTTGGACGAAGACAATTTTCTACCAATTCAAGTGAGACCATGTTTAGAATTAGTTTTGGTTAAATACCTATATCACTTTTAATACATAATAGAAATTGGATATTTACCTAATAAAAAATTGATCTTCTAGGTTTCGTCACAAGCAGAATATGACCATGTACTTGGATCATTCCCGTATCATGACGAAGCGCTGCAAAAAGCAGAGTTTCCAAAGAGATTCCCATTTTCCGCAATGGTACCGAAAGTATATCAACAAGTCAAAGAATTTATATACGCCTGTCTAAAATTCTCCGAGGATTTGAATCTCACCCAAACCGAAGTTGACGAAATGATTCGCAAATCTACCAATTTATTACTCACCCGAACCTTCAGTGGTTGCCTTTCCTCACTATTCCGAAAGCCATCGTTAGCTCTGCTTCAAGTAGTACAGATTATAATAAATACTGGCTATCTTGAAAACTCCACCAAATACCTGGAGGAATTTGTTTCCAACATAACAGGGTAACTCTGCATCTGTTTATTATTCAATAAGTGTTTTGCCATGGTAAACTTTCATAAAAACTTATTTGTCATTGATCGTTTCGAATGCTTTTACTTGACATTCAGAACGCCTCATGAGGGTCAATTAAGCTGTGGCGGGGTTCAGTCAGCGATGTTTAGAGTTGCGAGAGAGGATGCAGAGCGACAAATATGTGATAAACTGAAGCGAAAGCTGGATGAATTTTTAGAGTTGGAAAATTACGATTGGAATCTAGCCGAGCCTCAAGGACATGCGTCGAGTTTTATAACAGATCTCATAGCGTTTTTGCAGAGTATTTTCATGTGCTTTACGAATCTGCCTGTAAGTTAATTCGAAAACCAAGTGGGCTGGAATCACTTATATATTCATTCACTGTTCATTATTACATCTTTGAATTTCAGGAAGAGGTTGCGCAAGTTGCGTGTAAATCAGCATGCTTGCACATAGCTAAATCCATTCAAGAAATTCTGATTAGCGACGACGTAAAACAAATCTCCATGGGTGCGCTGCAGCAAGTTAATTTAGATACCATCCAATGCGAACGTAAGTTTGACTCAGTCTAGTCAAATACTTGGACATTCTTGTTTCTGATACTTGCGATTTCTTTTTTTTTTTAGAATTTGCGGCATCCGAGCCAGTTGTGGGATTACCAGAGGGAGTATTGCTCCAGTATTTCGCTGAGCTGAGACAGTTGTTGGATCTGTTCATGAGCTTGGATTGGCCTACTTATTTTCACGATTACGGGCACGAGTCTAGTAAATACAACTTGGTTACGCCAAACACAGCCTTGATACTGCTCGAAAAGTAAGATCAAGAATGTTTCATACACGCAGTAACAGAAATTAATATTTTTACTTCATTGCTGCCATTTCACTTTATCTTTTCAGACTGAGGGAATCTGATAAAAAGACAGTATTCTCTGTATTAAAGAAAAGCGAACGCGATAAGAAGAAACTTTTGGAAACCGTGCTGAAGCAGTTGAGACAGCTGGCACAGACTACGCAACAGTAAAAAATTACATCCACTTTTTGTCGCGCAAAATAGACCACGCTAAAAACTGATTTGTGAATCGCATTGATTTCATGCTACTGAATCGAGCAATAAGATAATCAGGTAGGTATTGTTCCTAAGTAGTCAAGATTACATTCTATAAGTTCTCTTATATCAAAACAACAATCTTTATCAGTTAATATGTTGAATATATTTTTAAACTCGTTATAAGCAATTTTAACTTTGGTTACATATTCAGTGAATTATAGCGTGATGCGTTCGAGCCGAAACCAATGACAAATGTAAAATAAAATTAAATATATTTTTTCGCTCATCCAATCACAATTTCACGCGATTCGTCCCCTTCGTACCAATTCGATATAAATTCTCTGTCGCGATAGTATGCCTAAAATCTCACGGAAGAATTTACAAAGTAATTAAGAGAATATACAATCTGTTTTATTGTATCTTGCAATTACAAGAGTCAAACTTCCTCAAACAATCACGCGTTAGACGTAATCAAGTTTGCAAAGGTGATAAAACTATCTTCATTCACCTCGAGAGCTGGTAGCCCAAACCTTTCAAACTTTCTTTGATCGCGGCAGCTTTTTCGGCAGAAGCGGGGCTTAATGGGGCTCTAGGAGGTCCCATGTCGAACGGTGTTAGAAGTGCCATTGCGACTTTCATGGTCTCGACAAAATGACCTGAAAGCATTGAACAATTTCAATTATCTACATAGTTACGTCATCATTCGTTGCCACAATGTAATTTTGTCACGTCAATTACCATGTTGGATAACGGCAGCTATGGATTTTGCCACAGTTTGCTGTATTTCTTGGGCTTTTTTCCAGTCTCCTGATTTACTGGCTTTCTGTATATCGACTAATTGATCACCAAAAACATTTAGCGTCCCCGCTATTGCGGAGTCGTGTCCCAGGACAAAGGCACCTGCTAACGTCTGAAATTCAATGAAAAATGTTTCCCCGTCATTTTATTTCGAATCTTAATTCAGCGCAATGAAAAAACTAGGCGAAATTTATTTGAGTGTGGTTTTAATCATTCGCATCTGATTAATAACGTGATAAAGCTGTGATAATAGTAAAAGTCGAGAGAAGATAAAAAAAATGATTTTATTTTACCTGATCAGTGGCCACAAAAATTACGAACTCCTTATCATTAACGTTCATGGCATCCGTTGCCTCGGAAAGGTTTGGGCTGGTGAATTTCATGCCGACAAAAGATGGAATCCGTTCACCGACTGCCTCCAAGAACTCAACCATGTTTACTAAATATGGAATGAAATTAATTTATTGAACTGAAAGGCAAGAAGAATTCTACTTCTACGTCCTTTCTTCAGACTTCGTTTATCAAAAATGTAAATAAATTTTCTTTGAAACGTAATTCCGAAGATTGTTATGTACATTACCGCTGATAACAGTGTGATAAAGATGCTAGGCTAAGTTATAATACACGCATAAATTTCGAGATAAGATCTTAATGTAAATATTGTCATCTACCAAACATCTAATTAAGATCGAGTCCAACTTGTAGCATAAGTAATCTACAATTTTTCGAAAAAATTCATGGTGCATTTATACGGTTGTTTACTTTTGAATCTATGCAATTAATTAATGAAATCAATAAACCTTTGCTTACTATCAACATTGGAGAACATCGGTACGTGGTAGTAAAGCAGCGGTGTTCTGGGGGCGGCTTGACCGACGATTCGCAAGTACTCTACTAATTGTTTCGACGTCTTAGGCTTGAAATAGAGTTCCGGAAGACAGAGGATAGAATCGACGCCAAGCCGTTCAGCATGCTTTGCCTGCAATATTGTGAGAAATTAATTCCTTTACTCAATCCGTAAATTGATTATTCATTCCCATTATTATTATGAGAATAAATAATATAATCTTCTTCAAATTCGATTCGCATCTGTCTCTTACGCGAACATTTACCCACATAGAAGCATAGAAGCTTTTGTATAAGGATATGAAATGCAAACGCACCAATTCGAGGACGTCTGGTAGGGAGCCACCCCCAATTTGCACCATCAAGTGTTGTTTCGTTGATTTAACAGCGCGTACCCAGGCTTCGAGTACGGATTTTCTTTCTTCAACATTCATCGAGGGTCCCTCGCCCAGCGACCCGTTGACTGTTGAGAAATAAATATGAATACGGTGTCGATAAAATTATATGAACGATCAACAATTTGCGACAAATAAAGATATTACAAGAAACGGACTGACAATAAGAGACTCGATGGCGAGTTTAGCACCAATTAGTTGAAACTTAGATGGACCGAAAGCCCTGAACTGACATACATAGTCTTTTGAAGCACTTTAGAGTTTGTAATAAAATAATCTAAAGCTACCCTATACGTATAGTATGAGACAAAGTACTCACCGAGCACTCCGGGAATTCCGCGTTCCAGAAGGAACTGCGCATATTGCGGTATGAAGGATAAGTTCAAACTCCTTGTACTGAAAATGAAATTGCGGGCTTCTTAAAGCTTGTCGATAATCAAGTGAAATATAAGACGTACAACGTGATTTACCTGTCGTTTAGAAACGGCGTGAATACGGGAGCGACGTAGCCTCTGAAAGTGAACGGTAGGCGCTGCAACGAATGGATAATATATTATACTGTATAATATAAAGTAATTCAGTGCTAAATTATGGACGAGGTTGGCTTTTTAGTTGGCCTGCCTACTTCAGAATGAGTTCAAAATTTTGGCAAATCTTAAATTCCTGTATTACGATAATATGCCAGCCAGCTTCTCTAACGCTTCAAAAATTTTCCCGTTTGAATTTCTCATCTCGTTCGTAACATAAATACTTCCTCTTTTGACGTATAAGACAAATGTTTCGAGCCACAGTTTGCGTTCTATGTCCATATATTTTAGTCGCGCGTCGGTCTTGTGTGTCTTATGGCGATCCATAAATCTCAACCCTAAAGGCTTACGCGGTATTGGATCATTTCTCCAAATTCTCGGAAGTCGCCTGCAAGCCTTTAAAGCCGAACGGTCCCAATTCCCAAAAACCGGCACATCTATTTCGATGCGTATAAGTTTGCAAACGTGTTCTTACCGGCATTTTTATACTAGATTCGATCCACCGAGCACTGAAGCCTTTTCGCGACTACCAACTGCTGAAACGATGTATTCGGGTTTATCATCGGTCCTATATGCGTAGATATCGCGACTGCACGTTGACTCGCTTCTCGTTTGCTGATAACCCCGGAGAACGGACTCTTAAAGCCAGTATCCATGTGCCTTATCACGTATTTTCACTCACATATATAACTCAATTTAATTACAAGCATTACTTATATATGATCGCTCGCTGGAACTTATTTTGTGAACATTATCAGAATAACTCTAGAGAGAAATAGATTTGTATACGAGACACGGTCTGTGCAGTGGAATGTACACGTCGCTGACTGATGCTATTTTTGCCAAAAGGAAAAAAGGCACAACGTGACTCGCCGATCCGAACATATCTTCTCGCGTATTTATACAGTATAATGAACAGGTTTTATCGCGTTCGCAGTTAGTATACAAGTTGGTTGCTAAACGTGATTGCTGTTATCTGAGAAATGTTACGACACCGATAATAATTGAAAATATAAACAAGCGTGTCTTCATCTGCAGATTTTCACTCTCGAACACGAAATAATAAATTCTTTTTCGCTACAGGTTATTTATCGAATGTTTAAATAAAATTCTACAAAATGGGTTTCAATTGGCTTACCGCCAAATTTGCTTACGTTTCAAACGAAGGAAAAAAATATTCCAAAACATAATAGCCTGGCTCAACTAATTCCGTTTTTTTCATCTAAATCTTCTTCTACATTCGTAAAAGCAACCCCGCCAATGGCTTCCAGCATTTTTCCTCACAATTTGTATATTCTTTAAAAAAGGGGAATCTGTAAATTAGGCTGTTAAAAAGCGACAAACGCGGCTTAATGAGAAATTAGGAAGCAGCTAAAGAGCCGCTGGCATTACTCTGGAGTCGATTAAACATCCCGGTAAAAATTGTTATTTCAGAATTAGCGTAAAATAGACTGAAACTAAAACGTTGCATAATCTGAGTTGCAGTACATATCTATATAGATATTAACTTTTATGCGGTAATATGAACCCAATTTATCGATTCAAACAGATAAGGCATGGCTTGTCAAGGTGTGGATACGCTGCAGAATACACGGAAAGCCCAGTGCAAGTAGTCGATGAAGTGAAACTTCATCTAGAAAATGACGTCAAAACAAGTGTATGAAATACATCGGCGATTCGTAATGAACAGTAGTGTGAAATATAATTATATAATTATATATAATAATTATATATGCTATGTATAATGAAGGACAAGTTAATAATAATTATTATTTATAAAAAATCCTTTATGTTTATTTACAAGTACATGTTTCAACAAAGTTAATATCATTATTATTATTACTATTAATATTATTATTATTATTGTTGTTATTATTATTTGTAATAATGTCTATGTGGCCGCATGCTGTGTGAATAGAGATGTTGAATTAACGAAAATTAGATATTTCATATATATTATTTATACGCCAAAAAGTTTCTATAGTGCGTATATATATATATATTGTATATATATACCAATATAATTAACGATGCTTTTTTCCTTGAAATATATATATATATATATATATACACATATATATACGCTATATGGTTGAATATTTCTTTAATAAACAATTTACCGGATTCAACTATATATCTAGTATGTATAGGTATATGTATGTATAATGTGTATAATGGCAAACGGGTGATTCGAACTTCGCATCAGCACTCGAATTAATAAGTATCACGCGCGTGCAATTACGCTATTATTCGGGGTGTCTAGGTGTGATGTATTGGAATTGAGAGAAATTGCACCGTTAAAAAAGACGGGATATAATTATGTTCTTCGAGGGGTAATTGATAAAAATTCTCAGCCGTAGTTAGCTTGATAAATATACATATGTATTATGTACGTATAATATGTGTGCATGATATGTACAGATGGGAAGATGATAAGAATCAACATGTTGGGTGTTGACGGTTCAATCGTTACATAACAAGTGTTTTTGCGAGGACTTGTAAGTACGATTTTACAGTGACGCGTTTAATGCGAAGTTCAAGTCGCGCCGCCGGTTAGTTGCGAATACAGAGCCTGGCCAGCCCGGCTTCCGACAGAAACTTTTTGGCTGTCATCTTTCTGTATATTATATAAAATCACGCCTGTGGTATATGTATACGTATACGCTAAAGGTCTCGGATATGTACACAAGAGATATGCACGTACGGAGACGGATGCCTCGAATTAAAACTTAATACTGCTTGTGGTTTTTCATTTTCTCTCAAGAAGTTTGGTTATTCTTATGACAATGGTCCCAAATGTTAAAAGTAGTCGTTATTTTTTATTTTCCTTTCTTCCCTCTTTTTCTTTTTTTTGTCATTTTGCTTTTTTTCTTTTAAACATATCAATTATGGAGAGAAAGTTAAGATTTTCAATTTCTATAATGCAAAGGAATAATACAACATCTGTTATGTATATAAAGCTGAATCGTGTATGGATATTTATATAAGTATGTATATATCTATAATGTATATGTTTATATGCAGGTATATATATATATATATATATATATATCTGTATTTACAAAGTAAATATTATGCAGCGGAAGCCGTCGCCTCTGATCAGTGTCACGTTATGTTTCAACTGTCGATAGTTTAATAATGAATATAATGAGTTTTCAAGCTTAGCAGAGTTTAACCGAATCACGGGGAGTAATTGTTTTTCTTTTTCTTTTTTTTTTTTTTTACCAGAAATGTATCTGAACTAAAAAGAGACAGCCAATATATATTCACTTTATCTGCACTATTACGTAACTATTTAATCATGAAATATCGGTAGATGTGATGAACGATTTATTATTTAGGTACTTATTCTTACACGTATTGTTAAGTGTACAATTTTCAATTCGGTACGTCTGGATAACCGTTGATTTTTTTTTTCAGTTCTTTTCCCATTTTCAATCTCTTTTTTCAAGTTTGGATTATCAGACGCCCGGGCCTAATTATTAATTCAAGCGAATTATTAACGAATTCTATATGTATACGATGCACGCTTTCGACGAAAATGTCGTATACTTTGAATAATTTTTTTTTTATACTCAAACGTTTCAGTATCAGGGTATTCGCTTTCTCACTCTTGAATTCGGACGTTTGTCAATTACTTGAAGCATCGTGATTACTCAATGGCACATTAAATTACCGAATTTTTTTTATGCTGTGTTCACTGAAGTTGTAACCGTCGTAGAAAAAACTTTTCACAGTTATTAGACGGTGATTGTTCACTCAAAAATGTGATACCTTTTATTTTTAAGAAATTGAAAATGCATTTGCAAATATTTATTGTGTATTAATTAACACCTAGACTTTGAGTTTGGTCCAAAGTGGGAAAAGGATCATTGATTCTGTGTTCTCGAGATCTTACGCTACCCTGAAGAGGGTGGAAAATTTTACAGTACAAGTGAGAAAAATTCCCCTCGAGTGATCTAACAATAAACTCTTATGATGAACCGTAGTTCGTATTACCGCAATTCATAAATCACGATATTTGACTAATATTCTTTTAACTACTCTATTCTTTATGTATATAAATGAGAAACCAAAGCGTCTTTTCTAGGGGGTTTAAGGGGAAGATGAGGTTTGCGAAATCTCCGCTACGTGTTGTTATTTGTTTTTTCTTCTTTTACTTCCTAAAATTTTACTTTTTTTTCACTTTATACTCCACTTTTCCCAGTCCGTCACCAGCGGGAAAGCAAAAGGGATACATTATATTTATTGCTTGTATCTTGGACTTTCTTTTTTTCGCTCAAAATATGCACATTCATTTAAGCCACTGTCGCAGTATTGTATTGAATGTGTCGTGAGTACACATATATATATATATATACACATATATATATGCGCGTGTGTGTGTGTATATATTTAATTTAATATATGTATATTTTTTTTAAAACACATATAGTATATACAGAAAAATGTCTGGTCGGTTGTACACGCGTTGTTTTTTTCTTGTTCTTTGTTTCTCTTTAGCTCGGAATTAGAATCTTATAGCGCAGTGTGTACAGACTGTATATATATATATATAAAGATGAGTCTAAGGAAGAAGAAGAAGAAGACAGCGACGACGCACTTTTGCCGATTCGTCGTTGTGTATAATATTATACTATGTGTATATAACTTTGTTTCCAATTTTCATTATAACGACATATCGAGGAATACGTTCCTCGTGTAATTTGTTAGCTAGGACTTCCAAACGCGAAACTTCCTCAGCGAAACCTTCTTCAGATGCAACGCGGCATTCAGTATGTCGGATTCGCGTGATTCCTCGCCGTCGGAATGAACCTCTCTTCTGCGGCCCGATAGCAGAAGCCGGTGCCGAAGACCCCTCGAGGTCGGGTCGGACAGGGCCTCTGCTACTGGTACCTTCTCCTTTCCGGATCCCGGAAGCGATACCGATCTACCGACCGAAAAACCCTTGCTCAGCCGGTCGAGGGTCGCCGGAAGCAGGTGCCGTCTCGGCAGGACCTGTTCTCGTTCCCGAAGAATGAACCTCCCCAGGGTCTTCCAAAGAGCCTGGGTACTGTAGACGTTCTCGTCGTCGCGGAGGACCCGCTGCTGCCGATTTCCGCTTCCTACCGCGCCAACCCCGCCCCACTCTAGCTCCTCGACGAGGGCGAACTTGATCGGGTCCTCCATCCGCCTCGCCTTCACCAAGGCCTGGGCCAGAACGTCCTGAGCCGAACTGCTCACCGGGACTCGAAGTATAGCGTAGGGGATCTCCGGCGAGACGTTGTAGATGCAGACGAGGAAGGTGTCCGCCTCGTCCCAGATGTGGGTGCTCTTCTCCCTCGGCGAAGTGTCGTTCAGTCTCGAGTGGGCCGCCGTGCTTCTTATCGAGGCCAGCCACGCCCGGCTGCTCGGATCGTCGCCGACGCGTTTCAGGAGGAACCTTCCCTGGCCCTTCCAGAGGCCCTGTGCCTGCAGCGGGTGCTCCGAGGGGTCGAGGACCCTCTGCGTCGGCAGCTCCTCTCTCTCCCGCTTTTCCCAACCCCTGGAGACCTCCTCGACCAGGATGTACTCGTCCACGTGCTCGGCCGATATCCCGGCCTTCTGCAGCGCTTGTAGCATCACTTCCTGGGTCGTGCTCTCCTGCGTTACCTTGAGAATGGTGTACGGCTCTTCCGGTATCACGTGGTACACCATGAGGAAGAACATCCGTCGCTTCAGCGTCACCCCGCCCAGTACCGGGTCCACGCTGACCAGCTTCTCCGTCTCCTTGCCAGACGTCGACGGGCCCCTCTTCGGCTCCTTGTGCTCACGGCAGCAGGTGTCGTCGTAGTCCAGGCTCTCCTCCTCCAGCCGGGAGTATATGAAGAGGGTCGAGAGGGCGAGGGGCTTGTTCTTGCACGATCGGAGTCTGACGTGCCTGTAGCCTGGCCTCAGGCACTTCAAAGGCAGGACACGTTGAGCTATGAGATGGTGCGAGCTTGCGTCGACGATGCTGAACCTGAGGAAGGCGAGGTCCTTGAACATTACTTGGTAGCAGAACTTCTCGTTCCAAATCGGGTTCAAGGCGTTGTTCTGTATCGCCTTTGTCTTGTGCTTGGCGCAGTCTATCGGTATACCGACGAGCTCGATCTCCACGTAGGTGCTGGAGAGGAGATTAGTCGGCGAGACGTACTGCCCGGACACTATCGACAGGGTCAAGTGCGCCGAGTGAAGACCGTCGAACTCCTTGTCCCAGGGGTTGAACCGCCTGTACATCATGTGCCCCTTGTCCCACATGACCGACGGCTTCCTGACGTATCCGCACTGACCGTTCTGCTCGAACATCGTGGCGTTGAGGTGAAGCGCCGCGTCGTCCGTCTGGTAGTTCAAGGCCACCATCTGGATACCGAACGCCCAAAATATCACCGGATTGAAGTTCGACGAGTCGATCCTCATGCCCGCCGGGTAAGTTCGAATCAGCTGGGTCTCGGCGTGCGCCACAACGCCCAGAGGCTGCTTCCGGCATATCTTCTTCGCCGCGCTCTCGTTGAGAGACGAACACTGAAAGCAGGCCGGAACACTGCGGGTCGATCGGAACAAGGTTTCGATGTTGTTCCCACCGCTGGCGAGCGAAGCCGAGGTCGACAGGGACTGCGGGGATCCGGAAGAAGCCGGCGTCCCGCTGGTCCCAATTCCTGCTATGCTGTGCCGTTGGATCGGGCCCGTTTGACCTGGGTGACGTATCCGCACCGGCACTCCTGGGCCCGGGGTCGTGTTCAAGCCCCGGAATTTTATCGCCTGAAGGTACACTACCAGGTCCGAGAGTTCTTTTGCTATCTGACTACTCTGCTTCTGCGACTTGTCATCCACCGCCGTGTCCGACTTCAGACGACCGTGATCTGACCTCTGACTGCCTCCCAGGTACTTCTCGTAGCTCGAGATCGAGTTGTCTGAAACACGCGTATACGGGCGTTCAGCCTTGCGGAAGACCATAATTCTATCTTGGCAAAGAAAAGCAGAAGGAGAATGAAACTAGAGGAGATTTTTTTATACCGATTACGAGTATAGCATGGAACTTGTAAGCTCGCATGATGAGATTCGGATTCCTTACCGTCCACGTTGTCGTCGTCGTCCTCGTCGTCCTCGTCGTCTTCGTCCTCGCTGAAGTAATCGACCACGGAATTAGTGACGTTGATGTCGGTGCGCATCTGCTTCATGGACGAGGCTCTGTCGGTCATGAGCATTTTACCGCGATGACCGAGAGGCACGTGAGGCAGAGGCCCGCCAGGATCGACCACAAGTTTTTTGTTCTTTATTAGAATCCTGTAGCGAAGCTGAGAAGGCGATGGCAGCTGAGGATCCTCGCCGAAATCCGAATCGTAGAGGAATTTCGTGACGAGTTTGTCCCCGAATACCGACTGTACGTGTGGGAATAAATTAGGAGGAGTTATTATACATCCATTGCAGGACACGTGGGGTGTGTGGGTGTAAGAATTCTGAAGGAAATCGGATTCACTTCCCGCAACCGGAAGATCGTCCTCGGAAGAAAAAACAAAGAAGGGGAAAGAGTTGATTTTCATTTTAGATTCAGCGTGCAAGTACAATAACGTACCTGAACGCAAGATCGCTAAACGGGGTAAAAATGTCGCGTCAAGACTGTCTGCTAATAAATTACAGTATATACCTTTTTAGATGAAAAGTTCTTGCAAATATTAAGGCCAGCCGCGTGGGTGGTCGGTGACGCAGAAATTCGGATTGTTGGAAAACTTTTGAAGGAAGACTTTTGTGCGCGGAGGTATAACGTGTTTTATATTATATACTTTTATACAAATATGTACAGGAAAAAGTTATAAGGGTTGATGAATCGGGAAAGTTAAGCTTTCGGAATGAAGAAACTGGCAAAAAGCTGAAGGGAGGGGATGACGGACTTATGGGAAAGTCTACGAAATCCCACCTGGAAGATTTGAGCCATTCGAGCCTGTTGACTCTGGGAACAATGATTCTCCAAGGAGAGAATGACCGGGTAAGGAGAGCTGACGAAGGCACTTCTGTCGATCGCTTCAACGACCAGCCGAAAAGGGATTTTCGTGGTGAATGTGTGCCCGTGGTAAATTAACGGGGAACCATCGTCTCCGTCCCAGCAGTCCAGCTCGACGCAACGGCATCCGGTCAGCAGGACCTGAACGTCGGTAAGTAATGTTAGTGCCCTGTTAAGTAGCCCGAGATATTGCTCTGCACTCGTAAAGATTCCCACGGTCCTTGTCTTAGGGATGACTGGGGTAACGTGCCACCGCTCAACGATATCACCAACGAAATTAGCTCCACTCGCAGAATTTCTATTACCTACTTGCGAATAACCGTCACGTCAGCAGTAGTTCAAGTTTTAATCCGACCCGTGCTAAATTATAATACTTTTCATATTATGACGAAGGTGAAATTCTATGTCTTTGCGTTCCAGGTGCGTCTCTTTTTTTTTTTTTCTTATTGTTTTTTTTTTTTGCAGAAATGCAGTTCCTGTATTTCGCTTTGGCCCCCGATAATTTGAGATTACTTATTTAAGATAGTTTCGTTTCTTTATCACAATTGCTGATGGCTTGGAAAATTTGAAAGAGATACAGAATTGCTCGATCCTACCGTTCCCGTACGCTCATTGTCAGACAGCAGAACGCACTGTTTCATTGCTTGAAAATTTATCACCGCGGTACGCTCTAAAAAATTAATGATAAGTATATTCTATGGAGGCGTCGTAATTCCGCCAGAAATAAAATGTGCCATTCTCGTTTTATGCGTACACATATATTCAAATTACGATACGTAAATTTTGGTACCAGAGACTGGGATTAATGGTGCTTGTTATGCATACCTCGTACGAATAATGCTCGAAAAATATTTTCTTTACAGCAAATAAACAAGAATTTCGCGGAGTCTTTTTTCATTTGATTTTTAAAAGCTTTTGCGGAGGAAGAAAAGAGAATGCTTAATCGGTTTTGCGATCATAGAATTATAATCGCGAAACGTTGTGCTCAAGCAGCATGTATACAAGCTCTGTACTTGTACAAATATTTTCTCAAATGAATGATTCCAGTAAGTTTTAAAAACTTGAAAAATAAAATATCCAAACATGTGGCAGCGTGGCTCATTTGATTGACGGAATGAGGTCGTCGAATAGCGAAAGTCGAGGTCGAAGTATCCCGCGTGTCGGATCGTAAGATCAGAATTCTGGTCTTCGAATGCTTGTGCACTAGGATGGTCGTTAAATGGAAGATCACGTTGGACGGTCATAAATCGGCTCTAAATGTAGAAAAAATTGGTCTCTAATTTTTTCGGATTTTTATTCTTAGCCCTTGGTCTCCCCGTAGATCGTATATTCCACACGAGTCGGTGGTGTTTTAATTTAGTACATTATTTTTCAATCATTTTTCAAGATACACAACGTCGCATTTTATGCTTTTTTAAATCTTCTTTGATTTTTGAATCGTCGTTATTTGCGATTGTATAGAAAGAAGGTGTGCGGAAAATTCCATTCTAGTGCTCAAGAATTAAGTACAACACAAGAAGGCCAGCAAAGAGTCTTAGGGTTCGAAATAAAAATGTGAAAAAATTAAATATTCATTTTTTTTTTTTGAGATTCCAAAAAAAAAAAAACCATTGAAAATAAATTTCATCAAATTCTTCTCACCTGTGAATAAAGCTGCACGGAGGACTCGCCTTTGAGTTGGTGACCCGTTAGGTAGGTGTTGTGCGAACTTGCTATGTAGTACTGAGACAAGGGCTGCTGCATGTCAGTTTCAACGGGAGCCGCGTACTCGTTTGCGAAGGCGTAGTTGTCCTTGTCCATCATGTACCGTGCAAATCCCTCAAAGGATAAACACATTTGGGTCCGTAGCGCAGGGTCTGGTTCGTGTCTCTGATTTACAAAGAGCAGACCGACGAGAGCGACAATTAGAATTATTTTGCATAACAGTTTCGCGCCGCGTAAACCGCTGGGAAAATTACTTCGCAATTAACCAAACGGTGGACGGAGAAATGAAAACCTGGCTAATTGTCTCTGACCGTTGTTTAAAACCGCGGGTCTACCATTGTGTCTATGAGCATTGTTGGAAAACTCGATTTCGTTTTCAAATAAAAAACTGAGATACGTTTATTTTTTATTTATTTTTTTATTCTCACCTAATATCGGGTAGAATTTTTAGGAAAAAAGGACTGGGAAGTCTGACGGTAAAAAGGAAGGGGAATCGACAGGAGCCAAGACTGGGAATTCCTCGTACATATTTTCATGGGATTTCGATATATTTGAGAACGGAATAGCGCGAACGCCTCTATTCTTACCTTGACAAGCGCTTTGATTTCGTCGTCGGTGAGCTTCTCCTGTTGGCGCGATTCGAGAAACTTTGTAAAGGTGGTGAGTGTGATGACTTGCGACTTTGACGTATCAACCCCGGAACAATTGTTCACGATACTGGTAGCCGCGATTGCGTCGAATATTTGCTTGTTTTGTAAATTACTGCTGGTCTTGTATTCGTGGCAATCGATTGAGTTATTTCGGGTAAGCAGACCTGAGGAACGATAAGTAAAATTACACAAGGCTAAGGAGCTGATCCAACGATACGATACATAATATATTAGAGAATTCCGCTTGTACGCAGAGCTCGGCCTGTGCAACGCGCCATGTGGCACAGATGTAAACTTGTTATCTCTCTATATAATTAATCACATCTCTCCCGTTGTACCCCAAAGTACCTCGGACATTTCTTGTAATTCCAAGTGTTACACCCGCGTGTTTGTTATATATGTAGGTATAACAGACGTCCGAGTTACATAGAGCCGTCGAGTTCGTAGCCCAGTTCCTCTGGGATCGCGATCCTTTCTAGTAATTGGAAGTAATCGAATAACATCGTATACGGGTCCGTATGGCGTGCACCGTGATGAAGTTACACCATGTGTGTTATTAGCGTGAAGAAATTTTGCGCCGAATTAGTTGCGTGAGTATTAATTCATTTTTTTTCTCTTTTTCTCTTCATTCCGTTCCCGGTGGTGGTGGTGGTCGTGGTTTTTTTTTTTTCATTTTCTTTGTTTTGTTTTGTTGTTCTCATTCTTTCTTTTATTAATTTTTTTCTTTTCTTTTTTCATCCTGTATCGCAACCGAACAGGGAAAATTGTGGGAGAAAAAATTACCTACGTTTCATTTTCTGTTATTATTCTTCTTTGATGAGCCTATATTCATTTCTCGCATGTCAGCTGACGTGAATCGAATTTCTAGTTGTTGTTGTTGTTGTTGTTGTTGTTGTTGTTGTTGTTGTTGTTTTACCCCGTTCGTGACATTGCGGTTGGTTACGTTTATAATGCTGTGGGAGGGAGACGAGGAACTCGGCCTACTGTACAGAAATAATTCACTGTTGTTTCAAGTATTTTTTTTTTTTTCCTTTCTTTCTTCATACGCATACATTTTTTTGCTGTTTCTTCTTATACCCCGCGTTCCCGTTATTTACGACCGAGGTTATTAATAATTCGAGAAAATGTTATGACGTTCAACTCGCGTATACTCCCCCGTTTCTCTTTTCGCCGCCGTATCGCGGTCGTATTTTTTTATTCGTCTTATTTTCTTCGTCGGTTTGTTTATTTTCTTTGTATCATCTTATACCTACTCTGTGAAAAAAAGTGATCTGCACCACCCGAATAGGGTCGATATGAATAAGAGAGGGAGAAGCTGGGAATGATAAAAAAAATAATAATAAAGAAACAAGCGAGCACCGAGAGGAGATGAAAGAAATTCTCATTCATCCGTTTAGCGTGTTTAAAAAGCGAATGAAATTTTCAACCTCATTTACACATCTCCTACATCGTTTCATCGTCCGTTTAAATAAATAATCAGAAGCATAGTTAGCACCTTCGTCTTTAAACTTACCGATACGCTGTGGGGTCGAATCACTTGCTTGCCTCAAAACCGACGGACGAGCGTTAAAGTCACGAAGAGATCCGTCGCTCTGGCTTCGACGAGTGATGGCCAGCTGTCCAAAAAGATCCCGGAGGTCCTTTCGGGCCCGAAGACTGAACGATCGAAACAACGCCACGAATTCAACGAAGTTTAGCTGCGTTTCGTACATTATCGCATTCGCCCTCGCTTTCACGTGGCACGGCGCCTGGGAAGCTCCGCTCAGTCCGCTCGATCCGTTCCTGTCTTTGTCTCTGGCAACACACAAAAGACTGCCTCCGCGTTATTCACTGGGACCCTTTATTAAGCGCAGGTTTCCTGGCTTTTTCCCTTTTTCCTTCTCCACAAAAAAAAAAAGGAGAAAGAATATTTTTTACCATCAAACGGCTGCACAGCTCGGTAGCATTTCTGAACTACCAAAGATCAGCTGAGTTAAGTGGCTCGAGAGTCTGATCAGAAATACTGGGAGATTCACCCGGGGTTCTTTCTTTCTTTCTTTTTTTTTCTCTCTCTCTCTTTCTTTCTTTTTTCCTACCCCATGTATTGCCGCAATTAAATCGCGAGCGTGAAGAAGCAGGCTTTTAAATCTCGTCGAGTTGAGGGGTGTCGGAGCTTATTCAGGGCGGTTGACGAGAGCGAGGGTTCGTTAATCTGGTGATTATGAAATCGCGCGTTAGATTCTAATCAATTGCCTTCGCATTCGTCAATGCGATTGGAAATTTGGAAGAAAATCAGTTGGGTATTACGTGCACGTTATCGATTACATCCGTAGAACTCGTTTCTAAAGCTTTGCTTGTTACGCGACAGGTTTAGCTCGGAATCATGAGCGGAATCGAGGGGAGGAAAAAATCTCAACCGGAAATTATTGGTTCGATTAAAATACCGCGAGTATATTTGTTCGAGGCACTTCCGAAGTCCGTGCCTTCTCAACCAACCCTTACCTGCTGGGCGTGTCTAACTCTTTTCTTATACACCAGCCTGTGGGATGTTCATTTAATGGTCGTTTACATACTTGAAGGAAAAAACATCGTTCGTATGCGTAAAAATTTTACACGCTGTAAAAAGAAATAACGATTCGATATCCTGCGAACACTGTTTGAATTTTTTCAGTATTAACAATCGCTTGTCTCGTAGAGTTGAGAAGAGAACTAATAGTATTGGTTGAGCAAAAAAATTTCTGTTGCGCAGTGCGATCGTATCGTCACAGCAGTAAAAAGTTTGCCAATTAAAAATTTTCACGGTCGGTTCGTTGTCAAAAAAAAGGACAATTAAAGAACGGCAGCTAATACTTGAATGAAAGATTTTATTCGATTGGAACAGAGTTTTGTATTATCAAAGTTTACCGTTCCATAAAATTGATTTAGACAAAGAACGAATCTTTGTTTACTCAGTTTCGAACGTGGGCTTTAATCTAGCCGAATCAAAATACGTTTCGGAGTTTATCTTTCAGGATAAATCTATAAAAGCTTATAAGAGGCGAGCTATCCACTGTGTCATTGATCACCCCGGGATTGAGTGCAGAGGACGACGATCTCGGAATACAGATCAGTATATATACTTGCAAAACAGATTATAGGAATGGCGAGAAGGGTAGTAGGAATTGAATTTCGCAGAGAGAAAAAAATCCTCTTTCCAAATATCGGGATAATTCTAGGACAAGGCTCGTGCTTGCGACGGCGTGTCGTCAATTATCCTTCCACTGACTTAGGGCGTTCACGAATGGCGCCAGCATCTCGAAACCTGGACCAAAAATGGCAGCAGGTCGAGTTAGGGAAGTGCAGGGAGAGACGCAGGAAGGAGAATAAAGGGTCGGAGGTTAATGAAATTAAGGCAGCGGTGGCAGTTCCCCACAGATATAGGGGAAATAAATTTAATTTGGAGTAGCTGTTGCGTTATGCGCTTGGCGTGGCGTGGCGTGGCGCGAAACGGCCGACGAAACGTACCTTTGCAGGCTGGAATACGGCAGGTTGGAGGTGACGATCCTCTCTGCGGATCCCGGGGGACTACGCGGCGGCATTCTCTCCCTGCTTGACCGTGGGGATGCCGGGATTATCCTTGTCAAGGATTCCCTGCTGCCAGCGACGTGTCGCAACGGCGCGGTGGTCAAACCTCCGTCCGACGACGAAGAATCGTACTGCTTGAAGCTCAGCTCCTGCATTTCAAGACCAAATTCAACGTAATTCATAAACCAGATTTAAGTATACCAACGGAAAAAATCTCCGTCTATTTACACCAGAAATTTGAAATTTGAAATTAAAAAGATAGTGAATCGTCGGTGTATGTCTACTGGTTTTTTCCACTGGGAATTTGTGAATGAAATACTCATTCAAATTTTGAGTTCCATCAGAGTATTTCAAATTTTTTAAGCAAAACGTCGCAACGGTTTGAATATTGTTCGAATTATGATAACACGAGAGACAAATTACTATTCGAATTGCGATTACCACTACCACATTTTTTGGTGATTGCAACGTTAAATCTGCAGTTGTTTTGACACGTAATTACATTCTGTCAATGTTTGATAAGGTCTTAAGTTCAGTTTTTTGTTGCAACAATATTAAATTATGGCAATAGATACGGTAAGGGTGACCATAATCAAACCTAATAGTCCAACGTGCCATATTTTCGAGTGACAGTTCGAACAATACTCATTATTATTTTGTGCCTAGAGCTATATTAATGAATTCTTCCAGTAAAAAATAATAACAGTTGCGAAGGAAAAACAGTTAGAAATTTTTCTCATTATAGAAATTTTGAAATTAGGTAAATAATGTTTTGAACTTTCGTTCAACATAAATTTACACACGCTGTGTGAGGTATAAAATCTGAAATTTTCGAAACGGATAATCTAGCGACTGAAAGAACGAATTAATTTCGTAGAATAATGTATTTTTTTCTACGTCATCTCAGCTAAACTTTCACGCAGACGCAATTAATTTCAATGACACGACTCCAGGGTGTGCTGCAAAAGCTTCTACACTCCAAACAGCACACTTCTTGCTTCGAATGCGAAACGACGAACACGCGAGATAAGAAGAAAACCTGCTGATAGGTCGACTCTAACATTCTCGTCTAAATAATTTGGCCAATACAACCGAAGTTCTTCGACCCGTATAACAACTAACGTATGAACCGGACGATATGCGATAAGTAAACCGCACACTTTGGTGCTTAAAACATGAATGATGAATTTGGCAGGGGAATAGCGTGTCCGTAACGAATTTTTAATGCTTATTCCTGATGAAGCAGCTAGTGGGTGGGTACTTTTTAATTAATTTAGGTACTTGGAACGGAAATTTGAAACTCGTTGGTCTGTAGAGGTATGAACGTCCTAGGTAGTTGAATAAATGATAAATCTGCGAGTGAAGTGGCAGAGAGAATGGCCGACTTGTATAACTGCAGGTAATGAAACAAATCGTGTGTATGGTATATGTTCTACATCTATTCTACACACTCATTATATATATATACATATACAGTATACACGTACGCAGGTAAATAAGATGTAGCAAGGTAATCGGGTGAAGTGAAAAATAATGTCGAACGAAGGAAAGGAAAATAGAGAGACGGGGAAAGGAGTGAAAAAAAAGAAAATTGATAAAAAAAACAAGAAGCACGAACAACCATTGGGAGTCTGCCGTGGGCTTCTATCGCTCGAAGGTGGATAGAAAAAACAATCGTGCAAAACAGTGGAAAGGCGTAGACGGAAGCCCGAGTATCGTATCGAGTATCCTCTTCAAGTTTTATCGGACCGCCTCGGGGAAACTGCGAGATAGCAATAATCCGGAGCGAATGCAGCATCCGAGGCAATCGCGAAAACTCACGCAATAGAGGAAAAAGTAGTATATCGATATACACACACAAACAAATACACGTTATGCGATCGCATAGTACAAAGCTATTTTTACGTTCTACGGTCATCGATCGATGGGAGTAGATCCGAGGCCCGAAATTCAATTACCGATACGTGTACGTGCTAAGACGAAATCGAAGAAATTCTATCAGTCGTGTATATCTAATTCTATCAGCAGTAAAAGACGTGCCTCGCTGGATCCATTAGGATTTTTCGATTCTCTGCTATCCTAATTTTTTCCATCCTGTCGACGTTCACAAATTATTTTCAAGGATGAAAAATCTTAAACGCATTTTATGCCGGTCGTAATTATTGATTGTGATCATTAGAAATTTACCATTCGTCGATGACTACTGTTCAAATGCCCCTACAGCTCGTGTCTTTTGTTACAATCCTATGACCCAACCTGCCAATATTAATTTTCTCGTTTAATTAATCAACGCTCGATTCCCGGCTTCGCCGTGGCCGAAAACTATCCTTTTATATTGACTGGACTATAAATTACAGACTTTCTTACTGACTTAGCTTACGAAAGTATACAAGATGCCCCAACTTCATTTTAAATTCAAATCCAGAGAGGTTATTCATCGTGAAGAGCTTCAGGCGATTCTCCTATATTTTAATGTTTACTTTTCAATTTTCCATGCGTTAATTCATTTTATCTTCCAATTTATCAGTCAATATGTACTTCATTGGATCTGATTGGTACACTGGTTCAGTGATTCAAGTGGGTGCTTCGAATTTTCGGTACTTCGGTATTATTTTGTAATATTCAATCAAGATCGATGCGTCATTACCCGTCGTGTTATTGACTCACGGACAATTATTCTTGTCCCAAAGACTAAATTTATCCTCGTTATAAAATTTTCAAACTCTTATTACTGAGCAACGCTTATATAACAGATTTCAACACATAACGAAGACTAACACGGGAAACCCGGTGAAAATGTACATAATATTGATAAAATTGCTTCACGGTTACGTATTGGCGGTATTCCTAATAAAACAGTCTTCAGGCAATTGGTGAAAATTAAAACGTGTAGGTACGAAACACATCGCAGTGGCCTCGATGAAAATTTAATCGACCAACCTGCAGCCGCGTTATTATTCACCAGGTACTTGTACGGCTCGTTATATATGTATACCATATAACTGTGCCCAAAGTACATACGTAGGTGACTAGCGACGTTATAATTTATCAGGAGAATCGCGTATAGTTGTTTTTATAACGGATCCAAAACGGTCAGGAACACGGTGAATAATTTTCGAATGAAAATTGGAAAATAGAAAAATCAGAGGAATTTTCTCCGTTGCGAATGTGAAAAGCTGAATTTCTACCTTTGTCAGCGCGTGGATGTTTCCGATGGACTTCGTCTTCTTTCCCTTCACGTTCCTGCGGCGCATCGTGGCACTTCCGGTCGGTGAGAGCGTGCCGATGCTGTCCGTCATAGCCCAATCACGTCCGCCGAAAACGCGAATCGCGTCGGCAGTGACAGGCATTATTCCCGGCTCCTCGAAATACAGCTGAAGGAACTTTTCCTTCAGCCATCGTGATCTGCGATCGGTGAGTTGCTGCTGACGTTTCAAGCCTCTAAGTATCCAGCACAATCCCATGTACCAAATTCTATTCGGCAAATGGAGGAACACAAGTGAATGAAATGATTATAATCCACGATCCAGTTGCACATCGTGCCCGGAGGAATGGGGGCTGCAGAATTTAGGACTAGCGACTTTGTCTTCTTTTTCCATTCTCTTCTTCTTTTTATTTACAAGATCCCTAAAGTTGCGGGTCTCAGTTCGTTGCGCCCTTATATTTTCCCCACACGCGAATAAAGGCCGATAATAAATGGATAATAAATTGAGGTCAAACTTGAAACCTCCCTTTTAGTATCAATTTGTGAATAAATTTTCTGGAAAGCTTCGGAGATCTGGTGAAAGCGTAAATTGATACCCAATTATTACTGTCCGTGGAAAAGTAGGACCAAGATGACGAAGAAGATTAAAGAGGCTTGTAAAAACAAAGGTACAACTTCTTACAAGGCGAGCTTGTCAACCAACGTTAGAAAAATAGCTGCGACGATCAATATGCGGGGTTGATTATTCGCGGGGTTGAATGACTCATCATTTAGCCATCTGTGCGGCCATTAGAATAATCAGTTACTCAACTCCCCGCTTTAGCGTATAATAGCTATCGAAAGTTTGTATAGTCGACTTGAAGTTCGACGCTGCGCCAGCTCTCGACAGGAAGAAGCCTGGAGTGAATTTCAAACAGTGGGAAATATATAAGCTTCGCCCTATACACGACTCAACTCGTCTTCTAACTTACATAAAGGAGTCAGACTGTCTATTTGAACCGTTTCTCTACTAAAATACACCGTATCTCAGGCAACCTATACTCGCATTCAGTCCCCTCGGTAGCACATAAATTATGTACCTACACGCACGTAGAGTTAGTTGCCTGGAAAATGTTATTTCCACTATTTAGCGAAACACTGTAAGTAGGAAAATATTATTTCTGGTATAATCGATTGCACGATGAGTTCGAACAGCGATTAAGAAGAAAAAAACTTAGCGTCGTATAATCCAATCCGTCTACATAACGCTATACTTTATACAACGAAATTTCAATTCCTCTCGAAAAAGAAACTTCCGCACACGCGTAATCTCCTTCAATTTATCTCGATTTTTCATTTTCGGATAAAACTGTAATACATAATGCACCGAGCGAAGCGAGAAGTGAAACACCGAGTATGCTGATTTCGCATATAAGAAAGAGAGTCACCCTCGTTCCGACCAGCCTCTGAATTATAAGAAGCCCTTGGGTGTCGGTAAATTCGCATACGAAATTCTCCCTCTCTTCGCTCGGGATTCGGGATAATAATGGAGCCCCCCCCCCCCCCCCCCTTTCTCCCGTCCCAGCAACTATTATATTCCCGTTTAAGGGAGCGCGATAAAAAGCGATAAAAAGAACTTCGAAGAACTCACTTGTTCAGGGCGGGCGGACAGAGCAGAAAGATGAGTCGATTGTCGGAGAGGCTGGTTCCGTACATCAGGCCTATGCAGGAATCGGAACCCGGGAGTCCGTACCTCTTGCAGATGGCTCTGAGGTCGGCGTCGCGGTCTCGGTCGCAGCATCCGATCATGATCTCCTTGACGGAGCTCAGGTCCAGGTACCCGTCCTCGAGGGTGACCGCGGCGCAGTCCGGAAGTCGAGCCGCGTACTTGGTCGTCAGTCCTGCCGGAAGCGACTCCTCGGGGTTGACGAAGAGCGAGAACTCGGTGACCGTCGTCCCGAGGGAGGCGGTCTTCAGGGGACTCCAGACCGGTTTCTCCCAGGTGAAGGTACCGCACGCACGGTCGACGCGAGCGTAAACCAACGCCGTCCTTGACGTTCCTCCGTCGCAGTCCCAGTGGACCAACGTTGTCCCGTGGTGCAGGATCTGCCGATCGAATATCCATACTCTGCTCACTTCTCTCAAGGAAGTATTCGGCTGGGTATTATTTAACGGGGATTCGAGGAGGAGGCGGAAATTCCAGCGAAACTTGCTCGCCGGAAACCCAAGAAGTTACCTATTACCGAGCCGTAGACGCTAACGAGAACCGAACATAATCCCGCGGCATTTTCTACCCTGGACGAAGTAGGTTGATCCTTCGTCCAGCCTTGGTGTTTACTATATTTTTTCTGTGCGGTACGAGGGTGGTCTTTGATTGACCTAAATACTAATTTTCTAACAGCAAAGTATGTTAATTAACAAAATTTCAGTCGTCAACATTCAACGATCGAACTTGCTTGAACTCGTACTTTTCTAATCAATTAAACGGGATGTATCGATAAAGTTACGCGTCAATAACATAGATAGGTACAAAATTTTGTAAAAAAGACCACAAGTGGTGCATCTAACCCGACTGTAAGTAACTTTAACCCAATGTTTACTTCGGAGAGGTTGAAAACATACTGCAGCTGGCAACGAAATCCGATTCCGGCAAGTGTAGAGTTTCGGTCATAATTTGACCTGAACTACACGTCGACGTGAATCGGGTGTCCAGAACGACATGTACTCGTATTGGCGGTAGTAAACGTGATGACATATACATATAACCCGAAAAGGGAACCTCGAATTTATATTGAATATAGACTGATGTTCGGATCATTCAATCACAGTACGTCTCAGTATAAGCACAGCTTTGACGACGACATTGCGTGTATGAGTGTGAGACCAGCTCGGCATGAAGAGAAGGAAAATTTGCTTCCGGGCATGGACTACGTGTACACGGGTTGGTTTCGTTTTGAGAAAGGGTGTCGAGGTGGGCGTAAGTAAAGGAGGGTAATTCCGTTAGGTTCTGGTAAACTCTTACAGAGTCCTCGAACAAGATCCTGATCCTTGGTAAGCTTGTGCATCTCACTATCTATATTGTCGCACTACTCAAATAGGGAGACGAATAGGAGGAAGAGAAAGAGGAAGAGGAAGAGGAAGCCTCCTCCTCGCACCCCAGCGTCGTACCTGCAGGACGTGGTGGTTCATTCCGGCGTGGGGAGCTCCGACGGGGAAAAGAGCCACCCCGTGATCGTTCGCCAGCGGTTGGACCGGCTGATAGGTGTCCAGGTCCAGGTGGTAGTCGTTCTCGTCGCACTCTTCCGTCATGTAGGCCTGCTCCAGGGCCGTCGTGTGAATGCTCAGGGTCCGGTGGAGCGAGCTCGTCGCCGCATCCTTTCCCCGGGCGTGGTGGTGCTGGTGGAAGAGCCCCACCTTGTCCAGCACTGCTTGGGTGTCGTCGACCACTTCAAGGCGGAACTTTGGCGAACTACTTGCCGAACTCCACCCCGAGGGTGCCTCCGCATTACTCTCCACACTGATCCTCGCGCCAGGCGAGGATGAAGGCACATGTTCAAGGGGCTCACCCTTGTTACTGCTAGCATGCAAACTCTTCTCTTTCGGCTCCGACCCAGCGTTGTACTGAAAACAAAGTCGGGCGGTGACCTTTCGGCACGCTAAGCACATACTCACTATCTTTCTCTCTCTCTCTCTCTCTCTCTCTCTCACTCGAGGAAAGTTACACGATGGAAGGATAGGGGTAATACGCAGATCTGGTGATTCTGGTGCTTGTTTTGTTTAAACCTTCCAAGGTTGTTCCAGTTTGGATTGGGTTTGATAATTGTTAGACGTAATTTTGTCATTGAAAGAAAAAAAGACGCAGCAAAAGGTGAGGATCGATACTCAGGCAATTTTAAACTTAGATTGTTGGGGTCTCGTTGAAGCGACTGGGAATTTTTGATGGATCGAGATCCAGAAATTAATCATGCTGGTCCGGGGTGGGGAAAGATAAAGAAACGTGACCGTGAAACGAAAGATTTTCACCCTCTTTCAGAAAATACAGTGCTATCCTGAGGTCGAAAATAAAGGTGGTAGACGTGACAGCAGGGGACCATGAAGACGCTGGTATTGTTCTTATTTCACGAGGTAAATACGCTGTCGTGTGATTCTCGCCTCTACGTTATTCCCACCTTATGGTATTCTACGCTGGAATCTCAACAAGACGCCTCGTCAGAATCAGATATCAAGTAAAGTATGAGTTGTGTCGAAGTATCGAAATCACGAATGAAGCCATTTAAACTGGGATCGAAAAGGTAGAAGAAGTCAAAGATTTACGAATAAAAAATGATTACGTAAGTTTGGAACAAATCCGAGTTAGAAAAACGCCATTCAAGGTCTGAAGCTGCGACGTGTGAATCGAAGGAACGGATTCTGTGGAAAATTTGTTTCAGAGGTACCGTGTACCGCGAAACGAGATTTTCCTCGCTACCTAATATAAATCAAGCGTAGGTATATATAAGAGGCTTTTCACGATTTACCGCGTAGATACTGCGCGAAGCTTGCAGAGTGCGTATAGGAGATTGCGGGTGAAAAAACATACAAAAATAACAAAATGAAGAGTATGGAAAAGGAAGAAAAGTTACCCCAAGTTAAGCCAACCATCGATCCGCCAATTACGCTTCTAATTCTGGAAGAAAGAAATCGTTAGCATCAAGTTACTTGACAGTTTCATCTGTATAATACAGAAGCTGACGGAGGCTGCGCAGCGAGAAAATAGGTCAACGTAGGAAACACCTCGAAAATATCTATGGGTTTAATACATAGGTATGTACGTATGTAGGTATAACGCGTGTAGAATATGTAAGAGCTGTGTTGAAAAATAATATTACGTGCAGTGACCTGAATGTTGTATAGCCGCGTGATAATTACACGTTAAACGGAGGTTCGAAGAGGAAACGAAAAGAGAAAAAAGGAGAAAAACGTGCGAAGGTTGAAAACTGTTCGAGGTAGGTGTAACGTAAATTCGGCGGTGCAGCAGCGAACGTGTCTGTTGAAAGGTTGAAAATCGATATTTCCCGCAGTACGGAGGATCGTCGTCGGGGCGACGAGACGACTCCGTCACGACGAGTTACAGAATCGTTTTCACATTTTAATAATTCCCAATGAATTCAGGACTCGCGACAGGCACTCGCTCGGAGAACAAAGCCTCGGATTAACTCGTCGACTCTGTGTATTGTTTTAGCCAATTTCCTCCCCTCTTCCGGCCGCGTCAGCCAGAATTTCCACCACAACGAGACAGAAAGAGAGAGAGAGAGAGAGAGAAACGATTGCGAACCGCGTATCCCTGTCTTCTGAGAACAAATTCGATTAATCTCGGATTATACCTATACAAGCATCGCGACACCCTCGGGACAGCCGAAAAAGGGGGAGCAAACGTTCGTTCAGACGTCTGTTAACCAGCTACGCAGATCGAGGCGAACCGGCTCGTCTAGAAACGGGGGTGTAACTCGGCAATTCCCTCGTGACAAAGCTGATACCTGTACTCGGAACGCAACTGTGGACATACAGTGGATATGCTGACTGCGGGGAGACTCTCTTGCATTTCTCCACGTCCCGCAGAGCGCCAGCTTTCCTTTGACGGTTCCTTTCCTCCAGAGATGCTGCACAACGGTAGGATAGATTTTCGGGATAAAATGCTCACCGAGGATCGTGCGGAAAGTGCACAAAACCGCACTGCAACGTCTCGGTCTTATATTCGCGGCGATTCAACGCCGACAAAGGTGCACCCAGGTGCCACTTGAAACGCGATCTTCTTCCAAGCTTATAGGTATGTACTCGCGTGTATGCATGTACACGTATGGTATGTATAGATACCAGCCCCGTTCACCCCTGTGAAATCCCTCCCGAGTCACCGTCGCAGAAAATTCACAATGAGGCGGGGGTCGTGCACCTCTTGCGTGCATTTTAACCCTCGGACTCACCGACACGGATCATGAAACTATTTTAACGATGAGGAGTCGGGACGGAGGCAAGTAGTTTCCGCCGGCCTACAACCATCGTAGCTGCTGGAGGCCGATAGAAACCCCTGCCCCGCACCCCGGTGGATGGTGCTATGCTTCGACTTGCGGAAGAGCCCTGTTTCCGGGGGCGGGTGGCTCGTTGTGAGTGCCTGAAAACGTCTGACGAAACTGTTTCACCCTACCACCACCCCGTGGATGAAATCGAGGGTGCCGATATTGCGGTATAACCGTAGCGGTTTTCATATCTTTTATTATACCTTCGTCTCGGCGGCCAGAGCTTCTCGCAGCTCCCTGAGGAACGCTCCGAAAAATGGCACCACCGGACACTCTGGCATCGCCAGGGCTCGGGCCAGAGCTTCTTCATACTTGGAAGAGAGGAGAGCGGTGGAGAGATCTTCCAAGATTGGCAACGGCTCGTTCACGCTCTGCCAGAACGGTTTTAACTTGTTCGATCTGCAACGGAAGTTTATTCAAAAAATTAAAACGTTAAAGAAAATCCATGTCAGTCTTATCGCAAGTTTCATGAGATAAAAATTCTCATCGATAAATTAAACTGTTTTGTTATTAATAATGATAAAATTTCAAATTATAACTTTCGGTCAAGTTGTTTGCACGATTAACTAACTTACTACTCTGATACAACTTGACTGAAGTTTTTCTTCTAGATCAAATCCTAATCATCTAGATCTTCGTCTAGATTCGCTGTGAGAGTTTTAACCATCACAATTTTTAGGATAAATTATTAGGTCTTTTTCAACAAATTTCATGGCTTAAAATAATATGATTACTTGGCAGCCAAAGGTTTTCAATATCATTTTTCTCGTAAGACTGCGTACTGAAAATTTTCTCTCTCTCTCTGATTAGGTTGATTAATCCGGTCTAAAATTTTGCGCACGTGATGACAAACCGACTAACTTCGATACACTGAAACGTGCATTTTTGCTGCCACGATTGATTTTGTGACTGGCATGATGAGCTACGCTAGGCATGACGAAATGCATACGATGAACATCTGTGCAATTATTTTCAAGAATAGATGGTGGATTGAGTCGTTGTAGCATCCCGTCCAATCTCCGGGACCCTCTACGGGGATCGTGTATCGCGAAATGTGAGCCGAAGTATCGCGTAAAATTCTGATTCTGTATTGTGAGGTTGGTTTCGCCGGGTTACTAGGTCGCGTCGCCACGTCAAAAGGGGCAAGCGATGATTTACGAGAAACGCGAGACTCGCGTCCCGAGGGTTCGAGAAGCACTGCAGCCCCGATACGATTGTGTATTTATCACAGTAATTTTATCCCGGCGTTTATAGTTACCCCAAAAATCATTTCGTCGCCGCGGAAGCATCTCTGGCTATTCCCCAGAGTGGTTTTGTTGTACGCTCGCGAAGAAGCATACAGACGAGTTTTTATTTACCCTTTCAACGTCGTCATCCCGCCGAAAACAAGGGCGAAATTTCGAAGATGGCAATAGGCCAATAGCGTTCAATAAGCCGAGCGATTCGTGCGCTGGCTGAAAGACGCAGCCTAGAAGGGTGCGCGAACGTCAGGGTGAATTCGGACCCTCTCCAGGAACCATTTTTCACCAAAGAGCTTCTCCTTGTGGTTGTTAGTTGATTCCGAGATGGGAATGCAAAGATATGGAAGGCGATTCTTCGGCGTGGACCGAAACCCCGGCGACACCGCGCGCCACCGGAAATTGAGTTGGCTCGTAAAAGTTTACGGATGCAGGCCGACCTTAGAATCGGCTAATGGAAGAGCACCGGAAACTGTTCCGACCTCCGGGATGCAGCATGTGCATCGAGAGTCTTGCGAGCCTCGCCGTATTCAGACGAATGTCGTTTTATTACCGACATTTGGACAGTCGGAAGCTTCGTAACTTTCGCACAGAAACGCCACAGAGAATCGTTTCACAAAAAGCGCATAAAATATTAAGAGCTTACCGTCCCCGCGTGCTTGCGAGAAACTCGATTCTGTATCCGCGCCAAGCGATCGTGATTAAACTTGAAGAACTATTTTTTCCCTTCAACGGTTGAAGTAAATATTTGACCCGTATCATTATCACGATCTCTTTCCAACTTCGGTCCTTCTCTTACTTCTTTTCTTCTTTTTTCGCCCTTTTACATATAATTTAACAAAGCTTTTCATCCCGCGGAATGTTGCTGTGCAAGTGGCAGCGCCATTCGGTTACTTCATTTGCCATAATTCTATCGTCTCTCGTTCTCGTCAACGTTCAAACACAAACGGATGAAAAGCAGCGCATTCTAGTTGACAGAGAAAAAAAATTGAATGCAGTTTATGTTTTATTTATTTATTTATTTATTTTATTTTATTTTTCTGTGCAAGCTGCAGCTGTCGGCTTCAGATAAGAAATGCGAGCCGTTATTGTACCGAATAAAATCCTCGTTGGACGTTCTGTAGAAAAGAAAAATGTAGGGATTACTTGTCCGTGATTGTCGCCTAGTGAAATTCACTTTTGTAGATGTAATGCGTTTAAAATATAACTTGACGTGCTGTTAAATTTTTTTCTACAATTAATTGCAAGAATTTGAATTTTTAGAAATAGATGAATTGAACAAATTGTTTCTAACAGTCATAATATACCCTCGATGACACGGATTAACAGGTTTATAGATAATAACGGTTATACAAATTACTTTATTTTCGCTCCCACGCTCGATCCTTTCAAGCCTGAGTATTTTATCAAGTCGAAATGCGTTCAGCGAAGCATACGACCCTCGGATAAAAAAATCATACATGAGGAAACTCGAACGTAAGAGGCATTATGCAAATGCGAGGAAAACGCGTGTTCCTGAAAACTTTAGCGAGCAGTAAAACAAACAGAAAGAAGAAAAAGAAGTGTACAGACAACGCGTGAGCTCAGAATTTCTCCTTCTAATATCTTCCCTGCAATATTCCAGAAACATGACAGGCATCATTCACCGCCCGATAATCCGAGGCTTCGAATTTGTTCCACCCTTCGAGCCTTGCCGAAGACAGGTTCTATCGGGGTGGTCGTCAAACGCTCAGCTTGCTTGTAACGGATGTTGAAGGCCACTTTATTTTCGTCCAGTTAACTGACGCCAAAAAATCTGAGTGACACGTGAAAACAATACCCAACAAGCCTCGACCCAGTCAGTTACCATTGTAATTATGAAACTAAAAACGAGGCGTAACAACGAATTATTATCAATTTTTCGATGAAAAATCTGTGCCGCAGAAAGCACCGCGTGCTAATTATTATCCGTTTAAGTAAGAATGAACTATACGCAGTACGAATCATTTAACGGCCTTATCGTACACATATAACGCGGGCCGATGAGCGTGGTATAACAACAAGTGGAAATTGCACCGCGATCCAATAACCGCGCAAAACTAATTGCAGAATAATTATACCAGTTTTCACGCGGGATGCGGTAATTATGAGTGTACAGAGTGCATATTCCGAGGTCCGATCTTCCCTGGGAAATCCGTGCCAGCTAATAAACCCCAGGATAAGGGAGAGACATCCTACCGCTGAATGTAAAATCTCTTATCGACTGCACCCGGGGATTTTAAACTTTACAATTGCAAACTGTTTCGCGCTCGTGTTTCCCGAGTACTTCTTCCGCAGGTTATCCGCACGAAAGGCACGTGACGAGGGATGTGTATTCCGGATGTCTGTGGATGTATATACATATACCTACGTGTATGCGGTATATTAACACCGCGGTACATTGCTCGTTGGATTCGATGGGTGGTGCTACGGTGCAAAACTTTCCGAGGTAGACGTACACCGGGGTCTCTTTGTCCGACAGATAAACCGAACACAATTTTCGCCGGATAGCCGCATGTGGCTGCGAAACACATGCGGCACGTACGTAAGTGTAGTACACCTTGAGGAAAACTTTTGTCGTTTAAATCCTGTATCGTTTTATTGGAAAAAAGTATATATCTACGGGGTTAATCTTTGCGCATTACTGTCGTTCTGGTATTCGATCCTCGAGAAGAGGTTTAGCCGAGTTTCCTGACGTGCATCGTCGAGTAGCGCCGTTTCCCATGGAAGAAGTTCCTTCGCCCGACCACCTTATCACTGCGGTGACGTTATAAAAGAAGTTTCCGGCACACGTTTCGACAATCTATCCAACCGTAGATGGATACGTTAACGCTTTATCTTATATCTAGTAGGTATATACCCAGTGCAGCGAATACTGTGAAATACATTTTAGAATGGAGGAATACGATGGGTTTCTCGGGTAACGACCGCAATTGTCGTCTCACGTTTCCGCGCTACTTTTACAAGGTGCAATGCTCCGATTATACCTACAAGGAAAATACCGGCGCTCGTTTTGACCTTTTACATCGGCAATACTGCGGCACGGAAATGGAGTGTAAGATTTTTCTAAGAATCGAGTTTGCACGACTGGCATGGACTGATATTCGAAAAATCCATTTCGTTTTCTCAAGCCACCAGTCTAAGTCGATAAAGAGGAAAACTGCGGGATTCTTATTGGGGCAAATAAAAATTTTCACATGAAAAAGATGATAACAGATAAATGTTTGTCGACTGAAAACATTAGCCTATAGCATGCGAAGAGACGTTGGTGTCGTTCTTACTTGAGGCCAGCTATGATTTCCATCGCCGAGTTAAAGTTTCCCGTATTCCAGCATGTCTGAGCGACCCGTAGAAGGCAGGACAGTACCGCCTGTCTTTCTTCGACGGTGACGCCATTCGTTACAGCGTTGGTTACCCATGAGCTCACCTGAAGCGTGGAAAGAAATGCGACATGTTTATCGTTCCTAGTCACCATCCGCGAGTCTCTGCGACGGGGAATGAGGGAAAAATGGCGAGATAACAGGCTCGTGTCGAGGCGAGGCGATAAAGACGAACGACCATCAGCCGCGAGACGGTCGCATTTCACGAATTGCCTGTTGCTTCCCGAGGCCGAATTTCGAGGGCCACACTTGTCCCAACTGGGCTGATTACACCTCGTGATTAAGACTCACAGTCGAATTTTATCGCCGTGGTGTTATTTTCCCCTTTTACCACGGCGAACTCTATTATACCTATCGATCCGAACTACGTGACCGAGATGTTATCTCACCTGGTGCAGAGTTCGAGCCCGACGGGGGTCACTCCGTCAGTTTGAATAGAATTGGTCAACTGGGTACAAGGCAACCAAACGTCGAAAATTACCGAATGGTCGAGTTTCACGCAGCCGTCAATACGACACGCGAAATTCGAAAAGTCGGTCACCGCAGGCAGCGGGTATTTCGAATTACGTCCACTATTATACGCGGGATTCAAAACAATTCAACGGTAATAAATGTTTCCGTGTTTTCATCAATTAACCGCGGTTCAAATGCCGTTCAAAAATATAATTCTATGCTTAAAATGCACGCGTTTCATCAGGCATCGTCGATGCAATACTTTACATACATACGGGGTATATGATAGAGTAAAACCACGACGCGCAGAAAACGATTGATTTTGCAAATTGCAATCACGATTGCATTCCCGTGTTTGCAGGGCGAGGCATTGTAGCGAAATTCATTAATCTCCGTCGTTCGGGTAACGAATTACACACAAATAGAACCCGGTTTTACCGTTTCTAAACCCACCGTCGAAACGGGGCGCGAGAAACCGAGTCAATCATCGAATTTTGCAGGCACGACACTGGATCACCGGTTTCCCCAACGAAATCCACCCTACACATCAAGGGCTGCGGATAAAAAAGTGAGAATGTTTCAGGAGAAACTGAAAGGTGACGGGGAGGATCGAGGCGCGGCTTCTTCCTCGAGAAGCCGAGAGTCGAGGTGCTCGAAGAACCTTGTTAGGGTCGGGCAAGGGCGGCGGCGTACTCGCCGAGTGGCTACCTCATTAAAGCGGTTGATGAGGGTCTGCACAGACAAGAAGACGGGTGCCAGTCCCCCCCACTCCCCCCCCTCGGTTTGCGTCGCAGTGTTGGCGGTGCTCGGGGTGCAGCCAGGCGACGCAGGGGGTCGCGGGCTTTTGCGAGGTGTGCTCACGTCCTGGGCTACGTGGCGGAGGTACTCGCTCGGCGGGACCTGGTAGAACAACTGGTACTCGGACTCGGACAACCTGATCGCCACCTCCTCGGGGAAGTGTAGCAGCTTGTGCAAATCCTCCAGCTCCTCGGAGCTCTGAGGCGGCTGCGGCTGCGGCCGCTTCTCCAGTTCTGCAACGATATATGTATAAATAAAAATATGCGTGCCTGCGCCTGTCCTTGCCTAACTTTAAATTACTGCATATTTCAACATATTATGCAAACGTGTATTATACTTAGGTTGGTTGTCTTTACTACTCGCTCGCTTTTCAAATATCCTTAAACTCGAGTCAGGGATAAGTGGGAGGGTTGGATTTTACATTCTGGGTTATAGAGGGTTGGGAACACGGCATATTATGCACGGATCATTTTTCAAATTAGGGGAGGGTGGGCGAAGTAAGCACCTTAAAATTTTTAATATCTCAAAAAATTTCGGGGCAAAGTGGGCCCTTTGAAATTTTTCAAATAACAAGGGATGAAATTAACCACCTCAACTTTTTATTAAATATGAATTGTTCGGAGATGATTTATTCGAGTAATTACAGACCTCGTAACGCGAAACGTTTGATGTTGTGCTTTGATCTCAAATCGTCAAAGTGAAATAATTTTCTGAAATTGAATATATGATTAATTTCTCTCGATAAAGCTAGATAATAATTTAATATAATTGTTCATATGAAAACTAAACATTTTATCCTGATTTTAGGTATTATTTTCTCAAGAGGCCCACATTGCCCCACCCTCCCCTACCTACTGTGATTTCGTATAGGTTTCCTTTCAAGGACCACGATGTCGAACATCGAGATAATATTTATTATAAAAGTATCAGTAAGTCTTCAAGAACTTCGAACCTTTTACCGATTAATCGACGTTTAGAAGCAGCTTATACATAAGTCTAAGGGTAAGTCGTCCCGCCCGCAGGCTAAACTTGCGTGAAAACGGATTACGAGCTAGCATGAAACGGTGGAAAATGAAAGAATAAAAACGGGATCTCTCGAGGTGAGAATAATACAGCTCAAGTTGTAGCGCAGTTTTTATTCCTTTTGCGCATAATGTGGGATGAAAAGTTTTCGCAGAATCGTGTAAAGTATCGTCAGGTGATATCGAAGCGATTCGTTCTTCTCTCCGTCTGCGCATTGTATTCGAATTGTAGAGATTCCGGTGTCGGTATACGGAAACTCGAGAAACTCGGTCGCCGAGAGAACTCTGTGCTGTGATATAAATCATCTTTTGCCCGTCGTGTAATCACCAATGTGCGTGTACGAAGATAATTTTTTACTCAGGATTCCCGACAAATTTATCATGTATACCTATAGTCTCCGATACCGAAACAATTGAGAGATTCGAATTGAATTGCTTTATTTTTATTACGAGGGTGTGTTCGTTTTCAAAACGTGAATGAAACTACATGAAAAATTTCACTGGCGAGCGTGAATCGTGGGCAAGCGGCTGTGTCCCACACGCGTGTATAAATTGTGGACGGTTTTGTGTTTGAAGGGATTCTTTCGTGGATTTCTTTTGTTTCATTCCTTTCAACGTTTCGTACAACCCACGCTTCACTTTGAGCTTTTTTCCGGGCAAGCAGAATGTATCCCTTTTTTTCATCTTCACCTTTCTCCGTTTATTTACTCTCCTCAAACCGTGACTAAAAAGCCTGCTCAGTGAAAAATAAATCTGAATTAAAACGACCGAGATTCAAAATATAAAGTTGTGTAAATTCCTCCGGCATGTCAGAAATGCCATGGAGACAGGAAAGAACGGGCCAAATTCACCGCGCGGCGGTGTTGTGTTATATCTAACTGTTTCATCAAGATCTCCGTTTGATGAAATTCCGACTTTTGAAACGTTATACAAGACTTTAATTTGACGAAAGTTAGCCGGGTCTAATTCGAACCCGAACCCCTCTTCACAGTTGTATAAAGAATTTGCCTACGCGACATACAAACACCTATACATATACAAATTTACATACTTGATCATTTTTCCTTTCTCTAGCTTTTATTACTTTCGTCTTTCGTTCGCCCTGAACGGAAGAGCATCAAAGGATTTATCGCTACAAGTTAAGTATAATATATTATAAATATTCATCGCTAAACTCGAAGTCCTCGGTCTGCATTTGTCAGGAATATCATAAATATATAATTGCAAAATTGAAATATAGAAGGCAAAGAGAACACCATCGATGGCGTGAAATTGAATCATTTTCACCTCGATCAGCACGGAACGCGATATATAAAGCGATAATACGTATCGAGTCGAAGTCTCGTGAATATCGGCGTCAAATTAAATTTCCAGCTAAATTTTCACTTTTCAGAAATGGGGAATACGTACGTAGGTAGCTGCAGTAGTTCTCTCCGATATTTTCTCCCCAACAAGTTACATAAAACGAAGAAAAGAAAAGGGAGAAGGAAAAAAAGACCCTTCAGATGAATGAATATTTTATTCGTGGATCGGAAATGCGAGCGAGCTCGGTGCATTCGTTTCATGTGTAGGTATATCAGGGCATGACGAACACAGATATTATCATTGGAAAGACAACCTTATCAGGTAATGGTGCGGCCACGTGAAGTGGAGGACGCAGGACCGCTTCGACGGGGTGGTGGTTGGCAGATCGCCACTGTTCGTCGGGCGATGCGCGCCACACTATTGGGCATCAAGAGGGCCCCATCGACGGGAAAGACTTTGGCGCCGAGCTCGATGACGAGGGTCGGCGGCGCCCCACGGCGCCCCACGGCGCCCCTCGGAACACCCTTCTGTCCAGGTCTCAGGTCCAGCGGGCCCCGGTCATCGGGACGTCACTGGAATGCAGAGAAATAGATGCAGCAGGTAGATTCGATCAGATTATAAAATATCAGATTTTGGAGCCACCGTTGTTGGCTCTGTTTTGGTGTAATCGGCTTTTGGTTCTTCGAATACATTTTGAGGTAATATTTTATGCACCGAAACGTGTATAACGTATACTTCATTGGAAACAGGTAATCCCGAATGAAGGGTTGAAAGCTTCGTTTGTACTTTGGGCCGTTGAGCTACTCACGATTGGCAATAAGTTTCTCCGAAAGCTCTTTAAAGTTCTTCGTTGGGCCGTTTTGTTCTTATTGCAGCCAGCTGCGTTCAGTATTACGTCGGGGGACTTGGGGGAGAAATATTCTTTCGGCTATCCAATTCCATTAGTGGGTTTTGCTTCGGTGTACCTACGTTTAATCTTCTTTCGCCTCGCTATGATGTCAATCACTCATTGTCAATCGATTTTACGAACGTATTAGCTTCGCATATACCTACGTATATACCCGGTATATAACCACTACGTATACACATATCCACTATATATACATAATATAACGCGTAAACGTTTCTCGTGCTTTTCCAACCACTTATAGACCCTTCGTGATTATACCGCTGAGTTAATACGCCACGGTTTTCGTTTCATGGTATGAACCTTTCGGCAATTACATTCGATTTTACCCCAAACTTTCCAATGTCCCGATAATACTGACGGGCTAAGTATTGCTTGACCAGAATTTCTTGAATAAATATATTTTTCTACCCTATATAGGCGTCCCTGACTCGTGATCGTTTTCTTACATCATACTTTCTCCAGCCTATATACCTCTAAATATACATAATATTGTATATGCACGTCTACTCTGATGTCACCTGATGCGTTATTGAGGTATCAAATCAGCCTAGAAGCCTCGCTTTATTCACGTTGAAATACAGAGAAAAAAGAAAACAAAACAAGAAAAAAATGAAAAAAAAAAAATAAAAAAAAAACGATGGCAAAAAGTGGCATGGATCACAGATAAATTTGGCTGCAGGTCGGGTGATTGAGCACGTGTCCGTCCAGCTCACGTTTCAATGTGACGTTTTAACGAACAGCGCTGAATCATGTCCAGACGAAAAAAGCAAACGAAAAAGGAAACAAGCAAAAAAAAAAAAAAACACACCATCGAACACTCGACAAATTGAAAACAGTGTCGACGAAGAGAAGTGAAATCATTTGGAACAGCGAATTATCGTTTGCGTCGATCTACAAGCCTTGGCGCGAATGGGGCGAAAAAAACAAACAACCGTATACCTGTAGTACTTATTTCACAATTATTTTTTAACTTTGACACTTTGATATGTCACAGGGGGTTTTAATGGTCAGAGATTATCGCGGTTATACAATCTCGTCTGCATTTATAACAACGAAGAAATGGACCAAGAAGCTTTGCGGTAAAGTATAGCGGGTGGCGAATTGAGCTTGCAGTGAACAAATTCCAAGTACACTGCTCGACGCGGTTTGAAAGAAAAATGTTTTTAACCTCACGCATATTTATATCGCCACTGGTTATTGATTTGCATCAGCACTCACCTATGAGGGAAATTTATGGTGCGACATGGATATATATATATAACTTGTATACCTGTGACATAAGGCTATAATGGTATTGGCTCGTCTTGCAAACAACTCGACTCTGATTGATACGGCGGGAACATTAAGATCTCAAAGACTGTATCAGGTGTCCGTAATATAACGAAAGCTCTGCACACGGTGAAAGTTGGAAAGCTCCCTGCGTGCCATCCCTAACGCAGTGTCTTATATCCACCATCATCCGCGGCGTGGGTGAGTGATGTGCAAAGTACTCTTTTTTATTATTGCCTTCGCACAGATAGCACCGCAAGTGAGACGAAGAGGCGAAATCGGTCGGGCTTAAAAACGAGGAAAAACAAAAACTTTGACGTTGAAACGAAAACTCGCGGTGCGAAAGTATTTTTCAGAGGTGTGCCAGGGCATTGAGACCGGACTTATTGGCCTTCTTTTTTTCACCTCCCTCCTTTTCATGTGTCAAAATACTGCTCAACCTTCATTTGCCAGTTTTACATCAAGGGCTCCAGTCCTTCGACTGGAATTTACCCGACGTACCTACGGTTATGCAAACACGTCCGTGTTGAATAATCAATACCCAAGAATTGTCAATTCGTTAAAGTTAAACCGCATGCATAGTTTCATCAAGCCACGATCCACGCCTGACAGATTTTATTTACAACCAAATTTTACCGGGGTGATCTGTTTTTCCAGCTGCGGTTGATTTCGTCCAAAATAAAACACTCGTCGTAAATCGGTGGGTGAATATTCTCGAATTGGCAATTGTACTGATAAACTCGTCCGACGATGATGTTTCATAAAGTTTGGCGAACAGGTTGACCGAATTGAAGGGTGTTCCTGTACTCGTGTGAAAGATAATTCAATCCCTGGACGGAAAGAGTATGATAAAAATGTATGATGAAAATTTAATTTTTCACCAAATCCTTTCATCAACGGAGGGGGAGGCACCAAATACCCCAAAAAAATTTTATTATCATTTTAGAGAGACCTCGCTCCAGATCCCGCTTCGTCGAAGGGTGAAAATACGTGTATTTCAAGCGGTTTCATACACTGATGTTCGGGTATGAAAATATCTGTATATTTATTACGAAGGTATACGAGTGCAGCGGCGATGTCGGGGGGCAGAAAGAGCCGGGAGGCGAATTCCGTCGCAGGTACCAGTTTTAAAAGGAACTTTGAAGTGCAGGGCGTTCAAGTCCGCGCGTGCTTTCTTCGTTCCCCCTGTCTTTGCGCCCAGCAACGAGTCAAGGGTTTTGGGTTCTTGACCCTGGAGAAAAACTCCGTGTGACAAAAGCCGTCGTCGGATTATGCCTCGCCGGGGTTCAAAGACACTGTTGAAACACCCCGCGGGACGATTGAGATTTGCAAAATTTAACGAGTGGTGAAAAAAGTGATAGAAAATTAGTGCGGTCGCTGTACGATTCGAGTCGCGTTGAGAAAACGAAATTTCTTTACAAAGACCGAACTCTCTGCGGCATTTTGTTCTTTTTCATCCACGGAGTAAATCGCGTTAATCCCATCATCGCTCCCAGATCAAGAAAGTAGAGCTTTTTTACAGGCCAGCTCGCTCGGAGCCAGATTTTACTTCTCAACTTTACAAGCGTCTATTTGTGTCTCAATTTTGAGCAATGAGCAGAAAAAAAGTAACGAAACTCGAGTAGCTTGTGAGTATTAGAGCGGACTGAGGACTGTTTTGCCATATTTGGTCCGCAACAGCTGATGGGACGCAAGTTTTCGCGCAGATTGGTCAGAGTAAAAAAATTTATTGTCCTGCACAGCTGCCTCGGTTGATATTAAACACAGAAAGAAAATGAAATGGGAAACCAGATTGTAAGTTCTGAAGCTAGTTTTCTGAGACTGGTAAGAAAAAGTGCAAAAACGAGAAACGACGTTTCACGCGTTATACCCAATCAGCTCAATAATTTATCCGTTGGAGTGTCGGAAACCCGAAGCCGATGTATCGCTATTAATTTCGACATAGATAAAATTAACCCTTCGTAAAATCGACTTGAGAATTACCTTCGACCATTTTCGACCAGACGTCTGTGCATGTGTGTGATCAATTTTTTTGTCCGATGGTATGTCGAAAGCAAATTATCGGATTTCAATGATTCTGGTCCCAATCGACGCAGCTTTTCCAAATTTAGAACTGATTAAATTTTGGTTTTCATCGATTGAGTACTTTCACAATTATTTAGATAACAAAATTCCAATAATCAAATAAAAATGATGATATCTTGAAAATGGATGAACGAATTTGAATGAAAATTGGTGCTGGAAGCTATTTAGCGTGCCTAATCACAAATCTAAGTACAGATTGTAATACCCAGAATGGCGATCCAATAAAGTAGAAAAAAAATTAACAGTACTCCAATTTTGGTAGAAATTGGTGGGCGGAGATTTTTTGGGCCATCGATAACAAGTCCAAGGTCAGACTCGTCAGACAGTTCATATTACAAAATTTATAATGGTGAATCGAATCGAACCAGTATGACTACCTTGAAATTATTTAGTATCATTACTAAGAGGGGTTAATTTTGTAACCGCAGTTGTCTCGTATACCCAATTATAAGTCACATGCGGTGATAACATGATCGGTTCAGATTTTCAGAGGGCTCGAAATTATCCCTTATCGATATATCGACTCACTCGGCTTTTGAATCTCTGCGGTTACAGCACTTACAGCTTGAAGCGGGAAGTTTGAACAAGCTGCGAGGCTTCTCGGCTCTCTTTACAAATTGGAAGTTAAGTCGGTGGTATTAGATGCTGTGGACACGACTCTCATCCTCTGATTTATCTCGGTACCTATTCCGGAGTGCCGCGTTCTTCCTTCCCGTTTCGCTCCTGCGCAGCCTGCGCAAACAGAGAAGAAAGTCATAGGGGGGCGTAAACAACGAGACATTACTATTATAACCGAAGGAACATTTTTCTCCCACAATGCCTTGCTGGTTGCAATAATTTGATACGCGTCCCAACTGCGACCACGACGTATTTTCTCGTAATTGTCACGCATTGTTATAATCGAATTTCACGTAAATACCCCTCGAGTCTCCATCACCTGGAATTCGTATAAAGAGGATCTGCCGACTCGCGATTCCACGCCCTGAAGCTCCTCTTTTCAAAGGACGTCAGTATTTTCCTCCGCTAATATACGAGACGTACTTCTTTCGGATCGGATCGAGAAACAGTTAAAAATGACAGTTTTCAGATAAACTTTCATTTTATACCATACATCTCGCTTTTCACGTTTTATTCCGTTTTCTGTGCAACGATCGGCTGCCCGTGGTGCGAGTTGGTTGAAATGGGCGTGTTACGGAAACTTCTCGAAGGTCACATGCCGTGGGCAGCGCATGGGTGTAATTCTCCCGATTGCGGGAGTGGAATTCTACGAAGTCAAGGTACCCCCTCATCCTGATCCACACGCGCATATGTATGTACATACATAATGAAACATTGCCGGGGTGAATTCGAGAGAGAATTTCAAAAGTCGTGTACCTATACCAGGCCGCATCCTGACAGCCTGACGTGTACGCATGACTGGTACGAAAGTGTTGCAAATAACGGTGGAACGTGTGAAATGAAAGAGTAATGCGATAATGTGATAACGGAGGGAGAATTCGACTCGGGATGTAACCCCCGAGTACAAAATCCGGGCCCCGGCTTTCCGTCAAGCTGTATAAACGTATTTACGTATAGCCATAAGAGAAGGTCTGAGACTCCAACCACCCTGGTGTGTGAGGCGTGGCAAACTTCTCAAGCAAGATCGTCGACTACGTTTCGCGGCATTGAAAAAGACAGAAGAAAAGTGAGGGTGGATCCAGAGAGGTTTTTTCCCCACCGGCTGCCTGCCGCGAGGGTTGAATTATCTTGCTCGACCGGGCGAGTCAACTTCGAGGTCGACTAACTCGGTTTTCGAGTGCAACCGCGAGACGCGTCCCTCCCCTAAACGCAAGACTAACTTTGACTACACATTTGCAGGTGTGTATAGGGTGGCCTGACGGACCTACATCGAGTTAGTCGTAAAATTGGAGTCGTCAAACTTTCGGAAACAAAGACGAATCGCACGACTCCTTTCTGTCCTTTAAAATTGACCACCGTGGTAGGAAAATTTTTACCTATAATAAAGAAATTTTGTACCTGTCCTATAATATCTAGAGTAGATAGTCAACGTGACGCGGAAGCTCGTGAAAGCTCCGGGCCATCGAGTCGCACGTGTCGGGGAAAACGGGGAAAACTAATACTCCTGTCACCGCACGACAAGTTGGAATAATAGCAACCCCCGACAATAAGCTCGTCGTACATTATCAAATGAAAACAGTTAACCAGAGTGCCGTTGCGTATCCATCCACACGTGACTGCGGCTGCGTTTCGGGGTATCTGCGATACTTCCTGCCACGTATTTCGATTCCGGTTCCGCAACGCGTTCCTACCCTTCGCATACACCGCACCGGCGGCCATGCGCTTCGCATCCCTGATCCGCTTGTGTCTGTTCTGCCTCCTCCCCCTCCCCCCCCCCCCTCCCCCTGGCTCCGGCTATCGGGATAACCAGGACAGAAGGGTGGATTCCCGAGCTTTCATCCATGCAGCCTCCGGGGCCACCCCCGCTTTGGCCGGTAACCAGATCGCCCCGAGTCTCAGGAATTTTCAACAATTTTATACAACGAAAATGGATTCCGCCCCGACTTGCCTCCGGGTGCGCGTGCTGAGGTCACGCTGTCGTTGGTAGAGATTCGTGCATTTGAGGTAAAGATGCCTGACGGAGTTGGGGAACGCTGCAGCTTCCGACCTCGGTTATGCGGAAGCACCGACTTCCGGTCCTCCGACAAATGAATCACCTCGGCTCTAATGTACCGCGTGATCCTTGGCTTTTCCGGCACCCTTGCGGAGGGTTGAAATTCTTCCATTCGTCCGAGTCCCTCGGCCGATTCTCGCGTGCTGTCAACGACTCTCACGTGCTTTCGGATGATATCGCCAAAGCGACGTTTAGATCTTGCACTGATTTAGTTCGTACGGGCGAGAAAATTGACCGGATAGAAATAACCGGGAAGAAGATATTTGTGTGTTTCTGGATCATTTTCGTCGCTCAGAAACAGAGTTTGCAATTTTGTATGCATTCACGATGTGCATTTTGTGCGGAGAGTGGTCGAGCAGACGACTGTTTAAGGCTTTCCGATATCGAATCGCTCGCATTAAGGCAGGAATGCTGCAGGGGTGGTTTTTCCTGATCAGTTTATATCCTGCGTCCGTGTACAGCGACAAGACAGTGCGGTAAGAAAATGTAGTTGTGCGGCAAAAGGAATCAGATTAAAACCCGCGGGCTGATCAAATTTGTAGACCATTGGATCTCTAATTGTACAGAAGAAACGGCTCTGCCAGGTCAGCGTGGATGTTTGACTTCCGTTGAGAAGTTGAAGGAGATTGAAAAATGAAGCGATTGATGTTTTCTTCCTCAAACGTCGTCGATGAGCACCGAGAGGGATTTATCCAAGATTTTCTGGATATCCACCTTATTTTGGCTCTTTATTGACTCTCAATACGGTTCCATTCCTCAAATGCCTTTGTTTGAAGGTGTTTCTTTCCATCGAGCGCGTTCAAACTCTGTTGCACAAGTCAAGCCGCACAGATGACTTGAGAATTTATTACCATTATCAATATCACTGTTAAATTATCTGGCGTAACCAAAACGCGGGATGAAAAATTAAAGAGACTAGTTACGTATAAACGTATCCGATCGATAAATGGCAAGTGTACCGAGAATGAATGGCGGTGCCGTGAGTCCAGAGCCTTGAAGAAAAAGGTACTGCGTAATTCATCGAAGGTTGGTAAACCTAAGAAGCGATTGATGGATATGCATGATAGGCGTACACAGGACGTGTAATATCGACGTATAGTTAGGCTGGTGAAAGAACTCCGTTTGGAACTACGGAGGAATAATTCCTAACCCACGAGCCACCAGTCTGTCATTCGCTAGTGTATACCTACTATAACGCATATTTATCAAATTGGATTGATTGATAATGATTCGGCGGATGATCGATGAGTGCAGTGATGTGTGCCTTTCAATTGTGGAACTACAGGGTGTGGAGCACACTCTTTTACCAGGGGAAGGTGCCTGCGTAATGACTCCAATGAGTGAGTATGTATTTTGCTAAAATAGACGGATGACGGATTTACAAACTGACTAAATTTACAAATCACATTACATGTCTGTTAATAATTGCCTCTTGAGGTGATGTTAATTTGATATTTTTTTTTGTGTACCTACGACAACGAACCCGCCTTTGGTGTGGAGAAGAATACTGGGTTCAAATTAATATCGTTCGCCTGATTTTAATCCCAGTTGGTATCTCATTATTACAATTGGTGTATATACGTATATGCCAGAAAATATGTAATATATATATATATATGCCTGCGTGTATAGTGCTACTTAAAAACTTTTCAATTGCCGGCACTTTTAGATTATATTAAAAAAGTTTATCCTTCTCATCGTGAAATAATTAATATGAAAAATGAAAAGAAGCACAGAAACAAAAAAGGCTAGGGAGGATCGTTCGACGATAAGTAGAAGGAGTCCGTATCAAAGGATAATAATTAGGAAATATGTAGCGCAGGACATATGTGGAACGAATATTTCGTGCAACCATAACCGTGCACAAAAGGTAGCCATAAAAATTTGATCACGCGATATAACGCCGGAGTCGGGCGTTTCATTAATTAATGAACTCTGACGACTGTACATTAATTATAATACATCAGCAAATATCCGGGGTCGTCATGCGTGGATTTTTTCCAATATAGGTGCAGCTCCATATTTGGGTGCAAAAAGCGCGCATGCGATGCGGTATGTGCAGATGCAAAATATTCGCGCGGTGCGATCCGTTGTGGAGTTTGATTTAATTAACAAGCACTTTTTCCCTCATCGTCCGCCATGACGGGGGTGCAACCGCAGACATTTTTCCCGTTTTTTTCCCGACTACATCAGTACAGTGCATTTAGTTTCGAGTGTCCTTTCTTCCATTCTCGCTTGAATAATATATTGTATAGTATAAAATGAAATTACGCATAGTGCGCGGATCCACGCGTGTAGGGGCGGTGCTAAGAAGGAAGTACCTATCTTGAGTTACGAAAATATATTACAGAGTAGGCAGGTCTCTTTACGAGGGTGAAAATAAAAAGTCTTTCGGCGTTTGAAGGGAGGGTGGCTCGAGTTCCAGCTCTTCGATGCCATTACCTTATACCGAGGCAACGCGAGCGACGCCGACGCGACGTCACTTCCTCTCTACTTGCCTCTATACTTTTTTCTCCCCCGCCACCCACGTTCTCTGCCCCATGTTTAGTCTTAGCGGGCATCGTCCTGGTTATATCGCCGACATTTTTCCGTTTCTTTGTACATAGGATACCTCGAAAGAAAAACGGGAATAAAAACTGCACCCGAGACGCGAGATGGGATCGAGAACATTCCACCCTTAAAGAAACCCCGGCCCACTTCAGATATTCCACGCACGAATCAATTGCTTTTCTACAAATGATACGACTGCGCCTTGATTGATCGGATTCCACGGACGCCGGTCGCTTATTGAGTTTCCACATGTCAGGATATATATATATATATATATATATATATTTTGTATAAGCACATACATTGCATACACACGCGTGCTATACGTGTGAAATTTGATTGCAGCACTGCAGGTTCTCTCCCTTCTCTCTCGTATTCCTCGTGGGCTGATGGCATGCGAATTATACACATATCAACCTGCAGACCCGATATAGGTGTGTACGGACGACGTGAATGGGTCGATATTCCGAAGAGCATTCTTGACACAGGTAAAGTCATTTGCAGATTGCGCTTCGGTATGAATATGCATGTCGGCACGGCGCCTCTAGCTTTGCAGGAATATTTTTGCGTGCCTAGATATATATACGATGTGTATATACTACATATGGATAAAACTGCACGTGAACGGGTATATTTATACAATACGTATAGTATAAGGGTGAGGAGGCTGAATAGAAGCACGTACAGACACAAGCTACCCTCGATGTTCTCTTTCCCTTTCCCTTTGATGGGTACCTTTTTATTCCGTTTCCTTTCTTTTTCACGTGTTCATTTTTCTCTATCATTTCACTTTCTTACGTGTGTACAAGGGGGTATATTCATTAAGTATATACAGGTATGGCGAGACCAAGGCGAGACCTTCTTCCATTCTAATCCAGCTGAAGTATTTCGCGCTTGGAATATAAGATTTTATTTCGCTGCCCACGCGCGTATAACAACTAGCGTCATGCTTTTAAAACAGCGAAACCAGAATGGCCTTGCTGCTTGCGAAACCACCGGGGTATTTAAATTAAATTATTTTCCACGGAGTCAAAGTCTCTCTCTCTCTCTCTCTCTCTCTCTCTCTCTGTCTTTCTCTTTTCTTCCCTATCACGCAAAACAGTATATTATGCACGGTGGAAGGTAGACGGGTACCTACAAGACCTTCGACGATTCTAACCAGTGAAATTTTCGGCCGGTCCATTAGTGGTAACAAGTGTAATTAAGGTGGAGGAATCTCGGGCTCGTTTACGTATAAAATGAACTTTTTTTCCCCCCCAAAACCACGCTACAGTGGAATCGTAATAATTAGAGAAATTACTTAATGCCCTTCGTTTTTAGAATTGCAAGCTGATCCGTGAAATTAGGCCGATTTCATTATCGGAGTTTGACAACAAACTAATAGCTGAATTTTCAATCCGCTGTTTGAAAAAGGGTCAATAGATTGTTGAACTTTTGATCCCCCGTTCAGACAACTTTCAGCCCAGGGTTTTAATTTTTCGCTCGGGTGCCCGTGGAGAATTTTCTTCTCCATTTCTGTTTCTTTTTTTTTCTTCTATACTGAAAATTATTTATCGATAAATCATATAAGTTAACTTATGACCAAAATACCGATGCATTTTATCGTGCAATTTAACATTTGAATACGAATTAATACTTGACAGATCACATGATAAATCATGAAGTTTAGATTATGAAATTATAAATACATAACAAATCACATACACAACGAAACTTATGATTCGTCATATGATTTGTTACGTATTTTACTTTATGATTTATTATGTGATTTGTTATGTATTAAGTCGTATTCACGTGTTAAATTGCATCATAAAATACGTCCGAGTTTCGGTCGTAACATTATGTAATCTATCGCCAAATAATTTTTCACTTTTTTTTGCGATTCGTTACGGATATTAAAAACGGCTTATCATTGGAGAGGGAGAAAGTAAGAGAGACAGAGATACAAAGAGAGATAGATCCAGTGTTTTGATGTAATCTCGGGATCGTATTTAGGGACTGTAAATATTTATCTGATTTCGTAAATCATGTATAATTAAATCCCGTTCGTTACGAGTAATGGAACTTTTACCGATAGTGACTCAAATTAATTCTTCAATCTTCGAACGCAACATACCTAATCAATCGATCTTTTTCCATCGATTTGGATATTATCTATACTTAAATAAAAATATTGAGTATCTGTAACGGTAATGGCGACGGTGACGTAAAGTGTAATACTCAAGTATGTTATCATTGCATAATTATAACATGTGATTGCGAATAATACAAGGAGTAAACTTTTTTGTTCTAATTATTCCTTTTACAATAAATATTATATTCTTCAAAAAATTAATAGCTACTGAATTTTTATTATAAATCGATTTTGTATTTATTTTCAGATTATGAGCATAAATTTTTATCCGTATTGCCATCGTGAAAATACGACGTGTGAGAAAAATGCAAATCCGAGATTTAATTTAAGGCAACGTAATTCGAAAGTAACGGCGTTCTTTATCCTGAAATTGAATTGTGAGCGGATTTTCTGGAAGCACCGAAACGACGATTTGTATTTATTAGCGATTTTCGTTTATACCATCCAGATTCGGCGTTGTTGTTACATTACGGGGGGAAAGGTTGACGTAACGCCATAATGATAAATAATTGAGGGGCAGGCCGATAGTCTGAGAAGCTCAAAGTCTCGAGGTAGGCGTCATTTGTTACGGGAAGCGAAATCACGAGGAGCTAAATCTCTCCTTCAACACCTTGGGCATCGCAGTGCAAGCACAACCGGCCTTTGTTCTACCTCTAGCCGTTATCTAGATAGAATTTGAACCAGCTACACCTACCGGAGATTGCCCTTTATAAGCTTCCCAATTAATTTTCCACTTCACGTTGCGCGCAACGAGTCAGATTTATCGTTTATACCTATCCATCCACGTGACGTACACCGTGTAACACAGCGGTTCCTTTTACACCTGTAACTGTTTTTTTTATCGTGTTAAAACGAAGCCAGAACTGTAAAATATGATTATTTTGGAAGATTTTTCGAAGGTAATTGGAACGAGTATACTTAATTAGCACTTGCACGCTGTTTGAATGTAAAATATAATGTAAAAAAATAATAATATATATATATTAGGGTGTTTGATAAAAAAGTAATGCGATTCCCCACCATGGCAGCTCCTAAAAAGTTTGTTTAGGTTGGAAGAAAGATCAAGTTCAGTTGATTTTTCACTGTCACACATTTTTCTAAATCTACGAAAAATCGTGAATAAAATTTCTTTTTTATTGCTTATATCAATCGCAAGATCAATTTACATGCTAAGACTCACACTTGTAATATCAAGTCTCCAAGTGATGTTTGAGTTGAGTATCTGACGGTCTTTTCATTACTAATTCAATCTCATAAAATAGTTGTAATTTAATACGAGCTTTTAATTTAGAAGATTAGAATTCCCGGTTGATATATGGTTGTCTTATGATTCGTGATCTTTGGGTTGAACATAAATATCAGGAAAAAAATAACAATTGAAGCGTGACAACATGTTTCTTAACAACTTAAAAAAAAATGTGAAATAAAGTGAAAACTAAAATGAACGCGTTTTTCCACATAACGCATAACGCTCATCTTTTCCAGATTCTCTCTTTTGACCTAAACAAATTTTTAGGGGGTCCCACGGTGGAAAACCGTAAATAATTTTTCTCTGAAACCTTCCGCTTCATGCAAGAATAATACCGCTTTTTTCCATTCGCTGATATAATACTCTCGAAGTATTGGATTTTTCACAGAAATCTCAAACACACACACACGCATTTACATTATTACTTCGAAAGTGTTATATCAGCGAATGGAAAAAAATCAGTATTATCCTTGTACGAAACATTCTCACATAAATCCACACGTAACATATCGCTTATAGAATCGCGGGGCTTTGCCAATGGATTATTCGATCAGTTTTGTTTTTCGCGAATTAGGAGTAATGGGAAAAACGTGAGAAAAAAGACAAAAAAAAAACAAAAAAAAAAAAAAAACCATATTTGCCTCGAGCACCGAGGAGCGTGATCAGCTGCAGTGCGGATCGCTGGGTGGGCAAACATCGGCTAAACTTGGGTCGTTACCGGCACCCGTTACTTCGGCACGTGTGTGTTTTATGCCTGTTCTTGTCGATCTGTCAAACAAGAAGCGAGGTAAAAGTTCGCTGCAGGGGATGATTCTCACCACCGCCGATGCAAGGTGAACAATTTACGGTATAACGTACGACGTATGTACGTATATGCTTGTTAATAAGCGCAATACAAAAGAAAAAATCCCCACCGCTTTGGAGGAGAAGCAAAGCGTGGATGACGATCGAGTGACTGTGACAGAGAGGAATAATAGTAGCTATTGGGAGTTCGAAGGGAGTGTCTAGTCCTGGAGCGGCGCGGAAATCCAGGATAAGACGGTTGCGCCGCGCTGGGACGAGATATAAATTACGTAATAAAGTACTTGAGGCGTGGAAAACAAATTACGGGAATTTACATGCCGATTACTTCGACCGGGGGAACTTGTACATACTTGTATACCTGTATACAATATACTTGTATGTATGTGTGTGTGTGTGTGTGTGCGTGTAAGGACTATTGTAAATATCCATTTATATTCATAATCTCGTGAAGGATAATGCCGCTCCGGGGGCGAGGAAATAACATGCAAAGAAAGCCAAGCCAGCCACCGCGCCTCTCAAATTTCTCAAGTCGCTTTTTAGCATACGTTTATCCATGGTATGTCTACCCATGGCGTACACCCCATTTCCTATTTACGTGAATAATATAATATACATGATACCGACGGAGTGGTATTTCGTTCCGCGTATTCATTTCCCCCTTTTATTAATATTACAAATATATATTATACATGTAATGTACGTGTATACGTTAAGCCTAATATGATTCGGTAGAATGCTACAAGTATGTGTTAAGATATCCTGTAAACCTATATCGTCTCCCTCCTGGACTCCCTCCGGAAAACAGATACTCGACTATCAAGACTCGATTAAAATTCTTTAATTTCCGGTTTTCCTGGGCTATTATTGCCGCCTCGTTGTACATATATTTGTAATAATTACTGTGGATCGGTGCGATTTTAATGGAGCGACGACGTGTCACGCGTGCATATGACAACCTGTACATATGGTTTGCGAATATACATGTGAATATAAATATACCTATACATATCGTGCACGTAGGTATATGTATATCCCTTGAAAAGGGGAAACCTTCGGGTGTGCATTGAATTGGCGAAAATTTTACATGAAAACAGGTTTAACGTGTCGTTATAACGGCCGAAGCAAGACAGGCTCTGCTTTGTAATCATTCCTGCATGTGACGATCGTTATCGGTCTTTTCGTTATTATTATTATTATTATTGTTGCTGTTGTCGTTGTTGTTGTTTTTCGTCACGTAAAGCTTTGAGCAACGTAATACGTATCTCGCGGTTCGTCAACCTCGCGATGAAATTTTTTTTGCCAATATTTGAACGCTGCTCAATCACAATATTAATCACGCCTATTTAACGTTAGGTAGATCCTGTGAGGGTGAAAAAATGAACGCACAAAATGTCAGTTTGCTTTTTATCGTTTCTCTAATCAATGTACGTATAATAAAAATACAAGTGATGGAAAACATAGGTAATCGATAAAAGTATAGAATTGGCAAAAAAATAAGTAAATAAACTTCATTACGTAATTCAGTGCCCTTAGTAATCATGTTTCACGAATTTGGTTCCCGGAGCTTCTTTCACTTCATGAAATGGAAAATAAAATGACGCCTGCCAAAATTCCGCGATAAGCTTTGATAGTTTTCCGAGTAAGCAAACGAGCTTAATTAGAAGATCGATTGCAGATTTCAAAGGATATAGGTCACGAAAATATACGATACTGCATAACATGAACTTTGCAAGTATCACTAACGCTCAACTTTCCTTCGATGCGTGCGAAATGCGCAGAGTACAGACGAACACGTGCATGATTTCGGATTGCAAAAGCGCGTTGAGTTGCGGTGGACTATTTATAAACGAATCTATAAACGTGTTCGCATCCCACTTTCGGAAGATTCTCGACTAAAGGGAATGGATTAATACCCTCCGCAACGGAAACCCCGAATCGTATAAGTCAGCCAAATAATTTACAGCGTCTGCAGATGGGACTTTTTATTATACGCCATTAGGCGGTATTCTTGCATGTACCTGTGCATATATATGTATACATGAAATACGCGGAACAATCCCGTGTCCCGAATGGTGATTCCATTCTTTAAACCACCGTTTTTATTTCACCGGATTTTGCGACCGCTGCACTGATTTTTTTCACGACAATGTTGAGAGAACCAATCACATTAGCAATTATTGAACGGATCCGAACCGTGACTGCAGCTGTAATCTCTGCAATCTTTTTCAGAGGACTAGTTAATCGATTAACAGGGACACTCTGAAACGAAGTTGTGACATATTATTAATATTCCCGCAAAATACCTACTCGTGACGTAGTTTTGGCCCTCATTAGTCATTAGTCATTATATGTATATAGCTACTGCGAATATACCTTCGTGACTTTACCGCTTCGGCCCAAAATTGAACTGTCAATTCAGTGGCTCGTTGCAAGCTGAAAAAATGGACCATGGAACCTGCATAACGTGATTTCTCGCTGACGATCTCTTGCAGCGAATCGTTTTACGGTGTCATCAGATTTGCGAACGAATCGTTGGTTAGATGAACTTTTTCCGGACGGGGATTGTGGCAAAAATTAGTTGGGATACAATTTACGAGCCACATATCAAGTATTCTCCCCCCTGCCTGTGCACGAACCCCGTGAAAATGGCGAAAATTGTGTAAATCCATAGAGGAATCTTTGTTCCAAGAAAAGCTTATTTTCTTTTAGAAATCATTGAACGAAGGCGTGTCCGGTATACTCTTCCAGCGGCATCCGGTTATACGTATAAGAGGCAGAGTATATTGTCCTGAAATCAGTGGAGGGCCGTGGTCCGATGGGCGGAGTCGTTTGATCGAATCCGAATTTTTATTGCGACCCATCCAATCAAATTCAAATTGCGATAGCGTCCGCGTATGCCGACAAAAGTATCCTGCAGAGCGAAGCTTGGCTCGATTTAAAAATCGGCGGACCCTGAGAGCTCGCAATCCATTTATATTGGCGATTCTTTGTTTCGATTGATAAACGAGCGAGACGTGCGCCATCGGGTCGAGAGAAAAGCTGAGGCTGCCAGAGAGGAAATCTGCAGTTGAAGGTCTGTACATTATATTTGTGTACCCATCCACGTGTTTAATTTACGTCTACTACCTGCGCCGGTCTTCCAACTATCCTGCACTTCATTTTCCTCGACGTTATAGCCCTCGCAGCTGGGTTTCAGCGTCAGCTGGCTGACGTCTAGTATGGAAAATACAAGCACGCGTGCTAAACCGGAAATCGCTCGTTCTTCGCGCAGCGCAAATTAAACCAGTGCTCGGATCTGCGATCAGACTATATCGTGTCGGCACTCCGCGCCAAAGTTTCTAAGCGGGAAAGTAATTGACGAGCTTGTTCGTGAACAGATTTATCTGCTCCTTTTGGAGGTGATACCTTGTTCTGTACAATTCGGACACGAATTCGCCGTTTAGCGTTAATGCAGTCATTTTTATCACCGTATGAACGGAAAAAGTTGGCTTAAAATGTGTATCTATAGTTAAGACGTGATGTCGCTTCATCAAAAATTTTCCATCATTTTTCACGCGAGGTATTTTCTTGTTTTACTGCATTATCAAGATTTAAGACGTGTATTATGTTCTTGCGTGTATGCGGTTATTGCCTTCTTTGTAATGTAAATTATTATTAATTGGACGTCTTAGAGCACTTCCTCATTATGCAGTTCACGCGGAATCAGAGTTCATACCAAATTGTCTAAGTTAAATTAGGGTGCGTAATAGATGCTCGTGCCGTTACTCAGAGTCTAGAAATAGCCATCTCACCTTGCATCACTGATCTTTACGCCACGCCGGATTGCAGTCGGAAAAATGTTTGCTTTTGACAAGCAAAATTGCGGTACTATTAGTAAATTTTAGATTTATGTAATATACAATCCATCAAATGCAATCGTGACGCAACTAAAAAAAAGGGATTCGTACATGAATCAAAAATATTTTGCTTCTTTTCACGAAAAACTTTGCTACCACAGATTTTTTTACGATTGCGAAATCAGATCTACAGAATTCAACGTGTAACGTATTATTCGCTTATAATAGTAACCAATTAACAATTCTCATGAACTGGTATATTTTTAGTATACTTTATCCCCCGAATACATTAGTCTTCTTCGTTATTGGTTCATTGTTTTTATAATACTATAAAACTCGTATAAGAGTTTTCCATAAGTGTAATTTATTCAGAAATAAAAAATGCGTTTCCCTTGGGGAGAATAAAAAAAATAAATAAAAAAAAAAATGCAACCAGATCAACGAAACAATTCTGTTGAAAGTACAAAAAGTTTTCTGTATCTCTGGTCATGCCTACGTCACAGGTACATACGCAGCAAAGCTGAAATCAGAGTATAAATTCACAGGAAAAAATGAAGAGGTAGATAAAAAAACTGTAAAGGAAAAAAAGCAAAAAGCACGTACAGGATCGATAGCTTTGCCTGCACTGAAATTTTGTCCCGCTTTTGGCGTGTGTGTTGTAACAGCGCTGAGTAAGCCGTTGTCGAAATTGACGTTGTAATCCCAGCGGCTCAACTGGAGCGTGATCACCTGTTACACGTATGCATTACATGCAAATGAATCATGCATGGCATGGTATTCATGCATGTACGTGCAATGCAGGATGTTATGCACGCGTGTTGCGGTCAATATGCCTGGAAGCTCGTCGATTCTCTGTATGGAAGGAAGGAAGGAAGGAAGGAAGGATATACAGGGGTTGGTAGCCTCATTTATTGCACCATGACGCACCTGAGGGGGTTTCTTCGCGTTTTGCGTCTCCCTTTCGCCGAGGGCTGAGGGGATGAAAGGCGCTGCCGGATTACGTAACGTAGCCTTGCCTTATTGTCGGAACTAACCACTTCGTTCGGTATTGTATGGACAAATATCTTCGGCACGGCCTGCAATCAAAGCAGCCAATTAGTTGTATCCATTCACTGTCAGTATATCGAAACCGTTCATTATTTCGTAAGCCAGCTCCGGTAGAGATATCGGAATACTGATCACGGCCCGTTTTACCCGAATAATCGCTCCATCGATTTTATATTTATTCTATTATACTTTGCTGCTCCCTCTCAGTTCTTTCAAGGATAGTTTTCTTCTAATTTTCATTTCAATGCCCTTCGCTCTTCGTTTAATCGATGACGTGCAGAGAAATAAGATACATTAAAACAAAAAAAAAAAAAAAATCAAAATTTCAGCCTTTTTCTTTCTTCGTGAATGTACTACCAATGCATGGAAATTTTTTACTTTGGGAAAGCAGCTATTGGATCATGTTTTTTCCGGTAAAGCCTTGAGGATTGCATGAATCTGTGGAGGAATTGTCAACGCAGGATTATCTCAGCGTACTTTCTCGTATAGTAATATATAATTTTGATATTGCGTGACACGTGGAAATGAAAACGCGCCACATCGCGTTATGCGATTATCGTTTCATTGTGATATACGCAACGTTTTGTATAATAATATATTTGGCACAAATGATCCAGAGAGTACAATATGCAGCTTGTAAAAATGCAGAGTCGCGCTGAGCTTTATATTTAATTGACTGCGAGACGAGAATTTTTCACTTGGTGTATGTATAATATAAGAACTGGAAGAGGACGTGAGCTGTCCAATATTCGCGAAAATGTACATTTTCAGAGCGCGGCTCATCAGCGATTTATAAATTCTGATTCTCGGGCAATAATGTCGCTTACTTTTTGCCTCCTGCGTTGATAAATTTATACATTCCGTAACGATACGTCTCTTGAGAATTATTCATACCGTGTCTGCTCACAGCTTTTCCGAAGAAGCGAAAAGTCAAGCGGATGAAAAAATTTAATAGGTCATGTATTTAATTTGCAAACTTCATATAAATAAATCTCGTTCTCGCAAGTTTTTATTGATCAAGATTTGAATGAGAAAAAAAAATGAGAGAATTCATTCTTTTCTTTCAACAGCAGCGGTGGAAATCTGGTTTGTAATTTTATCTGAAGTACCCGCGGATATTAAATTATCTCGATTGTGATACTTTCGGTTACTTGAATTTCCCGTTTCGTGTAAATTTCCGCAGTCGCGGTCGGCATGAGTGAAAGTGACGCTTAAACTGCAGATTAACCGACTCGTTGCCAACTTTTTTCCGCTTTCGTACTCGTTTAATCGTGCCAGGGGAATATACGGGGGTGAAAGTATTTCCACGTGTTTGTGAATCACGAAAGGCTACACATACGTCTATAGTATCTACTCATATGCGTATACGAATAAGTCGAGACTCAACTCTTTACCAAAACCACAACCAAGCGAGCATACAAATAATATATGTGAACAATAATCCACAATCCCACGATATGAATCGCGGCGAGACAGTGAGATGACATTTTTTTCCACGTCCATTGCAGGTAATCGAAAAGCAATTTTCCTAGCGACTTAAGTATATAGCTCGAATATAGTCCGAAGAAATTAATTATCGGATAAATTTTTTCGAGTAATAATGTACATATATTGCGAAAACGGCCGATTATTTGTACAGATGGAAGAAAAACTCGGAGGAAATATACGTATTTCATTTTTTATCGATGTTCTTATTGCCCATTTTCTGTACGCCAATTTATCACGGGTTCTGCGATTTTCATTCCATCGGCTATCCAGGCCGCAATTATTTACGGAAAGACATTCAACCTACCGTTTATAATTATCAACTGATATTTCAGTCGCATTATGCTTCACCGTCGCCCCCTAATCTGTCCCGCCTTAATTATTAAATACGCATTATTATACGCGGCGACACAGAGCGCACTAAAACGCCATTGTGCCAGGGAGTGCAGCCATGCAGGGTAGGGTAGGGCCTCGGGTTGTTTGACTTTTACACGATGTTTTTACGGTAATTTGATTAGGCACCCCTGTATCCCCCATGCTCACGACGGGCGATCTGCGGCACGGCTGAAACGCCACGAGCAAAATGGCGGGTCCCCACATTACACTCGTATTATAATTAGAAATTTTCGAGTTATTAACTCGAGACGGTAATCACGGTTGATCGAAATAATTGCTCCGCCTCTTGTGAGGTTTGCTCGCGGGGAGCGGCGATTGACTCCGTAAAGTAAATTGCAATAAAACTGTGCCTTGATCAATACCTAAAGTAATACTGACAAATTCTTATTGCATTTGCGATTTTCAGCTTAGCTGTGATAACACACCATCTAGTATCTCGAATGTTCTTTAAACGATTTTTGACGGTTTGGTTAAAGAAGCAACAGGAATACTCCAGAGTTTAATCATTTTCAACGTTGTAATTACCCATAAATCCTTTTCTGAAATACCGATATTGCATTGCAGGTTTTGTATTACTCGAATTTTCTCATATTCATTGCTATCACGTAGCAACAACGTCTCGTTTCGTTCGTGTTCACTATGACCGTCAGGTCGAATAACATTGCTTATAAATATGTTTCACTTTTCCTAACTATTGTTTCGGAGTGTAAAGCCGACTAATTTTTAAATACATTACGATAAAAGTTCCAGAACTAGATGCCACATTTTCCACAAGGCGAAGACTTGCAAGAAGTATAAACTAATAATAACAACAGCACCAGCCGTAGTTCGTAGAGACTTTAGAAAGATCCGCGAGCCCAGAGTATACACAGTAAATTTCTCGAAAGGGTTGTAGGGTCGGTAAAACTGACGATAACTTCCGTCGATCCGACTATTTCCCAAACCTAACCGAACCCGTGGGTTTCGATTAATTCCCACGCCCTTCGATTGGGGTCGAATCGATGAATTTGGAAAGGAGGCACGCGGGCTGAAAATCGATCGAGGCGAGTTTTGGAGGGAATTCTCACCCCCTCTCACGCATTTATCCTTGTAAATCCTGTACGCGGTGAAATTATTTACGAGTGGCGATACGATGCGATGCGAAACTCGAATCGGACACGCGTGCAGGGTACACGGTGGGTATATAAGTCAGTGCCTCCCCGGCGTATCGATCTCTCTGAATCATTCAACATCCACACGTCGCCCCTGCAAACACGACCCAGGACAGGGTGGCCACCTTCGACGGCGCCAACCCCTGCAGAAATTTCCTCGCCTCTCTTCAACCTTTCGGCGTCCTGAACCACGAACCTACAGGGACTGTTTGGGTATATAGCGGGCAACGTGCCTGACCTGACAATATCCTCGGATCGCGTCCTCGTCGTCCTTACCGCTCTCGTCCTGAAGAGGATCGCGGCTAGGGACTCCTCAAAAGTTCCGTCTCACCTTTTCAATACATGTACGTTGCACATACACGTGTGACTCATGTCGCGTTTGCGAGTGTCTGAAAATGTTACAGTTTAGATTGTACAGAATTCATCTTCCCGGATGATAAAATGGTTCGGAAAATCCGTTCATAGTACGTATAAGGAATCGGACCGTGGGGAGATCGATCGAGCGTAAATATACCTCGAGATTTTAGTTTCTTCAATATTTCTTTCTCCCGCACGTCTTCTTCACCGTACGCTGTAGCCTTTCAACGATTTTTCATTTTATGTAAATTTAATAATGGTTTTTGTACCACTTTTGATTTTTTTTTATTTCTCAACTTTTTATTCAGTCAATACGGCCGATTAATGTACTTACTAACGGAGACAATTTTGACCGGATTTCCGAATCGCTTCATTACCGTCCGATTTTTTCGCAAACAGTTTTCGCTCGTTTGAGTTATTTAACACGTCGTCCAAAGTTTTTTCTTTTATTCTACCGACCCGGCAACGAGGCGTAATTAACTTCACCCCCGTTCAAGTAGAGAGAATGTGTCGCGTAGACGCGTGTGTTAATGTATAACGTGAAGGGAAAAATGAGATTCAAAACGGGAGGCAAAATGGAAGAGTGTAAGAGCTGAAAGAAAGGGGAAAAAATAAACCCGGCGATAAAGAAGAAAAATAAAAAACACACACACACACAAGCTACTCCTACCGACTAAAGCCGTTGACGTTTCTACACTGCAGAACAATACCTTTGCCCACTAATTACCGAGCTACGTCAAACCCAAGATCTTGTTAGGATGAAAAATTAACGGGGACTAGATATTTTTTCAACCATCGCGTTGAACGTGGGTCGAACAGATGTTTGGAATTTCAAGCCTCCGATTATATTTCAGGAGCTGAAATAATAGCTCAATGATTAAGAATTTAAACAGAAATTCTAGATAGGAGATAATTGGCAAACGTAATGAGGAACGAGCGATTTGCTGAATAAATTGACAAACGTTTATACACACACACACACACACACACACCCAGTGTTTCAGAATATTCGGATACCGATTTCATGCTTGTGATACTAACTGACAGACAGATAGACAGACGGACAGACAGACAAACGTGATCCGCAGCGTACACCTCAAACTACAGGATGTGACTTGAAATTAGTGAAATTAATCACGAACACGGGGGTTAGTCCCTCTGTTTACTGAAGCTGTCTATAACCTGCAGGTTAACTGCGATTGTTCTTTTCCCCAATGCGCGTTGTGCGCAATATTGCTTTTACACCCTGCAATCGAACATCATCCAACGAAATTTCGTCGGGGTTCAGAAGCGAGTCAAATAGCCCACCTGGGGTTGATCCATTTTTTATTTCTAGTTGTCTTTTTCTTTTTTTTCAACGCTTTTGCAATTTTCCCGACACCGTCGAAGCGCCCATCACACAGACTCTTCGGAATAACGCGATATTGCAAAACTGCATTTTGCCTCTCTAGCGTGTTCGCATGGTTTTACTTTCTTTATCCTATTTTTCAGAATTAACTTTTTTCCATTTGGTTTTTTTTCGGCCGACAGACGAATGCAACGATCTGTAAGTGAATTATCGTATCCTTGCGCGTTGCTGCCCGCACTTTTTGCCATGCATACCGTGGAATAGCTATATACATGTGCTTGGCACTGTTATAAATGCATTTATACATACCTATGTATATATCTATGTATAAGGGCTTGCAGAAATTCCGCCGGGTTGCCAGAGATACGCCACGCACAACATAAACTCCTTAGGTTCTGTTTCTCCAGCTGTTTGTGAATGGAAATCAACCTTGATTACAGAGGGTTGAAACTACGCGTGTAAACCGTCTGGTTTGTACTTCTCGAGTCGGTCCTTGATCGTATCTTCTATTTGCACTGAATAAACCTTCTGCAACGGTGCGGCATAAGGGATGCGAATGTATATATAATATATATATATATATATATATATATATATATATATATATATATATATATATAACACCGTTTGATATGCTTACCGCGAATTCAACGTATTCGTAAATCAGTTTTCCCCAAATTTATAAATCTCCCAGTGCCTAATATAATATTCCGAATGATCTGCCAAAACCGTTGAGACAATTTCAGAACTAAAAGAACAACGATCAAGAGCTTGTGACATTTTATCCATCAGTTTTTTTTTCTTCCAACCACTTCGGTTAATCCGACGGAACGATTTTTTTTAAATTTCCAATATTTCAAGCTCGGCTGTCAGCCATCGAAAATCTCCAATTAGACCTTGCGGAATTCGACATTATATGTTGAATCGGAAAATTTTTTCCACGCGAGATCGTCGGGGAAAAATATCTAAACCCGTCTTGATGCGTTGTGGTATTTTCAGCCAGTATTTTCCCTGTTTAATTAGTTGGTTAACGTATCCGTTCAAATTCACTTCGACCACGTTATATTATTCCTGTAAACATAAATCGTTATAATATAAAAGTTTGTGCAACAAATTCTCACCGACGTTAGCCCACATTGTCGAGTTATTAGACCGCCAACGAGTTTTCATAATATTGGAAAATAGAGTCGGTGTACCACAGAAACAGTGCAGGGAGTTTGCCGTGCATTGAACAGTGGCTGATAAAAATAAAACGTATAAAAAATAAGGACAAAAAAGAGCGGGATGAGAACAAGAAAAGAGGATAAAAAGAAATTAGTGTAATACTTCAGTGTGAAAAGGTGCTGTGGAAGCGAGGCACGAGGAGAAAAATTTTATCACAATTTACGTCTTCCGCAGGATTTGAAACCGCTTCTGGCAAATATGAAATGTAGTTTACTACCGTATCTCTCAAATATGAAATGACGCAAATTCTTCTGTATTACCTAACTCGTAGCTTCTCATCCTTCTCCTTTTTTCATCGCAATTTTTTGACGGTAAGTTTGGACAACAAGTAGGTACGCGGTATATTATTCGTCCCGTTTTCTTTACTGCCATTTTTGCGCGGTGGTATAATGTATCGTCCTTCTCACTCGACATTTTGATTCCAGCGAATTGGGAGAATAATCTCATTTCGTCGAGGTCCGTACTCTGCTCCTGGCTATTATGCCTACCTATACATACACGTGTTTGGGAAGCGGATAACGAGAGGGAACAATTCCATTCATTAGATCGGATCTTCGCAGGCGATTCAGCCGCCCTCGCGAACCTGACGACCGACGGTTGATCGCGTGCCGTAAATAAAATGCAAGGGTGTATTAGCTGCTCGTATCTTTCGTCCTTGTTTCATCCTCGCGCTGCTCTTTTCGCTCTTCCGCGACTCATTTCGCAATTATAACGCGGGAATGCGAATGAGAAAGGGGAAGGCGAAGGGACTTCGCCTCGCGAAAATCTAGGGGGTGGAGGGGGTGAAAGCTGGCGACCTTGTTCCGACGCAAAACATGAAGATTGACGAGCTGGCGAGACGGCGCGCCTTAGAGAAACCCCCTCCTTCTGCTTGCCAGGAATTAAGATCTCCCTCGACGCTTTCGCCAACGCCCGGGTTATTTTCTACCCACCCTCTGGCGATTCCTCGGCTCTTCTTTCACCCCCACGGGAAGAAGGAAATTAACGAAAAACATTGTGTGTATACAGGCACTAGCTTTTGATTCGTTCTACTTACAATCAACTTTTTTTCATTTTTCATTAAGTAATCCGTATATCTGCTTAACGACGTATTTATGTAAAAAAATGTATGTTTAAACAAGGTTAATCTCTGTTATAAATATGCACATCATCCCGCAACTGATACTGTACAGATAATTATTGAAAAGTTTCAGTGAGACTGATTCTCAGATTAGTTTAGAGTCGAAAGTCCAGACTCGAAGGCTTTTGGACTGCGGATTACAAAAGTCATCTCCAGCATCCCGAGATCTTGAACTTACAATGCAGTATATAAGGTAAATCACGTAGTTTTTCTGTGCATATAGCTTCACCGTAAACTGGGATAAAGAATTCTCCAAGTAGTAAATAAGTTACTACTTATCGCTATACCCCCCGTCGTTCCCGCCGTCTTCGTTAGTCAGCCATATTCCCGGTTTTTGCCTATACGTATGTAGCTCTGTTACCGCGTCAATACCTACACTATCGCGTCTCCTATCGAAAGCTTTCTTTTGTGCGAAGAAAATGGAAAAGAAATATGTAGGAATAAATAATCCGAATAGAATAACGGGAAAAGGTGAGTGGAGAAAAGCGGTGTTAAAAATCCGCTCCGACGCTCCTTACACATAATATTTTAATATTCTCCAGTCCTGATGTATACAGGCAACACAGACACATACACAGTGTTTTATAGTGTACGGTAAACGACGTTCCTTTTTATCCCCCAGGCACGCGAGGGTGGAAATCTGATTGTAAAATGTCGAGGCGGGGAAAGTTTAGTCGAGGTTCTGCGGAAAATGTGTACGTACAAAAATATATCTATGTCATACATTTTATACACTTTTGTGTCGTACGGTGAGAATAATTTATAAAAAAAATTCGTGATTTTCTTTTTTTATTTTATTTATTTATTTATTTTTTTTTATTCTACTTTCGATTTAAAACTCGAATCGTTCGTGAGAGAATATTTTTGTCTTCGTGTAAAATCAGGTCATACGTGCACTACACCGAAGCTACGAAATTTCTCATCTCACGCCTCACCTGACACCGTCTCCATGGTGGCTTGCCTGTATTACCCTCATACAAATTGCTGACTTCCGCCAACGCATTTATTAAGCTTTTAGAACCCACGCAGCCAGTCTGATGCTAAGATAAAAACGAGTATTCGAAGGCCGAAGCACCTGAGTACGGCTATACCGACGTCAACAGTTTGATAAATTTAATCTTATAAATTAAATATTATTGCGTTGCGCACTCAGCTGTAATAAGAATAATATCAAATAATATCTCAGGCTCGTTTACTGCACAATAAAAATACTATATTTCTTTGCAATGCGTATTTTTTTTTACAACGTATAAACAAGTGGATAAAATAATACGGATAGTTTTAGCTTTTCATTCCTGCTTGCATGGATCAAACCGCGAATCGTTTTGTACATAATTTTTCTCCCCGATTTCTTTTTACTTTACTTTCCCAGTTTTCCGTCAAGCGTGAAGAGAGAACAGCAATGGTCCGTCTTTGGCCATAAGGATGCAATGTGTGTAACATTACAACGCGCAGCTGTAGATAGAGGTATAATATATAAGAGTGAAAAAGTTAATACGAAGATTATACGAAGCGCAAAAGTATAAAGGACTCCTCATAGAGGGCCATTAATTTCGGACTTACCCCGCGGCAAGCGACACGTACAAATCTCTTGCAAACTGGCAAAAACCGAGGGGGTGGCACGGCGCCATGTTACACTCGACTGTTCCTTGTCCCGAAGGATTTCAGTTCAATGGAGCGATTCTTAGACTCCGTTGCGCAATGCTGCGCGAAAGATTCTCGAGCTCTGTGCAATTTCGATGTGCAATTAAAACGGTGCGAAACCCAGACTGCCCGTTTGGCCAAAATCCGAAAACCGCCCTTCTGGAATCCGGATAATCGAGTAGCCCGATGCATTTATTCATCTCACGCCTCGGCCGGATTTCGGTGTCCTCGTACTTTCGGCGGTATTCTGCTTCGTAACTTGCAAATAACGGCTTCTCACTAATCTGTCCTAATTGGTGGGTTAGGCCGAGCACCTGCCCCGGGCAGCCTGGGCGGTAATGGGGAGATTTTGCTACCTGACGCCCCAGAAGTTAGTTTCGATAATTTTGCGCCCCGGCTCTTATTGCCGCGCTCCGTCTTGCCGAAGTGGAAAAGGCGCGGATATGGTCCGGAACGGAGTCAGCGTTGCCGGTGATTCGACGAAAAGGTTCGCTGATTGAAGTTTATTGTGACTCACACGTGTTCATCCGAGACACTCGAACGGCGGGGTTCATTAGGGATGAATAGGACCCTCTGGTGGTGGTCATAGAGCGGAATGGCCACGCAATAAAAAGGGTCAAAATGTAGAATTTTCAAACTGCCGAAAATCTCTGACGATTCTAGATATTTTCGCTCTCTATACTATGACTGAATTACTTCTTTATGTTTCGACATTTACAAACTTTTATACTTTCTATATTTTTGGAAATTATATGAATCAAATTGTCATGTTTTGAACCTTTCATTCTGTGGTCAGTCTTTTTTTCTGATCTAGTCCGTCAATCTAGTCCGAATTAAAATTTAGGAAAAGAGGAAAATTAACAATGCTGGAGATTTTTTAAACGGCTTCTTTCCCTTTTACGAACTTTCAATTCAGACTGTGAATCCCTTTCATCAAGCATAACTGGAATGTAGGACGCAGGGTGGATCACCCCTGTACTTTTCTCAGCGTATGCCTGATCCTGACGAACGCGGGGCAAGACTTCGTGACTTTTAGTGGAAAAACACAATCCTGATCCGCACCATGCCTGCGTGCAATAGATTAAGGATCGACCCTCAGGGCGATGTAATGATGGAACTAAACTAGGCAAAGGCTGAGTGGGGCGAATCAAAACAAATATTTTCAGCGTCTATAGAACCTAGCTCCGTCACGAAATCAAAAACACGAAAGTTCGTCGATGAAGCCTTTTCGGGACACGTTATAATATAAATAATATTACAAGCGACTCACGCGTTATACGTTCAAAAATTTAGGTATTTCCTTACGAGACTCGAATATCGTGATTTTGAAACTATTATTTTATTATACAAACAATTTCATCGACGTATTTAATAACAATCGGCGAATGATTTCCGAGCTAGTCAAAAGTAACGTTAATTAGTACACACCTCAACCTTTCGACCGTGTACAATTTTCTCTATGGAAAACAAAAAATCTGTCTAGACATTAATTAGAAAATTAGCCTCCCTCCGCCGGTGTAACAATTATACCGTAATAATTGTTTCACGAACACATACTGTGTACTAACGTCCCCAATCAATTCTGGAGACAGTTTGAAATCTGTATATACATATACTTCTGCGTTCTTTCTTCAGAGAGAAGAAAGAGAAAGAGTAAAGGAAACAAAATTACAAAAATAAAACTAGTTTAATACGATACGCGACCAGCTTTTAAATTTTCCACCGAGAGGAGTTTATGAGGGATTTGAAGTGCGAAAACTTTTTCCACCTTTATATATATATGTATATATATATATATTTGTAACTTTTCAACAAAGTCGAAGGCGAATTGCCAATTCCCTTTCCCCAGAGCGGATTATATAGCCGAGTTCTTCTCTTGCAAGAATAATAATTGAACGATCATTCGAGGTTAAAAGTTTCGTCGCGACTGGCAGGAATTGATACATGCCTATTATAATTATCAGCGAGTCGAACCGTTCGTTTATCCGTTTTCCCTTCTGTTCACCCAGTCCGACTTTTGGTGGCTGTAGGTGGAGGTGGAGGCCTATATACGGGGCATTCCATGAATTTTCCATCAAGATCGAAAGTTGAGCTTTTCGATTTGCGGTAGATTTTTTATATGAATATATTAGCCAAAAAACAGAGCCCCACTTTTAAAACAAAAGTTTTAAGCACTCTTATCTAAAATATAATTTCATTTGGAAGATATTTAAAAGATGGAAGATATTCAAAATTAGAATTATTTCGGCAAAAATTACTAAAACTTGACAAAATTTTCATGCTTTTGTCGAAAATTGTGCAATCATTACAGTAAACGATGTAACATTGTGAAAACTGATAAGAATTTAAAAAACCAGAATTGAAATGAATTCTTGTATCAAATCAAAAAGAAAAGTTTCCGGTAACGTAGGTCAAAAAAATACATTCAGGAAATTACAAAATACCGTATACCTATATTGTGAGATCAAATATTTATCATTTGTAAATATTAATGATTATTTTTCAAAACTATAAATCTTTTTATGCACTACAAAACTCCATTTCTGACAACGGTTCAAGAGTTTTGTCATATTTTATTACTAGATTGTTCTAAATACTTTGACATTTTAAAACGTGGATGCTCTGGGTATCGTAAAATAAATCACATTTCAAATAGAACTGGTTAAACATATAAAGAATGAAAAATAAAAAGTGGGGTTTTGTGTTTCGATCAATATCCACTTTCAGATGGGTGAAACATTCTGCAGCAAATCTAAAAGCTCAACTTCCGACCTACCTTGATCGATACCTCATAGATTGCCCGATGTGTGTAGTACAAACACCGCTGGGAGTGAGGTTCTTTGAAACCGATATCAGCGCCTCGTTCTACCGGCAATCAAAGGTGGTCAGCGTTTGTTGATCGAATTCAAATCGTTCATCTGCGATGCGAGCCAGCTTATCAAATGATCGGACAAAGCTAGGGGGTTGCTGCTGGTGCCTATAATACCCACAATTTTTTATTACCCCGTAGGACATACGACGTATATATGATATCATGAACGACTTTATTGAACGAGTTTGACATAACGTGATAATAGATTGAAAAAAAAAACAAAAAAAAAAGCACAAGGGACACGTTTGCTTCCGAACTCGCGTTACCGATGATATTTCAGGCGTCCACCAATCGGGGCGAAATCGGTGCAGAAATCGCCGAGAAGACGGCGTATCTACGCGCAAAACATTCTGCAAACGGAATACCAATTTGTACAAAAGCGTGCAGGTAGGAAAGAATTTTCTCATTAAAATATCTCGGCTCGTATTATTTAAACGACCGATTTCCCATGCGGCGCGAACTGCATCCCGGCGTTACTTTAGCAATACGCGTTCATTCGCTGCTGAAGCGTTGAAGCTAATTTAAATTTCTCGTGTAAGCCGAAAGTTCGGCCGATCCGATCGGCTTCGTCCCTGAGAGATCAACTCGAATTGTCCTCCGCTCGGATCTCGATCTCATGTTGCGAAACGGAAGGAAAAGCGTAAACGAATTCTGTTGCTAATGTAAGAGTAGATGGCGGAGCAATCGGCATGAACTGAACCGGAATGACCTTATTGCCGGGTAGCTATGTATACTCCGTTCCATGCGCAGGGTGACAGTAGGAGTTAAACGGCGCTGCAGGGGTCGTCGATTGTGCTGCACGTTTCGATCGCATCACGTTATAAGAAGATTGGTGAACGAAAGGTTTATTGCTCTTATCGATCAGTCTCGCATTGAGTATACGTGAAATCATTATGATAATTCAATTGATTCGGAAACTGTGAAGATATGTTTAAAAATACAAAAATAGAAAATACTGGAACTATGAAAGAAAGCTTGGAATATCGTTGCTTTGTTTTGAAACGCTTCAAAACTGTTGAAGAGCTAGCAGCCAGATTCGTTCCATTTTACTCTACGCGATAGCTCGTTTTAATCAAAAGACTATTTTTTACAAATACCCCGAAACAAATTTTGCACTCTGGAGTCAACGATCGATATTGCCATTTGTTTATTATAATCAGTATCGGTACAATTCTGTTAAATTATGTATTCAGCAATGCCAGCGCGATCAGCAAACGAGTTTCACAATCAGTAATATTGTGAATATTATAAACTATCTTCAAAACATAATGAGCCATTGTAGAGCGAAATCTAACGAATTTGTTAGTTTTTTCATCCTTTCGAAGTGACCTATAGCAAATCATTAACCAACGCATAAGTTTTGCATGACATTTCCAGCGTTTTTCATTTCTGAATCTTTATAGAAAACACGATTGTACTTTACTAATTATGTGACAGTAAAATTGACACAACGTAGACGTTAATTTTTGGCTTACAAATTTCTTTAATGTGCTCATTCCGCACGTAAAGAGAGGATCGTTGAATCCTTTATCAATATTGACCGTAGTCAACGCAACGTAAATTTTTCTTTGCAATATTTTATTCTCACATTAGGCACTTAAATTATTTTAGTAACTTATTCGTCATTCAGATCAACCTTACAATTAGACTAAGGCTTCTCGCATTAATTAAATATTACGATCATTCAACCCAAACAATTTATATAGATATGTATAGAAATTATTCTCCGACACTGGCTGTAGCTTGCTACGCTCGAACTGGGTATGTTGATTTGGTGTTGAAGGGACGTGTCGACGGGCTCATCAGTAACGTCTGAGCAGCTGTTCAGCAGACGTAAAAGCCTCATCAAGGAGCTTTATACAGTATAATATACATTATACATATACAAATAATACGCGTCATAATTCGTTCGTAATGCATGTTTGTGAACGTTCATTCATCCTTGAACCGTGGCTTGAATATTCTCTGATACGTGCAAAAAAACGCAACAATTTATCTCGAGTACTTGAAATTTGATAAAAAAAATTTCACTGCCTAATTTCGTGGTCTTTGAAATTCTGCACACCCCTCCACCGTTCTCCAGAAAATTTTTAAACGACTCTAAAGTCCAAATTTCACGGACAACGACTTCCACCCGCACGGAAGGACCGGTTTACCCAAGTATTCAGCTCGACTGAGAATAATGTAAAAATTTTCACTTATTGTAAAACGCGTACCGGATACAGCTCCACACCCAGCGATAAAAAATCAGCCGGATGCTCATAACGGCACCCACTCCAAGGCCTATACAGGCTTTCCCGTGCTTAATACGTCGATGTCACCCTATATAAAATTCCTACAGCAAACGTTTTTCGCCGAGGCTAGTTCTCAGGCCCAATTAAGCGCTGCCGAACCTGTACGGTCTTCCGCTACTGCCGCTTTTCCACTGCGGAGACCGAGTGCGCGACTCTTACTACTGATTCGGTGATCCGGATGCGTGGCTGCAGGCGGCTGCAGATTTCAGTTTTGTTATTTAAAGCTAAGACTAGGTATAAGTTTAATGCTTAGATATGTTTTGTTAGAGTTGTGTGATAATTTTTTCTGGGAATGGAAAGGGAAAGGAGAAAAATTGTTGTTTTCTTATTAGCATTATAACGGGTGTTTTGGCGCTCGAAAGTGTAATTTGAGGGAAAACTTGGAGAGGATTTTGTCTCTTCGGAATCGTGTATAAAACTGTGGAATTATAATTCTTCACGTTCTTCGCAGCGACGAAAAGTTCAAAATAAGGTAAATGCTATAATTGCACGAAAATTATCATACCGACATCACTATGTATGCAAATTTTGTTACACGCGTTGGACTTAGAAAGCTTTTAACAGAGGCGTCCCTATATAAATTTGTACATGCCTGCAGCTGTGACACATGTCGGTATTTGGAATGATTTAGTACCTACGACACCTGATTCTCCCTGAGTTATTCGAATACCAAATTTCTTTGTTTCATGCGGTGTGACTTAAGAACGGCACTTAATTTCCATCCCCGTACCGAGGTGAATTTGCAGAAAGGCTCAAACCCCTCCTTAGCGTTTTCCTTGTTCCTCAACTTTTGCTTCCGCAGCTGTTGTTTTTATAATGTAATTAAAGAAAACTCATGCTAAGCTTAAAAGGGAGTGTAAACATTTTCCTGCGGTTTGGAAACGTTGGTCTCTTTGTCTCGTAAATCAGGCTTTTTTCATTAATTTTTCGAAATACCTCGAGGAAGAAGAAAGGCGAAGGAGATAAAAAAAAAAGCACAATTCATGCCTGACTCTATTTGGGATAGGATTATTAACAAAATTAAACAACGCCGCAAAGTTTCGTTTCTCTGATCGTATCGACAAATCGATAAACTGCATCGTTTTTCATCGCACGGTTAATAAAATTCAAATACGATAGTTGAAAATTTCATCCAAGTATAACCTATATATGATAATTGCAGACAGGTTGCGGCTTCCCGCTTTCAATTATAACAAAACCCGCCCATTTCCCAAAATCTATTTCGTAATCCACAATGTAATTAATTCTACCGTTGAATTTATCAAACCGGTTCCAGCATCGTATATGTAGTATACATATTCCGTATATATCTATAATATATATATATACATATATATATATATATATATATATATATATATATATATATATGCGTGTGGGTATCGAAACTGCTGATTGGTCTATCATTAATTACAACACGGTCCAGCGTTCGAGCCCCCCCTCTGCCCCTTTTTCCCATGGCCATGGTCTGGAACTTGGGGATAATAATACCGAATATCAAACATTATAGACATGATATATTAGTTTAGTTACAGACCAGGAATTACGCGATAATTAATCCATTAAGAGAGAAAGGATGAAGTAAGATAAGGATAACTTCCTTACGCGCGTGGTAATCCCATGGAGTTAATCCAGCATAGGAACGAGCCCATTATCGATTGTGATATATGTAGTTATAAACGATGAGGTAAACGTTACCAGAGTCCTCCACCTCCTCCCCTTCTTCCTCTGCTATCCCTGAACAACGTGACGTGGCCACCAAAATTTCTATTCTCACTGTCGGCTTAGCCCACACAAATTTTCTTTTGTATTGTCAGATCTGCGTGCAAAATTAGATGAACGTGGGCAGCACGAGTTTCATTGTATGTTATACGAGCTGGCACACGTTGAAATAACCGATGACATGATTATAAAACACGGACCGGTAAACTTTTTCTCCGGTTCGTGATGTGGGGGGGGGGGGGGGGGGCATTAATAATTCCTGCTCAGCTCGTCGAGTATCAATTCGTACCTCGGTTACAACGCACCAGGGAATAAATACGCGACCTTTCACGCATGAATTTCACGATGACTTTCAACGTGTACAGGGTATGGTGTTTTACTTTGCCGAGAGACGTCGCAGAAATTTATACTATAATAATTTATACTATATTTTATAATAATTGCCTACATAAACGGCTGTGACACGAATGCCGCCTTTGTTATATCCGTACAGATAAAATTTTGTACAATCCACGATGATAGACGTCGTATATCCTCCTGATATTTCTTTTGTAATTTATTTTTAATTTTTCTTCTTCTTTCCGGATCTTTCGTTTAATTATGCTATCGAACGCGAGGATTAAACTGTTAATAATTTATACTGACAATGAATAGATGTTACAAACTTTTTAGCGTGCACCGGTGGTTTTGTGCCGAACTAGGACAGAAAAAGAAAAAACGTCCGTATTCACTCGGTGTTTAAAAACTTACGGAGTTATAATGCCTGCTTTGGCAAACGATCATATTTTGCGGTTCAAGTTTTACAAGTTTTACCCGGTAAGTTTTTCAATCTACCGCACACGCATGCATATATATATATATATTTCTCCTGTCGTTTCTCACCCCGGAAGTAAAACAAGAATAAGAAGAAGAGGGAAAGAAAAAAATCTTTTCGGTTACCTTAGGGTCGAAGTTACAACCCTGCAGCGGTCTACAAGGTAAGTACCCAGGTACTTCAACTCGCCACCGCACGATTATGCAATTTACCCAATATACAGGGTGTGCGTGCAAACCCACCCTAACGCAGGTAAGTCTTTTCCGCCCAGCTCTCAGCACTCTCGATGAGGAAACCGAGCGCTAAATACATACAACACACGTTAAATGCAATTAGCCTTACAAGTCGAGAGATAGTAAGTCAGCAGTCACGGGGATCCCCTGTTTGATGAACCCGCATAACGTATGTCGGATCATTCTCGATTAATTCGAGTTCATCGTGTGTCGTCGTTTCGCGTGTGCTTGTAGATATAACATTCCTACACACACACATATATATATATATATATCTAGCTACATTTTGGCAATTAAATTTGGACGAGAATAGCTACAGATTATGTCCCATCAAAATGGGGTTACCCGGCTTTGTGTAGTCGGTGGTATATTTAATTCATTATAGGTATATCCAGGCAAACATGGGATCTGTGTATATTTTACACAGATTATTATACCCACCGAATGCACAGCGCGCATCCGGAGAACAGAAATTGGAGATACCTGCACTTGTCTTTTCTTATTTTTTTTCTTTTTTTCTTTTACTCAAAGTACGCTACTCTGTAAACTCATTGGTAATTCAAAATTCCTACGGTACGCACGATTTCGCGTCTCTCTGCGTGCCTAAGAAAAGGAAAAGAAAAACGAGAAGTGGGAATCGGGGAATGGAAAAAGAGAGGAACCGCTTCCACTAAATCATTCAGGACCAACGAGGCTGATTTGTCATGCGAAAATCCATCGAGTTGTCGCCGCCAACCTAAGAGGAGAAAGTAGATTTTTATCCCATCTGACAACTTCTGTAAATTTTAGTCTTCGAGAACAAAACATCCGTACACCGATTCTTTTGCGACGATTGAGTTCGATTTTCTTTCTTCTTTTTCCCAAAAAAACTGATGATTTTCGAAAAGTCCGAAGTGTCTTGTTTCGTGAAGTTACAACATTTTTAAAATTTGCGAGCTCCAGGTCTACTTATATGACATGATATTGGCCGAAATCCGATGTCAGGATAAATTTTATGTTGACAAAAAAGAAAAGAAAAATAAATAATCAATTTCTAGAGACATCAGATGTTCATACGGTATAAGAGAATAATTTTATCCCGATCTGTGGGAACAAATACTTCTTACACCGCGGTGATATTATACTCGTATTAATATATCCACGACTGGAATGATTCGTCAAAATGCAATTAGTCTAAAAGCGGAAGCCACCGCTGATGTTGCACCTCGAAGACTGGTGTCTCAAACGTCTATCTGACTAATTGGAATCCACCTACGATAACTCGATTAATCGTTTCAGATGAACAATGCGCCAGGTGGGTTCGACAGGAATGAGTTCACCAACCGCTCAGGCACTCGTCTCGTGTGTCAAGATAGATTCAACTTTTCCTGCAAGCGTTCGCAAATTATTCTAGTATTGCAGCGGTATACCTACGCCATTTTGGGAATTCAAGTTACGAGGTATTGTCATGCGGGTGCAATATTAAATAAATAATGGTGTATAATTCAATGGCAAAAGAGCCGAAGACACGCGATGAATGCGTGTGCCTACTGTATATATGTGTATACATATACAGAGGTATGTATAAATGCATCAGGGGATGCGAATACAGATAAATTCTACGTTTCGCTAGCGCGTACATAAAGTCCCGAAGAAATGGACCGTCAGCTGGTATTTTATTGACGAAGCTGACCGTTTTTCTAACCGTCGAAAATCAATGCTCACGTTCATGCGCTCTTTTTAGCTGGTTTAAAACGTCTAACTTAAATAATACAAGCTCTCGAAGCCTGGCTCTAATCCCCAGCTATTCAGGATCTCCTGAAAAGACTCGGACGGATAAGGAGTCCTGCACATCCCGTTGCTTCAGTCCTTTTATCACGGCTATAATTACCTCGGCGAGAAAAATTCCGCCCCTGCAAGAGGGTAGATGTTCCAAAACTTTTCACTCCGGACGACTCATGAGGTAGAAAACTTTCGCGTCAACAAAAATGACCACTGAAGCCTAATTCCACCTTGGAAAATCGATATCATGTTTTCCGTTCTCTCAACGAAAGAAGCTCTCGTTACGGTGATATAATTTTATCCGAATTCAAACGGTCCCCGTGAAAGGTACGGTGAATCCGCGAGGATGACTCAAGTGAACAATACAAGACCTCGCAAAGGCTGCAAATTTTCACCAATTCCTTGAACTGGAATGCTGGATACAATTTTGCGAATTTCTGCGTGAATGCAGCTATTTCCAAGACATAGAAGAATAACGACTCGGCGTTATGGGAAGCTTGTAATATTCTGCGCGCGTGAACACGAGCTTGCGAAAATCGCGGCTTCACCCTTCAGAGGGAAATCTTATTTGAAGCTTGTGGAACAGATACAGGTATTTACTTGAGCTATTTTCGAATATCAAAGACCGGTGAAACAATCTTCAGAGGGTACAAACTAATATGTGGAAATATTATGTGAGAAATTCTGTGGATGGTCGCGTGTAATCGAAAATTATAAAAGCACGAAGGCAAATTCATGCCTTTCATTTAACCCTTTCTTGCATACAGTTTCACTTATATGCGATTTGCTTAAAATTGGGATCACTGATTACGAATCTAAACTCAAAATTCGATCATTCAAAATAGCGGATCCAATATGGCGGACAACCATTAATGACAAAAAGAAAATTTTTTGGGGTGTATTAAGTTTATGTAAACATTGGCATTCGGAATTTCATGGTAGAAATGGCTTTAAATGCTTTTTACGTGGAAAAGTACAAATATCGATGATTTATCTTCATGAGATGTTTTTGCAATAAATTAATAAAGAAATTTGTTTTTTTTTTTTTCGTAGACTGAAAAATATTAGTTAAAAGTACTATACATATAAATAAAAAGCAGCAAAAAAAAAAAAAAAAAAAAACGGTGGGACGCTGAGGGTCCCAGGATTAATGAATTAAACGAGGAACAAAGAAGCACGTGGTTCATTTAATCTTCCTTTATGCTCTCCTCTGATTCCGGAATGCTGGAGTGCAGCCATGGACGTACAGGGTCAATTGACAAGGATCGACTGTCCCGAATTTTCGGATGAAGAGAACCTCGCCTGGACGACTCTGGGCGTAACCTCGATGAGTTAATTAAGGGTTGGCTGTAGGGCCAACGGCCAAGAGAGAGAGAGAGAGAGAGAGAGGTCGAGTAGATTTCATTTGATACACGGTCAGGACGGGCATGCCTCTGGGAAGATAATTACGCAAAAAGTACAATGGACTTAGGGAGTAACGATGCCCCTAAAGCAGCCCCCCGTTACATGGAACTGAGCTGCAGTGACCAGGATCGTATATGTATAGATACACATGTACGTACGACGCTACAAAAAATCGAGACAAAATGATATGCACGTCGAGTGCAATGCAGGGATGGAATCCAATCAGAATCCTGAGCTTGCGCAGCTGACGACGCGCGGAGTTTGGAAGCCAAAGTTTGGAACAGGGTCGGCAAATATTGTTTGCCGTTTTGTTGTCCCGCTCTTCGCGTCTTGTGCACGCGGCTCTCCTCATCGGGACGCGAACCCCTATTTGATTAATCAATCACCCCTGGTTAGCGGTTCCCAGGCGACGGCAACGTCGCGAGTGGCGGCCATGAGTTCGCGGTTAAATTCACGACCTCGGACCCAACTTCGCAAAGCACATTCATTTCCCGGAGTTAACTGTTGATACGACAAACGCGCGTGCTACAAACTTTCACCAGCTAAGGGCTGCCGCCCTCCTCGGTCCGGGCTTCGATTCCTGGGTTACGTCGAACTCTGCCACAGCTAGACCCGTATCCTGCACCACTGTCACAAAACGCGAAAGAAATTCGAATACGCTAGTCTTCAGATCTGGAGACCCTTGTTACGTCAAAAACTTCAGGGATATGACGTTACTTTATCATTTGATGCTAACGATGCTTTGTTTATTGGCTAAATTGGTTTGAAAGTTTGTGATCATCTTTCAATTGTCAAGATTATAACGTATTGAATTTTTTTTTATTATAATCTTATCAGCCAAAAAAAAATCTATCCAACAATTTATAATTCATTCTTTTATATGAGTAAAACAAGCTGTTGCTCAACAACGATCTATACATGGATTTTTCGGTAATAAATACTATAATAACGTGATTTCTCTGACGCGGTTATTAACAACATGATGCAGTTTACAGTTGAAATGTGGTGTTTGACCTCTCTTTCTGGACAAAAGGACGTTTTTTTTCAAATTATTATTATTATTATTTTGATGAGGTTGGATCGTACTTTTTCGAACCTTTAAATATTATTGTTTCGATACATTCTCCAGCTGATCCTACGCCCCATACATTCTTCAAGATACAACACCTGATTGTATACCTTTGTTTTCGCAGACGGTGTCGCAGCCTCTAATTTAATCTAAAACAATTATTCCAAACGCAAAGATAATGAATCTTTTGACTATTTATTTTGTTGCGCAACTATCGGTGCGAGGGTCAAGATTTATCGACCCCCATTTATTCGAACGTGGTTTTGGTATGTCCAGCTGTTTGCATCTGTGGCGTACCCATAACGTGTAGGGAGTAAACTGCCATGTAAAAGGCTAATATTCGCCGACACTGAGAATTATAGCATCGATGATGAAATTAAACTTCGGCTCGTTTCAATGCTAGGGCTAAATAACAATTTATTGTCACATGAAACTACGATTCTATAATAGTTCGTAATGACCCGGTTACCTGGATTCGTTAAACCCATGCTTAAATTATCGCAGAGCTTGACATTAAACTCGGTTGAAGAAATGATTGATTTGTTGAATGTCTAACTTATCGAAAGAAAATCTCAGGTAAAGAGGCCAATTCAACAACTCATTATGTGTGGCGCCATTTTGAACCAACAAAAGTCGAAGGGAATACTCGGGTCGTTTCCGGTTTGTACAGGGTGACAGTGATAAAATATCAGCTGTATATTGTATCCGGTGTTGAGTATGTATGGTTTCATTTGTCTGCAACAGTACAGTATTGACCTGTACAGCATTATTAAACACAGACACTTCCGTATTCTGCTATTTTCATCGTGACACATTCAATAGCGTCCGGGCCGTTGATGTCCTCCGACGTTATTTGTGTTTATTTTAATACGTTTTCTCTCTCTTTCTCTCTCTCTCTTTCTGTTCATTTTGTTCAACTTTGTTACATACGAACGAAGCAATGTACATACGTGCGTGCCTGCAACGTAGCGGGTATGGCGAGTGAATAGCGAAGGGATTTTATCTTGTCGTAAATTTAAAATTCATCTATCGAATTGCGCAAACACTAAATTCTAGGGACGTTAAATAGAACAACCGGTGATTTGGATGTCAAGAATGTTTATCTCATGCTGTAAAGAATCCTGGCATGAATTCCCTCCAGATTACACGTCCAGTGTATCTGCGCATTGCAACCTTATAGCTTTCTATGTTCCATTCGTCAGTCATGCAGGCTGCTGATTTGTTTCAGAAGTCACATTCCACGGAAAAGAAACACAGTATGTAATATGGGAAATTTGTCAGTTTTCACGTTCATCGAAAAATAAGATTCGAGTTTTTTCATCGGTATAAATTTCTGTTATTTGATTATTTAACAATTTGACGTAATTGTACAGCGTTACGTTTTATAATAATATTGTTCTTTTTAGTAGTTACTTTCATTTTTCTTTCGTCAGATAGCTTCCCGGGAAATTGTTGAATCTCTTGTAAATCTTCGCGTCGTTTTTAATACAAAGCTGAGGAGAAAAAATAGTCGTAACTTCTTCTCGCATTCTACACGATGTTTAATACAAAACTGAATAAATACGATTCAGTAATGAGTTTTCGAACTTTAACCGGTGAATTGTAAAATGAGATTTATAATTGAGGAAGGATTAAATATGCAGACTCTTGTAGAAGAAACTTAGGCACGTTGGCTGCTTGCGTGACGATTTTCTAATGAGTATATGCTTAGTTCTGCGAAGGAGCTCTGAAAGATGTACGTAATTACAAGAGGGTTTTTTTATAACAAATTTACAAACAGAATCTCATTTCGATTTTGTTAAAACTTGGATATATATACGTAAATGCTCAACTTCCTAACGTAAATCCTGTCCAGACGTTTGCAGATAATTCAACTTCACTGCGAACATCAAGCTGAACATTCATCGTTATAAAATTGCGTTAAATTTCTTTTACAAAACATTGCTTAAAATAACCGAGCAAAAATATAGATAATCAACTCATCACAACTCGCGTAAAGAAAAATTTGAACCAACGAACGAGCCAATTTCTGATTCGTTTGCAAAAAAAATTATTCGTTTTACCGTAGAATGACCGCAAGCTTTTGAACGCGATTTTCGATAACGCGCGTTTTCATCACTGTAATTTATCTGCGGGGGACGAGGTTTTCCCCGAGTATCGGTGGCGGTGAAAATCGTGAAATTTTTCATCAACCCCGACGGAGGATCGAGTAATGATTTTCAAGATGGGATCCGCCGCGATGCTACGGCCCTGGGGAGTTGAAGTTGCCATATTGTATATTGCATAGCCCGCATATTGCTCCTCGGGCGCACGTCTGCAGGTATGTGCGTTGCAACCCAAGGCAACGCCACTTGCGGAAAGTATAGTTGGGTCAACTGTAATTTCGCGGCACAGAGTGCAGCCAGCGCATCCTGCGAAATTTAAGGATGCATGAGACGTAGGTGCATGTATATAGTCAGCGTGAAAATTATCTGGAAGCAAGAACGTGACCAAGCAAAGGTTCGAACAGTTTAATCAAACCTTATTAAGTTCAATCTGATTAAAAAAAAAAGTCTTTGAAATTTGGAAAAAATGTTTAAACACCAAATTTCAATTGTCGAAACTCTGTGATTACAACATTATTCTTATACTTGCTTCATCAAAAATGGCTTTCGATTGATAAGCAAAAACCGATGCGTAAAATCTTGTTAATTTGTAGATGCAGACTATAAACTTGCGATTTAGACAACAAAAACATGTTATTTTTATCCAAAAATTTTTGGCAAATAAAATGAACTATTGTCATTCAGAATCGGATAATCTATGTGAATTTTTGATGAAAACGTGCAGAATAATGTCACATCTCTGAAGTTGTTAACATAACGACGTCTTTGCATTTCAAAGTAGCGTTTTAAATTTCACTTTCCGCGTCACGGGGACTTTTTTTAATAACCTGTATAAACTCGATTAGCTCAAGCGAGACGTCTAAGCCTTTGTTTTATCACGTTATCATTCCAACCACTTGCTCGGCCCGACATTACGTGGACATACACCCTTAATATTAATTATTACATATTAATATAATATTTCCCCTGAAGCGATGCAGTTACAAATGCGTGTAACAGCGCTGAAATTATTCCCGAACCAAGCCTGAGTTATCGCCAGAACTTTCTAAGTGATAATAAACGTTCACCGCTGCAGAATTAGATGAAGATGCTACGGGGGATGCTGAACCGGAAGGAAGAACAAGAGGGGAAACAATAATGCCGCTGTCCTATAAAGGGGAGCTTCTCGGTATAGCTGCTGCAGCTTTCAGCCTCTGCTCTCTCTCTCTCTCTCTCTCTCTCTTCCCGGTACCCTAATCTCACTTATTACTTGTGTACGTGAGTGTGCGTGTGTCGTAAAGCTGAGCTTCCTCAACAGAGCCGGTGGTGTTGTATATTATAAAAAATTTTTCCGCCGTCTCGTCGTTTCCCCAGATTCTCTTAGAAATCACCGACCTACCAGCTAAAATTTCCCCTCCTTTATAATATACTGTTCGTTAATCGCTATAACGTTATTCTGATCAAGAACGAATTACGTCACATTTTTTCATTCATTTTATACTTGGAAATCAATTTCTATCAACACAGAATAAAATATTTTTTTTCGAATTTTGCCAATTCGAAATTAAATTTCCGACAAAACGAATAACAGTCTTTATTTACTCTATTTTTCTTGTTTTTAATAGAACTTGTGCCGGCGCGTTTCCTGCATTTAATACCTCAGGTCGTGGGTAGAACTGAGTTTCCCGCAGTAATTTAGCTTCGTTGTCCATCCAAGTCGGGCCATTCTATATGTACGCAATACCTACATCCAAAACAGCTTACTCGCTCCGGCCAGCCCGTAATTACCTGAGATGTGGCTGCTCTCCGGCTTTCCTCTCTGCGATGTGCTCCTCAAAGGTACATCCTCGTATACCTCGACAACCAATTCTGTGTGTACCTGCCATCCTGTATACATGTAATATACACGCGTATAGAGACACACATACGTAAGTGGTGGATGTGTAAGGTGGGTAAAAGGCTTACACCCAAACCCCGGTAGCACAATGCTTAGATCTATTGATTTAGCAGTTGGATTGTCGGCTATGAGCGTTTCCACGCTCAAATTAATGTCCTCTCAAGTATTAAAACCGCAATTGTGAATTATTTGACGATGAGCGGCTGCGCACGCCTCGCACCACCCTTCCATTCATCCCCCTAATACAAATGTATGATACCTACACCTCGCATGCGAATCCGCGACACAGTTATAATTCCTATCACCGTAAAAGAAATTCTCATTACGAAATTAATGATCGTGAAGAAGCTTAGCTACAAAACTGAATAATTAATTGTATAATATTCCCATTGACCGATGCTTCGTCGAATTTATGGTAGTTTATTCAACGTGCAGATCTCATAATCTTCGAATTGGTATTCATGGATTGACCTAATTGTACCTTGTTGGATAATCGTCAATGCGCGATGAGCCTGCAGTGCTGACGTTGAACGGAATCGAGAATCAATCTGCACCGACAAAATTTACTCCGACGACCTCGTTAAGTGCAGCGCGTGAGATGCGCTTGATTCTTCGCTTCAGATCATCTTAAAAAGTTTACACAGCAATGGCGTTAAAAGCATTCGTCAGCGAATTGATTACACAGATCAGCGATGAAAAAGTTTTCTGAATACTTGTACATGATACATATAGATCTTCGTCTGCTGATTCAGAATATCAACTCCGTTCTTACATATCGCATCGTGATTTTTTGTTATTCGTATACTCACTTCTCAGAATAACTCCGTTAAAATGAATATTTTTTTATCAGTTTCAGAGGAGCAATCTAGTAAATTTACTTTCAGAATGTCGTGACAAGCTCAGAAAAAAATTACTGGTATTTTTTCAAAATTGCTATTTCGAAATTTTTAGTCAGCGTAAAAAATCACAATCATGAAAAAGAGATTATATATAATAATATTTCATTCAACCTGTCGCTTGCACCTATTTTCCATTTAAACACGGTTTCATCTAAATCAGCTGAATGTGACGTGGTGTATATCATATGAATATCGTTTTACATTACATTCAGGACTACTTGCACGAATATTAAAACTCCGGTAAAAGAACTTTCCGAAAGAAAACTCAGACCTGTGTTATTCTTAGGTTGAAACATTTGAAGCTCGAGGAATCTTTAACGCTGGGAATTTCATCCTCTCCGTGCATCGATTTCCGATATACACATACATATACATTGAACGTGTGATATATATGTATATATATATATATATACAGATATAATAGATACAACATCGAGATTCTTCGCCGAGGTAAAAAAGCCAATATCTTCATTAATGACACTGAGTTAGAGAAGAAGATTTTTCCGCTGTAGTTTCTTTCGCATCATTGATGACAGTTTACGAGACTGTGATACAGAAACGATCGGTCTGGTCAGTAAATAGGTAGATATACTGGAAGACGATTCAACCAGTGGGTTTCAAATGTATCAGATGGATTGTACGCCGTGTTAATGCTGTAAACAGACCAGTCTATAAGAATAGAATGTTTTAAAATGACGAAATACCTGAAAAAAAAGGAATGCTGCTACCGTTTATATAGCTGTACAAATTCGAAAATTTACCAACGCTAAAGATATTCGAAAAGGTGGGTGTTGCGTCATTCGCATAAATGTACATTATATATATAGATATATGCGGTATTTATGCTAATGAAATTTTGTCAAAATCGACGGTTAACGTTAACGCCATGAGTCGATGCGTTGGGCGAAATTAAATTTCATAAGGCAAGTGATATCCCGACAAAATATTGAATTTAAATTGCAAAATTTTACGTACAGTAGTATAGGTGTATAATGTGTGAGTATATATATGTATACATGTGTGTACACACGTATATAGAAGACGAAGAACGAAGCTCCGCAGTCTCTTTAACCCTCAACATTATTAATATCGTATAATATACCCGGAACAGATGTCTCGGAAATTTATTAAAAGTTGCAGTATGACCAATACGTCGTCGCACATTTTCATGCCACGTTATGCGCTTGTCGCGAGTAATAATTTAGCTAGAGAGCACGCGATTAATAATAACCGCGTTTGACGTTAACTAACAGGAAACACGCCAGTTGAAAAATATTGATTTTTAGCGAACGGATGAAACCGTACGGCCTAATATAATGACGTCTGGAAAATTACAGAAATTTTCTTCCACAGTTCATTTACGTTGCATTAGCATTTTATATACGGATTAAATTTATGTGCTCTGCATCGGCAAATTTACACGGAATATGTATAATTGGTCAATTCACCTATTTTTATAGACGGGGACAGCAGCAACGATATACAAACTTTATCTTCTCCGATTTCAATCTCATGCATACACTGATTAATGCAGATTTATGCAAATTTCGTGAAAATCGTTGACCAGTCTTCAACGTGTTGCACCATTGCACGTTATTTCCCATTTACTTTAACGGCCGGTGAGAATAAGCTCAGCATCAAAGATTTCAGGAACGAATAGGGGAGGGTGGGGCAAAGTGGGCCCCTAAAATTTTCTAAATAACTAGGAATAAAATTAACTACCTGAACTTTTTATTAAATATGAATTATTCGAAAATCATTTACTCGAGTAATTGCAGACCTCGTAACGCGAAACGTTTTAAGTTGTGCTTTACTCTCAACTCGTCACAGTCAAATAATTTTCTGAACTCGAATTTATGATTACTTTTTCTCGAGAAAACTAGATAATAATTTAACATAATTTTTCACATGAAAACTAAACATTTTATTTTGATTTCGGGAATTATTTTCTTAAGGGGCCCACTTTGCACCACCCTCCCCCAGTAAAAACTATCATCCCCGGCTCAGTATATCAATCGTCGTTGCAAGGTATATTTGTTGTTCATATATTTTACGATATCTCGGATCGGCATTATAGTGGAAACGAGATCAGCGATGCACCGAGCCGTTTGAGAGTTTGTTTGCGTCAAAGTCGTGGCTAAGAAAGCGCAAATTTCTCACAATTCTTTTTCCTTTCCATTAAATTCCTCCGCCTTCTACAAGAATATGACGGATTCAATGCTTATCAGATCTTAAACAGTCTTTTCAAAGACTTCCAAGGGGTTTCTGAGATGGTTGCAAGTTGGGTTTGATTCTGGCTTACGAGTTCGAAGCTGTGCACGTGTATTGAAAAAATCAAATCGTCGGCCAGGTTACGTTATATTGAAAATGCAAATCAATTGTGAACGGGAATTTCAGTCACGGCCCGGTTTCTATTCCTGAACGTGGAATCAATGCCGCAGTCTGCCAGAGCATCCCACTGTAATAATAGGGATCCGGATACACTAGCAGAGATATGTCAGTATTCTCCGAATGTGTGGGTGAATCTATCAGGCACGGACCACGGGTAATTAAAATCGTTCCACGTAGCCGAAGCCTCGTAGAATATAATGTGCGAATTACAGTGGCAGAACGTCACCGATCGCTTCGTGATTGGAATTGACAAACAAATACATAAAGACATATTAATTCAATTTTAAATTGCCGAAATGAATCGGCGTTCAAATCAACCCTGATGTAACCGCGGAATCATCAATTTTCAAACTCACTTTTCACTTTGATCACTGATCAAAGCGCTTTTGGTATAGCTTCAGGCTATATGCAACCTTCGGCTTTTACGAAAATCCCGTTGAACGTCGATGGGTTCGTGTATATACGTACATGTAAAATAAAAAAAAAAATGTTTTTCTGATAACTTTTTTCTGTTCAATTCGGATTACCATTTTTTTTAAATTTCATTCTCCTCACAGAATGTTACGTTTCGATTGGGTCAACATCGTGATGAGATTCAGTTCTCCATATTATGCCTGTACAAATTGAAAAATCGAAAGACAAACAAAAATATTTTGTATAAAAAATTATAAAATGGAAAAGAACCACATGATTGAATTTCAAAATTAGCACGTTCGTTTTTATTCGACGTAGCCACACTTTCACGAGTCAGATATGTAATTTGAGTATGGCTAACTGATATTTTCGCGAATGTTTGATCATTTAGATTAGAATATTTACAAAACTACACATTAGAATACATTTTTTTATCATTCTTGCGTAATCTACGAGATTTGATTAATACAAATTACAGTCATTTGTTTTGTTATCTTTCGCAGTTGTGGTTGAATTGTATTAAAATTGTGCGTTTTACACACGTTTCCCTGTAGATTACATGTTAAAGACCTAATTCTTTATTATTATTTACACAAACACAACACGTCAGATCTTTCTCAAAAAATTATTTCTAAGTATTGAATTCCAATTGCTATTCCTTTCGCGTATCGGACGGGGATATGTATTTTTTCGATTCTGTAAATGAGACTTATTGGATACAGTTCTACAATGAAGTGGCAATCGATGTATGATATTGAAACAATGTACCGTTTATCTAATTCTAGAATGAATTTCTGAGCGGCCACTCACTTCTGAAATAGTTGCGGTAGACTTCAGGTTGTAATCAAGTTCCAATTATCTGAAATCGCGGAATGAAGTCATCGTAAAAATATTGAACTCGGCCTTAAAATCATCATCTGAAATCGGTTGAAATCATACAAGAGGAACGGAATCACCTCCAAAGTGCGACGTATCCATTCATCACATATAGTATACTCAAAATCAAACTGCAAAATGACGTAAAAACATTCAAAATGGTAGATAATGAACGAAAAAAAAAGAATTTTTACAATCAAAATCATACTAAATAGTCCCTCGTACCAATGAATATTATTGTTTTCAATATAAACGCAACACCAATTCAGCTATAACTTTACTCCCACCTGTAGTAGAAAAAAAAAAAAAAAAAAAAATGCTTTTCACTTCGCAAATATCCACCGTCGAAATTTCTCGTATTCGAAAAGGACGAGGTTAGTCGGTGCGGATTCCGCCGCCACATGCGAAAGCCACACGCGATGGTATAATAAAAAGGTCAGTAGCGTGCAGGGTAAGGAGCCGCCACGCCCGCCATCTACACACATGTACGAAAGGATCCTGCAGGGGTGCCTTGGGATTTGGTTCGTTGCCCGCGTACCTTCCTGACGCCTGAAACGCGCCCTACGCGCTTGCATACTTAGACTTTACTCCGAACCCGCTGCCGTCGACGCATATTTCGCAACACCGTCGAGCCGCGAATAAAGCACAACCGGGATGAAAGCTCCCGGAAAATAAGGCATGTCTGACCCACGGAGCGTCCCTCGGGTTCCTGCAGCTTCTCGCTCTGTTCGCAGGGAAAAGTGGCCTGAACGCCGGCGCAGCACCCTTCTTCGTCGGCACACGTATCGCCGGCAGTTCGCCCGGATCCCACCTCGCTATCAGTCCCGACCCTCTTCACCGTTGTCCGACAAGAACCCACAGATATCACACATGCCCCTATATAGTAGATATCTGCCCCGAGCCGCTCGCCTTCGCCGATTTAGATCCGACTATTAGTCCACCCTCGCGTGTCAAACTGCAACCACAATTTCATCCCTTTCCTCGAGTTCATGGTACGGACGATACCTTTTTTTTTTTAATTTTTTTTCAAAATGTTATGCTCAAGGATGTTGCTTAACAAAATTAGACGCTTGCACAGAAATTTTTAAGATTTGTAAGATTTATTGAGTTACATTCGAACAGGATTAATTGTTCGTAAGAAACTGTTTTTTTTTTTAAACATTGATATTACCGTGATTATCCCTTCTTTTTTTAGATCGAGCAAGGTGCAATTTGTCCGTTCGATTCTTGAGTGATTTGGAGTTCTCAATAATTTTTTATTCATGCGAAGAATAAGAATAATAACTTTGACTTGTAATGTGTCATTTGTGCCAATTCAGTATAATTTTCGTGCCACAGATAGATTAATATATAATTCATCCTGACGGACAAGCATAAAGCATGATGTACCTTCTACGGTGCGATAAAACCTTATTGAGCATGGAAAAATAGAGAGATGATAAGATAGGTATAACCCCCAGTTGATGGGAATACCTAAAAAAAAAGTAATTCAAAAGAAGACAGTGAGTAGTGAAAAAAATTTACGGTCACGTGAATCAGAGTTACGACCAGTGCATACGGATTTTCGTAGCTAGAATGAAATTCCGGGTTAATATTCACGGTAGGGTGGAGGGTGAGAGATGGTATTGGATTATTTCTTTCGCCATTTTTTTACGAAGCAGGAAAATATTTCGACAGTTCGCAGGCTTGAGTCACCCAACAGCCAAGTTTCTGAAATTTCAAAACAAGTTTCTCAAGAAAGCAAACGCACCAATTAATGAGATGCTATCGAACATTACCCCACTTGACCTCTCCCTTGTATATACCTAGTGAAAATCCATTGAACGTAAAGGATTGCAGGAGGGAGGGAAAGGCCTCATTTTCCACAAAATTGCCTCTGTGTACACCTAAGTGAAAAAAGCTGGCATGAGGCTATTCGTTTTACTGTCAATGCTACCCGGAAGTCGACCCAGGCGGTTGATTGAGACGCGGTTCCCCGTGTTGTGGTTTAAGTCATGCGGTCGTGGTTCCTTTCCGGTGAATAATGCGCGGAGCAGCGGCAGCGGGTGGAACGTTAATATCGCGTCTAAACTTCGTTTCCTCCTTTCCCCTCTACTTGTTTCCTCATGATCGATACCAACTTCTCAGCTAAACGGAGTTTTCTCTCTCTTCCCTTCCGTTATAGCTCCCTCGCTTCGATTGTACCTGCGGCGCCATTGTTTTAGCTTTTCCCGAGGCGTCGATTGAGCTTCTTCGGTAGAACATCTCTCTTTCTTATGCACAAGGAAAAAATGATTTGCCCACTTGACACCATACCGCACACCTGGGTTAAACGTAATTTCGCTTTCCTTCTTTATCATTTTTATTTTCTGACAAAGAAACTGGCGTGCTTTTGCCACGACAATTAATGTTTTATCTTTGTCGGGGGTAGATACGCTCCGGAGATAACGGGGTAGTTTTATTTTCATTCACGGGGAAGTAGAGAATGTCGATCGTTGAACATGAGTTGTCTGACAAAGTAGGTTGACGTTCCAGTGAATTATTTTTCCGACCCGAATTGATCGCGATTAGATATCGATGTATATTATTCTACACCGGGCGTTTCACAATAATTGTCCATGATTAGTCTAGATAATCTATACGCGAACAGCCAATAACTCACAATTTTACGTCGACTGTACCGCAATTTTTAACCTGCAGTCCCGCCATACTTTACACACCAAAAAACACTATTTATTCCAGCATACATTATTCATATATCCATAGCATACATTGTATATACTAATTGTAATCCATCGGGTTATAAATGGTCAAAAATAAATTTTCATCCATCAAGTTCACTGGAGCAGAATGTACGAGTACTAGAAGGACCATGAAATCAATATCTTTGGTGCAACTGGTAGTAGAGTGAATTGATCCTTTGATTTCTCAACTATTTATCGTATAAATCATAATTTTACTGTAAGAATTCCTCAATAAAAAATTGAATTTGTGAAGCACACGAGCTTTCCGAGTGGACAATAAACTGGACGATGCCTCGTGCAGAACAACTTCTGGATTCGCGTCTACCGTTCTCCCAGCTCCTTCTCTAATCAGTTAATAGTGCAAACAGCAGGTCGGGAGGGAATAGCCTGGAGATGAGCTTCCAGAAATAGTTGAGCGCGATTTCAAGCGTTCTAAGATCACAAGGTGAGCTTGACTGCTCTGCGAGACTCATTCAACTGTATACAGACAGAGGGGCGGATTGATTGACTGACAGACGAGCGGACTGGTGCACGGATGGACGGATGGATGGATGGATGGATGTATATATGGATATAGATTGAATCCGCGGACCGTGCGAGGACAATCCGAATGGAATTCCGGGGTCTCTCATGCGTCTGACAAATAAGCAAGAAGCACCGATAAAGTTAGACGGAGAATCCGATGGCCGCGAAATATTTCCAGATTTGGCAGATGAAGGAGGAGAAGAAGTGGAAGAAAAAAAGCAAACACGAGATGATGCATCCAAGGTAAAATTCAGTGGCCCGGTAAATCCGTCCGTCGCGTTGGGTTGAAGATCCAAGCGAAATCATCGTTCGGCCGGATCCTCAAGGCCGTGTAATTACCTGAATGAATGAGGCGACGATGTAACTTCTAGTCTGGATCTTCGGGGTAGATGCGTTGGTTTTGATACAAAAGCAAGGATACAGATCCGTGCACCTTTCTACCGAAAACTTTGTCCATTCACCGAAGTCGTGCATATATTTCGGCGAGTTAAACCGTCGACCGTGCGAGAATACAATAAACCAACGGGCTTCTCGATTAATGGGACAGCGGCTCGACATTAAACTATTTTAATTGACGTAGGGCTGCCTTGCCGGAGGGCGAAACAGGGGCACTCGGAGAGGATGCCTCGAGCGACTTGACGTGTCTCTCGCGGGGCGTGACCCATTTTCCAACCCGGAGTTTACGTGTGTACGCTTAATGCTTTTGCGGCGGTGGCTGTGACTGTGACCGTGGCTGTGGCTGTGGCTGTGGCTGCGAATACCTCACCGCCAAGTGGACGATGCGCACTGTGTTCGTGTATTCGGGAGTAACTCCTTTTCGCGTTGAAATTTACGCACGCGGGCACGATTCCAACGAAAGCTGTTAACCGTGGTAATCTGCAAGCTTAAACGCGAAGGCGATGGAACGAGGTGCGTAACAAAGTTTCATCGAGAGTCAATCGAGCGGGGTCCTTCATTGGCTGAAAAGTACGGCTCTTTTAAACCCGGTAAAAACGTTGTATACACTGATTATCCCCGAAATTCCCGCCCAAGAGAAAGAGGGATCGAATCTCATGAGAATTGAGGATTCGCAGAAGGATTACAAACGGATGAAGATAGGAGATGGGGGGTGGGAATAGGAATGTAAAGAACACAGGACTCGGTGTTTGCAAAAATAATTCGCGAAGTCTTGTCTCGGTGATATTAACCAGTCGAAAATCCTTAAGCATAGGATAAAATCAAAGGGAACGTCGAACTGTACAATTTCGCAACAAATAAGATAATTTCCCACAATAAATGGTCTCCTCTCCTCGACGAGATGCGAAACTGAGTTTGAAGCTCCCTACTCACGTTTCGGTATTAAGGGCAGGGCCGATGCGGTTGAGAGGTGCCTTTGCTCGTGGTCTTCCGCTCCGAGATTGTAACGTACAGTTTACGCCGAAGCACTGACTGGCACTATTTTAGAGCTGATGATGCACTGGGAGAAATTTCTGCACGCGACGGACGGCGCGACGATACTGCGCCCTGTCGACCGCCCCTGCGCAATTATACCAACGCCCCTCTCCACTCTACGCCCCCAACCCGTGGCCGACGTTGCCGCCGCCGCCGTTGCCGCCGACGCCGACGCCGACGCCGACGCCGACGCTTCAGGTTGCTTTCACCGCCTTGGTTCTCCTCGTCGGCAACCCCTACGCGCCACCGTAATCCCCGTTTGAACGTGGCGGCCCGCTTTGTGTTTCCACCAAATGAACTCCAACTCGCCCAGTTATTCAGTCATCCCCTGGATCGCCGCATGTCAGACGCACCCCGCCCATCCTTACCGTCTCTTTATTACATGCGACCTCCGGACCTCACGGACTCTCGGTTGAGCTCATGGAACGCGTCGATAGAGAGCGAGTTCCTCGGAGCGCGCGTGCCAAAACTCTTTATCGGGACTCGCGTGTGGTTTGCATTTTCCTCGAGAGGTCCAATTTCCGATGGGACCTACACGAGGGGCGGGAAGTCATGGACTTGAAGGTTCGGTCCCGAAACCAGCTTGCTGCGAGAAAGGATAGGGTTCACAAGAGTGACAATGAGTATCGAATGTGACTCGATACCTGCAGTTGAGAGTCGATAGATATTCATTTACTGCGAAATCGGACTATGACCCAACCTCCGAACCGTTATTCGATATCATTCCGACTCCAATACAGCAATCATAAAGGAGTATACAGTATTATTTCCGTGATTTCATCTCTCCAATTTTCACACAGCCGAGAAGGCGTTGAGTGTCTCGTATAACACAAAGCCGATCAGGTACATATATGTATATATATATATATATATATGTATATATATATATATATATACGGTTCCGAGTCAAGCTCTAGAGGCATTTCACGAGCTTTCGTATATACCTATAAATAAATAGCTTGTAGACCAATTGCCAAAGTGTCCTGATCGGATTATTTCACAGTTTCGTCCGACGCACCAATCATTCTTTGGAAATCATCCGGAGAACAGTTTAGACGTTTCCACTCTGACAAGCCTTTAAGGGTAACTTCTTGTTCTGCGAAAATATGAAAAACACGAACAACGCTGTCAATCGTTATCGTCCTTGATTTTCCCTCTTCTTTTCAACCGATTCCAAACTTCCAGAACTCGCCTTATATGCATCGTGTAGCGCGATAGCTACCATCTTGAACGAACGAACTTGAAGTCTATTTACCAGTCAGAATTCCGCAAGTTTTATCGCTCGTTATACCAGTTCGAAAGTGCATGTGTATGTCCTCACGTCTCTCCGGGTCCTTGACCAGTTTCTAAGCCCTCGTCTCGCCCTCGCCAAGTGCCCATACCCTGCAACTTCGGTTCGAAGACCCTCTCGGATACGGTAGGGAACTTGGTTTCTCCGTTGAGATAACAACTCTAAACAGCTTGGACACATACGGAGTAACGCGGAAGCGCAGGCTCACCTTCTTACTTCCAAAAATTGGAAAGAACGTGTGAATTATTCCCGACTCGTACCTTGATATTTTTTATTTATTCTTACTTCATTTCCGCTTACCTTTCTCGCCCCCCTCCCCCCCGTCCCCTTTTATTTCGTTTCCGCTATTGATCTTTGGAATTTTCTTGCAGGAACGTGTGCTCCTCGCTTTTCGCGGCTTTTGCTCTGGCTTCTAAGCTGCTGCTTCTAGCAACTGAAATGTCCTTGAAAGTTTCTCGGTTAAAGTTTAAGCCTATACGTGACCTCCAGTGCCCACGGGATTCTTCTTTGGCGCGCAAACGCGATCAGACCAAATCTCTTCGTTTTCGGATGCGTGGGACGGGGTGGGAGGGCAGATATTGGTATGCAAAAATTGAATCGATTCACCCACTCTCAGCCTACTACCCCTAACTGCCACGGAGAATAAATCGCGTCCTCCGAAAACGATCTCACGCCTCTTTACTGCTTTCGAAATACGTATTCTTTCGCTTTCTTCTCTTTTCCCAGTGTTGTACGAAAATCGTTATTTTCCCTCTCGTGTTCTCCAAAACGTGGATGTCTAATGCGCACTGATTATTGGCCCCTCATTATTCGTTTTTATGTACATGGGAATTCCGCCCACGGGTTACGATATAACTCTAGGAATATGCTACAACGCAAAACTCAATTCGGATGAAAGTGCATCATGGTTAGCAGCTCCTGATCGTACCTAGAAATCATCCTCGCAACGAGTAATACTTGAATCATTAAAGCGCTGTGTACGCCCAAACACATCGGTGCAATGGGATGCCGAGTGGGTGTAATTCAAAATCGTATTACCAGTCAACTTCCGCCGAGCGTAGTTCGTAATTTTTTTGTCTTCCGCGTTTGGAGATGTAACGAAGAGCAGCCAACTACTGCGATGACCTTCTTTCCTTTCTATTTACCCAAGGGAAAAGAAACTCTGCAAAATTATTCGAAGAAAGTACCGTACCGCCAGATTTGTTCTATCGTTGAATGAAAAATCGTGCCTCGATTCGTCACGGGTTCGATCTCAAATCGACTCACTCGTGTTCGCCATCAGGATCGATCAGAAATTGATGTCTCGTCTGACAGCTCGGAGGAGAAAACCCCGCCTGTAAGATTTTCTACAGGTGCCTATAAGAATTTCGTGACCACGAGCCCGCGGTTTTTTTCTTCTTCTTCTTCTTCTTCTTCTTCTTCTTCCTCCCCGCAGAGTAGTAGAGTATTTCAGAGGTCACATAAGAGTTTTCTTTTCTTACCTTCTTTTCTTTTTTCTTTTTTTTTTTTTTTTTTTTTTTATTACGAACAGGGAAAGTGGGAGTGAAACAAGGCACTTGGGTGAAACGGGTCAACTAACGTACCGTGTCTCGGCTAGAGTCCTAAGTACCAGGTAATCTCCCGCACCCGTAATCCATCACGATGTCCGTTCGTAGAAATTACAGCCAGTAATACGTGTTACATGAAATATTGAAAGCCCGTCTTGCGCGCGTGGGACGAGAAGGATTCTCTTATGAAATCGTATTATGCGAAGATTTCTCGCATATTACGATGGTCGGTCGGCAATCGGTTTTAGCTGGCGGTTGAATTGCATCACCGAATCGGAGAATTAGAATCATACTTCTATATATACACCGGGGAATCCGAACCCCGGTTGAATTTCACCCTTGTGTATTTATAATTCCGAAGAAGTTACATGCGGACGAGGCACAGTTGGCAAAGGCAGTCGCCGATGAGCCCGGGGTGCGCCAGCTATGTATCTCTGGAAATACATTTGATCCTTCAAAGGCTGTAACAGTCAACAAGAGACGAGTAAAGCCCGAATTGAGATTGCAGAGTCAGAAAACAGGCGACTGACTACTTCCTTACGCTGATTGCAGCCAACTCAATTTTCAGGACGAGTATCCAGAATGACTCGGGGTTCTTCCCTGTTTCATCAGGGTGTATCCACCTCTACTGCCATAGCCAGCTGTCCTGTTCACAGCCGCGGTGTACAAGACCCCCTTAATTTCTCCTGATTTTGGATAATCTTCAATTTAATCCCCCCCCTCCTTAACCCGCAGTGATCGAGAGATCCGTTACTCCCGGAAATCAAACCTTTCTTCGGCGATTCCAATCCACGGGGTGTTGAAGGACATGCGACTATAGGGATGGAAAATTGAATCGTGCCTTGGAATCGATGAGGGCCGTATGAATAATATAACGAACGTCAATTGCAATTGGTTTCCGATATTCGCCTCGATCTCACTTCGAGCCCGTCGCTATTCCCAGAAAACTTATCGTACCTACTGTGCGTGACAAAAATTTATGTTTGTTTTCGTCGGGTCTCGAGCTAATTTTTCAGGCTGTAAGTAAAACGCGAAGTCGTGAATTATTTCCGCGCGATATGTCCGTCCGAAAAATATGCTCAACACCAAGCTCGAGGCTTATGACACGTCGCGCATGTTTCTGAGCTGATATTCCAGGCCGACGCGACGCGACGCTTAGGTACACACTGTAACTACATACGCATGCAAGTTTTGATAAAACGGAATGAAAAACAACGTTCTATCTGATGAGCGAATTTAGAGCTCAGCAAAAAGGAACTTTCGTCGCCGAGAAGGTCAGCCGTGCTTCGCCTGAACTGCGCTCTTCATCTCCGCGTTCACGCCCACGTCCTTTCTCTTTATTTTATACTCCACGCCCCATTTCAACACTCGGATTTTACTTTTTTCTCTCACCCTTATTATACGTGAGACCCATTTTTCTAAGCCCTCCTGGAAAGCACCGCCAAGATGACGATATCAGCTGGAGCTGATATATGGGAAATTCGACACATATCTGATTCGATTTTTCAACTTGAGTCAACGCTGTCCGAATTCATCCTGCGACCCACGACGCAAATTCTTGGTAACGATCAAGAAGTCGCTAAAAAGAGAACAAACCGGATTTAACTTGCCGTTCTTTCGACACCTTCTCGACTCTTTGTCGAAAATTTCTATTTCGCACAATTTTATACAAGTTTTAGTTCGATATTCACTGCGTTAGCACATCCAATCTTTGAACCAGAACCATGAATAATGGCGAATCCGGGCTCGGTTGACTGAATCTTATGAAAGAAATGAAAGGTAACAAATCATCTGTTTATTATTGCAAGTCTGAAAATGTTCGATGCAACGAAAAAGTTGGACTGGAACAAATTTACCACTGTTATTATTATTATGCTCTATACTTAAAGAAGTTGTAGACCGCTAACGGTTATCACGTTAAGCCTGTACTTTGTGAAGGGAATTATGAATGAGACAATGCATATCATTCTCTCTCAACTACGACTGTGCTCGAAAAGTACCTATTCGTTCTGAATCACGTTAAACGATTTCTCAATTGCCGGCATTGTAAGTCATGCCACGTAATGTACCTCATACCTATACCCACCGCAGGAATAAGACATACCAGCTTAATGCGCAGCAAATATTTTAACGGGGGGAATTTTTTTTTAACCATAAAATAGAATGCTACAAGAATCGAAAAGAACCGATTGTCTGTGTCAAGGGTAAACACGACGACGACGGATTGCAATTTACATGGTGTAAGAAAATGCAAGGCATCACGAGTATTTTGCATGATTTTGTCGTCCAGTAGTTTCATCTCTGCAAGCGCGTTTTCCACGGAATTCGTAAAGCTTTCTTGGAATATGGGACCTCGGAGTTTCGGCTGGCAGACTATTCAAACTCGCAAGAATTTCATTGAGGAAAGCAAAACCAGCGGAAGTTCACATTTGCAACGAATTTCACACAAGGATATACCGCATACGTATACAATGCGAATAATATTTCTCTCTCAACACCCCAGTTGTACAGAAATGTGGAGCATTTAGGCTTATCCCACCACTTCTAGTTCGCAAACCACTTTAACCCCGCACGCCTCGATCAATCATTCTTCCACTGACACTTTCTCTCTCTCCCTCTCTCTCCTTTTCTCCTCTCTCCTATTGCTCCGGAAGATATCACCGCAGTATAAACCGCACAGCCAAACTGTCTGGGGAGAATGACGCAATTCTTCGCAGCACATCGTACTCAATGATCAAAAAAAAATGTAACATCAATGCTGCCAGCCGAAAGAAAACCAAACTGATTCTGAGAAATAAACCAAACTTAAATATCCAAAAAGCTCCAAAAAGCTTAGACCGTTCATAACGGAGGGGATGAATAATTTTCACTGAAATTTCAGATCGCAGCCGTGGTCTTGGAAAATCGAGAAGTTGCACACCGAAAATGTGCGGCAAACTTCGAAGCTTGGTGAAATTTTTTCTCCTACTGAGGCATCGATCTCCGATAAAACGAAGAGACTAAAAAAAGAAGTGTTGTCGGTAGGTAAAGTAGGAGGCTAAAAATAGTCGACCAAAATCGCCTAATTTTAGATTTTCACTGTGAAATATATGCGATTTCGAAAACGTCAATTTCCGGGAAGCCTTTTCTCTCGGCAGCCACGCGTGGCGGGATGATCGGGTGCATTTCTCCGCTGATCATTATCGGGTAGGTAAGTTAACAAGGCGTACGCCGCTAACGACGTATCGAAGCGTTAGAGCTGGCGATGCGGGAGTGCCATAAGCGAAGCGCCGGTTCACTGGCTGTGATGGGTAATCAGGTATATTCTGTGCCATATCATGCATACGGAATGAAAAACAATGTGTGCCGCACATCGGCGAGCCTTTTTTACGAGGCGGTGAACCATGCGACCGCCAGACTGCACGGCAAGGGTTGCTTGCTGCGCCCTCAAAGCAGGGTGTGAGGCGGGAGAGACACGGACGCACGGTCGAGATGCTCTCAAAGGATTGTTAGCGCCTTTCGCTGCTCATTCTCTGACGGATCTCTGGCAGCCCCCGCCAACGGCGTTTGTTCTTCTCCTCGTCAAGCAGCCCCGTGTGTGACCCTTTTGTCTAGCCGCACGTGCGCCCCGCCTTCCCCGGCCACCCCCGTCAGTTTATTTTCGATATTATCAGCTTTTCCGCAACCCGTTCGATAAGTTTATAGGTGCATAACGATACAAGGTGTCCTCCCGCCTTTCACGTGCTCGAAGTACTTGGAGAAAAATAAGGGAGGAAAACTTCGCTCCGATCGAACGCTTTTATTGCAAAGCCTACTTATACAAAGCTCAGAAAATTTACGGCGCAGGTCATTCGATCGCTGTGTGTCTGACTCGAAAGTTACGAACGTCTCGTCTTTCTTCCCTGGGTGAAAGAGAAAATATGGAAAAGAAAAAAAGAAAAAGAATACGGGAAACCTTGGGGAAATAACACGGGGTCTTATTTTCTTTATTACAGGGCAAAAAGGGGTCCGCTTAAATTCTCCGGCTACCCGTGTGTAACACAATGTATAAAGTACCGATGAAACGAAACTTTTACTACTTTTCGCTACTTTACAAAATAACTCTGCAGCTCGGATGGTTATTGGATCTTAAGAAGAGTGCCCGAGTTTAGTACGGTTATGAAAACGGTTATTCACCAAAATTATACACACGTAGCGTGTGTGTAAAATCAAAAATGATCGCACTGAGGAGAAGAAATCAGTGAGGCAATACCTACGAATACCTACCTGATTCCATTTATCATATAGATGTTACAGACCCACCTGTTATATAGGTAGATATGCCTTGAGACTTGGTTCTTACGTACATACACAGTTTCTGCCTCCACGTAAGGAGCTGAGTTTGATGTTTGGAAAAGTGGATGAATGAAGAAACGGCGGTGAGACGAGACAGTAAAAAAATTTTATACAAATATGCACAGCGTAGGTGGTGAATGACGCATAAGCGAAGTAAACAGTTATACAGATAGAGCGATGCGTGTAATATTGTGAATAATTGATGCGCATTCGCTCATTCAAATTCTTAAAACCCGAATATGTTACGGTGTTGGAGAAAATATTTGGTCAATTTTCACGCGGATATAATAAGATATTCGATCAGTGCTATCTATCGTTGATACTCCGGCGAATACCGATATTGGAATCGAGTGAGATTTTATTTTTTCGTTCAGAGATTGATCTGTATGAAGATTAAATTTTATTCAGTTTGATTTCCAGTATAGGATAGATTGAGTATTGGATTGGGGACAAATTGACGAATAATGAACTGACTACGAATGACGATCGGTGCTCAGTTTTTTCGGTATATATCCGTCATGTAGCTTGTCATACCTAACTGATTATAAGAGCTTGCAGGTTTCATTTTCCCTGCAAAGATAGAATAAAGCCTGGCGAGGAGCATCAAAATCATCTGGAAGGGAGTTTAATAAGTTTTGGCAAACTGGGCGAACGTGTAGGTACCTACGTAACTGGGTAGGCGTATAATGTTTTCAAGCGGTGGCTTCCGAGAAATCGTCGTAATCCGAAGGGTGGATAGATCTCGAGAGTTCTGCATCCCCCGTTCGCTTTCACTCCCCCTTCCTCCGGGAGCCATCCTGGCACTCCACTTCGGCCGCGCTTCTACATTTCCACATGATTCGAGACTATCTTTGCGCCTTGTTTCGGGTTTCAGAATATCTTCCAAGCGAACCATTATTCCGCTGAAGCTAAGTTCGATTGACAGTACATACACTGAGGAATAATAAAATACCAGCTTTTTGAATTTTGCAAGTTGATTTATTCGCGTCTCGTAGTTTCCCAAGTTTCAAGTGTTCAAGTTGACAGCTCGTTATAATAATGCGGAGGGGAAAAACCGGCCGCTAGATTAGGGTGGTTTTTTCATCTAGCGAAGATGGCGAACCGGCGAAGCTAGGTTTCGCAGTAAACGTTTATACCCCATTTGGCGTGATTCGCCGAGTAGTATATACATGAACACATTAGTATGATAGACAAGCAGCGTTATTGTTCGCAGTTATTCAGACGCGATGTATACTCTAAATTAGATACAGTGCGAGCTGTGGATCTTGCAGGAACTAGTCGAGCGTTTAACGCGGCTCGCTTACAGACGGTCGAATTTACTCCGTGAGCACCAAAATGGCCGGCGAGGGTTTTGTACCCCTGAGGATACACCCTCGTTTCTCCCAAACATTGGGTTTTCATTTATCCAAATCTAGGAAGGAGGGCGGCTGCAAGCTTGAACGAGGTTCACCGGCGCACGAGAGACTCTCGCATCAGCGAACAGACACCTCGCCTGATGGCGGTAGGTAAGAAGCACGCCGCTATTTTTACCTAATCCATTCTCTCGTGGAACGAGATTCGCCTGACATGGTTATCCGAGCATTATTTTCCACCATCGAGCTCAGTCAATTTCGCATCACATCGTGTGCATCGTTTTTTTTTCATGAAGGAGGATCGATAGACCGCGGGACGCTTGATTAAAGAACCTTATTCATTATGCGCGATCATGAGTGAAGAACGCAATGCTAGAGGGGAGGAAATTGCAGGCCTGAAAAAATCCGGAACCGAATGCATGAGAAAACGATTTAAATCGTACCTGGCTAAATGATCTCTGGAAAAACGGGGAACCGATTTCATCGTCATTTGCATTTATCTAACAAACTTTTGATTAAACACTTGCAGTTTACAACTTTTTACTCGACGGCCGCGGAGAGAAGTAGGTGGTCGCATTTACCAGCTTCACCCTGGTTCAGACGTTGCATTGGCTTAGCGGCTAGATTTACGTGGCGTTAATTTCTACGCGGTTATTATATAAACACTTTTGTTTAGACATGTTGGGATTAAAATGGGAAAGTTTAACGGGGGTTTCTAATTTGATAATTACATAATCGTGATGAAACACCTGCGCAACTTCCTCCCGCGACCCGGGACCATCGCACTCGATCCTTCGCGTTAATTCATTATTGGTCCTGGCTATAAATCACCGCCGAGCGGTGTTACACTTTCAAGACGTGCCCGCTTCTATTAGCTCTCCTCTCCGGAGGAGCTTCAACTAAACATCCTTCGTTTGGCAATCGATACTTCTGGCTTTCACCGGACTTGTAAGGTACGTTGCTCACCGCAGCGAAGCAGCAACCGTCAAGGGTCAAGCAACGGAGGTTCGAATGGCCAGGAATCTTTCCAAGACGAGTACCTACTTTAAAGAAGTCTGATCACTCGGCCAGTGATCCATCTTCGTCCTGCACTTCAAGTTTCAAACTTCCCAAGAGCCGCCTTCGGCACGTAATCAGGCATTCTCTGCTGCCGGCTGGTCCAATCGATGTGTTGCCTGCAGGTGATTCGCCTTGGTATTCACGAACCTCAAACACTTGGCAAGAATTCGGCATACATCGATACTTGACATCTGCTATCAGATTTGTCAGTTACGTACACCCTCTTGGGATCGACGTTTCCTATTCGCGAATAATATTCCCTCCTCCAAATCAGACCAATGACAGTCAAATTTTCTTACGACAATTCTAAAAACGTTAATTATGTACTAGACATAATACACGAAGCAATTGTGAAAGTGGTAAAGGAATTTCAAGGGTTACTTTTTAACCGCCTTAAAAATGACTATCCCCCCTAAATTTAACCACGAATTTAGTACCACCCGTACCAACAGTTGTTTGTCTCGGTGAGTGCAGGGTGGAAAGACACAGACTGATGTAGACTGGATTCATCTGGACAGTCAGAGATGTGCAGAGACACAGGGGGGCGAAGAGCTGTGGTTAAATAAACCAAGGAGACACCGCGTATCTACATCCCTTCCAGAATGTCTACCGCTTCGTTAGATGATTCGCAAAGCGAATTACTTCCGCTGCTGACGAAAGCTGTGTGTTGTCGCCTCTTGGAGCCTGGTCAACCCTGCTAAGCCTCGCAGCCCTGAATAACCACCCCTAACCCTGCGGTTCAGGTGTCTGTACTTAACATCCTAATCCCTCAATCGATTTTCCCCATGGCTTCACTTTATTTTTGTATAATCACTCCGGTTATCTTGTCAAAGAGTCAGCTTCGCAAACAGACGCTTATTATACACATATTGCGGTAAAAAAAACTTTAAAGGAGATTTTTATCACGCGTTTTTACGCCATGATAAAATTATCACGAAGCATAAAACTGAACTTAATCAAAATCTTTTAAAAATTTAAACAACTCACCGCTTCCCTCATCCAGCTAAGATCGATCGAACGCAGCTTCAGAGATAAGAGAATCCTTCCGAGTCGATTATTTGGAAAAGATATTCGATAGGTATTCAGAGTACCTATTAGCGAAACAGCAACAACAAATGTTGCCGATATTGGAACTGCGGAGTTTGCAGTCGCTTGTACACACTGAGTCTGACAGTGGAAGACGGCATTAGTATTCCCGCGCAAGATTCTATTTGATAGGAAATCCCGCCGTATTTGCGGCTTGCGTTTCTCCCGCACTGTTTTCCTCAGCATAAACTCCGAGTACCCACACGTGTTTCCAAACCCATACGATGTACATACATGGAAAATCTCCCAGTATAGAAAGTATGGAGCAGGTTTATCACAGTGCCGAGTTTAGTTTGTCCCCGGGGGTAATTTGTTTTTTTGCAATCCGTTGACTTTGGAAACAGCGAAAAATAAGGTACCCTTAAAAGTTTGTTTATACGTAAGCAGAGTAAAGTCTTGAAACATTTCTCTGAATTTAAACCTAAAAATTCGTTGCCAAATTGCATACTTTGACTGGTAATTCCACAGAAGAGAACAGATTTTTCAGAGAGTATAGCAGGTGTCGGAGCCCGATTAACGATCGATTAGTATCTCGGTTGGCTTTTCAATTATGACAAGTACGTGGCGTGTATACAACCGTGTATATTGTGCGATGAAGCGCGGCTGTGCCGTTAGCCGATACGTCGTGGACATAATACATATATTGCCAATTCCACACCGGGCTTAATTAACGATCCATGCATAGATGGCTGCACACATATGTACAAGCATTTCAGCGTGGCCTGTTGCGCAATGACACGCGTTAAATGACACCGTTCTTCGGCTGTTGCATAACCGTTGCGTGACAAAAAGCTAAAGGTTTTTCCTCATTTTAAAGAGATTCCAAGCTAGAGAGCATTTTAGAGCTTGCAGAGAAAGTTTTGCACGGATCTTCGCGAAAATCTTCCTCCTTACTTTCTCATTCCGCAGATTAAAAATCGAACGCCATTCGGCAGGTTTGGCAATAAAAACCAACATTCAAACTGTTCATCGAATTCGCGTCGTACGAAATATTTCACAATGGTGTGTGTACAATTCGTTTTACTCATACTATGTGTCTTTCGAAGGGTGTGATATCAGTCTACGAATTTATATATATATAGTATGTGTACATATCTCCCTCCCTATACCTGCGGGTAGAATAGCCGTGTTTTCATTCGCTTGAAAAAACCACCGCCAGGAGTGTATCAGCGTAAATCAGATAACGCCAAACTTCACACAATGGCATCGCGACTATACATCGAACGAATCAAAACGCCATCCAGTCACCGCTCGACGCCCTTGTAACACGGCGAAATCTACGCCGTGCAGGTTCAATAACCCAGAAAATGACGAAGATCAATTGTATCAGCTAACATAAGAAAGGAATTTTCCCCCGTTTTCTTGATGCTTGGATATTCACATTATTCACTGAGATCGATGATGGGATTTAAAAACTTGAGATAAATCTTTGCTTATTTTATAGTGTAATAGCAGAATTCTGGACGTCTGGAAAACGTGTGAATGAAACTCGTATGCGGTGAAATAATGCCAAACTCAGCCGACGCTTTAAACACGGCGCAGACTTCATAAATTCATTTTCGCAAGCTCTGAGACCTGAATATTTCTTCAACGCAGAATTATGGTTGACAGCGGAGAAAAAGTTACCAGCACCAACCCTTATGATACAAGAAAAATTTAGAGCACCTGTAAACTGTCATTTAGACTGAAAAAAGAATACAGAATCATGTAACATCTGCATTGCTTCACCATTTTCAAATATACAATGGTGACTGGTGTGAGAATAATAATGGGGATGAAAACAACACATATGACATGTAGTTTAAATCGGAATAGATCTCTGCAATCTAATAGAAATAACAGAATTCGTTCTCTGTGATCAATCCTAATGTTGTGAATTCTTGCTCACAAATTTGAACAGGCGTAGAATGGCAAGTAGTTTAGTCTAGGTTTAACTACGAAAGGAGTCGTTTGACGTAAACAAAGTTACCGGCCCAAAGCGTCATCCAATATAGCTAGTTTATAGTTTGTGGCGTGAACACAGTAAGCCTACAATATAGCATCGTACTGGATATCATAAAAATGCAAGAGACTTTGTGTCATTGTGTAAGAGATGAATTGAATGCTTGAAATTTTTCCTCCAATTGGAAGGAATTTTAATGGGTGAAAGTAACCAAAGTGCTTTGAAAAAATTGAAAAATGAATCATTGAATGTATCGTAGAACTCGATTTCTCGAAATCAAATTATCAAAATGTTAAACATAATTTTTCGGGATGCAAGAATAAAAAAAAAAAAAAATGCTGGATCATGGAACGAATCTCAAAATGATCTGACTAAAGAATGAAACTTTTGAGAATATTTAAAAAAAAACATGGTTGTTTGAAAATGTTTGAATATTTGTAAGTTACAAGAGTTTGTGAGGAAAAAAATGTAAAACGCAACTAAGCACACGGTCGCTATCGGTTACAATTGTTTCAACAAAATTAAAAATCCCTTGTGTGTATAGAAGACTCGCGCAGATGCATATCCATAATTGAGAATTCAATTAATATCAGATAGTCGTCGTTGCCTATCCTCGGAGGTGTTTGGCAGTGCAGAAGTGAACTCGCGGCTGTACATCGACAAAAGTAGGTACGAGTATCTCGGCACTTGAAGCCTGGGAAATCCAGACACCCTCAGTCACGTTTCCTAGTCCATTTCGCGCTCTTTGGCCGGAAAGTTTGGGCTATGCGTAGAAGGTGTAGCAGCAGGGCGAGGATTAGAGGGCGACGTTGATCACGGGCAACCGCCTGGGAATAGTCCCTGCTTTTGGAGATATCAAGAGCAGAAAGGGGCTACTGGATGCGGTTCTCTCATCCGAGACTCGGGTTCTCGTGAAAATTCCATTAATGATAAATGAGGATGCTGATGGCCCGGGGCGCGGGAAGTTACGAATGAGAACGGCGTCTTTTCGCGACGCGACGTGCCGCACTGCCATTTTTATTTAACCCCTTCCGGTGGGGGAAACCTTTTCACCCTACGACACACGGCGAGCTCTTTAACCCGTGTCGGGCTGCAGAGGGTCGATCGATGCTCGTTTCCGTCAAAAGTCAAAGTAACGTTCTCGTCGAGTAAACGCGGGAGCAGCCGGTGAATACCTGCGACCTGAGTGCATCCTGCATACCTCCGGGTGCAGTTTTTGCCTTTCGAATCATTTGTTTTTATGCACGTCGTTTATGCAAACGCTGAAAGTGTTTGAGAGAGTTTTCTATCAGAACTCTGAGCTTTATAATATATATCTAACTTGCACCCATCCACTCACTCGCACTATATCAGGGTGGGAAAGCGCTTGAAAATAAATGGGGAAAAATAAAATCTGGTGCACCGATAGAGCGGTGAATGCCTGTTATATAATCTATCCGAATTACCGGTTCATAAAGGTCTGCGTAACCATGGTTGATGAGTTATTCAGAAATCGTTAACGCGGCGTGTTGTTCTCGCCTTGGGGATAAACCGCTTTTTCGCTTTCTGGCGAGCCTCATTTTAAAACTCGTTTCTATAACAGGACTATCGCTTGGTTATATTGTACATGTTGTACGAGCTTTGCGAACTTGATAGGGTCGTTACACGTCGACGTATTAAAGCTACTTTAAAGCCTAAGCATTCCGTTCTTCCAAATCGCGGCAATCCGAACGCGAATTCCAGATTGATAATTCTCGGTGAGATAATTAAGGCGCGGATGATTTTCGCAAAGCATAACCGCAGCCAAACTCTTATCGATCGATGTTGAACTCGTCGCCGGCAATTTGTAATAACGCTAAAGACGAGGAAATGGGAAACGGGGCGATAATTAAGATCAACGGACCCCGACTTCGCACGCCAAATGGAGGAATACCGACCATTGCGAAGGGAATAAGGTAAGTAAGTCTGGTTTTTCGGCACACAACTCGTCTCTTTACGATTTCGCTCGTATGCACAAAGTCGCCACATTCCGTATTCGAGAATTGCAATTACGTGCAACGCTGGATTCAACGTCTCTAAGACCTTTGCGCTCAATTTCTGAACAATGTTGTTATATGTGTTACTATTGAGCTTGGAATATTGTTCGATAAATTCTTGTACGATGGTATTAAAGCCCGAAGGCTCGATTAACTTCACCCCTCAAGACAGTTTGCGAATATGAACGAAGATAAGGTAAATTGCTTACCGTATTAAGTCCCGCTGATTACTCGACGCTTCGACGAGTGGTGTGTGAAATCACGTCGAATTATTTAACTAGTTGGCAATCGTGTAATATCTGATTACCTATGTAATCGCGAATTAAACGCACGAGTCCGAAGTTCGCTTAAACTAACTTCCGACTATCCAAACCCGGCAAATCTCACCCGCCCGTAAAAAAACGGTGTTTCCGGACCTCGTGAGTGCGAATTTCCACTGAAAAAGCTTGCGCGAAAAGCAACCGAGAGATGTGAGAAAATTACAGCAACAGCTGACGCCGCGTCGAACCATGAAAACGAGAGAGTTGAAAGATCTATGATGTATAATATCTGAAGGCGTAAACTTTAAACGTCTATGGTATACATCTATGGTATATAACAGCAGAGGTACAGTGCAAAATGGCGAACGTTGAATGCAGTAGCCAGAAGTTTTCCTCTAAAGCTGCAGCGGCGCTACCGCTTATCTGCATGCACGTAAAATGTCCATTTTCGCCAAGGAATATACGTGTTTAAGGACACAATCTCTGGGTTCGAAGAGTTCCGCTTAGCCCACCGCATAAAATATAAATCGCCAGCTATTTCGATGGTGCAGAACTGAATAACGGTCCGCGATAAATTGAAAGTCGAATTTGACAATAATCGAGGACACAGAGAGGCAGGCCTCAAGCGCTAATCTCGGAACCAATTTCACCCTCAATGCTCCGTTCAGCCCGTCGAATTGCGAATTGTCCCGCACTCGCTAGCCGACCCGTTGATTATTCTTTACTCTCGATGTGCACAATTTCGACATCGAGTGTGCACTCAGATTCGCTACGTTCTCGCTGCTTACGGTTCAGTCATGCTCGACATCAAAGCACTCTCTAGAGGAACGCGAAAGCGCACCGGAAGTTCTCCTCTCCTTACTCCCCGCCTTCCAAGTCGCCTATAATAAACACACGCAAACAGGCAAACACACAGATCTCACGGACGACTTGTAACGCGCAGACACTTACGAATCAATGGAAAGGCCACCCCGTGACTTTTCTCCACGTCGAATGGAAGACAGTATATTCTGCGACAAGGGAAGAAAGTTGGCAATCACACGAGTCGCGATCGCCAACTTTCGGACCCTGGTCACACACGATAGCTTTTATAACAAGTGAACAAGTGAAAAGCCTTACTTTTCATGCGCGTGTGATAAAAAACACCCTGGTCCAAGGAGCAAAGTGGGCACCTGAAAATTTTTAAATAACAAGGTATCAAATTAACTATACCTGAACTCTTTATTAAATATGAATTATTCGGAAATCATTTACTCGAGTAATTGCAGACCTCGTAACGTGAAACGTTTCAAGTTGTGCTTTACTCTCAACTCGTCCGAGTCAAATAAGTTTCTGAACTTGAATTTATGATTATTTTTTCCCGAGAAAGCTAGATAATAATTTAACTTTATTGTTCATGCGAAAACTCAACATTTTATTCCGATTTCAGGCATTATTTTCTTAAAGGGCCCATTTTGCCCCACCCTCGTCTACATATTTGTTCGACTACAAAGCTGTTGCATCTCTTTATGTCCTTTGCACAACTTACTCATCGAGTAGTCGCCGCGTTCTTTGACATAAGTAATGGTGATCATTGCAGGTAAACGCTAATTCGGCTAAGGTTCCATGTGATTTTAGAGCATTAAAGCGCAAACCAGATCCAGGAGATGTGACGCTGGGGAGGACAAGGTAAGTTGTCTGGTTACATGCCCGGGTGAGTGCGCATTCAGGAGGAAATCGGGCGTGCAAATTGATCCGCGTGTTGGAGTTGGGGCGATGAGTTCAGTCAATCCCTGCGTAAAGTGATCCTCTGAGGATTTATTTTTAATTTAAAAGTTAAAGTAATATTAACACCCCGATACCGTGGATGAAGAGGTAAAGAGAAAAAAGAGGTGTATGATGGGAGGGACTTGACACAGACGTGAAAGCAGAGTTATATATTGGTGTACAAATGTTTTGCGATATTATCGAAGGGTCCTAATGAACACGGCGTAATTCGTATTATACGTGAATAGAAGAGACGTATTTCGGCGTGACTGCGACGCAAAAAGGCATCGTCTAGCCGAGATACGTGTGTCATGAAAGCAGCAAAGCTACTTATATCTTTTTAAACAGCCGTATTTCCAAGATGCGTTTCTTCTGTGCCTCCCTTTGAGATAGATACGTATTTTTTATTCAGACCTGTCGCCTGCTGTTTCACATACACTTCTAACGTCAAATGCTAGGATCGTAATCGTAATCGTATCCTAAGACGAATTCGACTTTGTCACTGCTTATATACCTACTGCGCTGTAAGAAAAATAGCAGAAGTTAATTATTTACCGGTGGTATTGTGAATTTAGAGAGAAACTTCTTAACCCTAGACTACGGAGTACAGCAAGAAAAGCCTTGGATATACATACATTGAAGCGTTTAGTACGGTCGTTGGAGAAAGTTTGAGGTACTTCAAATTCATAAGTCATCGACTTCTAAAGTGCTGGAGTACCTTTCGCGAGGGCGGAAGCGTACGGCTTCCGTCCCAAAAAAGCTTTTAAAGAAGTAATTGGCTGAGTGAACAAGCATGCCTTCACGTGCGCCACTCGCCAACCGTGAGAAACACGCGTTTCGAATGAATAACAATCTTGCACTATTATAAGTGATCAGAATTCGTCGGTGTTTTACTTCACTCATATTTTCATTCGATCGGATAGATTTTTCCTATCTAACTTCGATTAAAAGCTCATTTTTTCCCGTCTATATTACATGCTCGCTAACAAATCGCTCTTTTCGTACTTTGCCGATTTTCAAACGGTTAGAATAACCAAAAAGAAAGGAAAAATAACGAGCATCCCATAAATACAAGGTTTTTTCGTACCAAATAACTATGAAGCTTCTAGTAAAATTTATTTCACATTCCTTGCAAAAATACAGAATCCACGCATGCATGTGTGCATCGAAATTCCGAGCGAGTCGAACAATTTTCAACATCCATCGGTTCCATCAGCGATGCAGCCGGTGAGTTCACTAGTTTAAATGTAACCTAATTTTTTGAAAGCTTTTTTAGCACAGTACCGTCTTATCCGAAATTTATATATCCCGAACACATGGCAATAAATCTGTAATATTCTAGGTGGAAGCTGTCCTCGACGATACACTAGTAAATCGCTAAAATACTTACTATATTGCAGGTAGTACGCGGCGACAACTTTCCGGGTCAATATTCATTCGTTACCAATTACCTGGCGCTGCGCTGCTTTGACAAACGAAAACGGTTTAATATTTTCAACCTCTGCATCGCTCTTTATTAAATTACTATTGGCGTAGTAAACACGTAATTTACACTAACTTTTATCGCCAATTAATTTATCGTAACTTTTGAAATCGCCAATAATTAGTTTACGACTCTGGCATACACTGTGCGAATGTTACTTAAATTTACTGGCTCCAGTTGTTTCATTTTTCAATTCGGAATAGGCGAAAGCGGGTGAATCAAGAACTTGACGTCAAGTCTGATCTCGATGTGACGGGTAAAAAATGCCAGGAACCAGGGTACGTAGCCCCTTGCATCGGAAACAGTATCAACGTCCCGGCATCTGAGAATTACGATACCGAAGCTCAGGGTTGGAAGTGAAGTCGAGTAATATTGTTTCAGTGTCTCCTGGGGCTTGCATCAATCCAGCGGTCGCTGATCGAATCTCTTACTCTTCGTATTTTCCGGAGAGAGAGAGAAAGACAGAGAGAGAGAATCTCGCCTCGAAAGACGGCGAAATACCAGCTGTGAAAAAAACATCCGAGACAGACATAGCAATACAGATTCGGATGACTATCGCTCTGCCATATTTTATTTTTCTTCCTTCGGCAATGTATTCCCGTGGCTGTTGAGGAGAGAGTATAGTAAGCGGCGCCTGATTAAGAATGATGAAAAATAATCGATTTTCGATTAAATCGAATATTTTTCAAACTCGATTAATTGACCGATTCGATTATATTTTTTCACAATCCATTTTTTTTACTATCATGAACAATGCTAAGATATCAGTTTATGTGATTAAAGTATCGAATGTTATCATTATCGAACTTACTAAGTACCTATTTGATATAATTAGTGAAAGATAAATGAACATATTTACACCAAATTGAAAAATATTTTTAAAAAAGATTAAACTATCAAAAAACCTTTTCACCTTTAAAACTACGTACCGAAATTTACGAAATTCTGGTTCCAAATGCACCGTTTAAAAAATATATAAAATAATCGATTAATTTTTACAGATTCAATCGAATCATTTTCGATTACTTTTTTGGACCCGATTAATCAATGCATCGACTATTTTTAGCTTAGTGGACATCGCTATCGCCTGACCTGATCGAAGAATCTTGTAAATCACGGTGACTTGGAGATTCGCTGAGATAAACGGTGGATTCGGATAACTTTGTGCGCTTTTTTACCGTGAATATAACCCAAAGCTGCAAGCACGGCTCGGATACAATTGCTTTTGTCGCCGCAACTGGTGCGGGCTGTTTAATTAAGTTTAGACGATGAAAAGCAAGAAAAAAGGTATTTATTAATTAAAATTGCACAGGCTAGTGAGTGAAAAGGAGTCATCAAGCTTTCCCATTTTCAAGTGTCACTCATAATGAATGTGTGATTATAACAAGTAAAAATAATGACTCCAAGTGTGAAACGACGAAAAACACACGCACAGTTCCGACTGCTGAGTGATTTTTTAGGCAGGTATATTCTTATACCGTAAAACTATATTGATCGGAAACATTAGAGATTTATTCGACTTGTCGCAACAGCTTAAGCTAAGACTTATGTTTTTGTTCAATCGGGTAACGAGGTGGCATCAATTTAAGAGAGCACCGTATTGATTGCTCTTGAAATTCCGTACAGCTTTCTGCAGGGCAGAGGCTCAACTATACGCAATCTAACCCTGTCGTTATTCTAACGATTTGATCATTCGCTTGGCAAAAAGGAAGCATTTGTCGGCCTGGAAGAAAGGAACTTCCTAGAATCACTTCCTATTGAAATTGCTTTTCTAATCAACTTCCAATATGTATGTTCCAGTGGCCTTTTCATTCCCAGCGCACTCTCATTCTATGAAGCGGTTGAAAGAACCATTATACGAGGCTCTCGAATTGCATTCGATGAATTACTAATCTACCATTAATTCTACCTCCCGAGTGCTGGAACCGAATAGGGACGAAAAAAAAAGAAGGCAGATAATTATCGGGGAAAGAAAAACGTGAATCAAAGATCTCAATCTAAATTTACTCACTTTCCAACACACTGTAAAATGATAGCGCTACATAAAGTTCTTTCAAGACTGACGGAAGGGGAGGCCAAGAATGCCAGAAATTTTCTTCGCCAGATTCAATTCCAGCATTCACCAAAAATATAAACGTATATTTGCGTACCTACTTTGGTGTGCTCGCCATTTTTATTGCCGGTCTTCTGCATACCATCAGAAATTCTGCTGACGGTGTCTCGCTTACACGATAAAACGCTGTTTCGCTTGCTTGCTTCACAATAAGGGAAAATAATTAATCAAGATACTAATTTTCATAATCGTTTTATTTTGTGTCTTTTCCTCTTCATTGCCATATATCAGAAGAATCGATAAGCATGAGTCTCATATCTGTATTAAGTATACGTAGTTACAATTTTCTGTATTTTACTTGTCTGGGGTTTAAATTGCCTCAGATTTCAAATTTTCCCGGGGTCAACTTTATTGCTACTTGGACTTTATCACTGCGTACGAAGACTGAGAAAAAATCTAATAAACTCATAACCTTCGTCGTTCCCATCATGAGTATACTTAACTGCCATTCCTCGCCTATCGACAAGTGGTTATTTGTAGGATACTTGCACGAAATTCTTTTTTCGACGACGTAGCAAGATGTCCAATTGACCGACGACTGGTTTTTTTTTTTTTGTCTTCTCATTTTTTTTTATCCTCCAAATTTCTTCTTCCGTCATCTTCAAACTTCCTTCCCTCTCGTTGAACAAGTTCCGCCAAACTTTAGTTTTCGTGTAGATACGAAAGAAAGTGTGCACTTAATGGAAATTCAATCCCGCGTTCAAACAGGTTCATTTTAGCAGAGGGATTTGGAAATTTTAGTTTTACCTTGACCTTACTTTGAAAAACTGGCGAAGAACACACTGCAGAGAAAGTACTGAAAAGAAAAGAAACGAAGAGGCAGGAAAATGGAAAAAAACGTGAGAGCTTCCCCCGCTCAGCAAAGAAACTCACCAAGAACAGTTTCCTGTTCTTGGTAGCTTAAGCTTTTCTAAGAATTACTCGGTGTAGGTAGTCTTGGGGATTTCGAAGATCTAAGTTGGCGACTTTTAAGCCGAGCTGGTGGACGAAAGTGGAGAACGCGAGTAAGGTCTCGGGAACACAAGTCGCCTAGCTGTAAAGTAAAAGGAAATTTGTTGTTGAATATTTATTTGACTCGAATTAAATTGCTCACGTCTTCAAGGCTCACGGAATTTAGCCTCGTAGCCTTCAACAGCCGAACTTGGATATTCGAGAGAAGCGATATTCTCGCGTTGAATCGTAAATCCCGTGAATACGCCACATCGCCTACGATGTTATCGTGCGAAGCTCTCGGTTGGGCACTCGGGTGGCAAACGTTTGGAGAAGTTGGACCCCCGCAAAATTCACGTAGCAGACCTACCTTCAATTCCGAAAAGCGTAACATCCATCAAAGTGGGATTTACCGGCGTTGAAAAGCCTCGCGTTAGAACTTCCCGGTTCCAATATCCCTCGTTTCTCGACACCCTCAACACCCCCGTATATCTATATGTATATACATAAACACCCTCCACAGAACGAAATACAAGAAACATCCGCGTATAATTAAACCAGGGCCAAAGTCACGACGGAGTCAAAGTTCTTCGGAGTTTGATTGTGGAAAATTTGCGCAATCACTTCGATCAAATGAACACAACTTTTACAACTAAACTACAGTTAGCACGTAGAATGAATTTACACCCATCGTCATAGTTGGGTTTCAGTAGATTCGCAGGGAGATAAATTTCCGAATTTTAGATATAATCAAAATCGAGTGCAAATTATAATTTACCTGTTGCCAAAAATTATATTGATCAACACTTGTGACGTTATAATCGCCGTCTATAGTTTTTTCAACATTCAGGCTGCATGACAAAGGTACCATAAAACTGAGATCAATATGAAATTCGACTTTATCAATTTTTTCCTGAAAGATTGAAGTGAACACGTGATTCATACACATCGGCGTGGGAGTTGAGGAGATTATCGTTTAAGGAAGGGTGGAAGAATTCAAAGTCTCAAGGGACGCTACGCAATTTCCAAAAATTCAAGTTTAATTAGTTTTCGGACCCACTGGCGCCTTGGAGGGCCCGAGGGTTTCAGGTTTCGACGTCTGGGTGGAAAAAGCAGCGAAATACTTTTGAGAAAGAGCGGAGAACCAAATATCGTCAAGTTGCGATGCTTAGAAAAAGAGAACTCTGCAGTCCTCGCTGACCTAGCTGGAAAATTCCAGGAATGAAAATTGCAGTATCTTTATATAAATAAGACAAGTGTCTCTTCTCCAGAAAAAGGTGAACCAATAGAAGTTGAGTGTGTGTGTCCGTAAACAGGCCTTACATGCCAATTATTTGATAAAATCTAGAGTCAGTTAGAACCAAACTAGTATCAGTTCAATTATTAGTATCCATTATCAACTGCAAACACATCACGAATTATATACTTTATACATTTTCTATGAAATTTCCTGTTGAATTCAGATACTCTTTAAACATCGAAACATTAAGAACCAATTGCACTTATGTAAATAATAAGGTAGCTGTCAATTATAAACAATAATTAGTACAATGCAATTTCAAATTTGTTAAAACCAGTGTGTACACCTCACGTATTTGTTTACACGTAGAGCAAGTAAGCTCAATAATGAGCATTACATAAGCTTGTATGTAACAACACATTCTACCAACGGGAAAATGATTATACCAACCTACTTTACACATCGAGCTACCGAGATCCCTTTTCACAATATACTCCTACGTAAAGCGACAGTTTAAAGAAGTTCCGAACAGTTTTATGAGAAGCAAGAGTGGATTTCTGCCCCGAGATCACGGGAGAGTAACAATTCTTCTCGGTTGATCGTGATCCTCGCATTGGCTTCGAAGACGATTCCAGATAACAATTATCCACTGTGCGCCTCATAGTTTCTGTACGAAATCGATTATCAAGTTTAACGAGGAAATGAATTCCCTTTTCGAAATTTCAGAAAAGAAAACGAATATAAAAATTGTACAAGATTGTAGTTCAACTCCGAATCCACTTTGAGATCAATCCTTCCAATCACATTTAAAAGCAGGGTTCTTTAATATTGTATACCGATAACTTTTCTCGAATAGACCATCATTAGAGACTAAATCTAGATACAATGTCGAGCTTTTCCAAGTAGTCACACGAACCGCACAAGCATGTTTCATTATAATTCCTGGCGTGTAATTCAGTGCATGGAACGTGCCCTTCCATTCGATCGACTTTACAGCTTGAATTAATTTGCCGAAGGAATTTCTCAGGGCTTATTAAAAAGGTCAGTCCCTCTTTTGAGCTGATCCACTATATAGCCTTGGCACTTTCTATAATGACTTGAAGCGGTAGCGGCTAGTTCAGTCTCATAAAAGGCGTGTGTATAATTAAATGTACATACGCTGTTTGTTCGTTACACGGATTTGAACTTATGGTTAAGTCAATTTTTATACAAAAATTGATTGAGGGTGGATGGTAAGGTAAAATGTTGTTGATACTTTTACTCATTCAAAGTAACATGTATTTTTTATTTTGTCTAATATAACAAAAATATATTACAAATAGCCACTTACAATCAATAATAATTGTGCTTTTCTCGTCACAACCATGTAGTATTTCTATATGATCTATAACCAACATGTTGTACTTGTTTATTATATGCTAATGACTAATTATAGTCAATGCAAAACGCCACGCGTATCTTCGATCACTTTTCGATCGATTCATCACTTATACCGATAACAGAGGCGACGATCTCTTTTTCCGAGTCATACGTGGATTATCATAAATTTGATTTCGATATTTTTCTTTTTTTTTAAACGTGGACCAACATCCGTTATTACAGCACACTGTGCATGTAATATCAAAATGTATTGCTGACTCTGATTGTGAGATAAGACAAATTCATATTGCATATTGTACATTCACCGATTACAAAATACTCGTAGTTAAACAATATTCACACGGATTTATGCACGCGAAATTACATCATCATACGCACATGCGTGATGTGCAGCTATAAGTATATCTTTGGCTTGCCAAATAAAATAACTTAACATTGTAAAGAGTCTGTACAGTAACACTCATTTATTCAAATAATAAGAAAACATAACCGACGTCAACAATTAGACTAGAATGATGCCTCATTTTTTTCTTTCCTCTTCCTTAACTTTGAACATTCAAATTAGAGGCAATCCTAATTCAGCCAGCCCAGCATCAAAGAACAAATTCTACATATCAACGAAATTTTATCGTCATTTATCTCATTACTGACCATGTATTAATTATTTCTACGCACACTAGGATATTTGGAATTCTCTAAGTACGATTCGTTAAAAGCATATAAACCCTTTCGCGGCCAGCAATACTCACGGTTGCCTGCGTAATAATACTTTAATAACAATAGATCGATGTCGATGAGGATTAACAGAAGTCAACAGGAATGTTTATGCAGGAATGACAATACAACATCAAAAATCGCGTTCCAAACGTTCACGAATGAAACATGGACGCCAACTAAAATTAAAATTCGAAATTTCTACTCTACATCTTTCTCGAACGATTTCGTTACTTTGATTTGTCTCTACTCCGCATTACGAAGTATTTTATTAAATATACACCTACACTTCGTGATCTTTACCCCGTCAATATATTAACGACAGAAAAATTTCAACCCATATCACAGAAATATAACTACAATACGAAATATCTCTTCACTTATGAGCTTCGTGGGGGAAAAAATATCCATGTAATCTTAAAAAAAAAAAAAAAAAAACTTTGCGAATATAATTTGCGAAAAATGTATACAAATGTATAATTTTGAAACATTTCATCAAATTTCCGCAGGAAAATTTGCAACCGTCACAGTTTTATTACTTGTACTCTTAATCGTTGCACTACTGTGCGTAATTATATTTCATGGCCACATTATACGTTACACGTTACTTTTTACTGCCCGACATATGCCACAGTCCATGCAATTTTTACTGTGTTAAGTATTTTACCGCAAAAAGCATAGATTCGAATTGATATTTAGTCACCCGTTGACAGCAATTTTTAGATCCGTTGCGCTTTTAGATGTAACAAAAATCAATCAATCAAACAAGTAACAATAATTTCTCGAAAAATTTTTCTTTTTGATACTATCATATCAAATTATAATATATATTTACAAAACTTCGCATACACATGCGAAGAAGGTACCGGCCGTTCATTTATTATATGCACCATAACCAGCACCATTAATAATAATTAACATACGACTAACGACATTACACCCTTACCCACATTCGTTATAGGAATAACTCAGGTGATTAAATAATATTTACAATCATACCTATATTTGACTAATTCGATTATACTCATTCGTGTTATACGCTTATGCAGACTAGGACCTACACTCCTGAAATAAAAAATACGCCATTATTTCTTCTCTTATACAAATGCAGAGTTCTCCTTTATTACTCGGGAGACAAATAAAATTTTTACACGCACTCTCGGGATGCAATAGCTCTAATCGCACACGGCTGTATTTACACGATCATTTTTAATTTGTTTGACGCAGAGACGGTACGTATATGTATACGTCATTGATTTACGCTTGAGAGAAAACGAAAATAAGAATACCAACCAGACTCAGCACGAAAAAACGCAGCAATCAAACGAAACCGTTAAGCATCGTACGTATACTTAACGAATATTATACGTCATAACATTAGGCCATTGATATCATATTTAATATTACCAATTAGGAGATATACTATGAATATTAATATGTATACTCTATAGTAATACACGCCGCGTATGGTGAATTGATAGTGATTCAACACATAGTTAATTACTACATCCGGTCGTTCATTTTTTCGCACAATATCAAACGATACAAATATTTCAGAGCCGTGATCAATTTAAACTCTGGACTGTTGAGTAGGCACATGATCGTTCCCACAAATGGACGTCATGAAGTACGTATCTTGACACCGAGTATTGAAGTGGAAGATCACATCGTTCTTTCTGTAAATGTACCGGTGGGCCTTGATTCACCGTGAAAAAGCGGTGATTAATTGGGCATTATTTACAAATCAAAGAACGAAATAAAAAAAAAAAATCGGATACATCCATCGAATGTTCACGTCTCTGAACCCGAATTGTTTCAAGTAAAGTGATCCGATACGTACAACATTGAAAGGGTTTACCAAGATGAATTGCGAAGACATGTTAAGATCAGTTATTGAAAAACAAATTTAGACAATAAATATAACCAGCGCTTGTTAGAGAGAAGAACTTTGTTGAATAACTTGTACTTGTTTTGGATAAATCTTGTTTGTTTACACAAAATATATGATCACTTCGTTGAAAAATGCCTCTTATTTTATTCAATTGGAAATATAATGAGTGAGATTCATGATTTTTTTAAATTTATTAATATTTTTTTTTGTTTTTGCGGAAAAATATTTGCCATATTGAAGAAATAATATCCATGTCATGAATGACGCGCCTTCTACATTACTCCATTAATTCGTAACGTTGCTCGATGTCTGTATACGTCAGACTTTTCCACCTGATTATTAGGTACGAAGGCTAATATTGAACGGCGAACTATCAACGTGAACGAGCCTCAAGGAACATCAGATTATAAGTATTGACCGACCCGTATTATTCTGGTGAATGAGCTTAGTTAAATTCGTGAATAATCTGGTCGCAAATTTGAATTTCCCGCGAATCGTCTGGTCCCGCCAATTCGCAGGGCGAACACCGTTATTTTCAAATGCAACCGCGAAACCCGGTTTTCGGAGTCCGGATATCCTCGCTCCGTCTTCGCGACGAAGATCAATTGGTGACAGCTTTCAGCCTACACGTTTCGAGGAACTAGTTATTCAATTTCCAATCGCGTTCGATGGCGCGTTGTGCTTCCGCCAGGAGGACTGCGTACAGACTCCTTCACCTCGCCACCAGACGTTCACGTCGCTGTACGATTTCGCCGGATACTCATCGTGCAGCATCGCGCAAACGCGACAGAAGAAATACGTATTTATAAATTCCCCGGTACCCTTCCAACGGAAGTACGAATTGTAGAGCTCGTCGTCCTTGTCGAGACGGTGCAAGTAGTCCGCCAACTCCTTAGGCGACTCGAACTCGTCCACGTGGATGTACGACCTGTACGGCGAGCTTCGCTCGTAGTCTTCCGGTCTGGCACCCATCACGATCGGCAGGACATTGTGCCTGTAAGATTGATCGGAAATCAGTGCGTGATTACTTGAAATTATTTATTTTCGTTTCAGGCAGGAAGCACCTGTCGTTAATTCAAATTGAGGGAACCCAGATGAGCCATGCAGATGTCAAAGATTAAGCGAAGGAAAATTGAACTGACCCAGTTCTATCCAATTTAAGCAGAATGAATGAATTAGAATTTACAAAAGCTAAAAGAGTGGGACGAGGAAAGTCGCGTGCAGAAAGCCTGTTCATACCCAAGACCGTTGACGAAGAATTTTTCCGTTATGTAATCCTTGCAGTTTGAATTCTCGAAAGCAAGGTAGAACTTGTAGTCCGTGTCCAGCATGTCGAAGCATGTCTGCGCCCTCGACCGTGGACATCTCAAGGATCCGCAGGCCCCGTATATGTCAACTGGAATGTATTTGCCGAGTTCCCTTGCGTACTGGAGCCTCTGATTTCGCGCGTGACAGTTCGACACGAACCAGGCAACCTTTACAGAACCATAAACATCGTCGTCAGCGATTTTTTGTAATGAGCAAATCAAATCTGCAGAGATATCGTTAACCAAGATAAATAGTTAACCAATATGTCGAACCTTTCTCGTTTTGTTGGCGGCGTAATTGATGCGTTGTGGAATTTGAGTGACCTTCGGATCGTAGTAATGCCATCTTTCGTAAGGAGCGACTATGTCGCTGTCCCTTCTGTACGTTGCCGTCCAATTTATCTGAGGAAACTTTATCGTCTGCGTGTGGTAAGGACACTCCAGAAAATACAGCATCCATATCTATAGCGTTTCAGGGTATCGTTAGTACCAGATGACATGACAGTCAAGACCGCGTGATAATTCACGAGTATCGCAGAAGATGAATCATCTCAGCGTGATTGATGAATTGAATGAGGTCAAAAAAGATGCAGATACTCACCTGGTTCTGCGGTCTGGAACCGGGATGACTGACGTGGTCTTTGAACAAGATCAAGTCGGCCTCTTCAGGCTTACTTCGTAAAATCGTACACGTGTCGACGGGACAGCCAAGCTTCTGGAATATTTCACGGCCAGGTTTGGCCTCGCCCATGCCATTGGTCACCAATATTTTCTTCAATTTCTGCTCTCCACTGGTCTTGTTGTACTCTGGAGGTACGTACATCAGCTGAAAATGGAATTTGAGACTATTAGCGTGCGAAAAGAATGAGAACTGCGACCCAATTTGCCGCAATCTTGAATATTGACCTAGATTTCGGTGAGAAGGGTAACAAAGAATGCATCATAACGTGCCAAGGTCCGACCTGATTGGTGATGCGATCTTCCATAGGATCTTCTTCGGGCCAGAGACGAGCGACGCGTTTCCCAGTACGCCGAAATCTCGGTGCCGGATGTGGCAATCGGTGGCCATCCTTCATGTACCACGGTCTGTGGGCTGGATCCCAAACGACTTCTGATATTTCCAGTAAATTGACCAACGCGGACGAATTCACCGCCTTGAAAATCAGGTCAGCTTTATTACACGTGGTGCACTTATTCGGATGCCCATAAAACGCGGTTCACATTCGTTAAGTGTGTATTATATGTACAAACAAAATTGGTCCCTCGAATGAATAGAATAGTCGCTGATTCTATATCACCCGATTAGCGTTATCGTTATCTACCAAGTACAGGATGAGTCAAAAGTCTGAATGAGTGATTTGGACCAAACTTGTCCTATTAATAGTAGTATACAACAATCCTACGAGCTGCTGGATACTGAATATACGAGCTTATGAGATGGTCGTTTCATCACTGCCGAAATGAACTTATTAACAGTGCTATTCCCATATGAGCCTTCCCGTCATTTCAGAGTGACGAGGAAGTCCAGCACCCTGTTCCTCCTAACGGGGATAACGTATCACGTTACGCTTGGCTCAAAGCGGAAAATTAACCTTTGCACTGTTCCGTGTAGTGTCGTGTCTTACCCCAGTTTTGAACAATAGAAATAATCGCCCGACCTTATAAAGTATTATAGCGCAACATCGGGACTGCAGTAGCGCTTTAGCCTCGTCTCGACTATTTTCAAGTTAGTTAAATCGGTACGATTGCACACAGTCTGACAGGCTTCAGAGGTCACGTTTTAAAGGTTTATTCTTAAAGTTGGAACAGAGACAAGAGGACGAGAAAAGTATTACCACATATCTTCATTACAGACACGGCAGGCAATTTTTACCCCTGAAGTATGTAACCCTGAAAAGTACCTCTGGCAGTGTCGATGTTTGGGTTACGAAATTATCAGCTGAACAAATATGGTGTGGTCTCTCACCTTATCCTGCCAGTTCACGACGTTTGAAACGAGTTCAATGTCGTGACCGTGAGGCAGAAGCAATTTATTTACCATCGAACGTGGTTTGCACATGTGGAATGTACGTTATACACGTGTGATAGTTGCCACGAATTTATGACAAAATTTCGCACCAGACAAGGAATTAAAAAAATAAGGGTGACTTTAATTTCATTCGAAGGACCATACGAGTATACCATGATATTACACATAATGAGGATTGATGTTCTAGATTTCTAATTGTAAGTGGCTGGCTATTTTGTGCTTGAATAATTTACTCTCAAGTTTCTGTATCGCTTGGGCAAAGCTTGTAGCTAATCTATAAAGCAGACGTGACGCGATAATATGGCGCGCCATGCTATATCGTGTAAAATTCAAGGATCGAGGAAAGGGTCCTTAGGTTTTGCTTCTGCGAAGCACTTTCAAGCACGACTAATACGTAGTCCGAGTCCTGTATTAAATTTGCTTGTCGACAATACCTCTGTTGCTATCTTTTCTTTTCCTTTGCTCTTAGGACGGACTCTCTTCTTCGTAGACCAAACCTGTTTCATCTGCGATTCAAATTTCTCAATTTAACAAAGATGCGGACTCCATGATTCAAATCACGTAAATATATTATACAATATGTGCACAAAACCCAGGGTAACCACTGCATCAAGCAGCACTGCGAGCTTTCGCGTGCAACTGAAAAATAGAACGCGTGGCGAGCTGTTGTATGAGCCTCAATTTATTGCTTCTTTAATTCTCATATTTTTACGTTTACAGCGCTTAATTTCAGCCTGCACGACGTTCAACAAACGATTCGCGTTATTATTACCTACACGATTGATAATTATTACTCGTATAATGTTTTACATTGACACAATGAAATAGCTGAAATAATTAGACAGCTTGCAACACAACGAACGCACATATGAGCTCGGTTGACACGTGGCTACCAGTCAACTCGACGCAGACTGGAAAAAGTTATTGTACCGAATTAGAAGTGATAAAATCTTTACGCTCTTCCTGTCGTCACGGCGTGAATTCAGGAAGAGCTGGAAACTGGAGCTGTGGGTGACAAGGAACAATGACCGTACAAACAAAAATAAATTTTCTGAGAAAACAGATCTCTCGTTGAAATATTCAAATTCGAAGGACTACTAACTTGTGTGATATTAAAAACTTTTCATTTTACAACTAAGATGCAAGGTATCAAAGATTTACTTATTTTACTAGTCAATTTGCACAATTGTTAATCTGTTTTCCCCTTCTCCACTGCCTCAGGTTTATTCTCACCGAATTGTAAGATATGAACATATGGTGGCCCAAATATCAGCTGATCCGATATTGTATCGATTGACTAATCGATTAATTCTCCAGTTGATATACATCTACCAAATTATAATTGGAATCAATATCATTAAATTCAATTGAACCAAGTCCAGCTGATACTTTCATATCAACTCACGTATGACTTTGATTGATTGTCAAGCGTACCGAAGGGTTAATTCGCCATATTATTTCTTCTTCCGACGTTATCCGAAATAAAATGAATAAAATAAATCTGAATGTCTGACAAGGGCTTTGAAAAAATCTTTCCTTAAAATATTTATGGAATGAAGGAAAAATCGCTGTGACTTTGAACATACCTTCGGCCCGTCAGATATCGTCCTCGCTGATGTCTCCGCGTGAACAGCATCCGTTCGTGGGGGATGCCAAAAATCTCTCTGACGAACGTTTAGTACGAAGAATAATGCCACGGTGAGACATAAGATGTACAGAAAACATCGTTTCAAAGAAAACCGCATCAGACCGACAGCCATTCCTCGAAGTTGTGTAAACATCGAGCAATATCGCCGGGAATTTCCTTCGCCGGCTAGCTCTTCGACATCCAGCTAATCTGAAACAGGGATTAGAAGGTAATTATTTCAGTGTCATAACCATAATTAAATCAATTTTGATTCCATCTTGAAAATGAGGTAAAAAATTACGATTCAAACCAAAGGAAATTCGGTGTGGCAAATTCACGGTGTCTGGAGAACTCACCACGGCAAACTCGGGAACTCTAAACGCAATCGAAGTGCGTAACACACGGACTGAGCAGCCACGTGTTAGCGCTGAGTGTTGCTTCCGCTTGCGATAAGCAATTGCGGTTTCGTCAGCTTCGACAAAACGTGTTCGCTTCAGCTATAAATGTCACAAAAATATTATATGCTTCTGAATTTAGCACATAATCACAATAATTATCAGACACGTATTATTATTGAATTTAGCATAACCAAAGCGAGATATTTTTCTCCATGTGGTACGTGAGACAGGACACCCGCGTAAACGATGGAATACACGGCTGAAGAAAAATACTCGAATTCATCACTGGCACATACATTCCGCATTGAGGTATGTATGCATATAAAATAAATATATAAAATTTACAAATAACTTGGCTAATGTGTTTTTCCGCCAACTCCTTAAACAAAAAGTGCTTTCGCTTTCACTCTAGAGAAAACGACCAACGTCTAATCGAGACCGGATAACGATAATAATCGACGTCGTATTTCGGGCACATTCCTGTTCTCACTGGTAAGTACATAAAATGTTTGTCTATAGATATTGAACACTTGCGAAAACAATTAAACAGACGGAGAAGACTATAATTTGAACAGTTTGTCGTTTCAAAAGTGTTGCCGTACTCGTACATATATTACAGATACTCGGGTAATTGTCGATGGAACAAAGGCGCCTGCAGTGCCTTACGAAAGTCAACTAAACTCATGCATTTTTAGCTTTAAATTTATATCAATATACGTATTTCAGATCTGGTACTAACTACGGTTCAGACTGCGAAGCGGCTTGTGCAGCCAGAGAAAAACCGTTCGCGAAACACCGTTGTACAAAAGTACAAAACGTCACAGTTGAAGAATGGGCCAGTGAAAACGACAACGGGACGCAACGTTCTGCACCGAGAATTCCGCGGTACCGCAACGCTCTATGACGTTCATGCAATCCGCGAATCTGTAAAACCAAGGGCCCTTTTTATTTCTTCGGACCCAAAACCGACACCTGAATCTCAACTTCCAATCCTACGCCTTTAGGGCGATGCCGATATCGGATTGCCGCGTTATTTGTTCAGCTGGAGGTCGAAATCATTGGAATATCGCTTCCCTCCGTTCTTCAGTTCACGTCCACTCTGTGATACCTGCGTCAGATGGAGTCGAGCGGACTGATTGTGACTGAGGTTATACAGAAAAGAGTTCTCGTGTATGGGAAATTATTTTCCCCATTGTCAGATTAAACGCTGCGTCAAGATAACCCGTATGGCTCAGCTGTTATCTGCGGTTATTATCAAGTGACCGGCATATTTACACGCGGCTACGTTCAGGTACTCGGCATTTCGAACTATCTATTGACGTATTAGAGTTTTAAAAAGAATTTTTTTACCCTCGCTCATTGTATAACGGTATTATTGTAATGTGTCCCGTCCTGATTTAACATTATAGACTTGTTCCGTGCGGATAATCATCAGTTGCACGCAATATTCATAAGAGACAAGATTCATTGAGAAGTGTCACCATTCTCACCATTGCTAAAGATCGATATTAACCGGTGTACGAGGTGACCTTGTCCTATGGTATGTGTGTGTGTGAAAAGCCGCAATCACGTAATTACAACACTCTGTAATCGTGTATACACAATTTGGATAATTAATCCCAAGTGTTCTGACCCAACGGTGGTTGGTTCATCGACAGTTAAATAAACAGGGAAAAAAGTGGCTCCAAATTATAGCACCAGTTAATGTTAATAAGGATAACCGAGTCCCTTCGTTGTAACCGCGACCTGCTACCGCCAAAAGTGTTTCGAAAAAGTCGGAAAGCCGTTTGCGACAGGTGATTCTACCTGGGTCGAAGTTTCCAAATTCGACTGGCGTCAGCTGATTCTTGATTAATGAATCGACGCGATTACGAAGCGGCGTGTATTAAATACCGATACTTGCGTCATACCTTCAATGTTTCAGCCGCACCTTCTTCGGCGAGATCGGAGGATGCCGAAGCATTGACGCCGTCTGCGGCACAGTAACGACGGCACGTCTTCAGAACCTGGATTCAAATCACCGAATCAGGCCAATATAATTTAAAGAACCAACCGATCGTACTGTTCGTTTGGGTCACGATGAAACAAACCACCGCCAACTGCGTCTCCGTTATCTTATCGACGGTATTCCTACCTACACCACGCACTAACATTAAAAAAGCTGCTTGCATACGCCCACTGGCCATGATGACGGACTTGTGAAAGGGCTGTGATATAACAAAAACAAGCTGGACTGATAATCTCAGCGTTCCAATAACGTTTTCCAATTTTACTGACAATCAATATCATGTGACACGGCAGCTCTCTGCCATTTCTCATCCGCGGTCGCCAGTCTCGCGCAGTACAGACGTAACATATGGATCCGAACCACTTACAATCGATCGCAATCTATATCTCGTTTATATTAATTGACGTAAACACTCGTCATGAAGGTGTGAAAGAGTATCTCTTAACTGGCTATACATAATTTATACAGCTCATTGTCAGCTGGTTTTATAATAGCTGGAGATCGGATTTATCATGATTAACAATGGCGCGCGGGGATCACACGTGCTTTCTTATTTCGGCTGACACAAAATCGGTGAATAATATGTATTGGAAGCAGTGAGCCCGCTTTTTTTTTATTGGCTTGTTTCCATCGAAATGATATTGCACGTATCATAAAAATATCTTCCAGATGCGAAGTTGTTTACATTATTTTTATACGATAGCAATAAATTCGTAAGAAAGAAAGAAACCTGACCTTTATGTGTTATCTGGAGGTTTTCCCCGTCTGTATGATAATACGTAACATGTACCGACAACACGAACCACTCGGAATAATTCTTGTTTTTTTTCACACTGACAGATTTTAATGCAATGAAACGATATAAAGTACGGAAGAAATATACTTTAAATAAATTATCGAGACTATTTCCATGTGGGGACGAAAGAATATGAAAACTGTTTCCATAAAAGTACGGGAATGATCTTCATAATTTCCCTGTATATTTTTTTCCCATTCTTTATAACAATTTCTCGCATTATAATCTTTCCGTACACTTTTGTTATAATCTGACTGCTGCCATTGGCTGTGATATACTTTGTTCAATAATTGACAATATCACTTTTATAAACTAACGTTCGACTTTTCCTGGTTCTATCTACCGTCTGCCAGTGACTGAACAGTTAAAACGATAACCAGGAATTCTGTGTGCGGTACGCGGACTGATAATTCTTCATGACTCCTAGGCCGTTTGGTATATGCACGATGTAGTCGATAGAGAAAATTATTCCACAATGGTTGGAAATCATACAACGCGATGAATGCATGCTTCATAAAGTTTCAAATATTCATTCGTTCATTTTTCACCGCAGAGCAAAATTACCTTCAACGCATTGGAATAAACATCAGCTACTGGTCAGAAATTGAGCGCAATGTTCATGATTTAGTAACAAGACTTCTTATGATTTAAGTTCATACACCAATTACAAAATACAATACATCCATATTGCTGTCACGATCAGGAAAACGATATTTTAATGAAGTTAAGGAAATTCTTCGATGAATCTACTGGATGTTTTTCAGACCGCTTTTCAAAGCTTACAGGACTTGCGGATAATCACGTGGGAAAAATTTGAACCCCATGATGGTTCTTTAATTTTTAGTGAAAAAATTTTTTTTATTCTGCTCCGTCACACAAACGAACTGTAACTTTTCATCCCGATACAAAGAAATCTTAACGACCGTTTATCTAAACTATTTTCTTGAAGAAAACTCGTACAGTAGATGAGTAGTAGATGAAGGTATAACCTGATTTAGGTCAACACGTCGAAGCTGAGAAAAAATAAATATTCATTCAACGAATTTACACTGAGTAAAATATTTTTCAAACGGATTTCCAAAAGTACTATACACATTATTGATTGAGAGAGTTTTATTGATCTTATAAAATAATGTTGTGTATGATTCCACAATTTTGTTTGCACCATTGAATAAAAGAATTTCGGACCTTTCTCGGTTGGAGGAAACTCTTCACTCCATACCGTAAGTATGGTTCAGAATTTCTGACCAAGAAATATTTTTTGTAGTGTACATTCGAAGGAGCTGAAGAAGTGCTGAGAGTTCTTCACAGTCCTGAAAGCGAGCTTAGCGTGACAAGACGTTCGATGAGGATTAGGGGTAGCGAAAAAAGTGAAGTTTTACTCCATATGTTGATCCTAAATACTATGCAGTTATCACGAGTTGTTATACGTGACATGGTATCGGAAAGTTATTTATAAAGAGTGACTAAATGCATGCGTCTGATCGTTCGTCTCGTTGTGTACATTTCATCGACAAACATAACATATGCCGTGGAAAATGAGAACTATGACGTCATGAACCAACGACAGATTAAACCAGACGATATGAAGAATCAGTATTTACTCGGCAAAAGTGATTAAGCAAACGATTGAGTGACTATAAATGGATAAACAATAAGTTTATGATCGAGACAGCCATATGGTGGCGATTCTTGTAATGATTTGAGCTGAATTTAACAATTTGGTGAACAACGTGAAAGCTTGCAACCCAAGAGAGAACACGCTTCCACGTAAGTCAACATACCAAATCCTCGTTGATGGACAATTTTTCTAACCGCTTCCTCTCCCCACATGACACGCACTGAGGGAGTCAATCTTAAAAGTTCACACTCGTCATTCCGCGTGGTACACATTTTCCGGAAAGCACTGCACACGTGCCTATCTAACTTGAGTGTAATTTAATTCCTTGTCAATGAAATTTTGGTAATTAAATTCAGAATAAAGTACAATATACGTAGCGAGCTGTATAGACGAGCGATAACGCATATCAGAGTCGCGACCTTTCGCAGTTACAGAGATTTTCACAGACTGAATAAATATATGTATACATATTTTAGTAAGCACTATTTTCTCCGCGGAATCCACTCGGCATTCGGACGAATAGTCGCATGTCTAAATATAATTTGAAATTGATTAACGTGTATGCGTGGCATAACTTGTAACAGAGTTGTAACGCTTTACCAGAGTGTGAATTCTTCGTTGCATCAACGGCGATTAGGTAACATTTGCAAAACTCGACTAGCAATTAAGCGATCTAACGAAAGACTGATACCCGGTTGTACATTATATTTCGGTCAAGAATATATCGGAGAAAATAATGAAACGCTGTGAGCACCAGTCGCTATTTCCGTGTAACTGCTGCGATCCCGAAACCTCCCACTGTCCAGTTATTGCAAGAGCGTGCGCGCTAAACGCCCAAATTCATACGCGGGCTTACAATTAAATTACAAAGTCTCTTTAATGCCGACGAATCTTTCCCCAAAATCCACACTCGATGTGGGTATACATAATATCGAGATAAGTAAATATCATTCGAAAATTGATCAAGGCTTTTCATTTACATGGCACGTGGTAATCTGTGAATCACTAGCAGCTATAAATGTAGCTTGTGCGGAAACGTAGATATTATACATTTAACAGATATATTACTAGCCGTTTCTCCTTTTTTTTTTTTATCCGTCATATGTAGTGCGTGCGCATATCATCAGATAGCGGCCAGTTAATACCTCACATTGTAATTCGCGGATTATACAAGCGATAGGACAGCATAATTAGTATAATTTTATTACGATCTACCGATACTGTTCACTGCCATTCTTTATCCTACGCCTATTAGATGTCGTATAATGTTTAGACCCTCTGTGGTATTGCGAGTTATAGACATGAAATAATTCTTCCAATTCTTAATCATGCACCTGGCGACATCAATACACCGCGGTAGCGAGTGTAGTTGACAAGTTTACAAGGCAGGTGCAATCCTAAAAAATGTAATATTTTTGGCGAGTTATATTGTGGTGAAACGGTCTCATTTTTTGGTAGTGAAATTAAGCAGGCGAGATAAAAATAGTCTAATTTTTAATGCTTGTTCGAGTTAATAGGATATTGTGTACATCGTGCTTCGTTGTTACGCCTCTCTGAATTTTCAACAAGCATAGGTAACCACGATTCTTGCAATGTTCTAAGCTCGAGCTTTTTCAGTTAGACTATAAGACACGAAAACTTTACCACGGCCTAAGTATATCAAGTGCGGAGTCTACAGTTGCTGACTAGTAGATAGGAACTGGTTAACCGGTGGGTTTTACTGTCGTATGAGTAACATAAAGTGTATTCCTAGATAGACGTGTGATAGCAAGTGATCGCGACAGTTATACTCAGACACACACAAGCTGGTATTTATACGCGGCATGCTGGTATAGGCGAATATGCAATTCGCACACTGAGAGAAAAGAGTTGTTGAATAAACTAAATGGGCGACCAAGGACGGGAAAATGAATTGACACCAATAAATATTTATTTCGCCGCCTGTGAACGCACGTTTAGTTGATTTAACGACTTTTTTTTCTCTCAGTGCTATTACGTGTGCAGGACGATGCGTGAAACTGTGGTAGTTTTTGAGTGACATTTCCCTCGTGTTTTACAAATTGCGTGCAGGCTTCTCCATCCTTGTAAGCTCGTCTAATCAACACCATTATGCGTAACAGAACGTGATTACGAGAAACCGACAATCCCCATCACGCCTCGGCGAACAACCATAATGCGTTTTTCGTTACCCAAAAAACCGCGGATTGTTAATTGAGAAAAAAAATATATTGGACGGAAGTATTAATCGCTTAATATTCTGATTATGTGAGAGAAAAAAAATATATTTTTATGCTTTGACTGATCATTCGTCAAGTTCATTGATAAACGATATTCGTCCAAATTTTTGCTCCTTTTGAATTTATTCGCGGGCACAAAAAACGCGCGTCAGTATGCAGATGGATATTATACGAGTATCCCGGCATGTAGCGAACTGGGATAGTAAAGTTTGTTAGATAGCACAAAATATGCGGCGTAAACTACGAGTGGAACATGCGGGCGGCGGGTCGAACTACTTTCATAATTCTGTAAAAATAATAATTATAGACATTGAGTGGAAACAGCGAAGTACGAATTTGTAACCGGAGACAGGAGAGTCGCAATGCTTGACGGAATGCGTGATTTAAGAATCCTGGAAAAATATCGAATCGCTATCGTCAGGCCTCAATGTCTGGGGGCTTGTAAGCTCAGTAATATAGAATAATTCCATTATCCTAGTAAAAGTACAGCCGTAATGACACCTAATCGATTTACGCGACTGCGTGGTAAAGCCACTTGGCTGTAAGTCTGTGCCAGCTTGAACCATGAACCGATTTACGTAGACCAAGGTGCAAAACATTTAAATGTCCTCGAAACAGCGGCCTGGACAGCCACCGATTTTACTTGGTATATATACTCATTTCAAAACTGGAAAAAAATGTGTAGGTAAGAGTGCAGTTTTGACGTTCAAAATTATATAGACATAATATTATGATTTACAAGAACTTGAACTGGTTGGAAGTACTTAGAATGTCACTAGCATTTTTAATATCAGTTGCTAACATAGAATGTTGCATAACGTACGAAACAGGCACGAACGAATATTGCAAATAATTGGAATAAATGTTAGCAGAACAAATTCGTGCTCTGCTTAGGTTACGAATCACTGCATGGAATTTCTTGCTTCTTATCTCTTCAAAGATTGTTAATTCTGACATTATACACCGAAAGTACTAACACGTTTTACACTTTGCAAAACTGTCGTAAAACAAATGTTGCAGCCTGAGTGTACCCTCGGATATTTACGGACTTCACAGGTATAAAAACGACTAAAGCAGAAAGGAAAAGCGGTTTCGCATACTTATCGGGAACATTAAAGTGGGTACAAGTATTTCGCGATTGCATAGGAGCTATTTTAATGACATTTTTTATCGGATTGATATAGCATCGCGCAACCGTGTCCCCTCTGGAGGAAAAAATTCATCAGGCATGTTCATCAGTGTGTAAAACATAGCGTACCTACAATACGTTTGACAAATGATCGCAATCAACCCCGACACCCACGTCACTGACCAATGAATTTTCCATCCCGATCCACCGTTTACATACGTAGGTATACTTACTAATAAATAAACGGTGTCCTCTATAATTATTTTCAGATTCCTTACAGCACCAGGTGTATAATCGTAGAATCTGAATGCGAAATAAGGCCGACCAAAAACTGTTGTGCACTTCAAGCAGCACATCTTTCAAAAACCGTACTATTTCCACTAAAATATTCGCGTGAACATAATATTACGCTCGTAAGTATACGTTATAGGCCTGTAGGATCAGGTGCACTCCAGTTTCTAAACTAACCACTGCATCTCGACTCGGGTTCATTTCTTCGACTGAAGATTACAAGGGAAGGGAAACCCGCCGAGGTACCGGCGATTACATCAGGATATCGGCCCACGACGGACTGAACTCGTCTTGGCAAAGAATATTACCAGCTTGCTGCAATGTGTGTACATCCTCCACCTAACACTACGAAGCTAACCACCGATGCTAATTGCGGAGCCAACGATAAGCCCGGGTTAGTAACCTGCAGGGCAGCGAAGCGATATCGTTGTCAAATTAATCGATAGCCGGTGAGGGGATTCCATAGAACCCGGGGAAAGAACGGCTCAACGTGAGTCGAATCATACCTATTGCATTAACAGCTGACGAGAATTTTCTTCACCGTTTGATCAATCGAATATGTACCTAAATGTAAACCGGATGACCAGATGAGCTCCTACGACACATGAATATGTCCAATGCATATAATGTGATATGCGCTTGTTTTGAAAGTATTATGCATCAACGATTTGCAAACTGCCGCCGAGATTAATTGCGCAAACGTTAAAGTGAAGAGACTGTGCAATATAAATGTGAGAAGTTCAACATCGTGTGCATTATTCCAAATAAACGCGGGATGAACTTTAGAAGTTCCTTTCTGAACTGGTGAAAGGTGGCGAGCGGAGGTGGAATCGACGGTTTTACTGCGCGTACGTTCGCTCGACTCTTCATAACAATCGGTGTTCCTCTTCCATTCGCGAAATCAATGAATCTGTGGGATTTCTATAGTTGCAGAGCAACCGCGGTGAAAAGGTTGCGGGAAAGTATAATCTCGCCTGCAGTTGGACCTGATCGATGAGAAATTTTTTAACGGACTTGTTTGTCTGGTGATTTTGTAAAAACTCTTCATTTCCGGTCAGCATTAACTCGATAATGTTTTTTTTTTTTTCTTGTTCTTTTTTTGCGAAATTTTTGATGCCACTCGTTGGTACTAAGGGAAAAACAATAAACTTATTAGCAATTTTGCGCGATTATGAATTGACAATCGCTGTGCATAATCAATCGTAATCGTGTCAAAAGTTGTATCTAATTGTAAATTCAACTGAAATTTATGATAAATAATCCTATTTTACAGAAATTAACAATGTCTTCAATACCAGAATGTAATCACAGTCGTTAACTCATTACTGACATTTGCTCGGACAATTCGCAGTACAATTCTAACGGGAATGAGTCGCGTGATGGTAAATGCTTTTCAGGCACAATGGTACTTGAGGTTTTTATCTCAAGTTTCTGCGTTAGTCGAAATCCCTGAGCACTGATGAAGTGGATGGTTCCCCAACGTGGATGACATCGGAGGTCCTCGACACTAATCCAGCCTCGAGATCCTTCAATCGCCCAATTTCTCTCCATTCTCTCTTGTACGTATATTTCCCTCTATCTGTAGCGCAACCTGCGCTGGGAAAATACTGTTCCTCGAGTAAGCCACGGGCACATTCATCTTGCCTGTGAAAAACCCTTTCCACCTTATAATCCATGGTGCCGAATCCACTCGAGACAGGACTACTTATGGTGTCGAGTTCCAAGTCGATGAAAAAGTGCTAATTCGAGTGGCATTCCAGTTCAGCAAAGGCTTCGGAGGTGCGAATCCTGGCTTTTTTCCAAAACAGACACTTCTTCTGCTTGTTCTTCTTTGCTGGAATAGTTTCCATTCTGGCGAAGAGAAGAGAGTTGCGAGCCACGCCAAGTATTTCTTTTATACTTTTGTGAAACCGTTGACACTTTCACACTATGGCATACTTTTCACATTGGAGCATTTTACCGCTGACTTGAAGGTGCTCGAACCGGCATTAATGTTTTCGAAAACAAGTTATTGAATGAAATATTCTCTGATCATGTGCACCAGCTTTGTCAAGACAAAATTATAGCAAATGGCCAGATTTCAAATCACTAATTTATGTTATTTATAATTGGTTTACCGTCGCAGGATATCAAAGCTAGTTCGCTCGCTCAATTCGCAGCACGGCACCAATATTGTGGAATTTCTTTGAGCAAACTATATTGCCTCGCAGAACCAACTAAGTGACATCAGTGTAGCAGGCCGGGAAGCTCACGTTAAGCTTTCGTTATCTCGTTAGTTTAAGTGCGATTCGAATTAAGCTTATGCTTGAAACAAACGATCACGCACGCAACGCCACTTTTGCATCAACCTGCAATAAGGTCATTTGTATGGAATATAATGAATCTACGATTTATCCTATAAATACGGATCCACACCAATACTCAGCAATGATAAATGTAAAAGAACCGAAAACTCGAGGAGATTAATTTTCATCACGAAAACATCTCACCCGACAACAATTCACCTTGTAAATTCATTCCAGTAAAACTTTGTCGATATTGTGTACTACGAAAAGCTGTACATATTTTTTCCGTCTGTATTCTAATTATCTCCGTATACAAGACGATCCATTGGTCTTCCAAAAAAGTATAATAATTTTTCATTCTTGCTATTTTTTACCAAACTGTATCGAAAATCTACGGTTTCTTGCAACCGAATGAGTAAATCATGACAAATATTTTGAACTTGTTCAGGCTGCCTGTAAATAATAATGGTAATGTTATTTTGCAGGATGGTTTACAGATCAATAACCATTGACTCACCAAAAATCTATGAACCGTAAATTGAGAACATTTATAGCCATTTGTAATAATATGCGTAAGATTCATTTAGCAGTGATCTCTATCGGCTGTATAATACGTGCATATAATCATATATAGTTATTGGGATAATGTAGACCAGAACGATTCTAAAAAGAAATGTTCAGCACAAGAATATGCATAAAAAATGATACCAATCTAAGCTCTGAAAACAAGTAGCCATTTCGTGAAAGTCTTACGAATCGTTGTCCTCCTTCGCGCAATTCACTGCAATACCGCTGATCTCTGTCAGGATTCAGGATTGTGTGAAGTAACATATATCGAAGGATCCCGTCATTAAATTGAATCGCAAAATTGTACGAAATTAATTTTCACTCAGAAAGATATGAGATGATAAGCAAAATAAACGTAGGAAGAACGAATACAACTTGATTTGCTCCTGCGGTAGCTGCACCCCTCTAAGTAATAATAAGTGACGACGGCACGTGGATATCCGGTTTGATACACTCCCAAGTTGCCGCGAATAATATGGACAAGGATGGGGGTGAGAGGATGGCGACGGGGAAATTGGACCAGGCGAGAATGGGGTTTCAGTGAATGGATTTCGAATTTCTGAATTGGCGTGCTTCGGTCCAAGGATGAACGCGCAAGACTCACTCACCGAGCACAAAGATCACCTCACCGGGTCCCGCGCTTCGCCTCGGAAAGAGAAACGTCGACTGCACCGCCGGCGCTTTACGCGCACCCTCGCGACTTCCCATTATCAACCCTTGGAAGTCGTCGAAAGAGTCCTGTCCATTGGAGGAGAGCCAGACCCGGCCACGGGAAAATCTATAATCCACGCGTCTGCGCTGCCGCGCGAGGAATCCGCCGGCGTGGGTGCAGGATGCTTGTTTAAAACCGGAAGCTCTGACCGACGGATACGTAGGGTGGACATTTTTACGATTGATCAGCATATTTTAGACTTTTGAGCTCCGTGCTTTCGATCCCGCTCTCGCGATTTATGTCACTTCGATGAGCGCATTCGTTGTGCGGGGAGTTTTCCTCCCTGTTTTGCACTTGCGTGAGAGAAAATGTTACCATTATCGCTTTCTACTAATTAGGACCCCTTAGAAAATCAGAAGGAATTATGCTCTTCGGATAGCTCGACGAGAAAATCGATAAAATACTTGAGTTAACAATTAGTAATTGAGCTGTAAAACGAACTGTATAAACTGTATGAGTCTCCTCAGAGCAGAAAAAAATCGCTCGATACCTAAAATCAGAGGAGTATTGAGCTGTGTAGCTACTCAGTATGACGGGCTCTTATTGCATCTTTGCTGATATACTGTACTATCTAAAAAGAATTAGCTCTATCGTAAACTGAAATGTTGTAGGTAGTGCTGGAACTTGGAACCGGATTATCCGGATACTTTAATCTATCCGGATATCCAGATAATCCAATCCGACACTTCAAATCTGGGTATCCGGATATCCAAAATTTCCTGGATACTAGAAATTATTCGGATACCCGTCATTATTCGAATACCCAAAATCATTTGGGTAATTAAAATTCACATGAAATATAGGATTCGAATCGAATTCTTAGAGCACCAAAGCAACGGTGACAAGCAAGGGTATAAATATATGTACATTAGAGTGTTTCTTTTGGAAGCAACAATTTTCTTCCACTGCTGCATGGAAATCTTTTTGTATATGTTAAGAAAGAAATCCTTCCACGAGGAAAACACGGTTTCGAATTTTTAAAGGATGTTTCGGGCATTTAATTTTTCGCATTTGAAAAGCATGAGAAAATAATTACTTTCTTTTGAAATGATGCCCACTTAGCCAAATTCGTAGATACGAGAATCCTTCTTTCGACACTTTTCATATAATTTAATGCTCCTTGGAAAACGTCTCCAATGAAATTGCTCTTGCTCAAACCGTGTCAAAGTTACAGTCCATGAACATTGACGAAAATCGACTTTCGAAGACTTCGTCGAATCACCTGTATCATCACGAAAAGTAAATATATGTATAAACTGGTAGATTCAAATATCTACCAAAATATTAATCAAAAATATCAATATAAAAATAAACGAGAGCACCAATTAAGTATATAGCATGTCGGAGAGAAGATTGCCTTCAAATGTCCAAAAAGCATTGTAAATGGCCTGATTACTCGGCTGATTAAGAATCATCGGAACGTTGTGAAACACCTCAGGAAGCTTCCTGGTGGAAAATTTGGTGTAGCAATTGCATCAAGTAGTTCTAAGGCATCGAGTGTTACAGAACAATTTTTCTCAACAGTTTTTTATTTGCTGTAAAAAAAATCCAGTTTTCAAAGTTTTACTGGATATTGTTATTCCTTACAGTACTGCATATAGATTTGGCAGATTAAACCTGTCAAGATCTGTTCCGCCGAAGAATTCGTTGGCTTCTGACATTTGCTTTCTTTTTGCTCCCACTGTTTTAATTTTTGAACTAACTACGAAATAGCACGCAATTCCCTACTACTGGAAATAAAAAGTACTCAAACAAATTATTTTTAACTAACCAGAAAGACCACACCTTACCAGCTTTCGCCCCCTGCTCTGCTTTCACAAGTTAGAGTCGTTTTACCAGTAGTTGGTGGCTGACCATACAACGGAATGTTCTACTGATACGGCTCGCCTCGTTCGGCTGCACACCAAAAGCCAGGTAATTTAGCTAATTTACGATCATTTCGATTCCTTGATCCATTTTGTATTTTAATAAACTGTAGCCAGTTTGTAGATTGAATAAATTAATAATTTCGAATTTATTCTGCTTATTGCTGAGGCTAGTATAATTCGTTTAATTACGTAAAGTACCGGTCAGTTGAGAATGTGGGATGAGTAAGAAGTGAGTAAAAGGATTCTTTCTGCTCACTTCTTACTTTCAATTTCTATTTTATTCTTTCACACAATAAAAGGTATCATCCAAACCGATCGTTGCATCGTGACATTTGGTTAATTCTGACTCTTGATATCAAAAATTCAATGAACAAAATATGTCTGATAAACATATTACACCTACGAATATTTAGATAGCAAGATATTTTTTCAAGTAATAGCAACACTTTTCATTCTTGCACCACGTGAATTTGTAGCATTTGTAGTTTGTACTCAGTAAATATTATACACCTCGGCTCCATCATTCGCAAAGTGCTTCTGAATTCTCATTTGGAATGCTGCTCAAAAAATGGGTAAAGAAATCAATGCCAGTGATTGAACTCGGATACATTAACAGGTATACATCTGGATGCTGAGTGAAACACCCAAAAAAAAAAACAACAAGTAGAATTATATAAAATACATTCATTTAGGCTTTGGACAGTACATTTTCATCGGTAAAGATCCCTACTCGAGACGTCAACTCAAACAGTATAATAATATCTACGTATAATATCGTGCTCACAGCGATCGTGTTTGATTTCTACAAAAACCAATTACAGTAATTTATTGATTCTTGGCATATCTATAAGTTTATTATAAATTAAAACTGACATTATTATTGCTACATTCATTTACAACCCAAGTTTTCACGGAGTTCTAAAGAAGTAATTACTAGTGACTACGTTGAAAAAGCGAGTATCAGTGACGCTATCAACAACACAATTAAATATCGTACATCTCATTGCAGCTGCCTAATTCGTGAAAAACACGATTTTGCCAGTTTTCGAGTACAACTGAAAAAGCGAGTATAAGCTATGGTTCAAACGTACTTGATTCACTTTCTTTAACCGTTCTCCCCAATTTTGATTACATGGTTCATTTGATTACAATCAGCCTCATACGTACAAGTTGGCATGGAACTAGAGTAATGTTAGCACTATTTTACATAATTCACTATTTTTTTTTTTGTTTAGATTCTGTAGCGTTGAGTTACAAAACCTACCTTCCCTCCTTTAATTCTTTCGATTGATAAAGAATCGAAAAATCAGTTAAGTTAGCATTAGGTAAATGTTCGAATAGAGTTTCTCAATTGTAAGTTCTATCTTTGAAAAACCGTTTGTACTAAATTTTTGGCATCAAATTTAATAAGCTGCAATTCTTTTTTGACGTTTCTCCACTATTGATAATATGAAATAGAAAAATATGCAGATAAATTTCATAGATGAAAATTTGTAAAAACCGAACAGAGTTTGAAGAACAATTTTGTCAACAAATTCACACTTAACATTATTCCGCACTGCAAGAATGGCTTATTATCACGCAAGCAAGCTGACCGTGATCAACACAATTTGTATAAAAATAGTGCGCCTCGATCGTGATTACAACTACCAACTTATCTAAATTATAAATACTATTGAATATAACACTATAACATTAAAATAACGTTAAGTAGAAATTCGATCTCGAAGGTAAGCAAGGATTTCTTCTGTGCTTTTTGAGATCGTCGTATGTCGAGGTTGCTTGAAGCAATTTCCAGATAATGCCAAATATCTGTACATTGTTTGAAATATTTGATATTATGAATTTCTTTAAGATGCATGCAACAGTGTAAATGAATTCATTGAATGCATCAACATAACGACTTACTTTAGCTGCTTAAGATTTCCAAGTTCCGGTGGAACATTTCCAATATTGTTATTGGAAAGATCGAGGTTCGCCAATCTTTTGAGTTTGCTTAAATACATGACGTCGATTTTCTCAATCTTGTTATTGTTGGCTATTAATATTTCTAATCCAGGAACATCGTAAATGCACTCCGGAATATTGACAAACCTGATATATTTGGATTGATTAGCTTTTTGCATAATTCTATGACATTTATATATGACGAACCTAATATCTTGATATTTTATCACAGTAAACTTTATAAGAGAATTCATTTTGAAAGATTGAAGAAAACAACATGCTGAATACAGAAATTAATGACAATATGGTAAATCATGGTAATACCTATTGTAAGCTATATTGATTTCTCTCAAACAAATTAGCATAGCGATACTGTCGGGTAGTGAAGAAAGTTGATTATTACTGATATCCATGAATTGTAAGTGCTTGAACTTATCTCCAACTGAGTCGGGCAAATACTGCAAGCGATTACACGCTACTTTTAGTTCCTTAACAGTTGTTACTATGAATAAACTCTCTGGGAATTCTTTGAACTGATTTTTACTTAAATCAATGCTCGTTACTTCAGCTTCAAATGCATCTTGTGCTATCGAATCTGGTATCTCACCCAGATTTTGATTGGCCAAACTTAAGGATTTTCCATTTTTCAAAGCATACCTGGAAGGCAGATAAATTTTCATAATATTCTACGTATCATGAAGCATTCAATAATAGTAGTAATATACTAACTTGTCTGGTAATTGACCAGGAGTTTTGGAAAAAGGCAAATACATCATATTAGATCCCAGGTCTTGAACGCTCATACTTTCCCTGAGATAACGCAAAACCCTAGAGGTTCCGCATTGAATCACGTCACGTCTAATATTGCGAATGTTATTCCCATCAATCAGCAATGTTTGAAGATTGGGCATAAAACATATGCAACTAGGGATGCTGCAAGTAACCCTATGTATAGTTGTGACCTCACGACTCAACAAATATGAATGAGAAATTCTTCACTGTAATTCCATAACTACTGAGTAATCAGTATGACTTTAGAAGTTAAAACCATACTTAACAATGTTGTTATTGGACAAATCTAGTCGTTCCAGATTGCACAGCTGCACGATTTCTTCGGGGATCATTTCAATCTTGTTGTTTCCTAGAATGAGTGTTTTCAGATGCCCCATGCTTTCCAAACTCAACACATCAATCTCCTGAAAAGGGTTAACTTTCAATAACGAAATCAAACCTCTTTGACACACTAACAGAACTTATCAACATTTATTAAACATATATACGAAAACGAGTTGTAATTGAAAAATGAGACAAGGAGAGTATTCAGAAGAAGGAACTTACACTTATTTTGTTATTACCCAAATGGAGTTCACGCAAGGCCGTGCAACCATTTGTATCTGGTGAAGTACTGAGATTGTTTGTATGCAGCATAAGAACTTCAATTCTGCGAAGTTCACCCATAGGCGGAACAGTTTCCAATTGATTAACACTTACATCCAACTTCTTCAGTGCTGTATGTACATCCAAAAATATATTTATGTCACAGAATAAGTGATCGGTATCATATAAACTCTCCGTCTCTCCCTTTTGTTGCCTACACTATATATGCCTGATAGAATGATATTCGACGAATCAAAAACATAGGTTTCCCTGTCATCCGAGTTACTTGTTTTTTCAATAAAGCGTTGTATCATTGTATGAAAGACATTGCTCGGATGACGTGGAGCGCCCCACAAATTATTTTTAATGACACATTACATGTCTGGACATGCAATAACACCAAAAATTTGTTACGATATAAAAAGTTGTCAATTCTACTTCTGCACAAGTTTTATGATTTATTAAGGCTCTCTTGTTACTGCTAAATCAAAGAGAAATTAAATATTACATAAAAAAATGTTTATTATGCAACCAGCTTTTGATCGAATGATAAAATACTTGTACACATGCGGAAATTAGCTGCTCAGAATCAATTTTGGCACGTGTACAACTATTTCAAGTATATACTATTATTTGAGAAAATCGTGCGGGAAGATTATCTTTCTACTGAAATGATTGCGAAAATGTTACATCCTATTGTCACATGCTTGAGGTATGTATGAAATTTATGATTGAGCGAATTAAGCGACGATTTTTTGACCTAGTGATTTACTGTAGGAAAACAGTGAACCCAAACCATGCAATGTAACATCTATATAATCAGCTGATGGTGCAACGTAACATGGCAAGAAAAAACAGATTTACAACATAAATTTTAAACACACCTCTCATACTCATAATATCTGGAGGCAACTCTTTGAGCATATTGTGACTTAAATCGAGAGTGACCAAACGTACCAGGTACCCCATTCCAACAGGTAAGGTTGTTAAGTTGTTACACGATAGATTCTGAATAAATACAGTTAGCCATAGACAAGAGATAGTAATTCTAGACAACTTCCCAGCCACAAAAATGTTAAAAATCATATACCAGATGTTCCAACATAACTAGATCTCCAATGCCTGGATCAAGTTCTTTCAATACATTATTCCCAACATCCAAGAAACGGAGCTCACACAACTTATAGAAGCTCGATGGTAGAGTCTGTATTTTGTTCGAAGCCAAATTCAAATTTCTCAATTTATTCAAATATCCAATTTCAAGCGGCAAAACTTCAATAATGTTATCATGCAACTGAAAAAATAAAAAGTCCATTGTCTTAAAAAATTCAATAAATTGTATTACCCTGAATACCATTTATAAATAGATCTGAATTGAATTTACTAATGAAAAAGTTATAATACTGTGAAGAAATGTATTTGCATATTTATTATATCCAACATACATCCAAGACGTTGAGCTCTGACAGGTACTGCACTCGTGAGTCAAGTTCCGTCAAGCTGTTTGAACTCAATTTCAAAATTTTCAATGCCTCATGTTCCCACCATCGCTCCTTTCCTTCGTCAAAATCTAGTGTCATATCCAACTTTTTTAATTCTTCGTTTGTCAGTTCGTTTATACGCCATACTCTTGCCGGCACTGCAATTAAAACGATTAAATAATCCACTGATTTAACGTCAGATCAAACAAGTATAATTATAAAGAAATTGTGATGTTAGTTTTGCAGCGCATTTAACAATTTTCTTTACATAAAGAACTTGGGTCTTTTTTCTTAAACTTTTGAGTTTTAATGAGACTGAATACAAAGCTATGGATATTTGCTCGAGAAGATGACAGCATAAAATTCATACTGAAGCCACACTAAGTCAGCCTCCGTTATACAGTGACTGGAGTTTTTACGAATCATCGTACTCTATCTCTACCAGAAACCGTAATACACACATAGAGTCCAAACCACTCTGTCAAAGTCTATCGCTTTTAGACGGTTATAAAATAAGTGAAATGTTACTTTATACTGGCACAAGACCTGTTTATATGAAGGGTGTGTGGTTTTTGCATAATACCAGCATGGTCAAATGCTGTCACTTTGCTGTACAAATATCAACAGCATCAAGTGTTTGACGGCATGTTTCTTTACTAACAAGGAAATAGGGAAAAATAAATAAAAAGTTTTTTGCATCATTTACTTATAAATCTATTTTAGAATTAACCAGGCCGCAAAAAAATCAGGAATAATTGGTAAACTCCAAAATCTTTTAATGAATTACCGGAAGATAATCCCTTCGCTGACAAATTCAATTGACCACTCGTTCTGGCTGAAATTATATCACTCTCGGATAATTCGGCATCATCATCTTTTTGTGTTCGATTTTTGAACAATGCCCGGTAATTAGACCTACTTCTACCAGTAGAATTCATCCCAACAAACAGTTGAATGTAATTTCTGCTTTTTTAAATTTAATCATACAGCAAATGAAGAAGTGAGGTTACGACGTTAAATTCGAGCATCGTTGCATAAAACCGAATTTTCATTAGTTCGCCAGAATTGCTAGGTTACGTTCAGCATGAACACCAGGAAGTTTTTGTCGTTCAAAAGTACGTCGATTGTACACCAATGCAGAGTCAATAGATACTTGTAAAAATTGGAACAAATTCATCTAGGGAATTTAATGTTACACAAGCTGTTAGGTAATCCCCCTCCCATATTTCGGCGAGCTGTGATATATCTTGCGTCATGCGTGGTGTCCGTAAGGACAAATTTAATTCCACGAAATCGTAACCCACGTCGTTATAATTTCACAAAAATTCGAATACTGCGTATTTTACTTTAACTAATTGGTAAAATTTGCAGATTTTTTCATACCATTATAATTTTTGCAATCACGTGTGCTGTTGCATGTGGCAAAATATTGCGTGTTTCTTTGCAAACAGCTATTAGTGAATGTGAAAATAGTAAAGATGTAGGAATTACAATGAATAAGGTTGCTACTGATTTATATCAGTTTCATTGGCCGCATCCGTGCCATATATTGTATCGTCACTGCAGTTACTCTGCTTTTCAATAAGCTGCTGATAGTCTTCCCTGATTAAAATTTCGCATAGATTTCGGACAGGAAATTTATCCGATTTCATCTGCATTGTAAATAAGTACGAAATTAATCTGCCTCCGTCCGAAGTTCGTCTGCATTGAAAACTGAATCACAAATTCGTCCGATTTGATTTGGAATTGGAATCTCTGATTCTGAACATGTGGTGGAGATGAAAATTTTTTACACTAGTTACGCTACAAAATTTTATTTCATTTCATTGGTACCTTTTACAAGTATGTAGTGTAAATGTAGTTTCACATGGCTAGTTACCCTAGTTACTGTGTTAACTAAAATTCACTGAAATCAATGTAATGATAATAGCAAACTGTTTAGTCTATATTACAGAGAACAGGGAATGAAAAACAAAAACTAATCTGTATGGTCATCATCACCGTCTATACATTATGATGATAAAATAAATTGACAACATTATAACTTGGGAAAAATTTACATGGATTTCTGCAAATATTCATCGAAAAGGAATACTGCAAGAGATGCATCGGGATCCGAAAAGAATCGCTTGAGATCATTAACATAACCAGCCAAGGTGTGCACAGTTTTTGCTTGCCGGCTGAAGAATCTTTCTTCAAAATAGTGAGCAACGGATCCATCTACCTCAGTATGCTTTGCAGTTTCTGCATGTATTTTCAAGGCTTCGTCTGCCAACTTCTTGTAGTTGTCCAAAACATTACTCATACTGTCAAATTCGGCCAGATTGTCTTTAATCTGCAAAACCTATTAAAAACGTAAATATGCACAATAAAGTTTGCAAGATTATAGCAACTTGGATAACAGTTATTAAAATAAAATAATAATATCAGTTTGGTGAGAAAAATTCGCTTACCTTTTCGTTATCTTTGCTCCAGAACTTTGCTTCATTATTAAAGTTCATAGTTCCACCACGCTGAGTGATAAATTTGATTAAATCTTTTGCGTCATCCCATGCTTCGTCAGACAATTTTCTGTAGAAACCTTTGAATCCATCACGATTACTCATGAAATTCCCAAAGTAACTTGACATCAGCAAGTATTTGAAACTCGCCTCAATCTGAGCATTGGCATATTGTTCGAGCTTGACACGTATTTTGTCAAAGTGTCCATATGTGGCATTACAATTTTCCAATGGAACATCACCTGCAAATAACATAACACAAAATATGAAAAATATTTATTATGGTGCAAATCGAGTTTCAGCTCATTGATTTTTTTTCTTTCTTTACCACAACTGTCAAATATTCATTGTAGTAGCTGACATTTATATCTCTGTACGAAGTTAGTTTCAATAAAAGTTATTATAAAAGAGTAACGTTACTTTTGTAATGACTTTGGTCACAAATCTCATTGACATTTTTGTAACAATAAGTTGCTGAAGCAGCCACCATCAAGGTGGAAAGAACCACGAAAACCTTCATGTTGGCTGAAAAGTAGAACAATAAAATGTTAATCTCAGCACCAAAATGTTACTGTTTACAAAATAAGGAAGAAAAACCGATTAGGCTAAAAGCTTCAATCCTAAAACTTTCCACTATTCTAGTTTTTTGGGGAAGTAAAAATTTCTGACAAAAATTAAAGATTTATTTTGTCCTATAACTCGACAGATGGTCCAGCCAATTTTGCTGATATTTTAATCAGTTTTAAGTTAAGTGAAGTTAAACCAGTAGCCCACAACTCATCTTTAAGCCTTATTTAAAACCAGTATCACAATTGTGTCGTAAACAATATATATATATTCATATATATAAGCTTGTCAATACATAAGTACGTGTGTGAGACCCTAGAGAAATGCTCATACGACATATGAAACAATCATTCTATTATTATAGATTAGACTTATTGTTAAATTCGTCTATTGGTTTTTCACTTATTATCGAACAATAAGTTTGTTATGCAGATGTATATACAAATGCATAAGGACCTCACTTTTGCTTTGAACACAGAACTGCGAAACTTTTAGACTTTTAGGTAAAATTAAAATCGAGATTTAAAAAAAAAATTATAATTCTAATAAAAGAAATGTAGCCAAGTTGATGTTCATTCAAATGCTATTAGAAACTGTCTTTGTTAGGGAAGAAGACGAAGTATTCAAATGCCAAGAAGAAACTGCCAATAGAATATGAACTACGATTTAAAAGCGACTTGTGACGCCCCTGAAGTATTTGCGATACGTCACGAACTGAAGTATACATGCGTACGTAGGAATATTCTACTGCGGAGTATGGACGGAGGGGCGATTATGTTGATTAAAAGTGCACAATTTTTTTTTTAAGCAACGTAATACTCGAAGCCGACAAATGACGAATTGGACGGTACAGAACAATTCGAAATGACAAGAATAGAACGTACCTTAAGAACCGTGAAGTGCCCAGCTGACAGCGTGAATACTCTCGCTTCGACGCTCTGCTGAACAATGAATACTTATCGGGGGGAAATTTCCTGAAATCGGCCGGTCATCTTGCATATCAGCGCATGCGCAGTTTTAGTGCGCAGCAGTTTCTGAAAGCCAGCCAAGGATGACAATGCTGAACCATTGTGGATTGCATCGTACCAGTGTACTTTGTTTTTAAGGCGCTGATGGTTGCTTCGAGAGTTTAGTTACGCATATTATCTGAACAAGCTTTGAAGCCTCCTTCTATGCCAGTGTGTATAAAGGTTGCTTCGAAATAAGGGGTATTCTTCGTTTGACAAGCTTCGATCGATTGAGATACTCATATTATTTGATCTCACCTAACCCACATACCTGCGCACCGTGAGGTACAGCGACGCAATGAATTTTATCTACGGATTTCTCATCCTTTTGGGTTGCCTCAGCATTACTCCTGAGGTTTACTCGACATGTAAGTAAATTTAACTTACTATTTGTTTCTTAGCTAAATAAACGCAGGCAAATTCAGTTGATTAAAAGACGAGGCCAAAACCACGGATTTTTTGTGATCTTAGTGAGCGATCTGTCGCCTTGTTCGGCAATGTTTTTCCACGCTTCGTACAGCCCTGAGATGCGGTGTTGCCGCTTGTACCGTATTTGAAGTACCGATAGTTCCAAGAAGCGACGTTGCTTATTATTGCCGTTTGAATCATTATTTACCGATCGTTCACGTGAGATGTTTGAACTTGATCCTGTGGGCCAAAGTTCCCATACTATTCTATTTTTTTCTGTTTTGCTTATATGCTTGACTTGTTATGCCAACAACAAAATGAGACGGTGAAATTAGATCAACCGAATAGCTGAAGTAAAAAAAATGTGGCGCAGTATTTTGCTGCCCGTAAAAGTCCAGCATATCACGGTTAGGTCAAATGCCAGACAATTAAAACAATTACGTTCTGGCCAATTGCAAAATCCCCCCCCCCCCCCCCCCCCCCCCATCGCTGCAGCTATCTGCATCTGAAATTAAAACGTTTAATTAACTCCATATGCTGTCATGTCTTGGCAACATAATAACAAGGTTTAAAAATACAAGCAAATAATTTAAAAAACAAACCCAAAAACACTTGTCTAGACTTAATTAATTCAGTACCATGCAACAAGAATTTTTGATACGGAATGAAGAGCTTCAAATGTAATTATAATTGCAAAGATAGTAATTCGAGTCACTTTTGCAACATCTTACTCGGTTACATTGTTGATAAGAACAAGTTGATCGCGGAAAAGAACAACTGCATAGGATCCATCACATTTCTTATGAATCTGTGATTATTTTATAACACATTCTAATACCGTAGTAGCCTTATCGTCTTGTTACAGTGGGCTGCACATAGTGATTGTCCTTTCTAAACCTAAGACATTGTGTGTCACGAGGACATTGAATTTTGACCTGAATTATATCCGATTAGTATCAGTTGAAATATGCATAGCAGTCGAAGTACTCAATTCAATGCAAAAATCCAGAATAAAGTCTATGGCTTAGCCAAATATATTTCACCATTCATTTTCATGGTATTTAGTTACTTACACATGCATTTACTGTAAACGCTTATGCTGATTGGTTTTGATTACGAATAATGGTGCAATATATGATGAAGTCAAAGTATGTGCTACATTGTATTTGTACTTCAAAATGGCAGTTTTCATTTCATAATTATATTGTAGATAAAACATGAATGCGAATGTATTCGGTACTTCATTATAATATTTTCATTAGGTTGACTTGTGGTTCTTTATTGTAGCAGAAAATATTCAGATTCTGTCAATGACGTACGACTTCTGGTCAATGTGATGAAAATTTTACCGTGAAAGACATTTTAACTTTTGCAGAAAATTTTTGTTTTTGCACTTTATCTTTGTATAACTAGTTAAGTAGTATCACTTCAGATTTGTATCTATGACTTTATAAAAACTAAAGCCGATACTTTGGAATAAATATAAGGGAAGGATCTTACTGAATGACGTTTTTGCCATGTACAAAATAACTGTAATAAATTGTTGTTATTCTTGAGCAAACTTTACATCAATGCATTTCGTATAAAATCATTGCGATAAAGTAATGTTATTCTGGAACCAACTCTACAACAACGCCCACATCGGTTGACAACAGTGTCTGTCCATACGTAGATAAGAAAAACATTGATAAGTTTGTTTCACGTGATCACTTATGAGCCCATATTGTCCACGGTACAAACTCCACACAGTGAACAACACATATAGTCTGCAACACTCCAATTTATAGTTCAACAAATATTGTCGAATCTTGCAAGTGATAGCAACCAATACTCTAATGTTTATTGAACTAACTGTGTAACGCAAATAGAAGAAAGATATGATTGATTTATTCGATCAGCTTATTATGGCATCAGAGATACATGTACAGACTTTTTGGATGATTAAACATGCGAGGACAGTTTGAAATCAATTGTACTTCACATTACTCATTCGTATCGTACAACGAAAGTATGTATCTGAACAAGTTCTGAAAGTACGAAATGAAGCATGTTGCTCATTCATCCAATATTACATGAGAAACCAAATCAGTTGAAATAGTAACGTAAGTTAACTATTTGAATGTTTCGTACCATCATTACCGAATCAGTAGTCATTATGGCACCCTGAATAACTCATTGCTGTGCTCTTTGATCAAAGAAATCATATGACAAGAAAAAAAAAAAAACATCAATGAAGATGTAATCTACACTATATCTTGTATCAACCTGAAAACCGAATCAAAGAAAACTGGATATGAAAAAAAAGCAATGCTTATGAAATATCACTTACTTGAACATGTAATTAAAAGTAACTTAGTATCTATATCTTAGAAATGAAATTAAATAATTACAACCTGTATTTGAAGTGGCAAATTTTTAATTATTATTTTTTCTTAATCTAATCTCATCAAATTGCCTTTTCATCATAATTGCGTCTATGTGTAAACTGAGTCTGGTTTAAATCGAACATATTCATTTACTTATAGGTATATCTATGAGACATCCATTATTCCCCTAATCACGAAGAAGAACTAATTTTATGTGTGAATGAATGTATTAATCATGTTGCGTCTCCATTTGAGTGAAAAAGAATTTCCTACTGAATATATTTGGCACTAAATAAGAGTAGATTATTATTGTTATTATTAACTGTGGGTACATCATTATTGGAAAGATTTAGATATTGAGCAAATCTGTTTTATATTATATCCAAATTCAATTGGCTGGAAATTAATGAAGTGTAAATTGGTAGAAAGTTTCCAGAAGAAAATATAAGCATGCCCTTTCCGCGCCTGGAATATTTTAGTTTTTACCACTCTTTAACGATGTTTAAATAAACTGATTTTCCGTCGATAACCTTCCACCAACCTCAACCTCATTGGAAACTATTGATGAGTCACCCGTTCATGTTCATAAAGACAGATAAATAATCAAATACAAGATAAGCAACTGCAAATATTTGATATCATGAACTTTTTGACATGAAACAAGATCTGAAAATTTGAGCTCTGCTTTTAGGATACAAATAAAAAATTATTGAACGTTCTTGAACAATAGAACATTTATTCAATATTTATCGATGACTCATTTTTAAATTTTATCCCAAGGTACAATTAACGAAGCACGGATCGATGTAAAATGGGTGGATATGGTTGGAACGTGTACCAAAAGACTGAAGGATCAGGTGAAACTAGAAATCTCTGCATCTATGACATATCTTGCTATGGTAAATGAGCTATTTTAATTATTTTATTAATTTAAACAACCTAACTCATCAGAATCCCCTTAAAACTGTCCACTTATTCTGATAACTTTACTTTTTACAGAGTGCTTACTTTGCACGCGACAGTATTAGCAGACCTGGATTCAGTAAGTTTTTCTCACATGCTGCGGATGAAGAACGTGATCATGCCATCAAACTTATTGAATATCTGTTAATGCGTGGTGACGTAACTGAGAACTTCCAAGAACTACTTGCATTCCCACTGGTAAGTTCTTATTTATTGCTAAAATGAAGTATTAAGTAATAAAACTTAGTTCCAATCATAATACAGAAAACCTTTGTTTCTTTCACCCATTCTACATTAGAAAGTTTCTTCAATGACATGGGCTGATGGATCGGCAGCACTTAAAAGTGCCCTTGCAAAGGAAGTTGAGGTTACAACAAATATTCGAAGTATAATTAAACACTGTGAAAACCCGGGTGAAAATATGAAGAATGATTATCATGTAAGTATCATGTCTCAAATAAAATTACCAAATACTTTTTAATGTTTCTTATTGTCAAATCTATTTCAACATTGTTACAAAATGACCCAGTATAGTACATACAACTTCTATCTCTATAAATCGATCTAGAAATTTTTAAGTAACGATGTAAAAATTATCAATTAATTACGACAAAGAAAGATTATGAATTCTTGCGTAAAAGAATTTATATCATTACTCACCGAACTGCCCATACAAGATAATTATAAGAAATATCGAAGGCTGTCATCATGGTCACGGTACTCATTGTAGACCCCAAGTACAACATTTTTTTTTTATCTAGCCTCTGATCTTAGTTGTCATCGCATTTGTTCTAAGAAAATATAATATCTACATCCTCAATTTGTAACATATTTAGAATACTTGTATAAAACATTTATTTCTGTCAATATAATGCTATATTTTTTCTTTTATAGTTGGTAGATTGGCTTACTGGAGATTTCCTAGATGAGCAATACAAGGGGCAGCGTGATCTCGCTGGAAAATATACAACTCTTACAAAGATGATGGAAACTTATGGACCTATTGGAGAATTTTTGTTTGATAAGAAACTGCTTAACGGAGAAGTGTAAGCCACAATGTTTGATGTGAGAGCGAGGAACAGTGTTTGATTTTATTTTTATTACAAATCAGTCATATTCAAAATTGAATCAGAGTTTGAATATATTCAACCGTGTATATGCTTCTGTAGTAACTCTTGGTTTTACCAATGTCGTATGTTTAGTATGCCATAATTAATTTATGGGGTATATTCCAATGCATCATCAGTACTAAAAATGCACTCGAAGTAAAACAAATTATCAACAATTGACTGGAATAAGAGGAATACATAACAGCTGTTGGCACTACCACAAAATGCTGCAAAAAATGAATGAATACGCCCCATATTCCCTCATTTACTATTATTGTTCTGAATATGGCTGTAAATAGTATGTGCGCATAGTAGTTTTAAGACAATGTAAAAAGAAAAGAGTTTATAGAGTTTGTTATTGGGTAATAATTTTCATATTGTAAATGATATTGAGTGAATAAACAAATACCGCTCTAACTTATTTCAAGCTTAATGTGGCTTCTTGTTGCGGTTAATCCGAGAAAAAATTCGTTAATTGTAACATAGTACATTGCAAAAGATTACAGTGAAGTTAGTACTCCTTAACATCCAAGGCTCAATATCCCAGAATCGTTCCAACTTGAAAAAAAAAAATAATGCAAGATCAGCATCAGTTTGTACGTTTATTTATCCAACTGATAAGAACAAATAGGATTTTGACAACCCTTGTTTGAAAAAAATGCTTTCATTTTTTCATTTCGTACTACGAGTGCTACAGACCGATCAAGAATCAGCCGTTGAATGACTACTTTATCACGTTGGTACGACTGGGTAATGGTAGGCCTGTGGCCAATAGAGATCAGTGTTGCCAAGTTATGAAATCTGGTGTACTTGTATACATATAGGTATATACTAGTGTACAAAATCTGTCACACTGATCACTGTTCACTGTCTTACACCCACTTTCACCCATGCTCTTTATCAAGCTTAATGCCGAGTTTGCAAAATTGGAAACAAGCGTAACGAGCCCATCTGACCGAGGTCGTCACAATTTCTGGTATTCAACAATAATTAGATAGCTTTTATTTCATTCTCCCATCACGTTTCACTCGTCCAGTTATTTGTGTAATTTATGCTATTTTATGATTAAATTAGGTTAGGTTAGATGAGGTTAGAAAACGTGCGTCAGTCGGACTTGCGATTTAATGCTCCCACTGAACTTTACTAAACTATAAATAAATAAATATAATTAAACTGGGATGCGCATTAGCCGAGCCAAGAGAAACAGGTCAAACGGGTATCTCTATCTCTGTTACATCGCTTACGGTATACCTATAGGTATGTATAACTCAAACAGGTATCTCGATCTTTGGTTTTCCGACACCACTCGTGACACAACTATATGCTATCTCTCTCAGTACACTTTACTGCACGATAGCTTATGGATGGTCCACGCCACAGTAAAAGTAAAATTTAGTGGGGTTTTTAATAATGATTTATCAAAACTTGCAATATAATGTTTAGATTTTCGTTTTGAGAATAGCAGCTAATATTCACTGTACAAAATCTTGAATATTATTAGAATATTGCAGAAAAATACATATACAAATTCTGCTATTTTAATTGAAACTTCATTGCTCATTGAATCATATTCACACCCTACCTATATGCACTCTTCCGTGTCTCACAAAATGCAACACATACCCCTCAACGCAAATTACACCAATAACGTCACGTACAAATTTAACTTCATTATCTGGAAAACTTAGATTCTTTGATCAATGCAAATGAGAATTTATGTTAAAGTTTATTGTGTGTTAGCATTGAGTGGTCTGTGTAGGATTTCTTGAAACATGGAGCTATGCAAATAGGCAATGTAATCTTCACTTCTTTTTCTTATTACAAGGTGAAGAAATATGCATGGAAGTGTAGATGAAGTATGCGCAGCTTTGGACAAATTTACGCTGCAAAGCTTAGAGTTGATGGAAGAGAAAGTGTCTGTGACGCTGCAGATTGAAGAAATGTTAAGAGATGGTCACATTGAATTAGCAAAGTCCCGATACATTCGGGGTATGGAAAACATTGGAATGCTACAAGTACCTACTGAAGCAGGCCAGTTTGAATCACTGTTCAAGGTTCAAAAAGAACTGAACGAGGAAAGTATTCCACAGTTTGATGTAATTAATAGAAAATATAATGATGAAGGTAGAGAAATTCCAGATCCAATTAAGTGGTTCGGAGTTCTTGTTCCACAAAACCTGCGCAACGCACAAAAACGCTTTCAAGCAGTTGCGCAGCTGAGTGGTAAGTGCGGTAATATTCGTACAGAAATTATATCTACCACGGAAAAACTAGACGAGTTGAAACGCATTAAAAAAAATATGTGCAAATGAGATGAAGAGTTTATACATTTGTACAGATATTACATTGTGAAGTAATAAATAAACCTGATATTACACCAATAACCTGAATAACATACACCACGTGGTTCCTGCGTTGAACTACTTAAAAAAAATAGCCCAGCTCAAGAAGTTTCTAGCTATAAGAAAATAAAATCGAACCATACAATCAAATATACAAATTATAATACGTATACTTTATTATAAATACTGTTTCGTTTTTCGTAAAGTATACCTGTGTTAATAATCGAAGTAAAAATTTGAATGCAATACACTATTTAAATTTTGATGGTTCTTAAAATGGTTAGTAAAATAAGAAATTGAGCAATATGCGTGAATTATAATGTGTGTATGGAATTTTTATGATTCTGCATGATACTGGACGTAATAAATTACATTGAAGTAATGAATTAATTTACACATCGCAACAATAAGTAGTTTACAAATACCTGGACAGTCGTATCAATTAAAGATAATATATCATTTTTGTAATATGATACAGATAATCTCAAGAAACAAAAAGTAAATAGAATCATGCCAATAAGATTATCTAAATTTATGGTCAGTGATGATGTCCTGTTGTAATCAGAGCTGGTAATAATGAGCCAACTACGAGAGCCAATAACTCTTTGGATTTGAGTCCTCCCACTGGGATCGATCCACCCTCTGTAGTTGGTAAATGCGAATGGGTAGAACTTCCTCTCACCATTAATTCTGGCAAAACGTGAACAGTAGCTACATAAAGGAATGTCCCTGCACTGAACAACATTGCTAAGCCTGTCGCGTTAACACTGCTTAAGGTTTCTTTGCCCTCCTAAAAATCAATCAATTCAACTGTTATTACAATTCACCTCGAGACAGAATATATCAAGTTGGCTCACCTTTCCAATGCCAAAGAAAGTAATTAGAGCAAGACAAGGAGCTGCCAGAGAAAATACTAGCAGATGCTTCCGTATCCTTTTCCTATCCACGCCTTCATGTAATAGAAAAGATACAAGTCCGAAGGCTGCTGGTGCCTGTAACAGTAATTTTGCTGCAGTATAAGCTTTGTTTCCATAAGTAACAAAACAGTGTAAGCGAAAACATTTACACAACTGAACTACATTAGGTCAATAAACAACATTTAAAGAAAAATACCACAATCCATCAGTTGTAAAGTTGCAAGACTTGTTTGAAATTAAATCACATGTGAATATGAAAGCAAGTATAAACATCATGAATACCTTGTGCAACATAATAGCTAGAAAGACTATCATCTCGACGTCAGCTTGTGACGTGGTAGCAGCAGCTCCTAATGCAACACCATCTGCTGCAGAATGAACTACTAGGCCTAATGTAGCTGTGAGGCTTTTCTCTGTAGGTTTACCACCTTCTCCATTATTTCTGGTTGAACACTGATCCACTAATAGCATGAATATAAAACCTAGTACCAGCGTTATACCTATGAGGCTGTGGAGATCACCTGAAAGAACGAGATGCACAATAATCTAATAATAAGCCCATTCCTCAGAAATCGATAATTTGACAATGGCAAATGAATTTTATTCTATTTTTGTATTTTTTTTCTCCACTGTAGACCAAGGAAAATTAAATATGTACAGTCGTACGACATTTATTGTCAAGTATTATTCTATACTATTCTATATTATTCTAGAATATAGAAATTTTTGGACAGTCTGATCCACTCTCGAACTGATAGTCTTACCGCTGCCGTGCTGATGGGCTTCGTTACCTCCAGCATTGAATAAAGCTCGCACACCTTCTGGAATAATAACAGCTAAAGCTGTTCCGACAAGTAGGCCAGCTCCCAGAACTGAGACAAGCTGTAATTTGTCCTGAAATTGATGAAAATATTTCTATAATATACAGTAATATAATATGTAATAACGACTGTATGAGAATACCTATAAATGAAACTGAAACTAGCAATAGTCAACGAATAATACAGGCTGAAAGATTCCAGAGGATGACCAAACGATGAAACTTGGCAGGATTATTTACAGAAGTCTTTTAAATATATTCCTTAATATTTTATCGTTTGCTCACTCCCTGAAAGCGTTCCAGATGTATTACCTGGTAGTGTCAGTGTCATGATTTAAAATAAAATTAATCACTGGAGTCATGCCCAATGCATAGATGCAATCATAAATATTTTGTTTCAGCTGAACACTAACTAAGTGCAACAGATGCCACGGCGTGAAGAGATGACAGTTATTTTAAAACGTAAATTATAAAATGATTACTTGAGTGATTGGAGAGATATTTTACTTACCTCAGACAAGTTGACAACTAGAGGTAAAGATCCGGCCAAATATGATCCGAATAACATTACCAGTGCGAGCATCCAGAGAACCGTACTTTGCTCCATATTTGTACTATCGAGAATTACTTTGATGCCCGATCATACGTTTCGATAATTCCTACCACCTCAATATCGTGTTTTATGTCGATTTGCTGATTGATCAAAACTTATAAATATTGCGACAAGTGTTTTTGCATGCATTTTTTTCTGCTACGTAGCCATATTTGTAGTAAATGTAGCACGGAGCGTGACACGCCACTGCAAATTTTTTTTGTTCTCACTTGTTCAATCGCTGTATACCACGGCTGTATACACAAAAATACGAGAAAGCACCGACTATACACTCCTTAAGATATTCGAACCTGGTTGCCTAGTGTCAATTCATTGAACTGGTGAAAACCAACCATTTTCATCTGTGGCTCGGTTTTTATAATGTCGAACATAAAACTTATACCACATGTCAAACAAATTTCAATAATTACAATATTTAGTATCGGATAATTGATACAATTTTATGCAAAACTCGTTGCAGAGTGCATAACACAGAATTTTCTGCACGTGTTAACTTGATTTTATCGTTCCCTTTCAGAGTACGTAGTTTGACATCTAGTAGGCAGCCGCTAAATGCGTGCACAAACACATACACACGCGCAGGTACATACAATTGTCATAAGCATACATTTCTGCTGGACTTATCGTTTGATTCATGTCAGACATGCGGTAGCATTGAATGTGTCTGAATCAAATGAACTAAGGGGCATTTACAATTAGATATATTGTGAGTTCAAACTGACTGACTACCGCAAGCGCACAGATATAACATGCATAATAGAAATAAAGTTGATTCGAGAGCTCACTCTTGTTTCAATAAGATTAGATTGAAATGCACCTTCTATTTTAACCCTCACCTTATTTCTTGCTAACAAATCTAGCCCTTGCTTATTAATTTTAAGTAAAATCTAATTGGCACGGTATATTTTAGCTTCTTCATACCCTTTCTAAGGCTGAGACTGAAAGGCAATTAATACTGATATCGAGCTATCGATGTTTCAATCTCATATTCAAGAAGTAACGGGGCATATGATTATTTATGCGCATAAAATTTTGACATGCATTACTGAAACAAACACTCTTACCTGTTTCATTAGTTAGTCAATATCGTACTGCTTAACAATTTCTGTGAACAATGACGTTTGAATCAATGCATAAAAAATGATACAATAGATGTAATATGAATAATAACTAAACATGGACATTATTTTGTATTTACTTTTTCTCATCTCATTTCATATAAATTGACAAACTTAAATATATCATTAAGTTTAATAGTAATAATATTATTACATAGAATAAAATTTATCCTTTCCATCTTTTTAACACGTGTTCTTTTTTAGGTTTTAATTATTTATGGTTAATGATAAAAGTGTTTTGCATCATTATCACTGGGAATAAATGCACAAATCTCTTGCCTTCAATAATTAAGATTTAGCTTTATGAACTGAAGAAAAAAAATTATTTTCAATTATTACTGCTATTAGTTTATACCTAATTATTCATTTGTACTGGTATCTGATCAATAAGCTAATATTGGTATTTTGTTTCTGTTTTTTGCTAAACGAAGTATAGTTAGCAACCAATGACCAAAAATAAGTAAAACATGCTAGCCGCTTTTGCATCTTTCATCATATCATGATCAATCAGAAATGCAACACTAAGCATTCGTTTCTATTATTGATAATTCATCAATTAAATTTGGTTTTACTTCAAGAATCACATCAGTTGTTCGCAACTGACAAATATATTTTACTCAAATAGCTTGGGATAAATCGCTATAGGGATCGTGCATACGAACAAACAGAACAATCAAATTTGCATCTGCATTCTTATATGTGATTCAAACTGTGTTTCATCCTATTCTTACAACTGGCAGTAATAAAAACTGAGTGTGTGTACAAAATCACATAAAACTTGATAATGTGCTTACGTAAGTATGCACAGTCCATATAATTATTAATCCATTTCCAAAACGTAGTACGAAAAAACTTAAGTATATTATGCGAATCAGGAAAAACTTTCACATTCTAGTAGCCTTATCATTTTGAAATACTTCGTAATAGAATCCACAAAAATTGACTTCATTTTCCTATATTCAAGTTTTCTAACTTTTCAGTAAGCCTGATCATGTACCTAAAATTCACTGTCCTTATTGATATTGAATACCCAATTCCATTGATGTGAAAACATTTTGAATAAACATATTTTATATAAATATTAGCATGTGTAATTATTCAGAGCAAGATGATATTCGTATCTATTTATACTACTTATAAAATTACATCATCTCAACGTACTGAAGCTGTTGTTAAGATATATAAAATGATCTATCTTTTCCATTACACATAGTTTAATTATAATGAACTAATGACGTTTTTCTCTAATTCAAGCTTTTGAACATTTATTCCCAGATCAATGGCACCATGGGACATACGAGATAGACGTAAGCAATCCAGCTATTCTGGCTTGTATAGTCAAATATGTGAAAATATTTATTCATTACATTATTCGTATAAATATAGATATGATTTAATTGAACAAATTTAAACTAAGCAGTCTTTCTGAAAATAGAAAATATTTTACGTTTTAACTTTTGTGAAAATCTCACAGTTTGTTAACTTTTCTATAAAGACTGACATTGAAGCTAAAAAACTTAATTCTGAATAAAAATGGGAACAAATATTTTTTACCACGCAAACTATCTTGTATGTCTTTGATAGGTACTCTGGTTCAGCAGTATAATTTAATTGATTTTTTATGTTTATGGTGCTTCCTTTACTGTGATTATTCTTTATTTTCTTCATTTTAATCATCAATCGTAGCACAGAGGTATTTATTGATCAATTGATTCAAACTCTTAAGATAGCTAATAGCTTTAGTACCCTCCTGTCCTCATCACTCGCTGCATCTTGTAAATATGTACACTGTTTGGGTTAATAATTAAAGGCTATGATAATTATAAGGGGTCATTGGGGAATAGGGGATTTAGAGGGGCTAATCAGCATATACGATGAACTGTTGGTTGTCTACATCAGCGACTTCCACCTGAACAAATTGCGGTTGCTGTAATTGTATCTGTGATACCTGTCTACCGATAGCGTTGCGAGATCTGAAAAATAAAAATAAATTGAATTAGATTTTTTGATAACATTGATTCAGCAACAATCTGAATATCAGTTACATGCTGTTGGCAATAGATGCACTTTAAATTAAAGTTTTCTACCAATATACATCTAAGATATAAAACTGCGTGTCATGACTCTTGTTTGTCTGTTGTATAAATGTTTACGGTTATTTTATCCCGACTAATTTGCATTGGTGATCTGCAATTTCACTATCACAATTTTATTCGTAGTCACAGACCATCCGGTAAGATATCACTTATATTTATTCTGGGTTTACTCGACTGAATTTCAAACTGTTTTAACCCAATTCTTGGGTGAAAGATTATGTTTACATAGTTATACTTACTTAGCCTTTGCATGAGTCAGTATGTGAGATTTTAAGTTCGTAGATTGAGCAAATTTTTTGCTACATCCATCGAAAGGGCAAACGTAAGGTCGATCCCCTGTATGAATTCTAACATGAGTTCGTAGATTAAAGTCCAAACTGAAACGTTTTCCACATCCTTCAAAGGTACATTGAAAAGGCTTTTCCCCCGTGTGAACAAGTTGGTGTCTCTTCAACTTAGAGCTCTCAACAAAGGCTTTCCCGCACTCAGCGCATACATGTACCCTGGGGCCATGGGTATGAAGGTGCTTGCGCATCGCACTATTGTCACGAAACATCTTTGTGCATCCTTTGTGTGGGCAGGCGATAGTGCGTTCGACTCCATCTATGCTGGGTGGCTTGCGTACTTTTAACTTGTGGCCTGGACGTGCGAATTCTGCCAATTGTTTTGGATCAGAAAGATCGAGACCCGGCATACCATCAGAAACAGAACTACCAGAGTGGTTGAATTTCGCCACAGACTTGCCAGTCATGTATTCTGTGTAGTCTGGATCGGGCTCTGGATTGGAGCCCTCATCTGGAACATCCACCAGGTGAGACGCTAATAGGACACTCCCTTTAACAACAACAAACAAGCAAACCCAAACGAAAGCTATCGTTCTGTTCAAATTTTTGCGTAAGAAACAAGGGAGATGGCCTGAAATCCTGTGCATAATGCTTATATCATTATCATAAATTAATAAAACTTCGCATACATTTTTAGGTATTCTGATTCCACGATAATTTGAAGTACCATAAAATAGTTATATCTTTTTTCTCAGTCATACGAACAGTTGTAATTTTTTGAAAATTTGTAAACTTATTATCTTGTTAGTTCTAATTAGAAACATGCAGGTGGATTGAATAAGAAAACTTCACCTATCAGTGAATGAGATAAACTTTATGACGCTGAAATTATACGCATCTGCAAATTTAGCACTGTGACATGGAGTGTCAACGCGTCTGATTGCAATGAATCAAAAACTTTTTCAATTTTAATACGGAAAAATAAACATTTTTTCATTAAGATTTGCAATTTTATTTAACGTTTTAAATGCTTCTCAATTTTTTGGAAATCTAATGTATCACGTCAAGGAGCCAAATTGACAGTGAAAATTGCTTCCAAGTTACGACTTTTTCTTTCTGAGTTAGAGATTTGTGTACATTCAATTTCGCACATTGTGGGACTATAATGTATGACGACTCGTTAATTTATTGTGTAGCAATTATAAATTTCAAATAAATGAATAAGTCAGGCATATTATTCTCAACGTTTGAGCATACTTTTTTCTGTTTTTGCAAACTTGGAACTTAAACAACGTATTCATATTGAATAGATAGCAATACAAAGACACAAAATGACATGCAAGTAGCAATTTTTACAAGCAATTCCACCTTCTGTAGTTTCCCCAGGCCATAGGCATATGGAATTACTTCAAATGGGCGATTTGAGCACTAATGATTCTGTATTATTTGATTTAATTTTGTAACTAAGTAAGTTAAGGAAAAGCGAAATATTTGATGTCAAAGACAAAAGCTTGAAAGCTGGAAATAATGAAACAGATGTTCAGCTACGAAAAACCGAGCTGTGTAAATCAAGATACAGGCTACAGTGTTCGTTTAAACGTTGATTACGAATTCTTTGTAAGCTTAAGCTTAATTTGGAAATGGTCTGATTCAAATTTAAACCTCCAGGAACGTAGAGTCGCAAAGGATCATGGGTAAAAGTTAATATGGCTACCGACGTGACGCCCAGTGCACCGCGACATACATGTTAATATGAAATATGTTATTACGAGGCTAATGAAATTCGATTCCAAATTGAATCTTCGATGCGCTAAATATGTAATTACATGACTCTTAGGACGGAATGTCATCGACACCGTTGAGCATTGTGGGAAGGAGGCACGAGGAAAAATATTTCAACCCGTTTATGGCCTTTGTTCGTTTGTCGGATGGCTCCTCCGCCATCATCTCGAAATGGCCGATGCAAGCAAAAGAAGCCATTTTCAAAATATGGCTGCCCCCTGACAGCATAATGGCGTTCCTCCGATCAAAACAAACAACACGGACTGTCAACAAAATCGCCGGTGTTAAAATGCTCGTGAATTTATCAAGTTTTTAAAATCACACGTGTGGCAGGAGCGCGGTATTGATCAGAGGAAACCGGAAGTGCGCGGCGCGCGTGTGTGCGTCGAAAATTTTCCATGCGTCTTGTCTTTTTTTTACAGGTTTGGGATTATTATTTTTAGAGGATTATTTCAAATGACAGGAATATTCAACAAACTTACCGTCATCGGTTCCTGAGGCCCACATCGTAACGGAGAACTCTCCTTCCAGTGTTTTAATCTGCACCTGTTTCTGCTCCCACTTCCTAGCCTTCGTCTCCGTTCCCATGTCTCCGAATATTGTGTGATCCGGCGCTCGAAATCTGGAATTACCGCCCTTGCGCGCTTTCTTGGGACCTTTTCTGGAAGGCCCCGGGCTTGATTCGACATAAATATCGTTGTCTGGCACTGGTATTTGATCGTAAACGCTCAATGGGTCTCCACCAACTATTTCTTCTTGCGTTTGCAATATGATTTCTTCACGCCCTGGCTCAGGTAGAGACTGCAATGCGATCATAGGCTGTCCATCCTCTCCTTCGATCGTCGTTTCTACAGTTTCACAGGGTATTTCTACGGGTATGGTCTCGATTTCAACTTCCTGGATATCTGGTTGAATCTCCACTTCGGTTATTATGTCCGAGGACGCCATATTAATCTCCGCTGACGCCATGTTACTAATCAAAATGGCTGGCTACGGCCGCTCGCAGGGCGGCTCGTCGTATGTCACGTGATCTCCTCTCGCTCCCCACTCTGCTCGCTTTTCGTTAAAACTGCCATCTAGCTGGGATTTCATTAACCACTTACCTCGCTTTCGTTTGATCTCGTGACGTAACAGTTCGTAGTAGTATCGTATCGATAGTATTGGTCGATATTAGAATCAGCTGACGAGAAAACTCGTGGGTTTGTGGCTCCATCGTTCATTCACACGTGCTACGTTTACATGCGTTTACACTGATGCTAAGGACATCAATATCGGTGTGCACAGTCACTTCGTAATAATCATTATACGGCGGCATCAAACTTAGGAGTTTATTAGTTTGGAACTTAAATATGGATCCGCACGAATGTTCGGAAATAATTAGCCGACATCCTGAGTTAATACTGGTTTCAAACAACCCAGTAACGTGGGAAGGAATGTTGAGCGTTGCTGTGAATGCAGCTGAGAAAAGTAAAGTTAGGATCAAACTGACCCTACCAAATTTCCCCCTATTATATGGGGCTACTCTTAGCTTTGGAAAGAATCCAAAAATTTTATGCCACAGGGATTTCAGAACAAAATCAAGAATACTGATAGAAAGTGCAGTTACTGTTACTTCATTCTTGAAACAGCTGCAAGTATTAATTGTGTGTTTCATATTTAACATCGGATGTATAAGTCGTACCTATTTTATGAGGTTGAAGTTAGTAATGTTACTATAATGATGTATGTTCAAGAAAACTCGATATTTCACATATTTAGGATTGTCGAAGATTTAATGAACAATAATAAATGAAATGTAATCATATTTTGAAAACTAACTTTAGCCTCGACCTCTTTTATCCTTACATAAAAATGCATATCACTTTCATTTCTTAGGGAGAAGCCTTGCACAGTTACGTTCCATGTCTGATGAACATCAACAACCACTCAATTATCTCTGAACTAGAAGCCATGATACATTCACCGTGTGTGCGTACAAGTAAAAATTTAATACACATCAACTAGAACAAATTTAATCTTTTGCAGTTTTCATATCTTTGGTATTTTTACAGATCTTTTACATCTTGTATAGTTACATGATGTAAAATGACACATTACATTTGAGCAATTGATACTTTGAGAAATATTTCAAGTCTAATTTTCAACTTTCAGTCCTTGTTACATAATTAGATCTTCACTCAGTGAATTATTATCAAATAGTACTATTAAGACATCCTGAATTTAATTACAGGAAGTACGGCTTTCCTCGAATCATGGATTGAATCTTATTGAATTAGTTTCAAAAAATATTAGCGTCAGGTTACAACGTGATGGAAGATGTTCAAATACCTGGAAAATCGTTTCTAGTGATCTGGCACAGTTACAAGGATGCGAACTTGTTGTTGGGGCAACAATGAGCTTGCATGACGCAGGAAATAAACTTGACAAGCAAGTAGAATCATTGGAAAATGTTTGGGAACATTTGAAAGATATTGATAGGTATGTTCTACATGTTACAGAATTCAACTGGGTCTGAAATTGAATCAAAATACAAACTGAGATACTGTTTTTTTGTTAACTTCCAGAAATTGCTGGGTAATGGACCCGCTTGTACCAATGCCTCATCATCTCTATCGACGAATAAAAATTAACTCATCCTTATCCATTCTGATAAACATTAATCCACTTCAACCAACCAGTCTTCCAGCTATTAAAATATTGGGTAGCGATTCAGAAGTAGCAAAGTACAGAGAAATAGTGTCTGGAAATTTTGAGGTACATTGAATGAACAATCTGTGAAATACAAGGGGATTATATACAGACTCGTACAAATTACCCACAAAATTTTCAGTTATGGGATCCGAGCAACAGTCTATCTGAAAATTTACGGATTCTACTAAATTTGGAAGAATTTCCTCAGATAACACTGACCAAAAATGAGAAGCAAAAAGACAGTGGTCTCTTTAATGATGAGGAATGCTGCATTTGTTTTTCACTAGAATTAAACGACAACGAATTACCTGACAAAATATGCAACAATAATACGTGTCGGAAGCAGTTTCATACAACGTGTCTATTGCAGGTGCATTCAAGTATTTCTTACATAATTTTGGACGCAAATATGTACTACTTACGTTAGAAACGCTTTTCACTAACCCTCGTCAACACGTTTACACCTTATTTACAGTTGATGCAGCATTTTTATTTGGAAAGATACTTTTGGGAAAAATCTTTTATTTAGTTTAATGAAAATTTTTTCTACAGAGTTTAAAAATTTTTAACAAAATTATCATTCTTTCTTACAGTGGCTACAAGCAACACCTGGAAATCAAGTGGTATTCAATCAACTGCATGGTGCTTGCCCACACTGCGGCCAAAACATATCATGTCCTGTAGAATAGGGCATCATACAAATTGGCAATAATTTAAAAGTTTATTGCTGTCAAATTGACATTACACGTCAGCTTTTTGACATATATTCACCCACTTCGATTCCCTCAAAATTCTACAAGTCAGTGATTTTCAATAATTTACTATTTTCTTTAGCTCTTCAATAGATTTTCTATGAAAAAATATACTCATCTATATATAAGATAAAATTAATTTATAAGATATCAATTGATAAACCTAGAGTATTCATCATCAATGAAACACGTGAAAATTGATAAAGTTTAAAGCTGAAATCCATTGAGTAGCAGCTTTATTAAACTCTGAAGTGCCACAAATTAGCACTAGAGTAGATGTTGGTGACCGTGATTCTAAGAATCTTGTTACAGTGTTCTCCTCTAAGTGACCGCTCTCTATTCTAACACCGTTCATTCTTTTAGAGCTGTCTGAAATAGTTTAAAAATAAAAGAAATGCACTAGATTGCTCTACTGGAATTATAACTTGAACAAATATAACATATGTTTGGACCAACCTATTTGGGACAGTTGAATTGTACAAGAAAAGTTCCAATAATGTGATAAGTCACACAATTCACTGGCCAAAGGGATATGAGCATGCGACTTGAATCCACATATCAAATGTATTTTGCTTTCTTCCAACTCGTCATCGACTATTGATTTTGCAATTGGATACAGGGCGGCTATACCAGTCCCAATACTGAGCATAAGGATTTCTTCAAAGCTGAAAAACAAAATTTACTTCAACTTGTTGAAGTAGTGAGAAAACTAAAGTTATCAATCAGAAGCCCACCTATTAGGTTGATAAACAAATTCTCCATAAGGGCCTCTAACTTCGATATCTTCGCCAACTTTCATTTGTCCTAAAGATTTGCTAAATTTTCCATTAGAATATATTTTCACTAAGAGACATAAGGAGTTAGGAGTCCATGATATAGGGGTATAGGGTCTCGACGAGATTGAGGTACGCAGTATCACATGTTGACCAGGGCTTAAAAATAATTGTGTATCTGCATCTGGTAAACCTTGAAGGACAGAGGTTTTTTTTTATAAATGACTTTCATATTCCATAGTTCATATAGTCTGCAGATGATGGATCTGTTAAAAATTAATTTTCACCTCTGTAGTCCAATCGGATGAAAATACAATTTGCGCAGGCTTGTTTCACTTCGGAAATGACAAAAGGTCTGTATTTTGTAAGTAATAAAACGTTCTTTCGGACGGAAAACTCTGCCTTTGATATCCGTCTTCTTTCCCATTTATCAAGCAAATCTTTGTGAACATCATGTATACAAGGATTACACCCGTCTCCGCAACAGTCTGATTCCAAGGGGGTAACTGGACGATCGTCTTTATCATCATTGCAACTCATGGCTAAATATAATAATAATGTCGATAAGTATTGTCGCGAACACAATTACGCGGTACTGCATCTACCCTTGGTCACAATCGATAAAAGCGATCAAAAAGAGCGAGCAAAAGATCCAACTGTGAGGTTATGTAGCAACGCGTGTAATGCGTACGATTAGAGCTGCGCGTGTGTATGCTTCTAATACTGTGTCTAATAGGTGAAGCAATGTAGCAGCTTATAGATATGTAAGTTGAATTTTTTACATTACGCCCGCCATTAATTTTACATTGCAGTCATTCACCAATCCTACTAATCCCTATATAGATATAACGCATACAGTTTGCGATGTGTTTTCATGTATCCACAACTGCGAAGTAGCTACTTTTAGGAATGAGTGGGCTAATTTATATAGCGCTGTATTATCTACTTGACATTCGTAAGCACGATAATCGAAGTAAAGAGATATGACGCGTTCGATTAGTGACAGTATACAGCACGATCGGTTAATTCGCAGTGCATTGTACCATTTATTCTTTATTCCAAAAACAGTTCGTGCCATCCTGCAGCACAGAAAGAGGAGATCGAGTAACTATATACTAATATGGCAACTATAAAATTAACTATCTACTATTAAGCTATTCTGTATACTCTATTAATAGTTTTCCGAAGGATGAAAATTATGTGCACGACGTGTCATCTCGCACGCCACGACGATCAAAGTGCATAAACTCTGCAGTCACGTGAAACCCGATAAACAATGTGACCTATGTAGCTAGAGATCAGTGCCATGCCCCCTATCGTCCCAGATATACCAAATAATATTTTACTATTCGAATATGTACTATCTGCGTTACGCCTTCTCTGTCTCTTTTCATCTATGTAGAACAACAACGACAATAATAATAATAATATATAAAACGTAACCTCTCTCTGTCTGTCTGTCCGTGTGTTTGCTTATAAACTCTAAAACTATTGACCCGATTTTTGTTTTAGTAGATTTGAGTCTTAGGCTACATTTCATTACAACAAAATCAATAGTTTCGGAGCTATAAACGATATCTGCTGTAAACCGCAAGTCGTGATAGGATCACGCACTTATGCGAACGCTGGTTCAACTCTCAGAGATAGAAGATATATAGTTATGTTAAAGGGCTTTCAAGATCTCAATGAACTCTTTAAAAAAGTCCGCGAGAGCATATAGCTATATTTAATAGTTTTGCTAGGAGAAGAATTTGAAAATGTTGGCGGGCAGAACCACGACGGGCTGCTAGTAGGAAATAAATTAGCGACACACGTTTTCACCAAGTGGATTTCGGTACGCTACCTAACTGTGTGAAGTACAAGTGTTCTATTTTGCAAATTTGGTTTTTCACTGCACAGTGATCAGCATCAGTTTTTAGAGTATATTCTGCATTTTAGGAAGTATATTTTACCGCAAAAACTGATGTGTCTCTTATTTCCTGCAGTTTTGAGTAGAATTCGTTCTTGGTTTTTCTCCGTGTACAACTTAAACTTTTAAACATATACTAGAATTGGACATGGTATGTGACCTTAACAAAAATGACGCCAGACTACAATCTATTTTCCGCACAATGACACGAGAGAAAATACCGATCGAATGATATTGACAATAAATTATACTAATTGACTGATAATATTAAAACAAATATAATAGATTATAAATATAAATTGGTCTATAAATTGTATTAGATACTACTAACTTATAAATCGACTGCGAAGTAAATTTGAACCGAAATTCGCGGTATAATACTGGATACGAATAGATTCAATCTCCAGCGACGAAAGTATGAACGAAATGATCAAAACAATTAACAGGTTTTAGTAAAAGAAACAGGAGCTGAAAGAAAATTTCCTGTTTGTAAATGAGTCGTAAAGATTGTTTGGCAGTGAAGATGGAGGGGATAAAAACCCTACGTAGTTTCCTTTGTAATTCACGAATGAATGGCAAAGCGAATGATTCAGAAATCAAGGACGTGGGATCTGCGGTTACTTTTCCACTGCAAATTAGCAGCAATATACGTATGTTTACATTTTTATAAACACTGGGACATGAGTAAGTGTATGTGCGCCGTATCAAATAAACTCCACATATATTTAATCTCTTTTGTGTTCGGCTGGTACAGATCGTTTATCTTTCGTTCAGTCATTAGTACGTGGTATGCAAACCGTCAGTGGTACTTGTTGCTGTGAACGTGTCAGCCACGTTATGACACAAATTGTTTAAAACGGGCTACAAAAGTTATATCTGTAACACAGGTTACTCCACATCGAAGATCATTTCAAACTGATCCAGCACAGACGGCCCTTCGCTGATCGCTGTTCGTGCGGATTCAATATTCAAAGAAATGGCGGACACAGAAATTACGGATCCTGCAGTAAAAGGCCATCGGCGGTTTTTCGTATTGGGACCTCCAATGACATTATTACTGTTCTCGCAAGCTTTGACAGGTTTGTAAATTTGGTCTTTTGTTTTCGTTACTTTTGCTAGGTACGAATGCGATTTGGTAATTCTGGAATTACAGCTTCCGCAATGACTGACGTGGCTTGAAAATTTCGATTCTAGTTCTCACATTTGTTGCCATTGTCTTAATTTTTTTTTTTTTTTTTTGCATTCTGCACTTTTTAATCGAGCCTCATTCGGACAGTTTTCTACTTAGACATTAATACCTAAATATATTTTCCCAAAATAACAAACTGTCTCTGTGCAAAAAGTCTATATTCTACGGTCTCGTGGTCTCGTTGACTTGTCGCCAAATATTTGCTACGAACAATGTACCTAAAGCAAATAATTGTCTCATTTCGTAAGTCTTTCTAAAAATAATTCCCTCTTATTTTGACAGCAATTGCAAACACATCTTGCATTCAATACCAATATCAATACTTCGTACCTCTGCTATCACCGTGCTAAGAAATACCAGGCTCGTCATAATCGAAGCGACTGTTAAAAACTGTTATCATTGAGATCCGCAGACCCATCATAATAACATAGACATATAAAAATGTGTCTGGTTCAGCAGACTAGACCACTACCACGCTGGTATGTTCTTGGGCATGCCGAACCTTAATCCGGTTTCGAGATCCCTCGGCTCCGGCCAGAACCTGATCAGAATGGCATACCCCATAAATAACTAAAAATCTGAGAGTGATTGAGCAATTCTGAAAACGAATTCGGGTCCAGCATGTCCAAAAACATGGGTATGGTGGCTTAGTCCGCTCTACAAGACACTTAATTTGTTTGTGTGGCTGTCTAATTAGCCTTTTGGATATTACGCGATTTCCAGTTCTGGCATTCGTTTACTGACGTACCGAAGAAAATGCCTTGTATTATTTTATCCTTCTACTGTCCTCGATCTGTTTTTCACGTGTCATCTGTCTCCCACTCACGGAGAGTGTAGTCTCCCACAACGTCTCCGTGACGCCTACCCGATATTTGTGCTCCTGGAGCTGTAATCATTCGTATTGGTACATTGTTGCATAACGCCATTGCCATTGGCTAATTCTCTTCGTAACTCCAGATGTTATCGTGCAATCGAGTTATACTGACAATATTATTTGACGCATCGAAGAAAGTCATCTTCATTAGTCATAGTCCACTGAAGCGTCACAGTCTCGTACAGTGACCCATAAACAAACGACTTGATCGACAGCTTCATTTACCGACTAGCATTCCGTCGGCTATAGCTGATTCTTAATCATCCAACCGGGTTGGCAGCAGTTGGTCTCAGAGCCAATGAAAATCAATCTACAATAGAAGGTGGCCAATCATATGCGCGCGGTACCAGCGACTGGCTATACAACCACTCTTTAAAAATCACCTTTTGCCGCCGAAACTGGCACGAGTATTTGGCAAATTTTCAATCCACTAAAGTTACTTATATGCAATTTGAGGTGTTACATGAAATTAATCTACCACAATGAATCAATAACAAAAGTTGGTTATCCGTCTAATTTTTCTATTTCTTAATGCTCGTAAAAAGATAAGAATTTATAATGTTATTGTAATAAAACTTTTCCCTGTCGAAAACCCAATGGAAATTTCGACACAAGCATCAACAAATACTGTTTTGTTCTTTCTTGAGGTATTTCGAGCATGGGGTTAGGTGACTGATTTAAAAGTATAACTACGATAAGAATCCATCCCATTTTTTAGGAAAACGTCGGCTCATTTGAAATTTTTTTAGATTTGATTATTTTGATTACGGAAATGGGCTCCGGTCCGTTGAAACTGATAAATTATCATATGAATTAGTAATTGAATAATCTGTAAAATGTAAGCTCAAAGCTTGTCTCGTAGCGAAATAAATATGTGAAAAGTCAGTATATATTCATTGAGCTGAAGAGGGCACACTTTCGAGCTAAAAATTCCAAATCAGGAAATTAAAAAAAAAAAATTATTCCGATTCTCGTAAATACTCTTACATCGGCCACATGATATCCAGCTCAAAATACTTTAATAACATATTTTGACTATTATCAAAGACTACACATCCCCGATGTGAAAATGCCGGAGCAGCGCAATTTTACACTAATGCGGAATACAAATACCCAAAAAAAGGTTTTGTCCTACTGATCAATGATACCAGGAAATGTATTCCTGTGATTGAGTTACTACTTATTGTAGGAATACTTTTGTTGGCCTCGTTACCGCATGAAACAAAAAAGCTTTTGGTTACCTTTGATCGGTATTACATGTAGAATTGCCCTGACTAATACGGCATTTTGACGTCGGTTCTGCACAGGCTTTGGTAATTGTAAAAAAAGTGCCATTTTAGTCGGTTGGTAAAAGCTGCCTGTAGCGTCATCTGAAATAGTGACAATGTCTTTCCCTTACTTTTTGTTTACAATTTCACATCATACATTTCAGTTGATAATGCCATCGCTGCCGAAGGCTACTTAGTATCATGTGATTTGTATTTCATAACATAACGCATAATGATAAAAATTAATTTATCTCACAGGTACTGTGCTGACGGACTTGATAGTGTATCGAGCATGTCTCTCTTCACCAAGTACAAATCACACAGAGTGCAGTATTCTTCGCACAAATGCCAGTAGTTCTGAAGCAATACACGTAGAGGCCGAAGTCGAAACTCATGTAAGCATGATTGTGTTGGCAAAGTCTTTAATCGAAAGTGTGCTACCAGCAATACTTTCTCTATTCCTTGGTCCTTGGAGTGATCGAGCTGGAAGGAGACCGCTTTTGCTATCCGGCGTTGCGGGTGAGCTATGAGTTTTCTATTTTTAAACATAGACTGTATAAATTTTATCTCCAAATAATCTGAGTAAGTAGTTACAGCATTTGATTGCCGATGTTACTTCTGCAGGTTTTACTATATTCTACATATCACTCGCTTTGATGTGTAATTGGAATATGAATCCTTGGTATTTCTTGATTCCTTCGGTTCCGGCATCTGCTTTGGGTGGAGTGAGTGCTGTGATAATAGCATCGATGTGTCATATCTCTGACACTTCTGGAGAAAAAGACAGAACTATGCTTTTGGCTTGGTTGCAAGCCTCAGTTTTTATTGGAGTTTTATTTGGCATCTTTACCGGACCTCTGATTTATAAAATGAGTGGTTATACTGCTGTATTTAGTACAGCGGCGATCTGCTGTACGATGGCACTACTTTACATTTACTTCCTTGTCGAAGAAACAGTACGAGATACCTCCAAGGTCAATATCCTCTCTAATCATCGCTATGTATTACCTGAGGCAGTGTTTTTCGCCGTTCTTGATTCGCGACCCCATTACAAGTAAAAAAAATATGCCGATCCCCCACATCCATGATAAAACTATGTCAGTGATTTCAAAGGATTTTTAAAATCAAAGGATTCCTCGCAAAACTTCGTTTGTGCTTTTTACTTTTACCTGGTTTGCAACATAGGTTGATAAACACTGATCTAAGGTATTAGCATATAGTATTATTATTAAGTGTGGTGATGCTTCCACAGGAATCGATACGTGGACTATTCAAAATCTCGTCTGTTCGAGAGCTTGTTGCAAGCGCTTTCGAGAAGCGAGATGGCTTTTTTCGAACAGTCGTCTGGCTTGCAATTTGCATTCTTGCTCTGTCTGTAATGGTTGTTGAAGGAGAAGTCAGCATAGGTTTTCTGTTTACAAGAGAGCGACTGGGCTGGGATGTTCAACGTTTTTCTTATTTCAGTGGCACAGGTGTTCTATTCAGTATCCCATGTATGATATTCGGCGTTTCGTTGTTCAGTCGAGTTTTAGGTAACTTGAATCATTATCATTAAGTATTAGATATAAGGTTGATCAGAAGAAAGCGAAAAGTCTTTCAACTAGAAAATAAAGAAAGTATGGAAGGAAGTTGAACGAATGATTGATTTAAATTTTCATTTCAGGTTTTTCAGATACTTTAATAACTGGCATAGCACTCACATCATGCCTGGGTAGTGCACTTACAAAAGCCTTCGCAACAGAAGGTTGGCACATGTATCTCTCGGCGTGTATTGGATTTTTTAGTGGAGCAGCGGGACCAGTTATGCGATCTACTATATCAAAGTCTGTACCTGCTAAAGATATTGGTGAGTTTTACAATAGCCCAGTTAAGTTACACAGTGAGCTGCATAATAATAAAAATTTGAGAAAAAAATTAATATCGATATTTTCAGGAAAAGTATTTTCACTCACCACGTCGCTGGAAACATTGAGTCCGTTGGCTGGAGCTCCGCTGTACACCCTAATTTATTCCCATTACTTACCACCGATTTATCCAGCACCTGTTTATCTCCTTTCGGCAAGTTTTTTCTCACTACTGATACTCCTGACATTGTGTTTAGCAGTAATAAACCGAAATTCTCGCAATATGAATTTCGCGCCCTTGGTCGAGGAGGAGTAAAGTTACAATAAATAGTATACTGTGTTACAATTGTGGAAAATGGGCAATTTCCAACGAGTGTGGAGTTTGCGGCGTGAGCCGCGAAGGCGACTGCTGTGGTCACACGAATACGAATACGAGGTAAGCGGTATGAGCAGAAGGCAAGTACTGATGTGAACGTAGCAAGAGCCAAAGCGAACGCCTAGACACACGGCCCACCTATATTCATTAATCCGCGAGTGTGACACACTATTTTTTTCAACACCTGCAAAGGAACGTTTGATTTGAGAAGGAAACGAACGTAATATAATAATTTTAAAGAAGTAAATGAAAAGGTGCATAGCTGTAAGCCTGGCTTATGTAAAACCCGTGCGTAAAATTGAGTTATCGCAACGTGCGCATGCGCCACGAAATCCGTAGTGTGTCTAATTGTGAAGTTCAGGTAGGCGCATGCGCCAACGTCGTTTTACCGTACCGTTTAGAAGTGGAGTAGATTATGCAGCTCCACAGGTATCGAGAATCTTTCCTAGCATGTGTTTGAGAAATTTCTTTTTTCACAATTATTGTGCGTTACGAGAAATGCAGTGTGACATAGCATACTTGATACGTTATGCCGATCTATACTCGATCTATGCATCAGTTATATCATTACACTTACTAATTGTACAAAGATCGTTCCGCATCAAATTATAAAATTTGCACATTTTAAAAATACCGACGAACTGATTTTAACAGTATTAAATGCACACATATGATGTTTGTTCAACGATCATTTTTATGTGATTAGCAAATTTCTAGTCCAGCAAAAATTTCGAGGTAGAGTTGATTACCTCTCACAGCAGTTCTTTTCCCTGATAAGCTGATAAAACCAAAAGGGTAGAATGCTTATGTGTACATATTTTTTGGACTATAGTAATATCGTAAGTTTGGAAAATAATGCAAACACGGCCATGGAACAAAATTATAGGGACGAGAATAAAGCCGATTATTCCCTTGTGACGTTAAGTATAATCATAGTATCCATGGTTTTGCTCAACTTTTAATAAGTGGCTTTACAAACGTGCAATAAAATTATAGTCATTGAATAATATATAATAAGAGAAAATTCTGCATAATGAATAGTGTATGTGCCAGTTCTCAACACGTCAAAATTAAAAAAATTAAAACATTTTCACTAGCAACTCTTATTACTCGAACCTGTACTTTATCCTACCACGTTCGTGATTAATGCATGCATGTACGAATAATTACGTATCTTGACTTACAGACTTTTTTTTATGTCTTATACAGATTTCGCCAAATTTTCTCGCAGCTTTAGGTATACTTACTTATACTTATTATAGTCTTATAATAAAACTGTGAGCAAAAACTATATATATAATATCGGTACACATACACGGACCACTTTATGACCTGACAATAACTGCATTTGAAACCTTATGTTATACAAAACATTAATCTTAGGATTTTAGAGAATCTAGATGTTTTCATATCAAATTGAGATCAGGGGTAAATGCGAGACAAAAAATAATATAATTTATTATGTATAATGCAGTCGACGTTCTCAATAAGCCTGGTCATGGGAAAGTAAGGGAAGATATTTCTACGAACTCACCAACTTCAACAGCTACGTTATTTCCTTCCAACTTTTCACTTTTGGTGCTGGCCCTATTGCGAGAGGCTCTATTGAGAGAGTCGACTGTAGTTATAGGTGTCTACACAATATACACATAATGTTTACCATAGTAGAACACAAAAAAATAGTATGGACATTTTCTTCTGTTTTCATATTAATTCCGATCGTGAGTATTTAGTTGATGTTTCTTAAGAATGATAAAAATCCTCTGGTTTGTATTTATAAAATAGGAATACTGATGTCATTATAGCTGCGTCTTACTATAGCATCGCAAATTTTTAAATAACGCTCAATCTCCGAAACGTACGTTTCTTTTTAGTGTAATACCCGCATCCAAATGTTTAAAATTTTTCCTACTGTGTACTGCAGGAGATCTAAAGATTCTTCATCCATATTATCAGGCTTACGCTGAGTTCGAATAGCGATAGGTGCGGTACAGCTGCAGACTTGCTTTCTTACAAGTCTACACTACATTCATTACATGGGTCAGTACTGAAAAGAAATTAATTATAGAGACAGTTGAAAATTCTTGAAATCAAAATGTAATTACACGATGTACATTGAAGTCTCTTACGGCTATTTGCCCGAAATCATGCCCGGGCATATATACAGGTGGTTGATTGTAAGTATTTTTGAGAAAATGTTCACTGCTTCGCCAACTGTATCGTTATTGCATTATTATCCCACAGAAAGCAAACATTTGTGTTAATTTGAACGTAATATATATCAAAAAAATGTTAAGAGTTATTATATGATATTTAATAAAAAAAACAAAAATTCAGCACACGTATTGCAAGTCGAGTGCCTGCACGTTGTCATTGAAAGTATTATACTCATAAAAAATCATTCAGCACCAAGGCCCACTCGGTGCAAAAAGGAAAAAAGAAAGTTGAAATGTTGTTGTTATTATGAAAGATGTAACCGTGGGTATTTGAACTTTGAACTTTTGCATACTTGCATAATTTTGAGCTCTGAGCATCAATATACATTTTCCTACATTTTTATACCACCTTTCACAAAATATGAAAAATATTTTTTGACAAATCGCAAATCGTTGAAATCATATTTTTACGCCGTGATATGACGCATTCATGATTTTGGTGAAGGAATTCGAGCCTTCACTGTTATTCTAAAGTTTCTAGTATTCTCCAAAAATCTAACTCGTATAGCTAAGCGGTTGTAGATTCAAATCACATTTGCCATTAAAAAGGGGCCTTCAACGACCTTGTAAAGCTGTACAACGAAAGGCCATTTAAAATTATATGGCTGAGTTTAATTCGGTTCTATTTACTACATAGTATCAACAAGGAAACAAGCCAAAAGAACCACATTCATATAGTATTTTTCATCGCCTTACAAACCAATTTAATTACTGAAAGTATCATCAAGTATTATCAAAACCTTTTGTCCTTCATACTTTCTTTTCTCTACAAAATGTGGTGACTTTATTTTTTAGGTTGGTGTAAAACGCTGTGTATTTCAGATTTTATTTAATTATTTATTTGAGATCTAGAGATTTATAATTTAAAATTAGATTTAAAAATTTTTCAAATCGCTATGATAGTGCAGCATATCCTCCCGATCAAAAGATCTTGTGGACACAACCCTACAAAAAATGTCGGACACAATCTAACACGTTCGGATAGGATACAGACAAGATTTCCGGATACATGTGAGATTTTTCCATTGCATCGTTTCCGCGATCATCCGGGGAGTTACTCGACATACAAATGTCGCATTCTACCCGGTAGACGCATGTTTACTCGAAAAAAGCAAGACATGGCGATTCTTCAAGGTCGTTACTTGAACGTAAAAAAATCTTGTAAAAAAGTAAAGCGTACACGTCCAAAAAAAGTTGGACTGGTCATAAAATCACAGATTCGGTTAAAATTAACGATTAGAATAAGAAAAATAGAACTATATGAACGGAGCTTCTAATATTGACTGGTATTGACTCGTTTCGAGATTTTTATAGCAGTGATATTATATGTATTGAAATTTCATCCATTTGAATCGTCATTCAAGAATTATTGACCATCTTTAAAGATCACGCATTTTTAATTATACTATTATGCAAATGTAATCTACCATAATACTTCCACTTTATTGACGATGAACCAGAGCCGTATTTTACGTGTAAGAGGCTACACGAATTTTTCGGGGCCCTGCGTGGTGATAATGTTTTTGCAGATAAAGGAAAGTCATGAGAATACGTCTAACAAGCATAAGAATTAAACGTGGCATGCTAGACATTGAAAGAATAAAGAGTATTTTTGAAATAATACTATTTACGCATTTATATTTATGGCACATTTTTTTATACATATTATATAATAGTATTTGAGTGACCAGTACCTTAGAGATTGAAGATCATAAAAATAACGATAAAATTATCCACCACTATCAGAAAAACTTAAAATTCGTTGCCTACAAGGGTTTCAAGTAGCTATAGCTGTAACTACACTTCCATCGGTCAGATTGTTCCAATAACCAAATTGGCAGCACTGGTCGCAGGAAATTATCGCAATACATTAGCTGTCAGCGCGAACGGAAAAAGCTAAAACTAATTCCTAAAAAAAAAGCTTTTAACGTTGTCGTCAAGTAAAGATTCACGGCAGTGATTCGAGAGAAGTACTATATCGATGAATACGAAAATTAATATTTTGATAATAATATTAATATAACATTTTAAGTAATCTAAATTGTTTCTGTAGATGCAAAATGTAAGCAAAATTTCGAAAAAAAAGATAACCGGAATTTCATTCAGTAATGCGTTTTAAAAGAGCCTTCAGATTTTTTTTACAGTGCGACTTGCGCTTTTGGGGGCCCTGAAGTGTACGGGGCCCTGCGCTATAACCCCTGTGGCCCCCTCCGCTAAATACAGGCCTGGGATGATCACACAAAATGGGTAATGCAGTCATAAATTTTACAAAATTATTGACTCCAAATTGTTTCCCACGCTTGTCTCGAACCGGCTTCCATATACCGCGTGTCCACAAAGAAAGTGCACACCTTATGCGCATGCGTCAAATCGTTCGAATTTTATTGGCCGATAGTTCGAACGACTTGACGCACGCGCACAAGGTGCGCACTTTCCTCGTAGACACACGGTATAGTTTGCAATTCTATGTTATTATTTTGGTGTTTGTAAATATCACAGAAAATACATATGTACATATCTACTTACTAAATTGAACGTTTCATAAAATTAACGTAATCCCGTACTTTGAATAATAAATGAATAATCGAAACAATAACTTTTTCTGTTTTTTGTTTTTTCTAACGACATAATTTTTTTATCAAAATCAAGTGAAGTGTGTTATATCGTTCATCTTACTATTAGATGTTTTTATTCAGCCGTTTTCGCGGATCATCCGTGAAGTCTGTCAAGACAGATTGACGGACCTACAGACCAATTCTTTGTTTAAACCTGTTTCTTACATTTAAGTGGCTCGCAAAATTCGTTAACATTGGACAGTCATTTTCGACCGTAAACAACGTATAAATTATTTTAAATCAGCCTAAGTGACGGAAAGTAAAAATAAATTATGCAATGTTACAACTGGTCCTCTTAACATTTACAATTTAGCTAATCGTTATGTAAATTGAGTTCCTGAAAGCACTGATTCCTCTAGGCAGATAAGCACTATTCACACGCGCGTTAATTGTCATAACTTACACGGCGACATAAGCATCACCCGTTTATCTCATTTTAACCAATAGGTAGTCATTTATTTAATATAGTTTATTTGCATTATTAATGTTTAACGCTACGCGTACACAATGTGTATCGATAAATTGATCGGGACGTCTTCGACGCTATATTTATACCTTACATCGCTGCAGCTCATTGTCAAAACGAGTAGTGGGTACTAGGCATGGACATAGTCTACATTACACATCAATAACAATATTAATATCAACGCTATTTTCAATGTTAACATTATGCTAGTTTTAAGTTTAAAACATGTACACTCTGTATACCTTTTTCTTTTTTTTTTTTTTTTGGCTTTTGGCCGTTAGAGGACTTTTTCCTACGGCCTCGATAATAAATTACAAATTACAAATTATTTTCTGGGTTTGTTCACAACCATGTTTTTATTAAAAGAAATTTATAATACACATAAATCAAGGAATGAGCTTTAATCACACTTTCTCGGCAGGAATTTTTTTTTAACAATATCATTCCTTACACTGAGTAGTGTCATATTCATCAATATCAATGATCAGGTTTTTATCCACCTGATGGCAGGAAAAATTCTCTCACAGCCGTCGGAACTAACCCGGAAGTACTATTGCCGCTTGGAAAAGTGTAAATAAGTTAAGGCAATACTCTTTTTTAATATATTTTTTCAAATTTTCTGTTGTTCGTGACCATCGCTTCACCTCCTAAGGCTGACGTGTCAATTGTTGAGATTTTTTTATAATTATCGACGAAGTCGTTGACGTATGCATCTCCAAATATCGAAGTCCACGTATGTCCACCGTGTAAAAGATGATGGGACCATTGCACCGTCTTGACTTGCTTGTTTATTGTCATGTTTCGTCTCGAAACACATATGGTCATCATATTTTGCTTTTACAAAATAAAAACAAAAACAGCATACAATTGATCTTTCGTTCGTAGCGTCGCAGTCAACACTAGTGCTCATTGTTATGAAATAAAAAGTAACACGAACTGGACACACGTATGTGACTTGGAGTCGACAGCGGTCGCGAAATCCTGATCAGACGGGTTCGCTACGGTGCTAAGTGCGACGAATAAATAGTGCATTGCTTTTTTTATTTCATAATAATATAAATTCACAATAACAGCATAGGTCCGTACGGGTGAGTCACCATCTTATCTTCTTTTTCCAACAACCTTCTTACCAACAGTTTCTGTAAATTTTGAATTATGGTGGGTCACTAATTTTTTTTCTCATTGTACATCACAACAGCTAAAGAAGTGCGTAGGATTTTCTTGATAAATTGATTTTTGGCCGAATGGCTCACTTCCAAAGTCAAACTTGCAAAATTCATAGAAAAATTGCCAAAAAATTGTTAATAACAAATGAAGGGTGCTATATAAAAAAAAATTCTATGTACTTCTATTTATACAATACATTTTTCAAGATCCAGTTAAAATTTGAAGTAAACAGGTTCAAAAAAAAAGTGTTGAGCCGATTTGCAAAAAAAGAAAATTTAGACTTATTAACTGTACATACCGAAAGTATTAATGTGAACATGAAGGTGTGATTAGAGCAAGTTCCATATTTTATATGTTATAAATTTCATTCAATGAAAACATGGTTATGAATAAAACCAGTTTTTTTGCTAAGTCAGCCCCTCCTATTTAGTGATGAGCAAAAGCAAGACCAAGACCAAGACTCTGGTAGTCTTGGTCTTGGTCTTGGTCTTGCACTTTCAGAAGATTTTCGCAAGATTCTTGCAGTCTTGCTTTCTTCTACCCTACGATAGCCCGCAAGTAACGACAGCCAGTGGCTTTTAACCACTCATACAATGTAGACTGTAGAAGATAATAGAAAGTGACTTGTCTAATCATGTGGAACATACCTAAATATCTTCTATTACACGAGACCTATTATCTACGTTCAATCAAAGTACCTACTAGAATTGTAGGTACTAGTATTATTACTGTTATTAGTATAGTATTATAATTATGTTAACTAATATAAGTTAGTCCTACGGTACTAACTGGAGTGAAAAGACCCTTCTTTATTCTTTACGTTGTTCAAACATTGCACAGGTGTACTGCAAAACTGCAAGAGTCTTGCAGTTCGGTCTTGTTTTTGTTCGAGTCTTGCGAGGTTGGTCTTGGTCTTGGTCTTGGTCTTGCATTTTTGCAAGACCAAGACGAATTTTGCTCATCACTACTCCTATTAGGGACCTTTATCATGAATTACTTACAGTTATAGTTCACGAATTATACTGAGTGAGAAAAGAGTTTATTTATTGTTAAAAAACGTATACTTGGATATGGCGATCTTTTGTTATTATTATCAAATTTCAGTTGAGCAAAATAATGATCGAGAGAATTTTGTTAATAGTTAACAAATCATATTGGGCTCAACTAAAATTTGCGAATAATAACGGAACATTTACTTCGTCCTATTCAAATATACGTTTGTTAGCAGTCAATAAACTTTTTTTCAGTGCTTATTCTAAGAGTAGCGTAAACGCCACACATATTATGACGCAGATAATTACATACAAAAATAATAACGCACTCTTTTTATCTGCTATTTCTGTATTACTGTTATTGCAGATGGGAATTGAAATTTTACTCCAGGTTTTGCACTTGATGTTGACATTTATTTACTTCCATCATGGACATCATGGAAATTGTTATTTCATTTTTAATTTTATAGTTCGCGGTAGATAGAAAATCAGTTATGCACGTCAATTTCCTCATACCTTTTCTCACACTGAAATGAAAATTTAATTGCGTATTTCTCGGAAATTTAATGAAATTAAAAGTGAAGATTAACGTCTTGATTCAACACCTGTGCTTACGAAGCGATATAAATTTGCATGAAATACAATTTAATTGTCATAAAAATCAAAAGTTTGATTCTTGAGTGTTGCCATATAAACAAATGACACCTAAAGAAACGCGAGTTCGGAATAAAAATTTCAACAAAAATACTACACTGTTCAGCGACCAACCTTTAGCACGTTTGTTTTCTGCAATTTTGCGAAAGCTTGGGGAAGAATTATACGTTTCTCAAGAGATCAATCACACATCAATTTTTATACCTATTATAGATTTCAAATGTTATTAAAACCTTGACTACCGGCCCTAGATGTAATTGCACTAATGCAATTATAGAATCTATCCTGTGCGCAAAAAGTTGGCAAAGTTGTATCTTTCATAATCTATATGAATTATCAACTGGGTTTGAAATTTATTGAGCGATCCACGATCACAAATAATTTTTCACCCGTCCCAGTCTGAGAATTTGGCGGTAATGGGTCCAGTTCAGTGCTTGCAGGATGAACATTGCCACACATGGAGTCGAGTAGAAATGAACGCCAAGAAAAAAGTAAACTTTTAATTTCGTCATTAAATATAGTGGGACCTGATAATGGATCAGATAAGTCCGGTTAAGTGACGCCAAAACACATTTGAATAAACATAAATTAGTCGGAATGAACGTGGATTGCTTAAAACCAGACGGGGTTAATTTGAATTGCACGAATGAATGAATTGAGTTCAACTCAAACCATTCAAAGTCGACTTTTCAAGCGATCTTCAAAGCACAGACTATTTGACTCATTGCAAGTACAATATGGGAACAACAGTTTGCGGGATTTTTACCAACAAGAACGTTTGTACAAACAGACTTACAATACCGGATAGAACAAAAAGACTATGATATAATATTTACGCAAGTAAAGTAATTAACTATACGCTTTTCATCATGACTATTATTATTTCTTCGAGCATCGATTTATAACCATTGGAGATTAATTATTTTTATGCATAGTTCAAGGGGTTAAGCGGAGATGTAATCGGTAGATGTGTCGATGACTCTATGAATAATGTATCCAACTGGTTCAACGAATAACAATTAATTAAAGTTGCTTCTGGTTTGGAAATACAATCTGTAAGTACAATCTCTTGTGAAGAAGGATGGGAAAAAGGAAACATCTGTAGGAATGTAGTTGGCCTTGTCATTATACAATTAATCTTGCCAAATTTGTAGAAGAGGGTAAGAACGTTCAGCTAGTTTTTGAAAAATAATCTATTCGAAAAATACAGGTTCATTCGTTTTTTATCTTCAGTTTAGAAATGGCGTGCCATAAATCGAAATTGAAAACATCGAAGTTATTCGATATTCCGCTAATTTTAAACCAGCATCATCATGTATCTGTTCGTATCATTGAGAGACTGGATTTCACGAAGCCAGAAATCCATTCGGCCAGACACCCAATCCTTTAAACCATATTGATACCACAACGGAAGGTTAAGTCAACAGTGTAAAACTACGAGAACCCGGCAATGTGAAAATCCGACGTCAACCGAAATACTTCCTTATTTCATAGATTTCCTTAAATCTAGGTTCAAATATTTGTTTTGGCCGAAAGTAGGATCTTCTGGCACGTGCGTATACAGGAGTTTCTTGGCTCGTGGAAGTTTTTCACACTCCACAAAAAATTACTATTTTATGCGCACTTGCCGCGTAAAATAAATATTATACAGTCGTTTACCTCGAAGATTAAAAGTTCCCACGTTGCTTTGACGATGTGGATCTTGAACACGTCGATATTGTATTTCGGTTATCTACAAGGAGGTAAAAAAAAATTAAGAATATATTCATTTCATTCCAGAGAGGAATCTGAACAGAAAAAAAAGAAGAAAAAACGCAAATAAATCTACTATTACACAACCCACAGGATCCTGTAGGCAAGAGTAGAGAATTCCAAACTGCACCATTACGTATTGAATAAGAGAACGTCTGAAAGAGATTTACCTGCATTTACCAAGTATATAATATGTACGTCGTCACGTTTATCTTGTATTTTCTCAAACCATTTTTCCTATTGACATATAATAAAATCATGTAGGTATATTACCCAAATGATAAAAAAGGTTGATTTATCAGTAATCAAAGTCATGAGTGATGAGAGAGATGCAGATAAAGGTTTACATTTGTAACTTTGAAATTTGTTCGTACTATAGAATGTCAATATTTGGACATTTCTTTTTCAGAAAGAGAACCGAGAAAGTGCTACGTCCAAAAATCATAGAAAAAATGTACACATAAAATGAGTTGAAAACAAATTTCCAAGGTATCGGTAAAGTTGAAAGTACTGATGTGAAAAATGTAGGGTACTACTAAAGGCGTTAAAAAAATATCGCTGTTAGTTTGTGTCAGCAGCTCAGGTAGTTATTGACTAGAGGTTATATTTAATAAAGAATCTATAGAAAGTAAAATAGAAAAGAATAAAATTTATTTATTGTATCAGGGTGGACGTTATGAAATGTAAACGAGCAATGTACAGAGTGAACAGTCTTAGAAAATAACCTAAGGCTAATGAACCAGAGAGAGAGAGGGGGAGAGAGAAGGTGAAAAAAATGCGTTTGTATATTTTGTTGACTCACAGAGGGAAAGATAGAGAGTGAGAGAAAAGAGAAAAACAGCAGCGATTGTAAGTTCATGACAGTTTGAGTATAACAAGTTCCCGGCTGTGATCAAGTAAGTTTAAGTCTTGAACTTTTGGTGACATTTCGCTATTCTTTATTACACATTATTGAATTTTTTACTCAACCTTCAATATTGTGAAGAAACCTGGAAACAAAAAAGGGTAATACTGCTTTGTGTACACAAAATCGGGGGTCATTTCCTCCAATTTATTTAAGAAAAATGAATGAATATTTTTCAATTCTGTTTTTCATATGTGATAATATAAGTCTTGAAGTATGAGAAACTTTTTTTTCATCATTTTAAAACAAAATCGCAGTGCAGTGGCTGATGAGAGGAAACTTCTTTTTGTTCTACGGACGACCACCCGCAGGTTGTAATTTTTAATCTAGAACAGAAAGCAAAGAAGATTTTAAAGGAAGATGCCAAAATCTAGCGAAGAGCGTGGATTTTTTCAAAAATATTAATTTTTACGAAAACGGTGTCAATTTGAAGGAAAAAGTGAAAAGATGTGAAAAAAAATTTTCCTTCAAATTGACGCCATTTTTGTAAAAATTAATATTTCTAAAAAATCCTACATGCTTCACCAGATTTCGGCATCTTCCTTGAAAATATTCTGCGTTGTTTGTTCTAAATTGAAAATTCTAAGCTGCGGGTGGTCGCCCGTAAAAGAAAAACAAGTTTCCTTTCATCAGCCATTGCATAGCCATTTTATTTTAAAATGATTAAAAAAAAATTTCTCGTACTTCAAACCTTACATTAACGGTATGAAAAACAAAATGTAACAAATATCAATTCAATTGAAAATGACACTTGATTTCGCGTACACAAAGCAGTATTACCCCTTGAAGTAATATTCATATTTTTCTCTCTTCTCTTGCAACTATTCAAATTTCTTCTAAAACATTACGTGGTGTGATGAAACCTGTAGATGGCCACCTTGTAGACAACATAGGATAAATTTCATGATGAGCATTACACTTAAAAGTAAATTATGATTATCTGATTGCCTCCAAGTCTTGTCGCAGTAAAAATTTTCACATGCATACATAGAAATTCATTGTGAATTTTTAAATTGAGTGAATTCCTATGTCATGCCATGGCAATCTGGAGTGGATTCCTGCGGGTGTAACCGAAATTTTGGTAAAGGGTGACGTCTCTGCATGCGAAGAAGGTCAAAATTAGAGTTGGCCCATTCTTGAATATATTTGTACATATAACGTGGGTACAATCGTGAAATTCATATTTTGGAATAATATCATCAGTTTAATGTCATTATATTATCCTATAAATGGAGCAGAACGATGTGAATGCTTGTTACGGATGTCCCACGCTGAGAATTTGAATAATCGAGTTAATGGAACGATGCTAGTGAAACAAGGAAAAATTTTTATTTTTATTTTAATCACGGGGAAAGCGTGTAGAGTCAGAGACAAATAACAGCTAGTAAATTATAAATATAATTCGCATTAACGAGATATTCTTAATTATAGGATAAATGCTTTGAAACGAATGAATTCTTGCTACCTGATATTGCCTCATATGTTGCAATGATTTGAAAGGTACGTATAGGATATATCTTTTGTCTTTTAATCGTACACTCGAAGATTCATCGATGATTGTGCATGTATGCTAATTATCAACATGGTATTGAAAAAAGCTCACGTTCTGTAATCTTGCAACTACTCAAGTTCAACGAGTATTTGCATAGTAAATAATTTCACTGAAAAAAAATTATATTTATTAACGTTACTAGAAACTTAATATAATCGATTATCGTTACAATATCGTTTCAACAATTGTTGTAATTATAAAAAAATGTGGTAGGAGTGAGTATTTGATATGATCATTTTAATTTTTTTTTAAATAGTGCGGGAGCTGGTACGCTAACTCTGTTTAAACATTTGTCTTGCGAAGAAAACAATATGCATTTTTATTTCAAGTATATAGTATATACTTTCAAGTATAAGATTATACAGCAGTGACTTATTATTAATTCCATTATCACGCAATCCGACCTTTAGCAAAGTGCGATAAACCTTCTTCGGTTTGTTTATGAAAAAGTGAATCACAAGATTCATTTGCTGTCGGTGTAAATAACGAGCAATCGGAAAAGCTACCTCTTTCGGAAACGTATATCGAAAGTATAGATAATAAAAATTTTGCCTATTATACGTGTTATTGAGCGATTTCCAGCCTCACAATTAATTTTTGCAACAATATTCCGATCATTTTAAGTACTTATCAGCAGAGTATATTTATTAAAAAAGAGAGCAGTCAGGCTGAATAACGTCTACTTAAACAGTTCGACAAGTATAACAAGATGTGCCGTGCTAGTTTATCCGCGTTATTTTTACCATGTCAATTTGAAATAAAAATTACTCGTGTATAGAAAATTTGTTGAAAATGCGAAAATTGTTCGGTGAGTGAGTTTTTCTACATTTTATTTCACTACGTATAAGAAGAAATGATCAAAAAATAAGGGGCAAAACTTCTACCGAGAAAAATCGTACGATGAAGTCATATCTCTGTAATTGAGTGCGTTGTCCGATAGGATAAGTTTAATTCTATTGGCTGTGATGATTAGCCAAAAATTCGATACAAAATGTAAGCATTTCCCACCAATAAATGTATATAATATACATATGGGGCATTCCAAGTCAATTCGACAAAGGTCTGACCCTCAACCTCTCCAACCTGAGTCTTAATGACCGGAGGTGTTTCGTTAGCCTAAAATAACATCTCCAAATTTTTCTCAGATTTTTACCAAGCCCCCTGACGCCCCCCGACCCCTTGAGATGATATTTTCGAAAACGGTCAATCGGACATTTTTGAAAATTATGAAAAAATTACATAAATTCTGTAGGCAAAAAGAAAAATATCCCAACCAAAATCGAAGTGGGCAGGCAAAACGGTAATTTTTTATCAATTTTTTTACTGAATAATTTTTTTTTCAGCAATTTCGATTTTTTTCACATTTTTCAGGATTCAATATATTTTCCTATATAATCAATAAAATATATTGAATCCTGAAAAATGCGAAGAAATCGAAATTACTGAAAAAAAATAAATTATTCAGTAAATAAATTGATAAGAAATTACCGTTTTGCCTGCCCACTTCGATTTTGGTTGGGGTATTTTTCTTTTTGCCTACAGAATTTATGTAATTTTTTTCATAATTTTCAAAAATGTCCAATTGACCGTTTTCGAAAATATCATCTTAAGGGGTCGGAGAGGCGTCAGGGGGCTTGGTAAAAATCTAAGAAAAATTTGGAGATGTTATTTTAGGCCAACGAAACACCTCCGGTCATTAAGACGCAGATTGGAGAGGGTGAGGGTCAGACCATTGTCGAATTGACCTGGAATGCCCCATATATACAGACAGGTATACGTGGGTATGTTCGTATATATGTATACCCACATATACCCGCCTCGATCGTTTCACCTTGGTATTCGATCTCGGAATATAATTATCTAACATATAAATTATCTAGCCTATAAAATTGCAAGAATTATAAACTTTTACCCCTTCCGTGACTCCTGCAGACTACGAGAGACGACTGCTCCACGCTTCAGAATTATTTAGTCAGCCACGATAATTCGTACTTAATATGACAGCTACTCAACAGCGTTTGAGAAGTGATCAGTGATTGCATAGATTTTAACCTGCATAGGACTCATGCAGACTGTGATTGTTGTCAGTGGAAACGTGAAATTACAAAGTCATTGAAGCAAAAATACGTCTCTTATAATAGAAGGTTTGAATGTTACGCACATTTTTATATTAGTGAAACTATAATATATATAATACTTCCCCTATCCCCACCACTCATTTCAATATCATCATCAATTACAAATTTATATTTTAAAACATTACACAAATCGCTGCAAGAGTAGTTCGGCTTTTTGTCTTATAAGCGGGCGAACGACTGATTGCGCTCAGCACTCGACACTTCCGTTCGCTGACACCGTGGTTAGTTCACATTTTTCAGCTCACTGTGTACGGCAATTTGCTGATTTGTTATTTTTTTTTAATTTTCAAATACCGCGAATGGCTCAGTTTCAAATAATTCTGTGAATCTGCGTAATCACTTTGTTGGAAGAATATGTGTATAGAAATAAACCTGCACGCTCGGTACCAGAATTTGATTAACTCGTCTTATGCTTAGTTCTATTCGTGACTACGGAAGCCGAAGAATTACTTCGAGTTCTGTCAAGACTCACTTTTCACCATACAAAACTGAGTGAGTACGTGATTGAAAATTAATGAAACGTGAAACCGATATTAAACTTACATATTATTCATATTTTTGACTAACGATGACAATTCTCACCGGATAATCTCGAAAAACTTTAATGTTCGAGAACCATAAATCTTAAAATTTTTAAAACAAACTTTAACAGGTGTAATTAAAAAAGTGAATCAGAGAGGTTCGGTAATTGTGAACAGAATTTCAATATTATTGTACAAAAAAGATGCGGCAAACTAGTTCAGGCAAGTTTCGAAAGTATCTCAGTGACACGTTTTAGCGATTTTGAAACGAATCGTAAGGTTTTCTGTTGAAATTCATATCGGAGTAATTTATACTTTGACAGTGTCATTTATGGAATACCGGGCAGGAGTGCGACTAACGTAGCCGATTTTACCTCTCTGCATCTAATTGTAAGCGGCTATCTCTCGCTCAAGGGTCAGGGGGCTTTTATCAATTAAATGACCCTGTAGACACGAACTAAGTCGATAAAAACTGTTTCGTATATTATCAAAAGAATTAGAAAAAGTATTCAAAAATTTTGTTCACATCGAATCAATGAACGTACGAGATAAATGATATGCGCAAACCTGTATTGAAATTTTACTGACGAATAAACGACGTCTTAAGCAAGCAAACTGAGAGTTATCCAAGACAGCTGGATTTTAACAATTGTAAGCACGAATTCAAGAAGCGAAAAAAATCGTATAATGGATGTAGTGGCTCTGGTAGATTTTACCGCACATACGATATTCCCTTCATTTGCTGTAATGGTAAAGCAAGTGTCTATAAAAAAAAATAGATCGTTCTCGGTTATAACAAGTTCACCTTAGAACGAGGTCTTTCTATACAAGCATTTTGTGCTGAACTCATTCCAACTATTTATTACACACATAATTTAGATATAATTGCGATTAACTACTTATGCAGATATATATACATATTATGGATATTTAACTTTAGATATACTTCGTTCGATCCTTACGCCTGCGCCAATATACGATGCTCTTTGTTTCAACGAGATGAAATCATCATCGATCAAGTACGAAATCTGGCTTCCCGTCAATAACAAAACAGAAGCGTTACAATATTTAAAAACATGTATGTAATATGATACGCGTATATGCTTGAGTTACATTATTACTTTTACCCAGCTGAAAACACAAAGTTCCCTGAACATTCCACTCACGAGATCTACTCGATATAGATATTATATACGTGTACGTTCATCAATTGACGCAAAGTGAGCGATCTCTCCCGTATATGCAATTCACAACTACCTTGCGTACCGCCCACCACGGCGAGTGCGTATGGCAGGCAAAGAACTTGTCAGAATAGCTGATATTTCAATTAGATTATAATTTCGCCAACGATTAAAAGACGTCTAGAGGATGTGTTACTCGCCATTTTCTGAGGCCTGAAAGATAGCTCTCGACGCCTAAAAAACGACTTCAAGTTTTGTGCTATTTGGGATGTTACATTGAGTATCGATACACCGTATCATTTTAGCTTTTATCCACGACATTTTCGGTTTTTATAGCCATATATTTTTTTTTTTACTTGAATGGATAATGTGGTGGAATAGTGCTATGACGGGTTATATTTTTTTTCCATACAAACTCTCGAAAATTTTGACCTACGAATGACTCAAAATTGTCTAATAGTTTTCTGACTGCCATAATTGTCGCGCCTTACGTCATATTTTCCATTATAAACGCAGCAGGTCATTTTGAGTGGTTATATCTATGACGAGTAAAATCATTTTATTATTTATGGGACTCGGGAAATCAGCGTGAATTTCGACTAAATTTTCATTGGTTATAGACATGCTGTACACGTCCGTGTAAAATTTTCAATATCTCTATCCATTTGTGGCCATCAAACGTATCCGTGGGCCAGACCTTTCATTCTTTTTACTCCAAAGTGGCTGAAATGTAATTCTTTTAATACCAAATCTCTCAGTCTTGATACGGAATTATGATCCTATGCCCCCACAGCATGCAATTGCCTTCAACTATTTTTTGAAAAATATTTTTGATAGAGACTCAATGGAATGGCGGAACTCCAGAGTCTAGTTCCATCTCAAGTGAATCAGTATTACCATACTATACGGTTTCAAAATGTGCCGGTACACCTGTGCTGCGTGGAAGTATCTTGATCGTATAAAAGTCATTAACATATCCTTTAGTGTCAACATCTAACTTATCTAGTTGGTCAACATTTTCCTCGTGAGATGTACAATCTCAATTTCATCATTTATTTGCCTTTGCTTTCGTTTAGTGCCGTTCTTACAAGGGCACATTCTACAAATATGGCCTTTAATTACGCATTCATTTCAAAAGTTAAAGTTGAAAGTACATGGGGATTTCATGTGACTACTAGGGCCAGATTTAACGTGTAATGGGCCTGAAGCTACAAGCATTTTTTGGGGCCCTGCGTGGGGATAAAGTCTTTGCAAGTAGAGGAAAATTATGTGAATACATATAAAAAGCATAAGAATTAAACATGGTAGGTACGATAGGCATTGAAAGAATAGAGTTTTTTTGAGATAGTACTATTTGCGCATTTTTATTTATAGCACATTTTTTTATATCATATAATAGTATTTGAGTGACCAGAACATCAGAGATCGGAGATCATAGGAATAACGATAAAATTATCCACCACTATCAGAAAAACTTAAAATTTGTTGCCTACAAGGTTTTGGTTGCCTCCGAATTTTAACGCTGACGAAATCTTCAATGATTTTAGTGTGATCGATATTGTTTAGGACAGTACTTTCAATGCAGAAACTAGATAGTCTTGATAGTCTATCATTCCGCATACAAGCTGTGTATTTATATTTAAATATAGGTGTATAATTCTTCCGTGGGTTGTTTGTGATCGTGTAATCTCTGAATGATCGATTCATTTCATATTCATACAATATATTTGTATTGTCAAGACGATGGTTCATCGCTGTATCGATATATTTATTGTCAACTTATGTTGGATATTGTTAACACATTATCGCGCGCCTAGCGGAAAGGACAGAACACCGTCTGGCGGCCAGCTAATTTTTTATAAAAGCGAGTTTCAAAAAGAAACGTTCCGATTCGCAATTTGAAATGGGAATTGACAAATATAATCTTAAAATGAAAAACATATTTGGAAAAACAGCTATTAAATTCTTATCGGTTATATCATCCGACATAAATTTGCGGGATAAAGATCCGTGTTAAGATTGGTCTAAAAAAAAGATGTCCAGAATTTCTTTCAGCATCAGAGTAAAAAACTCAGCTGAAAGATCAACTGATCTTGGGAACAAGTTCAAGAACAGTGCCCTGTCAGTTATTAAAGTCATCAGATTTGGGTTGGGAACAGTTCGTTGAACTGGCAAAAACCATCGAGATGACCGTCTCAAAAGCCGAGTTCTTAGTGTGAATGACAGTGAATATTGTAGCGAGTGTGGAAAATAGGGACATATATCTGTAAGACGTGTGGAAGGAACAGAAGCCGACTGCTGGCCGTAAATCAAAAATTTGTAGACAATCAGCTGGTGCTCGAGGGCGAAATGCTAAACGAAAATCCGCGTTTCACTGGCGATCAGTCTCCAGAGACAGAAGCAGGCAAGGAAATATTTATGTATGTGATGAAGGAGAAAACAACGACAAACGAACCAGAAGCAAGCGTGGTAGCGCCGCATGAAGAAACAGTTAAGGTTAACGGAGTATTGTTGGAGATGAAATATATGAAAATTGAAATTGTCTCTGTTAAAGCCCGATTTTCATGGACAAAAATGTGAAAAATAACTTGAAAATGAAAAAGAAAATGCGTCTGTTTTATTAGTTGATCATAAACGAAATTTGAATTTTCACCTTACTTTAGCCGTCAAAGTTTTCCTAGCCCCCTAATAAATCGTGTATGCTCTTTTCATTCTGTAATCTTATAGTTACAATAAACGTGCTTTTTTAATATCTAAAGTGTGAGTGTACGTCTAACCACCCCATTAAACTGCAAGCGATAAATTATAGCAATAGCTCACACGTGACGCCTGTATATATAAGCTATTAATACTGCAAAATTATTGCAAAGCGTTCGTGGAGATATTGCATAGCTGAACGATCTTCCTGCATGTAATATTGCTAGCTTATTCTGACCTCTGTTTACAGATATTCCGAAATTGATTCGTAAAAAGAAGGGACTGGGAAAAATTCTTCAAAATGCCTGTAGGAGGAGGAAGTAAGAAAGCATCGAAGGGCCGTGGTCGCTTTTTAATCCTGGGATTTACAATCGCACTGCTCACATTTTCGCAGGCATTCACAGGTCTGTAAACTTATTATATCTAATATCTATAATATAAACATATTCGCGTGACGGCTGCAGTGATCGTCCAAGCATAGGAAAGAGGATATCATCCAATGATTTAGAGAATAATTAAATATTTCGAAACACGATGCAATAAGAAAAAATATTCTATTTATGAGGTAATTATAGTAAACATGGCTTCGTGCGGATCTCTGTAATTTAAAAAGGTATAATTACGTAGAATAATAAATTAGCACCCACTTGAATACAACGTGAAACTAATCGATTATACTTCACACAATTTTATTACCCAATAAATTTTATCGACACCGTTGGACTCAGCCACCTTCCCGTATTGCGCAATGTTACTGCATGAGTGATTTCGCCACACGTTGAAACTGAACAACTGAAATTTAGAAACATACCTAATAGCGTTCCGAGGAAAGTCTGCAATCGCAGACGCGATGTGTCTACCCCCAAATTTGATTGCGGGTCTGACATCATAATCTGCATTATTTGGAGTCTTGCATAAGGCTCTTGTGAGGTTGCAAAATTCGATGCCAGGGTGGATTCTGTATATTGACTCTGTAGAAAGACCTCCCGCAGAATCTTCCCTAGTTCCTGCAACTGAAGTCAACGCTACTAGGGATGCTGGAAATTGAACGTATCTGCAGATTCATCTCGCTCTTACATGCAAATTTTGAAAATCGAACTTAAGAATAACTATTTCATTTGCAGGTATCATCCTCACGGATTTGATCGTTTATCGTTCGTGCGTGGTATCGTTAGGAACAAATTACACGTCCGAATGCAGCACGACCCAGAAAAATGACAGTGGCATGAAAGAAATGCTTTTGGAAGCTGAAGTTGAACCGTTCGCAAGTATGATTGTGATGGCCAAGACGTTGATCGAGAGTATACTGTCGGCAGTGCTCTCATTATTTCTTGGTCCTTGGAGTGACCGAGGTGGACGAAAACCTCTATTACTGGCAGGTTTTGCTGGTGAGATATTATCTATCTTTCGTTTTTTACTACTGACAATGAAGATACCTCCTCATGAAACAGTGTCGTATTGACATGTACGCCTATAAAAAGCAAGTTTCTATTGTGCTAGTTTTGACGAAGTCGACGTTGTCAATTGGCACGGACCATCGATATTAAGTTGAATCCAATTGTTTTTAATTTTCTTTCATATGGAAATGCAACCGGTATTGTTTTTAATTACATCCTCATTTCAGGTCACACATTAATGTTCGGCCTGCTATCCTTAATCTGCAGTTGGGACATCAGTCCTTGGTATTTGGTAATTCCCTCAATTCCGGGGTATATCTCGGGTGGATCAGGCACTGTAATATTGGCTGCAATGTGTTACGTATCTGACACAACCACACAGAAAGACAGAACGATGCTAATGGCTTGGCTTCAGGGATCAATCTTCGGCGGGGTGGTATTAGGCGTATTTGGTGGTCCTATTATTTTGAACAACTGTGGTTACACGACAGTCTTCAGTATAGGTGCGATGTGTTGCGCAACGGCAATACTTTTAGTTTACTTCACTATTCCCGAATCAGTCAAGGGTGCTACCAAGGTAGGTACTCATTGTCAGCCACTGACATGGCATCACGCCATTTTGCCATTTCAGTATCTAGGCATTTATTAGAAATAAAGTAGAACCTCGATTATCCGATGCTTCAATTGTCCGAACCATGACTTAGTTTATCCGACCGTTCAATTATTTGAACACCGGTTCAAAAACTACATTTTTGGTGGGAAATATATATTGTTGCTAGCTGAAAAATGTTTAGCAGCCGTTCGTCAATTGACAATAGATGACTATATAAAACGAAAGTAATAAAATAATCGTTCGATGTTTGAAATTGATCTAAATTTGTGTTGCATATGTTATTATAACTTGAGATAAAAATTGCATTTCGGTTATCCGAACTTTCAATTATCCGAACTAGACTCGGTCCCAATTAAGTCGGATAATCGAGTTTCTACTGCACCTAAAACGAGCAGGTTGGGAATTACTCATCTGTGAGTAAATAAGGTATAAACCTCACCTGATGGTATAACGAAAATATTTTTACAGGTATCACAGAAAAATAGACTGTTCGAAGTCGCCCTGCTGAAGAAGCTTACTACCAGCATTACAGTTAAACGATATGGTTTTCATCGATCTGTTGTTTGGCTTGTTATATTCGTTTTTACAACATGTGCAATGATTATCTCAGCAGAGATGAGCATAGGATTTCTTTTCGCAAAAGCGCGACTGGGCTGGGATGTGGCACAATATTCTCATTTCGGTGGCGTGGGTACCCTGCTGAATATCACAGCTTTGTTTGGAGTTCCTCTACTAGGCGCAGGTAACAGTTATTCAATATAATAATAAATATGTGACAGTACAGAATTTATTTCTTTATTGATTGATTATTGCATTAATTGATGTTATCGTAGTTCCAGGGATTTCAGACACATTGTTAGGGATTCTAGGTCTCGTGTCCGGTTTGATTTGTTCACTTACAAAAGCTCTTGCAACGGAAACTTGGCATATGTATCTCTCGGTATTAATCGGAATGTTTGCCGGAATCGTGTCACCTGTTATGCGTTCCATCTTGTCAAAATCAGTACCCGCCGAAGATATTGGTAATTTTTACAACTATTTAACAATATCATGCTCACAGTCAGAGTTGAAGCTAACGATAAATGTTATGATTTTCAGGTACTGTGTTATCACTCACGGGGGTTCTGGAAACATTGAGTCCATTGGTCGGAGCTCCGCTGTTCACGTTAATATTTTCGCATTATTTACCGCCGATATATCCCTTGCCCGTTTTTCTTTTATCAAGTAGTCTGTTTGCTTTATTAATAGTTTGCATAGTTTACACCGAAGTACTGATGAGGAGGTCACGCAAACAGATTTACATAGCTGCACCTCAGAAGGAATAGTGTAGTCAGGTTGACGCATTTATATTTTTACACTTACGCGACTATGGAGCAAAAAAAAATTTATTAATTATAATATAATTTTAGATTTCGCATATTGTTATAACTTTGTGTTATACATGAAATGGTAACTATGTGAAATATTAAATATACGTCGAGTATTATGTATGCATGCATATATAATACGCGACGAATTTTAATAACTTTTTGCGGCAATAATATCGTCAGATTCCCGAATATTTTTCTGTAATGGTAAATTAATATTTATCACCGAACGAAACTAGTAATGCTTTCCAATGTTGATCTACTAAAATATATAGGTAATCAATGAGTGGTTTGATTTCTTGGTGTGCTACACAAACGATGGATACAGTGCCTGTTACCTTACAAGCCTTGCAAAAAAGACACGTTGTGCCAAACAACGAATTTATTGTATATTGTACATGTCATTCCCAGAAAATTCATTTATTTATTGTTATTTCATCTAGCTAGACATAATATGATGTCAAATTACCCGTTATTTCTACTTTCCCCAATATATTTGTACAGACCATGAACGATAGTTACTCGTATGGTCTCATGTTTTCAAGTTTCTAATAAATCAGAATAATCGATGATGTCACCTGAATTGAATCTCTGTAAATTGATTATTTCTATCATACGATTAACCGTTTGCTGTGTCGTTAACACCGAATCACTTGATTGTACTTCCCGAAAAAAATTTCTTGCTGTTGGATCCGATATACCTGTAATCACACTGTGCAGCATATCAGTGTCTACAAAGCCAGGTGAATAATTCAGTACGTGGACGTTGGGATTTTCCGTTGCGAATACCTGAAAAACATTAAATCAGATAAATTTGCACGTTGGCAAGTTTATACTTCTATTAACGTCCCTAAATGGAAGTGGACAATTCGGTATTAGCAAATAAATGAATTACACTATTAATTATCATGTCAATCTTCTTGGTTTGATAAATACTAAATACCAAATAGACGTTCATGTTGAAGAGTTACATCATATACATATAGCATGCACCTACCTTGAAGAACATGGTCCTTGCAGCTTTTCCTGAACAATAATATCCTGCTGATCCAAAAGGTGTACTTGCAGCAATGGATGTCACGTTTATAACGAATCTTGTTATTTTTGAGTCTTCGTTGAACAATTGCATAAAGACACCGTTTAAAACAGCTGGTGAGAATACATTAAGGTCGTAGTAGTCTCGCCATGTTTGAAAATCAGTCAAAGCGATGGTTGGTTTCGAAAGATCACCAATTGATGCTGCATTGTGAACAATAACAGCCTTTTCAAATTGGGTCACACCTGCAGGGCCAACGGCTTTGCTGATGATATCTACGGAAAAGGTGATCAGATGATTTTCAAGTACCGATCGTAGAATTACAAATTTTGCATAGCTATCAAAATATGTTGACGTTGGAAAAAACCTGCAATTCGCGACAGTCATTAAGAGCCAAACAATTTAATGGCAGCATTTTATAAGTTACATTTGAGAGAACACTAATCTTACCCTTCAATTGATTCGCATCTGCAACACGTAAATCCACACTTGTGGTTTGCACTTTTATTCTTTTGGCTAACTTGTTGGCCGTCTCCTTCAATCCACTCGAATTCCTTGCTAACAATAACACTAGTGACCCTTCACCTAGCAAAGAACCAAAAGATTGAGCTATCTGACGACCAATTCCTTTGCTGGCACCAGTAACAAGGAGAAAAACCTTGCCAGATAATAATGATACAGACATTTTCCTTATATTGTTGTGTCTCCCCTTAAATACATACAAATTATATAAGTGGAATTTCAGTGTGAAAAATGATCCAACCGTGTGCACAGTAAAAAGAATGCAGTAGGTACTGCTGTAAAAATGTGCAGCACTTGTCGACTAATCAAATAATTATATAAGATCTATTCATTATCACAAATATTTCATAAGAGGAGAGGTGACTTGTGATAGGCGAATGGGTCATTGCAGATCAAACTCGAAAGTTAATCGTGAAGTGGAAAACTGGCATTTGTCAACCTACATCGCTTAATTAACGAAAGGCACGATGTCACCTTGAGATTTCCTTGAGAATTTCCCTTCACTATTAATTCACGGTACTATAATTTACTGAAAATTATTTTATCGACATTATCTTGGTGCACGCGCAGCAACGTCTCTTATATTAATAGATTATTATCAGGCTTGCGATTCTTTAGATATATTACTTTGCTTGCTGTTTACACGGTGTTATTTCTGGACGCAAGATATGGTTAAGGGTGTGGCCCAAGAAAATGAGAAATTTTTATTCTTACTCTTTCTTGAATTCAAATAAAGTAATTATACATATACACCTTAACTGTTTGGGGTATTTTAGTTATTATAATAATCAACGTGGCTACCAGACTTGTATTTCTGTAATTTGAGTACTTCTAACAGACGAGTAACCGTTTGCTCTGTGGTTAACACGTGGCGGTTTTTCATAAACTTTTTGGTTTCCTCATGCTTAACTTCGCTTGTGTACGTATGTACTGCATGTAACATATCAGTGTCTACGGGCCCTGGTGAATAGTTGAGTACATTCACATTCGGATTTTCAATAGCAAACACCTGAAAGAATTTATATTCAAATGATACACAGTTTCAAAAGTTTATTTCAAATTATGAAATTGCACGTATAGAAAAATCGTCAAGGTATATATCATATACTTTGAAAAACATTTCCCGCGCAGCTTTTCCCGAACAGTAATATCCCATAAATTCGTAAGGTTGAATAGCATTGAATGATGAAATATTTATTACAAGTCTAACAACTTTTGTGTAATCATTGAATATTTCCATGAAGACACCATTCAAAACTGCTGGAGCAAATACATTAAGATCATAGTATTCCTGCCAAATTTTAAAGTCAGTCATGGCTACAGTTGATTTTGTAAGGTCGCCAATAGATGCTGCATTATGGACAACGACAGCCTTTTCAAACTGCATTGCACCTGCAGCACCCAAGACCTTATTAATTACATCTGAAAAAAATGACTTAAGTTGAGGTTCGTCAAATATTTTGTTTATCGCCACATTGTAAAGTTACCTTTCAACTTATGTGCTGTAGCAGTACTCAGATCAATGCTTGCAGTATGAACACTTAAGCCTCTTGGTAGCTTATTGACGGTTTCTTGTAACCCTCCGGCATTTCTGGCAATCAGTAACACTGAAGAATCATCACCTAATAACGGAGCAAATGACTGTGCTATTTGTCTTCCGATTCCTTGACTAGCACCAGTAACGAGAAGAAAAACTTTTCCACTCAAGAATGATGAAGACATGTTGTACCGATATTCAAGGTGTGTTCTGGTAATGTCTACGAGTAAAGCCTGCTGATATAGATTCAAGTACAATTGATTATGTTAACACACTGAGAGTGTCGAGCTGTTCACTTGAATTTGTCAAAGTGATCGCATATCAACAGATACTTAACAGATTGTCGTCAGACCTGTTGGATAACAGTCGAGGATTAGCTCGCAGAAAGTTGTAGTAGGTATATATTCAATGTTGGTTTCCTGCTTATTTTAGATTTATTTATACTTCAGCATAGAGAGACTATAAAGACACATATTCAACCTTCACTGTGTATAACAACTGTCAGCTATAATATGGAAAATATACTTACTTGTTAATTTGCAGTGGATAACAATGGATTAAATAAATAAATTTTTTCCATTTCTTTTATAATTTATATGTGTGATGTCCGAGTGTCGGTATCAATAATTACACAGTCTTAGTAGTTTAATAAGTCAATATATATATTTATTAGTGCAGTTGGTTAGGAACACGTGTGCTTCTATTGAGGATCACATGCGGAAGAATGAAGAGGCAGGAAGTGTATCAGTCAAGTATGGCTAAACACAAGTGACGCTATACAAAGCGAACTAGCACTGTTTAATAAGTCTGTAACATCGATAATGTAGTACACTACAATATGGACCAGTAAGCAGTAGAATAACTAAAATAGAAGAAGTGTTCCAGTGATAGCAGAACCAATAACTTTCATACATCGAATATAGTCCGGTAATAGTGGAATACAGATTGCGAAATAATAATTGTAAGATTCGAGTAAGGAATGAAAATAGCAGGCGCAAATGTGGCAAAGAATGACAATGGAACCAAGGTTGATTGGTAATAATTGATCCGGAGAACCATTGAACTTCCGCAGAAATCGAAGTGTAAATAATAATAGGCTTATACAACGGTGTGAATATCAATTAAAGAGTGAATTAGTGGATTCATTCAATTAAGGAGTAAATTAGTGAATTTATTCGATTTTCAATCTAAATGAACCAATCTTATTTAGAGCATCATCTTCAAAATGACATTTGAGATAATTTCAATCAATCGTTTGTGTAATATTACTCAATTTATTATAATTATTTTTTAGTATCAGACACAGCAATGATGTCATTCATCTATTAGAAGAATTGCGTCTCGCTAGGAAATCAGATCCACATTAAATTCAAACTGTTAAGCTTTAATTTTTAATAATCATTCCAACTCTTTAACGTTGCGAGGTTGCTGCAACCCCTAGTGAGCCCCAACCACGTCGATGCCATGCACGTTAACTGTTCCAATCGCGTTTGTGAGGGAAGCCCGAAGACGTGTATGGCGGGGAAATGTAGGGGAACCGGCATCTATTGACTAGGCTTGTATTGATGCTTCACTGTCAACTTATTCTTCACCAATACATGACTTTCATAATGTTATTTTTTCTGATGTAAAATAATTGCCATATCTTACTGCTTCAGATCTTGTTTGTCATAATAATCAACATGATCACCAGACTTGTAGTTTTGTAACTTGAGTATTTCCATAAGACGATTTATTGTTTGTTCTGTCGTCAAAACTGAACCGCTGGCTTTAATATCGTTGAATGTTTTCTTACCATCTGCATCTCCCAGATTATTGCGTAGCACTTCTTGCATATCGGTTTCAACAGGTCCCGGTGAATAATTTAACACATTTACTTGAGGATTTTCAATAGCAAAAACCTGAAAGATTTTTTAATGGATTAGCGCACGGTACAAATTTCAAAATGATGTATTAGATATTAGACTAATTTTATCCTGATATATACCTTAAAGAACATCTCCCTGGCAGCTTTTCCAGTACAATAGTACGCCAATGATTTACATGGTTGAATACCACACAAAGATGTAATGTTGACAACAAGTCTTGTAACTTTTGTTTCTTTATTGAACAATTCCATAAACACTCCATTCAAAATGGCCGGGGAGAAGACATTGAGATTATAGTAGTTGCGCCAGATTTCAAAATCTTTCATGTCATTAGCTGGCTTTGAAACATCACCAAGTGATCCGGCGTTATGAACAATTACAGCCTTCTCAAATTGTGTCGCACTTTCAGAACCCAAGGCTTTGCAAACAACATCTGCAAGTAATAAAACAGGCCCTGATGTAGATGGAAAGTTACAATGGCCATGTATCCCTGATTCCTTTCATAATTGCTTACCTTTTAATTCATCCGCCGTTGCCACACTGAGATCCATACTTGCTGTATGAACGCTTAGGCTTTTCGGTAACTTCTGTGCTGTTTCTTTCAAGGCATTTTTATTTCTCGCAATTAAAAGTACCACCGATCCGTTTCCCAACAAGGTAGCGAATGACTCTGTTATTTGTTTACCAATTCCCTGGCTGGCACCAGTAACGAGGAGAAAAACTTTACCAGATAATAATGGCACGGACATGATGAAGTTGATAAATCTATTTACGGTAATAATAAGTTTTTATTCTGAAGTTGGTTGATCGTTTTGTTGATCCGTTACAGCTTGGAGAACGTCTGCTTTTAGTAGCTGTACCAATTCACTAGCAGTCAATGCCTGCAAAAGCATAAAATTCATAATTTAAGAACAAAAGATTCAGGTTCAAAGATTATTACTCCACTCCCAAAAGACGCTAGGTTGTTTATTTGAATGCAATTTTTACTCCTTTCACCGCCGATAAGCTTTGTAACTGACCTGCAAATGCGGAGCGATGTGTCGTACCAACGGATTAGCAGCAAGCTCAGATTCTTCTTCGGTTTGGGCTTGACAACCTTCGGTCAATATTCTCGCGATACAGTCCTCTTTGACAGCTGTCAAAGATTTGACAAGGTCCTTTTTGGAGGATCCACCTTGCACAGCTCGTAGTTTTGAATCTAATGAAACAAATGTAAAGAAAATCCGTCGGATTACGAGTCAGAAATAACGATAGAAAAATTGCGCCACAAATATTAATCTATGGTAGCGTAAAATGAAAGATAGACCGTACAAACTTACAGAGACTTTGTAAATATTGTTCCGAATCAGGCAATTTAGTCTCTTCGGTTCTATTCTCGACAAAACAATCTTCGAAATGATTCCCCTCTGAATCTAACCGAGGACATGAGTTTTCGCTATTAATCCAAGGATCGGATACCACAGTCTTCATGTCTTCGCGGTCTCTGAATTTCGTTTGTTCGTTACAAAGAGGATGAGAAGAAAAATGATGCGTAGTGGAGAAAAATCTCTCGTGACGTCTGTATGCTCTAAGGTTATGGACAAGTACGCGCATCCTTCGATACTTAACAGCTGAAAGATAGAATCTATATTTCTCGGAATACGAATTGCCACGATTGCATCGTACGAGATATTGGAAATTGCCTACACAGTTCTCCCGAAATTGAAATTGATGCTGTAAACTATTACTGCAAAAAAGAATACTAACTCTAGCTACATTTCGACATACCTGAATCTGCTGTAGAAGCTCCACCTTCTTCTGTAAATTAAACCACATATGTTGAACAGGATTGCATTACCTACATCGGTAGTCGAATAGAAGTAGCCGGCTTGTCAAATAGTGGGGATTAAATGAAAGGCCATTAAATGTGAGAAACTATATGTGCTATTCGCGCTAATCATATGGGAGCCCTAATTAGGGTCACGCGGAATTTCTATGTAGTATATATTTTGTTATGGCACAGTCCGCCAAATACGAATGTGATTTGATTGGATTTAGCATAGATTGATTTATTTCTATTTAACATTAGCGAAATTTTGGCATTTTTCACTGAGATATTTTCCGACAGTAAAAAAACCGACCAAGTAAACGATATGCAAAGTTCCATAGGATATTTCTATAACGGGTTAATTTTGCGTTAGTTTTGCTATTTCAACGCGATGGAAGTGCAAAATTTTAGTAATCTAGCTGATTTTTTTAGTAGGGATATGATTTCTTTTTTTACATGTATGTATAAAGAACAATAATGAGTTATAAAAATACCATGTGCTTTACTATCAAGAGTAGACACATACTAATATTAAACAATATGCATTATTCATTGTGACAGCTCCTCAGTCTGAAATTTTTCCCTTAAATATTTTACATTCTTAAAATTTCTAGCATTAAATATGAAAGAATAAGAATAATATATGTATATTATATAGTATTATAGATGTATATATATATAAATATACACATAGTTAATCGGTAATCTTAATAATACTATATAAAGAGATGCTCAAAGGTGCAATTTTGTAAACAATAGTCACCGTTACACGAACAGAATTTCACGCACACATAGACAAAATTTGTTCACCATCTCAAAATTGGAAAAATTTGTGTTTTTACTGTCTTAATCATATAGTCTTGTTCAATTCGATACACCAGTACCAAACTACTGTATTTAAATTCCTAGTTATGTGTAAATATCTGTAATATATGGAATATTGCATTGAATTTTAGGCATTATGCATCAATAAAGGGCTATCTTGTAACTTATTATATTGGCTTCAAGTTATTGACATTTTGTGATTAGCCATAACAAAAAAAAAAAAAAAAAAAAATGCACAAATTGCAGATAAACCGAAAGCTGTAAATACTTGTTGCGCAGTCAAAAAACATGTCTACAATTTAATAATAATTACGTTGCATTGTTAAATGTAATGTAGTAGTCAAAAAAACGTAACATATTTTAGAATTTATTTCAATAGAAGTAAGAATAGCCTCTGCATCATTCATAAATAAATCACAACCGGCGAGTTGCCAATACTCTAGAATAAGGGGGGAGGGGGATACATAAAATACAAGTAATACAAGAATAATAAATTACGCCAGTACAGGCATCAGGAATATTGTTAAGAGAGGCCTAAACCCAACCGTCAGAATCTGTTCAACGTCATCTATCAATCGACATAATATTTCACATATTTCTCGTAACAACTCACTTTACAAATGCCGAAATTCTTGAATAAGTTCAACATAACAACCCTGTATTTTTTCAGCAGTAGCTACCTAACTTATAAATAATAATCATTTGATACTTATAGTTGGTAAATAAAGAATCGTTAGTGTATTCAATAACCTGAATCTCAAGATAAAGTACAGGCAAGTAAATCACCGACATGCAACATGTAATGACTTCACAAGTAGCAAATGATAGAAAAATTGATTATTAATTCTTTCAAATAGCATGTCCATATTTTATCACGTAAAAACTTCTCTAATACTTATACCTACACGAAAAACAAATGATCCAATAACAATAAGAGACTAATAATTTATAATAATCCGGGTATTGGAAGACAACCATCAAGAATTACGACCAATATACAACCAAGAAATATTATAGAATAGTTTTTAACGCGTAATTTGAACACAATACTAGTTTTAATATCCACCTTTCTTGGTAATAATTTAGCTATTTTTATATCACGTTGATCACTAACCTTTAAAATCATTCAATTTGATATATACAATTTAACATTCCATGCAGAATCAACTGATACTGAGGTCACAAATTGAATTTTTTTTCACAACACTAAAAACTTGAAACTGCATTTCGTCCTGCATGTTAACTAAGACACCTTTTCGCCTCGACATACAGTTTTTACACGTACTTTGCATAAGAGTTTTCATTTGCAACGTGATTCCGCATTATTCAACAATATTTTGATTCTATTATACATCCGAAATTGTTCAGCTATGTCAAAATTTCAATAAAAGGTTTTAAGGAGACGAAACGATTCTGACGGCAAGGCAGCCACGGTTGATCACAGTGAAAATCTAGAGAGTCTAAATGTAAATTTTTACGCGTCGGAAGACCGCTGTCTTTCCCAACAACACAGCCATCTGCGCCAGAATGGTGGTGGTTTTCTACGCCGGTAGACTAAACTGGCACCACCACGTCGTGTACTCAATGCACTAACTATTGCTTGATCAAAGGCCTCCTTCAATTCCTGCTGAGTTAGCGCTGAGGTTTCAACATAGCTCACAGCACCTAATCGTTGAGCTAGTTGATGACCTTGGATTGCTGTAATTGGTCCCTGTCCATATCTTGCTAATTGTAACATTAGTTGAACATCTGATCTTAGATCGCTTTTTGTGCCCACCTAAAACAAGAAAAAGTATTAAACTTTTAGACTGTCAATTCACCAACAAGAGAAATCAACAATTCAACAACATTCGTTTAACATTTTTTTATGTGTTCAATAGACTAAACATCTTTCGATGTGACATTCACAAAGAATACAGGTATTATTTTGGCATAGATCATTCCACCAATGCCGAAATTTTTTTGTCTCCGTGTTGCATGTTTCCTCGCGTTCCTCGTGAAAACATGCAACTGAAAAAATTTCTACTTTTGATGGGAAATTTGTCGTTTACAATTTACATTTGATCGCCATTTAACTGTCCGATTTACATTGGACCGTCCAATTTACATTTGACTGTCCTGCGCTCGGCAGCTGTCCTGAGCCATCAGATGCTACCAGATTGACCAATTTCAAACGGCTGTCAGTTGAAACGACAAGTTTTAAAATTAAAAGTAAAAATCGTGTCAGTCGCAGATTTTCTCAAGGAACATATTGATAGTCTAATTTGTAGATAATTTCCTTCCAACCGATTGAATCACTTTTATACATCAAGACTGTTGAAATAAATTATTCGCAATTTTATCCGAAATTCGAGTAGTTGGTGAGTAGTTTTTGGATGAAAGATATGGAAATAAAATGAGGTGTCAATTCATTAATGCTAATACAATAACGCATTTTTAATAGTGTATAACATTAATTCCCGAACTAATTAAAAAGTTTCTTACCTTTTCTCAGAGTTCCCTGACTACTTTTCAATTTTCTAACTTTTCTCTGACTTCTCAGTTTTTCCTGACCATCGCCTAACCATGTTATTCGAAACCAATCCAAAGTTGCGTAACAGTAATTTTTTAGATTAATGATTCATTAATTCAACATTAGTAAGTTTGATGTCTTTGAAATAAAATGCGTACATATTTGAGTACTGTCTTGAGGAATATTTTTAACATATTAAATTTCGATTATATAAAAGTGGATCAGAATCTTATGAAGTGATTTACTTAAATTCATTTTTGAAAGTAAAGCTTTCTGAACTTCAATGAGTACACTTTTTATCGTGAATGAAGCAGAAATTGAATTATTAATCTACTCGATTTGCCCTCCCGTTTTGAGCGACTTATATTTCAATCAAATTATGTCAATGTAATCACAGTAGGTATACATCTAGTATTGAAGGCTATTACGTGAAAATGTATTGCGTAGATCTATCTAGTCAGTGATTGAGAAATTACTTTTTATCTAAATCTGATATACTCCCACAGCCAAATATCACATTTCCTATCGAATGATTTAATATCAGAAAGGTAACATGGTGGATTATCAACTTTTTAGAATAATCGGACTATACAGAAGGGTTGCATTCAAATGAAGGTACATTTCAAATTATACGTGGCGACATTTGACAAAAAATCGAAGCTTCCAGACAAAGATGTTAATTACAAAACCTGATGTACAGTTACTAAACAGGGTTCGTATGCTTTCTGGAATCTAAAATTCCCCAACTGTTCCAGGTATTTCAGTCTGAAAAAAGTATTTTTCCAGTAACCTTTTAAGAAATATACCGCTGAATAATGACTTTTTTTTACATATTAATACTAATATCTTCAGTATTACCTAGTAAATATCTTACTATCTGACTATCAATTTACAAAAACAGCTTGCTATTTTCCGTGAGAAAAAAAACGAAAGAAGGTTTGGTATTAAGTGATATACATAGAATGTATGAAGTGGTGCGTTGAAACAAAATTTTAAGTACAATGTTTTTTTTTTTAGATTGATAGTAATTTGTATAAGAACGAGTTTGTTTCTTTGACAGACTCAAAATTCCAGTCTTATTTTCAAAATTCCCGACTTTTCCTTAACTTTTTCCTGCTGTAAGAAATTCCCCAAATTTTCCCAGGTGTTCCAGGTTTTTCCAGGTGTTCCCTAAAACCTCTGTCTCAGATATATTTATTATTTGCCACTCTTAATGAGATAGTTGGGTATGTATTTGTTCGAGTTTTCTTTGTTGCGCTATCAGTAGGTTATTTCATAATCAAAATATACTGTAATCTTCACAAAAGATTACAAGTTTTACCACACAGAACAATCATCTCATTCATACGAAGAAAACACTAAATGACTTTTAATTTATTTGCTCCATTGCGTGCACTCTTCATTAATTAAAATAACCATATCCGTCGATAGTTCACATGCATGATCAATCTCCAACTATGATTTTCTCTCTGTATTCGTTTTTCACTTGAGACTAGTATGCACTTTCAGTGAAATTTTGTCTTGTGATTTCATTTGAAAATATGAAAGGGATAAAATTCATGCACGATTTACTTTTTGCAATAGAGGCATTTCAGAAAGCCTTAAGTAATGTAACTCACCAGAATAATTGGAGCATTCGGACAATTCTTACGCACTTCTTCAACCCATCTAGTTGCAACGCTATGATAAGACGACGGATTTACAACACTGAAGCAAACCAGAAATACATCTGTCTCTGGATAGCATAGCGATCGCAGAGGGTCGAAGTCGTCTTGTCCTGCTGTGTCACATAGCTGAACGTTCACAGGCTGTCCATCGACATTGACAACAACTAAAAATATAGAAATGCATGTGTTTGTACATTGTCAAGAAGCTCAAACTTCTAAGCCGAGCAAATAGTAATTAGTGTCACTCAAACATAGCCAGTGAAACAGCCGAAAACCAATTGACGAGATATCATAGAATGACTATGAGTAAATAGTGACAAAACACTTGTTGAACTAAGTGGAGAGCCGAATTGGAAATTTTAATTGTCCAAGTTATGTGTTTTTACGTACTTGTCAGACATTACTCAACTGTGCATTATTTATCACAGCTCAATATTCACTGTGTTATTTCAATGTGATCAAAAGTTTAAATCATAAAATTTTTGTACCATATATTTGAAATTATTACTGTATAGAAGCTTAGCAATCATTAATCAAAATGCTGTAAATACTGCCACACATACAGCATCTTTACAACTCATATGGCTTTTAACTGTTATGACATTATGTCACAAAGTGAAACAGTAATGTATATATATCACGTTCATTCAGTAACAAAAAATGCTAATAATTTTGCTTTATTTTACTACCGATCAATATGGTCTCAACTATGACGAAAATTAAACTGCATTTGTTCAAATATAAAAGTGAAATTTTTTTGTAAAAATTGTCAGATGTGTACAAATTATTCAAATAAAAGGTGTTTTTCATTCTGACAATTTTGATAATGTTAATTAATTGCATATGAAAAAAATTGATGCATTTCAAGTCAAACTTTCAATCTAATTAACGAAAAATGATACGGAACAAAAAATCTGTTTCGTGTGATTCATTGATTGTGAAATTACATGGGAATTTTACTGTGATAATATCTAAGTTCAATATAAAACTGAATGAAATATAATGTTGATAATATTGGATCCTGAGCTTGTAACAAAAATATTCCAACAGTTTAGCAGTTATTATAAGTTATGTTAAACTTCAATTCCTTGGTTAAACTTCCTAACTTTTCTGATTGAATGTAAGGAAAAACCAGAAATAATCAACGATAGCTGGTGATCCAAAATGATTTGATATTTAGGACATTTTTTTCTTACCTCAAAACGTTTTATTAGGTAAGTAAAGAGCAGAAAAATAAAAAAAAGACAAGGATCAGACAATATTTGAATCGAGATTTGAACGTATCAAAAAAGTAGAAGTTAAATATAAAAGTACCTGATTACCGTGCGTATAACGTGAGACTAAAATTAACTTGCTCGGCAAATATTTGACAGAATGATCCCGGAGAGTTGGTGAAAGAGTAAAATTTAGCAAAAATATGAAAAAACAGGATTAAAACCCGTACAGCAGATACGACGAGCGATAAGTAAGCTGAGAGTAGCAAGGCTTACCGTTGTAATTATCGAAGGCCGTGGGAACGTATTCGCCGGGGAAACCATTAGTCGAATATGAAACGACGAGGCTAGTTTTCCCCACGGCACCGTCGCCGACGAGAACAACTTTAATTCTCCGATCAAGGGGAGCGTGATCTCCGGAAGCACCATTCTGGGTTGTCGATCCGGCGGCCCGTTTTACCTGCATCTGCATCATCTGGCCACCCTTCAGCAGCGGTTTCGTCCAATTCGAGTGAGACGAGGGTGGCATAATTTCACCTCTATTGTTCCACGCGATTGTGTTGATGTAATCACGCTGCTAATATTGCTGCCAATAACCTCACTGGACACGGATGACACATCGACACCTATACCAGCCTCCGTTTCGCTCTTATTTTACTCCATTGATTCGCTAATCAGTTTTATGACACTTGTGGATCAACGATACTCCCGGCTGGCCCGAACCCCACTCCAACACCACGAACCTACAGCGGACAGCCCTGTACGAACGGTACGAACTCCACGAATCGTACACACAAACTCGGAGAAAACAATGGAATGACGAGTCGGATAGCCGACGGTGACCGAGGGGAACCGAGGGGAACCGAGGGGGCTGCGTTCGGTGTTCACCTGCCGCGACGGGGAGCCACCAGATGCGCACCTGCGCACCTGCCTCGTGACAAAGACTGGCCATGCGCTGTTGGTGCCTCCAATACCTCGTATGTATTCCGAAACCAATACACGTCGCGGATGGTCCACGCACGATGCACGTATACGTGCACACTTGCACGCGACTAAACATCGGAAACAGAAAACTCGTTTTCAGAAGCCTTTTTGTGCTTCCGCGCCCCCGATTTTAACGTAGGCAGGTAGAACAAACGACGAAACTGCAGGCTGATGCCCGCGTACAACGTATAATTTTCACGTCGTAACACGGCAATTAATTAATAATCTTGGGAATCGTTCGGAATGAAGTATATTTATTTTTTATTCAATTATTCCTATCGGATTACGTATATGTATGCAACAGCAGGGGATCAATGACACGTTATGCGTGCATACGTGCTGTCTGCAATTACGCACTCACACATTCAAATATTTTTCTCATCATTGTTATTTTGTATTGTGCGTACATAGGCTCTCTTATCTTATACACGTATGCATTATGATAATAGAGAACTGCTGTTATATTGCTTGTTACGAGTATATCATTACCTACTGAAGCAAGTTCCTTGGATTAGCCGAGGGTGAGAGGGAGTTGGCAACAACATCATGCTTACACGCCTTAGACCTGTTGGCATACGCGTCTCAATGTTCAATCGTATAATTGAACTATGAGTTGAACACTTCGGTATGAAAGCATAAATAAAATAGCGAGCACAACAACTATATCACATGCGGCTCGATTATTGGAACTTTGCTCGATATCGTGCGGCTGCAGGCGCCGAGAGCATTACTTATTGTGTAAAGTATTTTATACTTGACGTTTATCGGGATATACATGCATAGTTACAGCTACTTTTTGCAGGTAATTCATTCAAAAGCTGCCACGGCGGTATGTTTTTCGGAGGGTGATATCCCTCTTGCAGGTTAACACACAACATTCTGAGAATTACTAATATATGGACCAATGTATGCTCTGTTCTTGGCATTCAAATTACCCTTCGCTAGAGTTGAAAACGTAAACTTTGTTTGATGAGTTGAAACTTCTCTACACCGGTGTAGAAACTGTAAATGCCGCATTGACCCGGCGTATATACCTATTCTACTTAGTCCCGACGTCATCCCCTTTTTCCAAGTTTAACGGGTTCCGTTAACGGAACTATGCACAACACAGTGTATAAAACTGTGGGATGTCTAATTGTTTATACTAGTAACCTTTTATTCTCTAATCTCATTTATTGACAAGTACGTTACATATTCACTGGATAAACCTTATGAATCATAAAGGACGTTTCCGACCATTCTCGACGACCGACTAAATTTAAATCTCGAAGTTGTCGCGTATTTAAATATTACCCTGCAGTACCAGCTTTCAGTCAATCTAAATTATTTTTGCTGGATAAAAATACGAAAATCCAAGGGCATTGACACGCAGTAGAAGTACCCTTTCTGGCCACTACACCATTTTTGCTCGCTTTTGTATAATGTTTTACTTGTTTCTAGTCATTGACAATCAACTGTTTAAAAGGAAAATTTTTACAACGATCACACCTGGTTTACCAGTTTTGTACCATTTGTGGCCATGTCCTCATTTACACGTAGTTGATATGGCCACAAATGGATGAATGCATGACCACAGACGGTACTAAGGTATTTCATGAATTTTAAAAATCTAACAAATCCAGTGAAAGATTCTTCACTGTGGAGTAATCGGAGGAAATGCCAGGCCCCAAACCCACCTGTTTCTCTATCATGAAACGGCTGTAAAAATGATTGCATCATAAATCGTACGTAGACCGCATTTCGCGTCCAGCCACTGACACGATTTCGTTCAACACGTGTTCGTGGTTCACGCGCCTTTCCGCCTAATTCATTCATTTTCATGGTGGCGGTTGCTGACGGAAAATTTCGGTTACAAATACAAGTTGGGATTTTTAAATAGAGTAAATAGAACACGTAACAATTCCATTGTGTTCTCTTTCAGTCACTGACGGGACAAAAGAAGAGTGTGATTTCCTTTATTGTTTCATCGTACACCTGACAACAAATTCCATTGAATAGTTAGATACCTGTGTGATATGTAATAGAAATCTGTGTGTAGTGGATTCACCACTTACATTATTAGTGTGGCTCCGACACGAGTAGCCGATGAGCTGAATGCTTCGTGGATTTTATTACCTATTGCATATATATCCTCCTTATCATGGTCAATTGCTACAAGTTTTTTTAGCTAGGTCACTTGGTTCGATAGCCCCATGGTCAAAAGTTGATACTTCCCTGAGATAGAGGCTTCTCTCCGCGGTATAAGCACTTCAACTTTAGGTCAAACATAACCTCTGACTTACGGTAATAACCGAGAAATCCAATTACAGAAATCCATTTATCCATGTGAGGGATGTCAGTTTTTAGGATTCTGAGATCACTGCGATACGCGAGGTTCGTTTCATTCCATCTACAGACATTTTTCTTAAATTCTCTAGTTTTAACCTCAATTTGTTTTCTCAACAGTATCCATCGCGATGCTACGGCATATCACGGTCGTTTTCAAACTGAGATGTGTTTAGCAAAATTTCGTCGGAAAGAAATTAGGAATTATGCATCTATTCCTAGTCAGACAAGTAGCCAGGTAAGCATGTGGCATTCGTTTGTCAAACGACGGAAATGGATTATCCCGGCTGGAGTTGGAATATCGTTGCTAGCAGTTCTGCAATGGAAAATATTTTCAAGGCATTCTCATTCTGAAAAAGATCGCGGTACGCCTGGACCAATCAATGGAATTGTGGTAATGACTCGCCGGTGAATTTTATTTTGTGAGTTGTAAGGTACTTTATACTGGAAAAAATCCTAATCCTGAGAAATTTGCAAATTTTGCATTCTTGATTCCCTAGGCAAGATTGAATTCTACGTGGAAGTTTAACTAAGTGGTTAAGAGCCTTGCCTTTTACTGATATAACTTTTGTTCTTTCTTTCTTAGGTGAAATGTTACTGTTGCCTACCATTGAGGATAACGAGTAGATTGTGGGGTTGGCTTGCTAGCATAGAAGTACCGCAAATTTTCAGGCCAACTTTCTACGGCTTGTATGCAAAGGTGTTCCGTGCCAATCTTGAAGAAATCGATTTGGATCTCACCTCGTTTCCTAATCTAGTCGAGTTTTTTATCAGACCTCTTAAAGATGGTGTACGACCTATCGCTCAAAATGTTGATATAGTAAGTAAACAAGGTTTGGTTATTAAATTGACGAAAATCATAATTATTCAAATGGAGAGTATTCAACAGTTGATCGCAAATTGATAATTAGTTTAGTCGACATTCTAAATTCTGATGGTTGAATTAATAAATGTAGGTTTCACCCGCAGACGGCAAGGTACTGCATTATGGACCTGTGACTTCTTGCCGAGTGGAACAAGTCAAGGGAGTGACTTATAGCCTTGATCATTTTCTTGGAGAACCAAACTGGCCACGAACCAACGTCAGCCTAGAAAATGTTGAAGATAAAGACTGCGAATACCTCAAGTCGCTACTGAAAAATCCCAAGAATCACCTCTACCAGTTGATTATATACCTGGCGCCTGGAGATTACCATCGATTTCATAGTCCGACCGATTGGCAAATACGATTCCGCAGACATTTCCAAGGTCAGCTCATTTATAAATATATGAATATAAAAATGATGCATTAATTAAAAAATCTCTATCGTATCGATGACATAATTTATACTTGATTTATAGGCAAATTATTGAGTGTCAATCCATTGATTGCTGGTTGGCTGCCAGATCTTTTTACCCTAAATGAACGTGTTGTATATATCGGCGAATGGGCTGGTGGCTTTATGTCCTATGCAGCAGTTGGAGCTACGAACGTTGGCTCCATAAAAGTTTACTGTGATCGAGCTTTAGCTACAAATACAAAAAAATGGCCAAAGGAAAAGCAATATGACGATGCCAGTCTGGGCCGTACCAACATCTCCAAGGGTCAGATGTTCGGAGAATTCAGAATGGGATCTACGATAGTATTATTATTTGAAGCTCCGCCAGATTTTCATTTTTCATTACAGAGCGGACAGACCATAAAAGTAGGTCAGCCATTAAGTAAGAATAATCAAACGCTTGATAAACAACTGCATTCTTCTGCGTAACGAAATGAAATATTACATAATTATGCACGTAGGACACTTCAATTCATAAAATTCAGGTCGAGTTCAGCATTGATTTTTGTCCATATTTGCAATGTTCAAGAGTTGACGCTTCTAAAGAAATTTTATCATGATCTATGTAATTAGTAATTAATTTTCACACTGTGCTGTAATATTTCAGTGTAATTGTATATGTGATAATATGATAATGATAGTTTGTACATTTCTCATGTAAAAATAAAAAAATAACAATTTTTAAAGATAAATCATGTTGAATTTACAAATCCCTCAGTACGTACCTAAGTTAATACAGATTCGAACCCTGATACACTAGCTTCGGGCTGTGACATTACCGGCACCAGGTAAGCTGATTTGCGAGTTTCCCGGGCACCAGATAGCAGTAGGTGTCATCATCCCCGGTTCCCGGGCATGAGCAATTCTCGGGGCTAATTCAGCTAGGTGGACGGTATCCAGGGTTGAAAACGTCCCGGGAGGCTGAGATGAGATGTGCCGGAGACACCCCCTGGGAAATTCTGCTTTTTGGTGATGAAAGAATGAAAACAGTGATTCGGTATTAATAATTCAACGCGCTATCAAATTATTTAACCATATATGTGGACCAATAACAAAGTATATCATATCAATCAAAATACATGACATATTATATTAACAATAAAAGTATATTTTGAAAGAAAAGAAACAGAGAGCAGAATAGTAAACAAAATTATTTTATCAATGTACATACGTACTACACGTGGTAAAGTATTAATTCCACATGCATTTTCTGTATAATTATACACTTAGGTAGATGTATTTGAATCGTTTAATGCTCGTTGAAATACAGGGTAAATTGTGTCGAGCTTTTACTTGGTAGTGTTTTTCAATTTTTAAATATCCACTCAAGTTGGCCAATGTATCGTTGATAAGTGTGTAGGATTTTTGTAAATCACGTACGTAGATGGAGTTGAATAATCAATTACATCATCAATGATTACAGGAATAAATTATTGATTACTGGTATAATAGATTAATTATATCTATGTAAAGTTTACGGCCCCGCAAAAAAAAAAATCATAATTCCATCGACACATCCATAATTTTTATTCTACATGTTGAAATATATTCTGATAGAACGAACTTCTGGAAGCTTTCCTTCTGGAATTGTGATTCATTTCTCGCATGTGTGTTTGCGAAATGCTTGACCAAAACGCATTTTAACCGTCTGCTGCGTACATTATACAGGCGTTATCATTTTTTAGGTATGAAAAACAGGAGAATAGATAGTAGATTACATAGCCCAAAGGACACGCGATGTCTGTAATTATAGACTAGCTTTAAAAATGTCATATATTTTGTTCCCAACCGTAAAACTACTACGCAGTCCATCGTATATGGATTATTGAAATCTTCAGTTCGTTGTCAATGGTTGAATTATGTCAATACTGATTTATATTGAATTTCAAATGGAAGTATACTCCCACTACGTAGCATTTGAGCCTGAGTTTGCAAATATCTAATTTGCAATGGTACAACATAAGAATGGCATCATCAATCGTAGCTTGGGTGCAAATTGAAAATGCTGATACTGATCCAAAGTGAGAGATAACCATGAGTGTATCACTTTCCAATCATTTGGGTAGTTAATATTAGAGTTCAATAGCATGAATACATCGAGAGAAAAATGCAACGATAATATAAAAAATTGGCATTTCTACAGTGGCGTGCCATGACAGATATGTGAACTGATGATAAAGGATGAAAATTGAAGAATGGAGTTGTTTGATTGGATTTCAAACGAGTCGATTAGTTTTTTTTGGGATCTGTATTCAGACGAGTTTTGGTAAGACGACCCAGGCCGAGCCTCTAGTGTCGCCTTCTGTAACACCTACATCCAGAGTTGGTCAAACAGCCTTCATTACAGGTAATTTAATCCCAATCACTTTTCATCATTTACTGTAAATTATCTCAGCCACTCTTCAGGTCCGCGAGGAACTACTTTGCCTTTTTCAATGTATATAGAACTCCCATTTCTCACTAATACTGACATAATCCTGATGACAATGCGTGTTCATGCGTATTGTAATAACGTCTCCTGGAGTTAATGCCCGATACTGATAAGTCTCGTAGCGCATTAACGTAAATCTACCGGGCGTATTAATTCTGATCAACATAGTTATCTAATTCGTAGTCTACCTGTTGAACCTTGTAATCTCGTCAGATCTGCACTCGAAATAAGCTCATTCAAGCCTACAACGCTTATTTGTATGAGATTCTTTATGATCGAGTGTATGGGAGAAATGAATTAGGTAATACAATTTTGCAAACGAAATCGTGATGGATTTTATTATATTTCAGCGGGAATTGAATTATCATATATTATTTTTCTGTGTTGCATGTGTATGATTTTTTTCGTGACACTACTAGGATAAAACAGTATCTGACGAACATGGTAAGATGAAATATAATTAATCAATCACCTATAGAATGGCGTTGGGTATCCGACGAACGGTTCAATACCGTTGGCACATGGAATCCCGGGCCACGACTCGATCACGTTTTCTTCTCGTACAAAGGGGACCAGTGGCTTTATGGCGGGCACATCAACGCCAAAAATTATTACGATCTCTGGCTTGCAAGCGGAAACGAACCTTGGACGAGAATACCTCTGCCTCCGGGCCTGATTCAAGCTGGAGCACCGAAAAAAGCTGCTCTCTGTGTCGTCGATGGGACCCTGGCACTGTATCCCCTCGCAGGAGATACCGTGTGGCTTTTAGACGTGAAAGATAACGTGTGGACGGCTTTTGTCTGCTTCGGGAGTTCTGTCATCGTGGCTAATGGAACTACAAAGAACTACTGTCCAGGTATTGGATGCTGTTATGTAATTGGCCCAGAGACGAGTCAAATCAACGTCGTTTCACATGTACTATTATTACTATAACTACATCGATAGGTATTACTCCCCTTCTAAATTTTGCTATTCTGTTTCCGTCCAGGTAACCCAGGTCGGAACGTGATATCGTGGTGCGACGCTCAGGAAGGACGCCTTTCCATCTATTCCGGAAACATGACGTGGTCTTTCAGTCTGTCTCCACCGCACTGGTTGAGTCACGTTATTTCCGAGCCCGATGCTCTGCGTTTGTCCCGATGTTCTCCGTCGTTGCAAGCGGGGCTGGCGGAAAGTGACAAGGCGGGTTTGTATCTGCTTTGCGCGGAGAACGATTTTGGAACCAGGAACGTGCTGAGGCTCAAGGTCAAGCAGAAGGGTGTCGAACTCGACGATTTGGGGAGCTTGGCTCTTATTCCCGGCAACGTGTCCAGCCTGGGAATGACAATTGCTCACTGCGACGAAATTGTCGCCCTCGTTCTTGCCCAGGAAGACAACCTTCCGGTTTGGGTGATTGACAACGAAACCGGATGTCTCGTGAAGACGGGAAACTCCTGGGTGGGATACGCGCTCAAGTGGTACGAGGCCTCCCATTTACTTACGTCCATGGATATCAAAATTTCAGCACCAATACAAACTTCATTCGTATTTCCAGGCTGCAGATATATTCGGCGGTTGATTACACGGTAACTTGTGCAGGAAATACGTACAAATTGAGAAACCCTCGAGTGCAACCCGAGTTACTGGCGGAATCTGGAAAGAAAACAAAGTATTGGCCAAATAGGAGGGGCAGTTTTCAGATGAGCTTGATAGAGCTGGGCGAACTCATAAAGGTCGATCAGGACGGCCTCCACCTCTACCATAATCGAACGGCAACCGAGGCCTTGGTGTTCTTTGCACTGAGCCTGCTAATGTTCCTAACTTTCGGAGTTGCATGGTTTTTCAAACGGTGAGTGTAGTGCCTCTTGACTTTGGTGCGCGTATAATCATTAATCAATTTATGAAGCCGACCGCGCAGTTTTCAGCCATAATCACGTAAATTATTCAACAGTGGAGCACGTATACACTGCACACACAGACACACACGTCAGTCTAAGCCTCGCTCAATATCTGACCTTCTAACAAGTTCCTTAACGTTCTTATTTTTCTCCTATCTACATATACGATTGTTTTCGCCCGGCAGGTGCGTGACCATGCCAACAGCTCCAAGAGGGTGGCCCGGAAGTTGGGGAAGGTCGGCAGGTTCGGTGGTTGCTGGCGATTGCACACCAACCGCACGCTATACCCCCATACCTCGTGGAGAAATTGGATTGATTACTTGACCGCAGTTCACAGGATCCGTGCTCAGATTTACCCGCATGCCTATATGTATACACCGTACAGCTTCAGTGTCGATATACGTATCACTCAATGGATTGTTCTAGTTTTTCTTCGTGAATATGGAGTAGATGTTGTACCTTTCCCAGTTCGACCATCGTGGAGTTTGATTGCTCTGAATGACCAGAAATACTACACTTCAGTTTTCACGGCCACTTTTTACTCGTACGCAGTTCTAGGCAATGCAGATACATATCACTATACATTATGTAAATATCGAAAATACACATAACGGCCTATTTCATACTGACTCAATACATTACGGAAATGAATTTGACATTCTTTTACTGGTTATATGCAAGGATGGAAATTTGAACAGAACCGAGTATTGTTCAACACTGCGATTTAATAAAATGATGAAAACACTCTGAAAATATTGCGTTCTAAACTTGTCTACGTCATATATTGAGAAAATAAAATCAGTTCCACGTATCGATATTGATTATTGCATCAAAAGTCCATCAATTTAGGTGCAACAGCGAAGTAGATGTAGCGATTACATATTGGACTGAAAATAAAGTTTTCCAAAACTTTCTTGGTCAGATACGTCAATCTCATTTATGCAGTTGCGTGCTAATGAAAAGCCTGGAGCTTCGGCAGTGAAAAATAGCGATCTGATATCGAAATAGGTAGGTATCACATTTATGTGTCTACAGATGCCTATGATATAAAAGCCCGTATGTATGGCTGTTGATGAAGATAAGATAAATATACGGTGACTGTGTCCAAGTCGCGGATTGGTATAAGGGTTTATTGGAAATCGATAAATATGCAATTTGCAAAACTTTTTTTACTGTACATCGGATTATGTCTTGCTGGAAGTACGTGAAGCGATTCAATAATAAATAGCGGATAAGATAGTCCGGAGGGAAACCGGTGGTACCATCGGTGGAAATACGACCTTCACTTTTATTATCTGAATTTATACACATAAGATTATTGCTCTAGTTTTTTAGCAGATTAGCAGTCACATGAGCTTTTATATGGCCCGTATATATTTTAGTAGAGTTAAAAGCGGCCAACGACGACACCCTCCAATTCCTTAACTGTATTCTTCCTTTCTCCGTGGTTTCGTGATAAGATTGCCTATTTAGTATTCAAATACCGGTCGCAATTTCATTCGAATACGACTGCTAAAGCGAATTTTCGTGATTACACCAGCGACGACAGTTGTATTACATAAATTTTCACAGAATTTCGCGAGGGAGTACAGCGCAGTTTCCATTTTCGCGCATAACTTGGGGATCAACTTTTAGGGTAGTTTTTACACCCTAAACGGCCGGATCAGTAGGTAAAAAAATATGTATCCAATATTTCTTCATTTACGACAACAAAGATAATAGTAAAAATCCTTGATGCATGTGTCAGATAATTTCCTTGTAAGAAATTGCAATCTGTAGTGAGTCTTATAAGCATCGATCTTAAAATTCAGCATATATCGAAGTCCGTCAGTCCCTGGCAAAACACTCCCTGGAAGTTCCTCGCCTCCAGCACGTCCTTTAAACAGCATCATCATTAGACCCGATGAGCTGGGTTCTTCGTTGAAGTTGGTGCTCGCAGAAATCACCCTGTATCTATACAGGTATAGTGGAAGCGTAGAAGAAGCCCCGAAGCGGCACTGGTGAGGACGTAACGTCAAATGGGTCTCATTATCAATTCAGTATTGTGACTGTAGCGTGCCAAGCATGTTACTTATATGGCCTGTATCGGTGCTTGTTGCCATTGTATTGATCTAGTTCTCTCTCTGAGGAGGTCTAGCGTGTATCGGGAAGCTGATGGACTAACTTGTTGCTGCGTGGCGGTCAATCCTGGTCTACCTCGGCTCAGATTCGTTGGATCAGGAGCAACTCCGATTTCAATCTTCACCAAACTACCCTCCATCCATTATTTGGTATATATTATCCTGAAAGATGATTATAATGTAACTGCAGAAATAGACGCGACCTTTTGGCACGCTATAATGCGGCACGTTATGAGAAGGGTGAATGTTGTGTGGGAGTTTTTGGAACACGCACCGCATGCGAAGGCCGAGTATTATAATACCTATGCTATGGTGGCGCGGATCCTCATCATCCGCAGGCGACGTGTAGTTCAGCTCCCTTTCCCGCACCAACAAATTACGGTTATTGCGAAGAAAATTGGTAAACAGTGAGGTTTATTTTCAGAATTTCATGCTTCAGAGGGTTTTCATACGACGTGGGAAGCGAGGACGCAAAACTAATAAGGCAGTGGAATCACGTCTTTACGTAACATCATTGTTCAAAACACGTCCGTATGTTATATACTCAAACCTTGGAAGGAATTTCATAGGTATCAAGTGATAATATCAACTCCCAAGAAAGAATTTTCCACATTACCACAATAGATCATCGGCGCCTTTGCAGGTATGAAGAAATACCGTCGAAATTTGGTACGTATATTGTGCGATCAGGCGCCACTTGGAAAAGTAAACGATCCGGCATTATTGGATCATTTTATTATCTAGTTTTTCTTTCAATATTTTTAGATAAATCTAAAAAGTTTTCGACAATGTACTGACTAATTATCTCAGCAAGCTTATACGTCTATCGAATAAGATCATGATTTCTTCACAATGACGACTGTTGGAAAGACTGCGGTAAATCTGCCAAGTGATTTTTTATCCAAAAATATAAATTGAAATTTTCACCCCAAGGGTGAAAATTATCGTATACATGCCGCTCCAAAGGCTTTCAAGGTCGACGATGAGTTGCGTGGAGTTCGTCCACGTTCGTCGTAAGTAACCGGAGCGTCGTGGGCCTTGGCACCAATGAGAGAGTCAGCAGGATCGAGGTTCGCACCCGACTAGAGAAACTACACCACGGGTCACTCAGTAAGCGTCGCGACGTCCGCGGCGTAGGGTGCATGTGTAACAATCGAGGGCTGACGAAGTGCTGAAATGGGGCCAGATGGGGGGTGGTGGACATTTTCGGGTGACATTGTCAATAAGAAGAGAACCCGGCGCCGGTCCAGTGTTTTGCAAAATGGAGACATCAGCGAGATTCCGCCAGTTGAAAACCGTCAAGCTGAGCTGTGAGGCGACCTACAGGCTAGACATCAGTTTCAAGCCACCGCAACTATTGCAGTGGGTAACAGCGTCATTCTCAAACTATTATTGTACACGGCCATTTCCTATGGTTCACCGCTTCGAGAGGATCTTCCCTCTGCATGCGACGTAAAGCGCATAAATTGCATAAGCTGCATAAATTTATGGTTTCATATAATAATAACTCGCTCGGCGAGCGTCGCTGGGTGTAAAACGGTCCAGTTAGCAATTATTTATACCTACGTCAGACTAGCTGAGATTTATTTTCACCGCAGTCGATTCCGTATAATTGATTGCCGTACAGTTTACATTATTTTTCCTTGTACTTACGATTTGTATACACGTTATACATTGTATACAGGCTACGAGCACGCTCCGGTGGCATGGGCGACAATCGACTTAAAATTAGGCTTCACCAGCAGCTGTATGCAGCCACTGTTTACCGGGTGATGGTCTATGTTCAAGGGAAAGAGATACCCGTCGCCGCCGGTTGACACGTGGTTTATTTTTTTAAAGCTTTTCCGCACGACTCCGCAGCGAGAGATATACAAGACTGTGTTTCCAGAGGCCAGCAGATTAATTCTCGGATTTTTCACTCTACCCCCAGTAGCGATATAATAGTAGTTTTTCGTTACGCAACAAGATGATTAAAAAATATGAAACCTCTACTCAACGTTGTAACATAGAAAAAAAAAAAAAAAAGTGAAAAGCTTATCACCGCATTCTAAAGTGACGGTTTCTACGGTTCTGCAGGCGATTACTAACTACATAATAGATTGCCTGTAGAAAATCGATAACCGTGGTTCTTTTCTATTCTCTATTCTGTTACTAGTTTCGTATATACATATAGTTTTCGTTTCTACACAGTGTGGCCTGATGGGAGACTCGGGTCAATCTTCGACATCGCGTAAGAGGCCGACTGTATACGGACCGTAACTACTCTGTCTGACATAGTAACCATTACTACTGCGTCTGATCAGAGTCTCCACAACTACTGTGTTGGTCGATTCTCCTTTTCTCCTTGCGTTTCTTATTTCTGTCGCTGTACACGTACGCTACTGGTACCGGTAACATATTTGCAAATGGTAAAATGCTGAATTATAGAAATGCGAAATGATTTCGAGGCCTTATTAGACTCAAATACCGTATTTCCTTAATGCATCTGTTGGTCTTCCGGCGAGCGGAAGGCGTTTCTGGAGTTCTCAATCAATCGATGACAATGAAGCACAGTTCGTGTTGTGTACATGTACCGTTTTACTTTAATGTTTGCATTACGCTGTCCCAATTCCAACCTTAATCTATACCGGTATAACGATCCGGGAGTTGTATTTGCAGCTGATTGCTAGAAAAGTTCAGAAGTTGATGGCGGGTTGATCGATTTTCGGGTAATTTGCACTCAAATACTTATACCCAATCGAATTTACAATTTCCTTGTACAGAATTTGTTAATAATCTCATCCGTAATATCATTTTATCCAATAAAACTCAGTTTGCATAATATAAATATACATAATATACGTGTAATAAGATTGTAAGGCAGGATTTTGTTTGATAATGGAATGACGCGCATAGCACGAAGCTATACGTGACATTATATGTACGCAATAGTATACGAAACAGCAAACGACATATGGATTGAACAACAAACTTGACAAAACATCCGTGTGGAAACCACCTGCTAATCCTAGCAAACAGATTTGCTATAAAGCTCATCGATAAATTTATTCATGGCATACCCCATCATTTTGTTAATGAACAGCTCATTGTGATGTTTTACAATTAAGCGAGTTCGATTGGCGTTAGATTAGATTTCAATCATCGTAGTTTGACTATGACTAAATAATACCCTACATTTTTACTATATAATACGCTACATTTTTGACGTGGTTCCAGCTTTTTAAAATGGATATAAAAAAAATGTAGAATTTCGTAACCAAACGCACAATAATACGGGTACCACTGGTTCTATTGTGATCTTGTTTAAAAAACAAAGTCTAAATAAAGCACTGCAAGCTAACAGTAAGTCGACCTGATATGTTGAATGACAGGATGTGAGCTATTCTCGGATAACAAATAAAACCAATGGTATCAACATTTACACACATACGTATAGTTGCGGTTATAAAAGTTATAATTATAGATAAGTATACCTTAGTTATTTAGAATGCGATCGTCCATTATATACCATAAAAATTTTCAACCTTACAGTTATTCAATGATACGCCTGCTTGTACCATCCCACAGGCTTGGAGGATTTGCACAAATATTTCGTCAGCACATTTTTATCCATTTATGGAAAACCCTTCTCCTATGGGATCAGCTCCGCGGGCTACCATTCCCTCGTCTCAGCAGTAAAATACTGCAACCATAATGTATCCTGTCCATTTTCGGCCGGAGTTAGAGATCAATAATATTACAGGTGTATAGAAGTACAGTATACACTCTGAACTTTCACCAGAAAATTTATTATCAAATAGAGCGAATATCGTCTGCTGAAAGTAATTAAGTAGTATAAAATATTCGAGCATGAGAAAAATAGCCAAGTTTTCAGTTTGGTTTCGATATGATTTGTGTGAAATTTACGTACCTTTGCAGATCACCTCTCTCACATCCCAGTTTTAGGAAAGGAAACAACATTCGCTCGTAAGATTTTCCACGCAAGACGCCCAAGTTTCCTTTTCAGGGGGTGTCCTGGTCGATTTCGACGTTGACATATATATTTCTGAATATCGAAGTCCACGTATCCCAACAGCGGAAAAGGGCTTAACAGCTCCATTCTATGCGTAATTTTGAATAAAAATACTTAAATACATATTCATTTGACGCAGAAATAGAGAAATGGTGGAAATTCTACGAATTCACTATTACGATTTTGTAGAATTCGTACGTGCCATTTGTTTATTTCTGCGTCGAATGAAAATGCAAATTTGTTTAAAATTGTGTATAGATTGGGACTGTTGAGCCTTTTTTCTCGGACGAGATACGTGGACTTTGATATTTTGTGATATACACGTCAACGTCGAAATCGACCAAGGCACCCCCTTAAATAGGCTGTCCTCGAATCGCGCAATTTTACCCTCCATATTGTATACGCGCCTTAGCCATACGAGCGCGAAAACTATAATAAAACGAAACGATGGCTGCGCGTATCCAATCAGCCTTTCAATCAGTATTTGTTTACTCAGGCTCAAATTACACTTTTCGTAAATATATTGAGGTACGCATTACACGTGTATACGCAACATTCTGTAAACAGTTTGTTGCAAAGAATTTTATAGTTCTTTCATCAATTAGTTCAAACAATATACAACGAGTGAACAATTTTCTTACGGCTTAGATTTTATAACTTTAATTAGGCCTTTTAATCCGCACAGTTTTGATGAAACTTTGTCATTAAAACTTTCTCGTGAGCGAATATTAGGTGGGAACAGAAGAAAATAACATGTTAAAAAAATTTCAGAACACTGACGATCGGTGGAAAGCAAATCGAAGCGGTGGAAAGAGCGAGAGATGGCACAGCGTGCGCTTACAGCGCTTATCACAATACCGAAGGGATCGTCGCCAGCAACAGAGGACACCGTGAGGAACTGCAAATTGCAATGAGAGTATTAGGATCCGGTTACCTGACGACATGCTTGCAGATAAAATACTACCGAGCTGATGATCAGAGCCATTGCGAGTGGGGCTCACGTCTTCATTGCATAGAATTGGATTGCTCCAGCGTTGAAGGAAGATTGGTAACGGTTGACAGGGAGACCTACAGAAAATTGGGCATCGATTCTTAGCATTCTGGGGAAAAATGGATTTCACGCAATTATGTATTGTCCGCTAAATTATTACCTTAAACTCGCGATTTAATTGCTCATATACGATTGCGGGCTGTGCTCTATTTATAAATTAGGTAAATCGTACAGATGAAATATATATAATTATTACAATACTTTACACGTATATCGTGTATATGTACAAATGAGGCATTTATACATTACATCACGTTATTTCAATTATTTTCACCTACCGTTGTAGCATAAATTGTTACTCAACTGTTTTAGTTTCAATTTCGTTTTGCTGAAAAAACTGCTGGATAAGTGCTAAAACTGATTGTATAGCCCAGATGAAATTGGAAGCGTGTCAATGCCGGTGAGATTGATTTTCTGTCAGTAGTTCGATGATTTGCTATGTCACATATTTTGGACACCTTTTTCGTAGCTGGGTAGTCAAATTCGCACCGAATATTCAAATCTGTAAAAGAATTACTTCTGCGTCAAAGAATCGAAAAACACACCTACCTTTTCACTTTCGATAATTCATTTAGAGTCATTCACTTGTAACAGGAAGATCAATACTTAGAGTGCTCTTAAATTTGCTTTGTAACTTTCAGACTTGTAACGAGAAAACATGCAACTCATCTATTTTGTACCATTAAGCGTAGATCATCAAAACGTTGGAAAAACAACCGTGAGCCGTAAAAGCGTGACGTAATATATGAATGGTCTCTGATGTAAGCCATTCTGATAATAAGCCACATGAAAATCGAATGAATTCTTATTTTTTAGTTAGCAAGAAATAAATGGGAGAGAGAGGAATTCCCCTAAGGATTTGCCAAGTTAACTACTAACTACAATGAAAATGTTACTCAAGATATGCCGACAAATTGACCTCGACATTGAATATACTGTACCGTTTACTTCTCACTCATTATTTTCAACATACACAATCTCAAAAGACTAATTCTAAGAAGCGAAATAATACCGTAACGCAATATATACATGAGTCGGTGTAAAAATGACCTCACGTACATACTCTATACATGTATATAAATATATATATATATATATATATATATTGGCGCAAAAATTTGAAGCTGGAATAGATATATATTCGATAAATCATAGATCTTAGACAAACATTTCTTCGTTGAGTGAAGTTTTATGCTTTCAAGTTTCAACCAATGCGGTGCTGCACTAAAAGTGTAATACAAGTTTGTCTCATTACTGAAAAATAGCACGCGTTCAGACTCGATCATATTGAACTTAGCAAACAGACATTACACGTATGTGTTGCGAATAAACGCTTGGAAACAGCACCTGCTAGATGCAGTCTGATACATTAAGCAAAGCAGGAGTAAATATTTATTTATGCATGTTTTTAATCGGAACCAACGTGCTTTAAAAATTACTTCGAATTAATTCTTGGAACCAAACTAAATTTGTATAATTAATATAATGCAGCGCGACGATGACACATTGGCACTCAGCTTTGTACAAAACTGTAAGGGGTTTCTGGAAAGAAGTGATGAAAATTGTATGGATCAGATGAAATTGATACCTAACATAATGACCGTTGATCTAGATGTGGAATAAATAATTATGATAGCCTGCACACAGCGATTATTACTAGAGGGGAAGAAAACTTCTTCGCGTATACTGAACATATCTTATACAACCACTAAATAACAGAAAGAATTTTTTCACACTGTAATTTCGAGGATCAGTAATGTGTACTTGCATAGGATCAGTATAGTCAATGAACAACGACCAACTAGTGCCTCTACGCTTACTATTGTTACTCAAATTTGTATGATCATTATTGTCTATTTAAACTAACGCATTTTACATTTACATATTATACAACAAATGGAGAATATAATGTACGTTGAAAATAATAATAATAATAATACTGTATAACACAAAATCCAGTACTTGTTTCTTGTATTTTCATCTTGAGTTCGAGAAATTGGGTAACAGGGGTGCAACGGAGCCAAGAGACTATCGAAGAGTATAACATATGTGATATTTTATTACACTATAATCTCAGTAAATGCGTTGTCAAACGTATTTAATCTTATCAAAAACAGCAAAATAAAAATTTGTAACATTTTGGATGGGATGACCCCAAATTAATATCAAAAATTATTTCATCCGTGTCACGTTTATTACGTTTACGTACATAGTACCGTTTGAAATTTATACTGAAGTAAACTTTCTTGATTTAAAATTCGGGTGGGACATAATTTAGCAGTTCTTTTTTCAAGTCGATGTTTCCAAGTTTTTCAACTCTTGGTTTCAATTTTATAGATATTTTACTGTTATCTTCTTTTAAATTCATTGCAGTGTGGTGTAATGCAACAGTGTACATAACTGGGCACCATTCTCTACGCACTACGCCCTTAGCCAGTGCTGTTAAGTAACATTCGATCAGCGAAGCATCTTCTTCGACTGGATATAAATATTCTTGTAAGGGCATTGCTAACATTTCTAATGGCGTTCTAAGTGAGCGTAAAGCTCCGGCATGTTCAGACCACAATAATTTTCTGTAATGTACATCATGCCGCTGTGCCAATGGTATCAATAAAGTCATTCCAAATCCTTCGTTTCCATAGGATGTTGCAGAAAAATGTTCGCACAAAGTGGTAAACATATCTGTGAAAGAACTCAGTCCTGGAACTTCGGTATTGAAATTTAACTCTTTATAATACCTTTTTACAAGGCATGATATAGTCCTTGTCAACAACGGTGAAACATTTTGATCCAAAAACAAAGTGTCACATAAATACGCAAGTAATAATCTACTGTATCGCACACTAGGTGATAAGTGTTTAACTAATTCGGGTAAAGTTAATTCTAGACTCAATATTATTGCAATAAGTCTACCATCATCTGCGCTACAATGATATGCGACATGTTTGTAGCCGCGATAGTCATAATAATTTCGACATTTTGCATATAAATCCACTAGTGGTAAGTACAGCCAGTCTTTTGGCAAAGCTGGTTGATCCCAGGAACCATTACACTTAATAAAATATTCATAGAGGCGAACCAAATTTTCAGGAAGATCTAGATTAACTTCTATAACGGTCTGAGTAAACTTCAACTTATCCAGATCGTTAACAAGTAAAGCTACTTGCAATTTCTCTCTGGACAAAGCAGTCCGCACCATTTCTCTCGCGTATAATGGAGCGTCCTCAGGTAAAGCTGATATCAATTTTATCGATAGTTTCCAAATACTTTCTCTCATTTCCGAATTCAATTCATCTCCTAACAAGGTTCCACAGCGAACGATTTCAGTTACTAAGGATAATTCCATTCGCGTATACCATGACCGTTCTAAACTCCAATCGATTGATTCAAGTTTATTTATATATTTCTTGAACTGCGGTTGATTTAGAATTGTTTGAATTTCAGCCTTACAGAGTGATTTTGAAAGTACGCTGAGTACCATTGCCAAAAAAGGTATGCAACTATTGTACGAGACTGCTGGCAACAGCTGACCTTCGTGCCCTAGGACTCCAAGATTAGGGAGAGACGATGGATCACGTTCCGTAATTTGCACAAGGCCGCTAAGTAGGTTTGAGCTGGAACTGAATATAATTTAATTACATATTGTACTTTGGACAGCATATTACAGTTTTCGAAGATTTTGATAAGGGGTAAGATAACTGCTTGTTATAGTTACCACAGTGTAGAGAAGATATTGGATCCTTGAGAAATCAGCAATGGTTTCATGAGGGCAATATCACCTGCTGACATTAGTGTGATTGCGACAAGTTTTGTGCTAGTCCACTAAAATTGTATGATAGGAGAATTATAATTCAATAAGTCTTGAATCGAGAATCAAATTCCAATTAGTATAACAATTTTTTAAAGAAATTTACTGTAGGTGATGTAACAGTTGCCAATTGCGTACTCCATTTAGAGAGCAGTGTCGAAAGGTGCGATCTTAAAGAAGGTTCGAATCCAGCAACAGTTATCAGTGCAGCTGCATGTTCACATGCCAATTCAGATGCCGATCCAATATCGTGGTTGCTGAGTAAATTTTGCAATTGGGATAATATTGTGAATTGAGCACCACCAACGCTTTCCAATCCCACACCACGGAGTAACAACATTTTCCAGAGTCGAAGACTTTCGATGCACAAGTTAATGCTATGCTTTCTGAAAATGCATAATTTACAGTTTAGATTACACTTTTTGCAGTCATCAAATGGTTTTGAATGTCATATATCTTACCCAGAGTGACCTGTAATATATGACAGTAGGGAATTTAAAACCTTGTAGAAGTACAGGTTTTCTGCGACCAATCTTCCTCCGTAACAAACAAGAATTCGGCAAAGACGAATAGCAGCTAATACGGGAACTCCATACACATCATTCACTGCATCCTCTGAAACTGCAGAAGAATGGGACACGAATGTCAAAAATCAATTTTTACAATGATGGTTCAATTTAAATAAATACCTAAACGATCAGTCGTCAGTGGGATAAAATGCTGTGTGATAGTAGCCAGTAGTTGTGGGGTACTAGCAATGCTTACAGCAGCTTCATGAGAATACCTTGCTAATCGAGCTAAAATTTCTAAGGCTGCTGTAACTCCAGGTGGTGGTGGTCGCATTTCACTTAGAATATATCTGAAAAGAAAAGAAAAACAAACTGCTCAGTTTCTATACTTAGCATGCATCCTCAGCATATTCATTCTCTTCATTCGTGAACTACTTTTAGTTCAATATATATATTTATTATCTGGACACGGTTAAATGGCGTTGAAAATGAACGAAATTCTATCATTTTAATCATCTCAGTTTTACATGCATGAAGACAGGAATGATGATAAGATTCGGCAAATGTTTAAAATATGTTGTACCATTACCTGATCCTGAGAATGATGTCTGATCTAAGTGCTGCAGCAACTGTGTCAAGCTGGGCTAACTCGTGATCTTGCAAATTACTTATATTTTTTACGTCAGTTGGCGGTACAGCAAGACAAGGCTCTTTGTAATCTCCAAGACCCATTAATCTGTCTAAGCATATTTCATCTGCCTCACTGAACAAGAACGACCTAAGTGCTTGCAAAGTTGCTGTGACAATAGCAACGGAAGAATCATCCAACGAAAATCTTAAAAGCAGAAAGATATTCCTCTCGTTCAGTGTAGGTAATGGTGGAGGTTGTAGAGCCTGGTCATACCATCCCTTACGGCTCTTTTCCATGATATTTCCCAAAGTATTCAGAGCCATACAACGTTGTTGTTGTGTTGAGGATCTACTCAACTGCAATAATTCTTGGAGAGAGTAACCTGGACGTTCAGGCTCTTCTCCATGGTGATGTAGACCTTTGTCCACTGTTAGATTTTCATCCGTAAATGGAAGCAACATCCCTGCAGCAGAATTACAAGAAAAAACTTGATTATTATTTAGATGATCATATTTTATGCAATGATTTTGTAAAAGGCACGATTACTGATGTTTCTAGTGGAATTTTGAAGGTTTTTGTATATGAATAAACCAAAGTATACAACATTTTTTTACCATTAAAGTCAAAACGTGCATTGTACGGTTCTTCTGGCTGGGTAGTATTTGATGTTGCCGGCATTTCTTCCATCCATTTCAACTTTTCTGATTCTATCGTGTCCATGTGAAGCCAGCCCTTCTCTTCCACTTGTTGAATAATTTCTGCTGATGGTTTTGGGATATTTCTATCATCTTCTTCACAAAAAACCTCTTCATGGTATTTACCTGCAGTTTCATATTGCTGGCCAGAAGAAGTTCCTGTTTCTGATTTAGATGGTATAACTTCCATTTCTCCTTGCATACTATCTACAATTTCTTTGTCTTGTAATTTTCTCTTTTTTCTATTTTTTATGTATTCTATTGTCATAGGGTCTAGTGTTGAGTACAATTTCATTTTTGATTTCATGATTTCTTCTTTTGTCATATTATTAAGCCTTTGCAGGTTGGCTGTATGAATTTCTGTTGACCATGGTCCTTCAACTAATACACTATTATCTGTACTTGATAAAGTTCGTAATTCTGCATTCAAAGGATTTACTGTGTTTGATGGTTGTATGGACTTGATAATTTGTTGTTGGAACAAACTCTCTCTGCTGTTTGGTACCTGTGGGTGGGAAAATTGTCAGTAAAAAAAAATTGTTTAACAACTTTTTTGATAACTTGATTGTCCGGTTAAGAAGATAATGATTGTATTGATTAATAATGAATAAAATTTGTCAAAATAATACTGTGCAGCGTAAAAGGATTTCATCTCCACACGTACCGTTTTCTCTGAAACAAAAACCTTCGGAAAACCCATTGCAGATGTGTTCGAAGGCAAGGTATCGCCAGATTCTGTTTGAGAAATCCTATCGTACTTCTTTTCTACGATATTTCCCAGAAGTATGTTAGACGGTAATGTTGTTGTACTTGACACCGATTCAACAGTCTTTTGTACAACATTGTCACGAATTACTGCTTCAGAAACTTGAGTGTTTAAAATATCTCTGTCTGACTGCGATGTCGTCTTTTGTTTACCTTGATATCTGTTTCGTCTGCATTCTGCAAAGACTGAGCCTTGCTTACGAACAGGATTTTCATGTGTCTGAATGACGGGTACTTTATTCTGTTGGCGAAGATTTATTACTTTGGCTGCTGCCTCGTGTTTGGACTTGAGAAATTCTTCTTGCATATGAAATAACTCCTCCTCTCCGTCACCGGGTTTTGGACGTTTCAAAGAAACGGGCTCCATCGCATATACTTATTATTGGCTTATTCATTCATTCATTGAAAAATTTGGCGACGAAATTGATTTTGGTAAATCAATAGTATTGTGTAAGCTTCTCAATGAGCCTTTAAGTTATTTTGGACACAATTAAAATGTTCCTACGTTGCGGCGTCGCAAGTAAACTCAAAATTATAGGTTAGTTTTGCAAATTCCACATGTAGGGAGATAATTCTGTCAACAGATGTGACAAACAGATTTATTCGGAAGTCACAGCCTAAATTACTGTTTATATCACTACTATCAATCAATCACAGATTACATACCTATGTGTATGTATCTCCTTGTCTCTGTCTAAACATCAATCTTTTGTTGACACTGTCAGTGTACCACTTAAAAACACTGTTGGCGTTTTCATCTGGTCAATGTCCTAGGTTGCAGCAGCCTGCACTGCATGACATGTAGAATAATAGACTTCTAAATCAGAATAAACGCCGAATTGAAACCTAAGCACGTGCACCGTTCAGTTTCTACACCATTCTAGTTTCTACATCTTCTACACGGAGTATCTACGTGAGAGCATAGTTCAGGGCCTACGGCGATTGACGGCGAGTGCTCATCAGAACCCACGCAGCCCAAGCTCCCGTTTTTAATATCGCCGATTCAACTCCAAACAACAACCGCAACCATACGTTCTTACACACAGGTCTTGCAATTGTGGGTTTCGACGTGGGCCTCGTCAAAGAGGATTAGGGGCCTCGTAATAAACGTGTCAAGCCGCTAGCATCGCTGCGATCGACGGATACATTACATTATCGAAAATGTAAATAAAACCAACATGTAGTACATACATCTGTCACACGCAGGTTGTAGGTTATGTTTATGTATCGCTCGATCGCAGCGCCACCTGGATTTTTCTTCAATAGTGGAGTCGCTGCTTCCTATTGAAATTCTGCATGAGTTGCAAGACCTGTGTGTAAGACCGTAAACAGCAATGACAGCGTCCTCTGATACGAATTAGCTTATTGCATTCAATCCATTCAATCTGTGGTCTCCTCCTACAAGTTGTCTGTGGTGGAGAAAACTGAAAAGCTTTGTGCACTGAAAATTGATAGAATTGAGTGCAAAACGATAGTCAACAATTAACAAACGTTCCGACCTCACGAGAAATAACTGAAAACTGAAACACTCATAAACACGCATAGGTACGACTGCCACCCTGATTACCAGTTTTAGCTTCAAGTTGACATTTGCAAAAGATCTAAAAATTTCCCATCTATTTCAACAAGCGATTTATTCCCAACTACTAGAGAGATAATTCATAACGCTATTTGTGATGATTTTTAATCTTTGGTATTTTTGTCTGCATCCTTAAAACCTAAGAGTGTAGATGCTGTATCCGTTAGATCCACATGATCCACAGTGTCCTTTGCATAGTGTGAGATAATTCCTGCACATAATGCATCTCCCACAATATTGATAGCTGTCCGGAAACGATCTCTGAAATTTCATATTTCAATTTTATTTCATAGAGAATTTTGATGATCTAGAACCTAAACTGAGTGAGTTTTAGCGTAGACTAGAAACAATTTTCCTAACAGATAATGGTACTATTGTAATGACAATTACACTAGACAATCGATAGCAATGATCAGCATCACATCCTCAGCTGGAACACCGATTGAATTTAATACCATCACTAGCATTACGTAGCCGCCGTTTGGTAGACCAGCTGCACCAATGCAGGATATTGTGCACGTTACACTAAGTGGAAAGCTTTTATTAGTAAAATACTGGAAAATCATAAGATGGTTGTAATTAGGCAATTAGAAATAAAGTCCGGACCTGATTGCTATTATTCTGGCTAGTGAAAAATTTAATCCTCTCAGTTGTATAATAAAGATAGCTCCAAGAGCTTCGTAAAGTGCAATTCCATCCATATTTATCGTAGCGCCAATCGGGACAACAAATCTGGACACTTTTTGATTAATCCCTATTCTGTCAAGGCATTGAATTGTAGTTGGCACAGTCGCAGTACTGGAACAATAAATCACAACTGAGCTTCAGAACCTTGGATCACGATTTATATGAACATGTTCACCACAGGTGAAGCGAAGGTGACATGTGCTGATCCAATATTTTATGTTCGTAACAGAAGAATTAAAAGTACCTCGATGAAGTTCCACATGCAGTAACAACGGCTGGTCCAATTTTTGAAATAATCTTGAATGGGGATTTTCTTGTACACGCGAAATAGATCAGTGGCAAAGTAACAAAGCCATGGAAAATTAGACCGATAAAGACTGTCATAACATAAATACCCAATCGAGCAATCATTACTTCAAAGTCTTCTATGCCCAGAATTTTTCCTGGGATCAGGAAAACCACTGCGATTGGCGCTATCCTGAAATATATTTGAAAAACTTATTGTACGCACTCATTCAAATACGTCCTCAATTTGAAACTCCAGCAGAATTTTTTTTACATTTTACTTTTTGTACAACTTACATTACTATCCAATTCATAATAATCATTGAGACCTCGGAAAGGGTTTGAAAAAAATCTAGCACTGGTTTCCCCTTTGACCCCATTTTTCCTAAAGCAAGTCCAAGTATCAAGCTGAAGGATACTAATCCCAGTACGTTGGTTCCATCTGTGTACTCACTCTCAATAACCCACTCAGAAATAGGCACTGTTTAACACATGTGTATACATGTTTTTGCTTAGATTTATACCATTTTTGTATATGCATTTAGAAAATTAATACGAACCTGCTGTATCATTCTCAGGTTCTTTCAAAACAGTGCGATACTGTAAAAAGAAATACATAATTATGGTGTAACTCATATATTTTTGCTCATTTAATAGAATTCTATAATGTATAAACTTCATTTTTTCATCTCCGTGGACCGACCTTGATTTTGTCAAATTTAAATACCTTTTTAGTCCTATATCATAAAACATTATCTGTTTTGATAATCATGAATACTGTGTGAAAGTAATGTAAGAAAAATAATCGTTGAAATAAATAAAAAAGTGGGACAGATCTCGACGGGGATGTAACGATATATTTGAGTAAACCAGTTACTTCATACTGACGTCAAGCGTGACGTTATATCTTTTTTATCCCAGTTTGTTCCATAAATGACTATTTCAAATCTTTGTGGGCAACTGAGATAAATCTTAAAGATCTGGTTTGAATCAAATTTTGATGGAAATTATTGTTAATTGTGTGATATTAACTGAAAAACAAAACAGAGCTTCTTACTTGTGCCAGACATGTTTTTATTAAATTGTCCGGGAATAAATTTCTGAAAAATAAAAATCACCACATTGTTATTGTTATTAATATTAATTATTACTTTTATGCCAATAACGTGAAGTTCTAGTCTCAGAATGTAATCAACATTTTTCGCAAATGAAATCACATGCAGTAAAGTGACTGTACCGATATATACATTGAAATCGAATTGATTAAAAATTGTATACAGGTGTGATTAACTCGGTCGTTGGAGTAATAAACACAAATTTCAGCTGAATAATATAAATAGCTTTTTTACCAAAATTTTTAGATTATTTACCGAAGTAGATCCAGTAAAGTATCTGTTGTGACAAAGTTCCTAGTAGATTCTGTAAATGTTTCATTCTTATCGTTTTGCCATTCACCAGGCCGTATAGTTTGCACAAGCACCAGACTTAGAACTATTCCCAATGTGGTAGTCACTGTATAGTAGTAAAGCGCATGGATTCCAATGCTTCCTATAATATAAAGGTATTTATTGACTTGACCAGAAATTTGTATGTAATCTTTATTAGGTCATGAAATATGAACCATGAATATTGATGGTAAAAATTTTCATTCGCAAATAAAATAAATATAAAAGTTACCTGAATTACTCAAATTGCAACTAGCACTAACAATGCTTGTTACAATTAATGGTAAAATTAAACAGTTCACCATTCTAAGAAATAACTCTCCAGGAAATTGGAAATACATAATTTCTCGTTCTGACCATGGTTGTCTGGTGAAATTTTTTAAACTCAATCCAATAGCCACACCTATTAAAATGCTGACCAAAGTTACGATTGTTAACCAATTTTTAGAAACACATGATTTCACGATCGTCATTTTTTTACTTCTATTTATTTTCAATGCACTTTGAAACTAATTTTTGTCGAGGTATTTTTTTTTTTTTTATATCACAACAATTATTAGCTAATATTGCACTTGTGCGACCATTGTACAATTGAAAGAATTGATTGGTTTTCAAAATAAATGGTCGAGGTTGATCAAACTTTGACTGCTTTGTAAAATATAACTTGTTCAACTATTCACTGTGCACAATAATATCACGAAACATAATCTAGTTAGGCCATAAATGCTTTGGCAAGGCTTTTTCAGTCACCGCTGACAATATCTTAATACTGCAAACAATACTATCGGCTTGAAGGTACACTGACTTCAAACACACAAAGCACCAACTTGTCTTACATCATTTACCCTTGCATAGGTAAATTCGTCACTCGACACTTTATTGTACTTGTAAACATGAAGTTTGTTGAAAACATGCTGAATTTATTTATTGTATTATATTCACAAGGTTGTAGAGGGGATTAAAATATTTGATATGTATGCTGGAAATTGACTATTTCGGGTTTCACTCTAGTCTTTACTTAATGAGTACTGACAGAGCACGACCTGATAATAAATGTCAAAATGGATGAGTGGTACGTACCACCTGGTGTACCTAATAATACCAATATTAAGCAATGTGATACATCGTTTAGTGAACAAATAAGACAGACAAATTACAGGTGGTGCAGAAAATTCATTTAGGAGGAAAAAATTTCCTTTCAAGTTTTTAACTATGAGAATATTTAGAGCAACAAAATATCAAATTAATCAATAACAAAATGCGTGTAGCGGTGTAGGTGCCAGAACCACCTGCAAGTGATTTTACATTGTTAGCTGCATTTTCTAACACTACAGCCTATGAAGCCTATGCAGCTTGAGTATTTATGAAGCTGTATTTTTTTAAAGATATCTGAGGATCTCATGGTTGTATGTTAGCCATTCAGTGTAATTACTCCAATTCTAAGTATTCTTCAATACATCAACAGTTAAAAAAAAATGAAACGAAAATTGAAGTGAAATGCAATATCAACTTGTGTGAAAAAATACATTTTCAATATTTTGATCTTCCCCACAAACCTGCAGTTTCGTTCCAATTGAAGTTAAACACCGCAAGATACTTCCTTGTTAGCATAGAAGCTTGGTACTTCAAATCTGCGTGATGAGTTTTATTAGGTATTATGCGTAGGAGTCACAATTGAACAAGTGCCCCAATCTCAATCGAACGTGTCCTTTCTTTTTACCACAATTGAGTCATGGTATTTTTTCACACAGGAGTTACCGTACCAAATACGAATTCGATAATTAAATAGTACAAAAAAAAAATCTTAGTGAATCATCCATTCAATTTATTAATAGATAATTCATTTACTTATTGTTTATCATCAATTAATTGTTGAATAGATCGAACGATAAATCCACGGTTATTGGTCAAGAAAACTTTGAACAAAGTAAATTTAAACAGCACAATGATTTTTATTTAGACAATGTGGGGAAGATCACTTTCATTTATTTTATGATACATTCTTTCACTTTCGGAACCGTTGTTGTTGTACACAATTGAAGATAATATTTACGATTGACAGTGTGTTATATGAACACAAATTTTCAGTTTAACACAAGGTTTTATTCAGTTTACTATTTTCATATTACAGGGTGCGCTAAACCGTACACCACTTTTAATAATAATTTAGTTAGTTATTTACAATATTAATAATCATAATAATAATTATTAAACTACTTTAAACTTTGCTAACAATGGTTTTTACTAATTATACTATTTTCTTCTTAATAACTCGTTTCTAAAAATTTTTACTCTCTTAATTTAGCATCATTTAAATCACATTTCTTGACCTAAAAAAATCACACAGAAGTTGCTTGTACATGCTAACTTTTATTAACATCTCATTTAGTTGAAATTAGCATGAACAAACATTTACACGTAATTAAAGCTATACTCAACATATGATAGAAACGGTCAGTAGATATTAAATACTCTATTTACTAATGCTAAATTAAATCGTTTGCCAAGTAATTACGAAAAATTAAATACAAGATCTGTTCGTTAATACATGTAGGCCTTGGATTTACACTTTTTTGATATTAAATCATATTCCAAATATTCAAAATATTTTTCTAAACCTTATAGAGGAAATTTTTGTGTATCGTTATTTTCTCCTTTCAAACATAGACTTTGAGTCTTGTTGATTGCAAACAAAATTTATTTATGTTTGCGACTGAGTATGGGTTTATAAGTACGCATCATAAAAAACTCAATTCCATAAAATTATTTCAACGTGATAGCTTCAACTACCAAATTCCAAGCAGTACAAATCTTGCCAGATCGATAATTATCATGAACTCAAGTCGAGACTCAAGTACTGTTGATTAGTCGAGATTGATTTTTTACATATTATCAATAGCAATGGAATATTGTTCTATATGTATAATTTCATGGGACACATGCGTTGGGTCTAAATACTGAAAACAGAAATCCTTCACAAATTGCCGGGTCCGAGAATTACTACGATTCAGAAAATATTAAAATCGACATAAACGTCAGGCAATTTTTCAGTATTACATAAAAGGATTTTTATTAGATTTCACAGATCTAAAGACCCGTTTGTCCGATGCCAATTTATGTGGTATAATATGAGAGTAGTTTCTAATACATGAAAGAATTGACGTTTAATATTACGACAATAGTATAGAAATATTTATATATAATATTAATCTAAAGGGCGTTTATAATTTTATTGTGTTATTGTTAAAGTTATTAATTGTTAATTCGCAAGTAGGCAAACTTTGTTCAATTCTTTAACAGTTCTTCCGTTTCATTCATCACCTTCAATCCGCAAGGCTTTTTAAATTTATTTATAAATGAAGGCAAGATGGAGTTTCTTCTTAAACAGTAAAAAAAATAATTGATAGTTGAAAAAAAAATGTCTTACTTTGGGCGTCATTCGTTAAATGCTTTTTTCGTTTAATCTCTTAATCCTGTTGTAATCTTTGGTTAGCTCCCATAAAAAGTAGGTTCAGTATCTATTTCGCGTATTTCAATTGGATTACATAATTAATTTGTGGTGGAATGTGAAGCAAGTTAGTGGAGTGTCCAGCGTTGAGACATCGCGATCAGAGCATCTATAAAGCAGAATAGAGTGTTTGTAGATTGAACTGTAAAGACCCGGTTGAGTTTAGTATAAAGATGATTGGCACAGCAAAACTTCGCTAGTGTGATGTGTTAAAATTAAAAAATTCTGTTATGTCATGTTATGTCATGTTATATACAGTACAAATGTATTTAGCTACGTATCGGAAATAAAAAGTATGAAGAATAACTTACGTTGCATAAAAACTCCAGATACATTCCCATTCAGTGATGGACCACTCAATATTTTTCGGGTGTTATTTTCTCCCCGTTGGTGCATACAGTTACACAATTGAAATTTCTCAATTTAGTTGTTTGGTTGATCTACTTCTAATTGCACATACAGCGTGATGTAATAATAGATACGATCGATTTTTGTGCACAATGCATAAATAACTTGTACTTATTTACATATAGGCTCACTTCCGTGTTGGAGTTAGGCCATAATTTTACGTATATCAAGCAGCTTTTATATCTTAACACCATAATCATTCCATCAGGAAAATCGATTACTGAGAAGTTTTTCGTTTCTTTTACGGTTGTTATTATTCTCAAATTTCCTCCAAACTGTCGAATATTTGTTCACGATGTGTCTCGTGTTTGTAAGAAAAATTTTGCAATATTTCATATATAATTTGAGTTTGTTCTTTATCCTCTTCAAAATATAATTAGTAGATATTAATATGTAGTATTAGTGAGATCAATACAGAATTTCATTACCATTACCTTTATACAAAGTTTTTTTTATGTAAGATTATATTTCCTAACTTTATATACGTAATTACTTATGCAATTTAATATTTGGTATTATGTATTAGGTAATATTTGCTCAATATTTATTTTTTATTTATTCTTTTAATCTCTTGTTATTTTCATCACTTTTTATTTGAGACAATTTGATTTTGCTCAAATAAAAGGAGAAGAATTTATTCAACGATTTTCGTTTCTTGCTGATAAATGTTCTCCAGGTGTAGTACCGATTTGTGACGCCCGGTTGCGGCCTCACAAATTGAAAAGCCTGGAAACAAAAAATTACCTATTGTTCTCCTAATTGAAGAAATATTTCAAAATGATATTGTTGTTCAATAGAGGCATTTCAAAAGCATCCAGAATGGTTTTTGAATAAACATTTACAATTTTCTAGGGTATTGTAAACTTACGGATAATTAAAGCACACTATTGCTTCAACTTTCAAAATTTTCTCCAAACTGTCTGCATGTTTTACACCGGGACTGATTTTATGCCATCATGCCTTGTGCTTCTCGAAAATCTGTAGACAACTTCACGTATAATTCCTGACTGCGAAGAAGCTAAGGCTAGAGTATGGATGAGGGATGACTGTCCACTGGAATTGGCAGAAAAGATTGTTGTTTGGAAATATGCAAATTTTTGCCACTCTTTAGACAGAATACATGAATTTTTTTTCTCTAAATTGCAAATCTGGCAAATGCACTTATCTAGCAATTCGTTGATGCAAAATTATTGGCACAATTAATGCAAAGAATATATTAATTCTGGAAACTTTAAAGCAGCCCCTAACACATACAGTAAATAAAAAAAATTAGAATTAAGCTTCCCGCGAAACTATACCTGCTCCTATAATGGAGTTTCTTTCCGTGTCTCCGCCTTCCACTGAAATCCATTGACTCTTGTAGTAATGGGTTTGTTTCTATTTGTAGCATTTTCAATACCATTTCTCACACCTGCAACGAGCCTCATAGCCGGGTTTGATACTAGCCCGTTACGTTTTGGTTTCGGGTTACTGCCGCTATAAAATGAAAAGGAACGTTAATGTTTAACAAAAATATTTTTTCAAGTTTACGTAGAGAGACACATATTGGCATTCCAAAGATGTTGAAACTCACCTTCCAGGAGTGTTTTCCGGTATGTGTTTCACATTTCTGCCGACTCCCGCACCGCTATTGCCTAATATTATTCTCATGTGTGTGTCCCGTGTGAAATGAGTATCTGCGGAATTTCGTTTTTCGTCATGCCCATTTTTCTTATCTTTACCAATGCTTAAGCCCAACATTTCATTGGTCAAGTCGAACGGCTTTGTACCGTCGTTTCTATCAATAATTTCAGTTTTTATGTTTATTGGCTCATAAATGGCAGTTGTATGATTGTACATTCCGCCTTGAGCTTTATATTGTATACTTTGATTAGCCGTCAACAAAGATACACCTAATTGACTTTGTATCACACTCGCTGCAGTTTGTGCACTGGGTGGGCTGGTATTAGTTGGTGAATACGGGATCAAACTGTCGCTTAACGGAGAATGTGGTGGCGATGCGTAGATAGGACTTTGTGGCTCGCTCTTCAACGGAGACAACAGTTTGCTTAACGGACGACTTTTCGCTCCTCGAGAGCACTGCTGTAGTTGTTGAGTAAAAGATAACGGAGCCTGCAAGAAGAAATATTTAAAGGTAATGCAGTTGAGATTGTTGGTATATGGAATAAATAATATAGTGGATGGTTTGTGAGAAATAACTATTTCATTCAAATGACGTACATTAAATAAAAATCATGAGGCGATTGGCTACCTACTTTAATTACCTGGTTGACCATTGAGTTCTGACTAAACTTTCCTTGATCACTCTTGGTACTGCCCGTTAAATTACTACTCGATTTGCTGTTACTTGAGTTGTTTCCAAGTGATACACAACTTCTTCTCTTGGTTGAATCAGGTGATTCTGCAGGGCTATACTGGGTGGATAATGGATTGAGAATAGCTGATGATGGCTTAGTTTCAGCAGTGGAGTTGGATGTGACAGAAGTCGCACTGCTGCTTCCACCTGGAAAAAATATAATCTTATACCATGTGAATCCAACGAAGAATTTTGCCATAATATAGCGTTACCAACCTCCATTAACTCCTGGTCTCAAATTCTTTTGACTCGCCGTATGTTCTTCTAGTAGTCTAACGACTGTGTCATGCCCACTCTTCGCAGCTACTTTAATAGCATTTCTTCCACAATGATCTGAATGGTTTGGGTCAGCGCCATGATTCAGAAGAGCTCTGACACAATGTTCATGACCCTCTTGTGCAGCAATACCTATGAGATTCATATTTCAATTACAGAAAAGAATCACTATCATAAAAAGTTTTAACATTTTAATGCTCCTTTTGGTAATCTCTATATTTGGGTTACATTGTAACGAGTCCATATTATCTAGCATCAGTTTAGTATGGAAACAGTTTAGAAAAAGATTATAATAATGAAAGCTGACAGACCTAATGCAGTTGCACCTTGATTACAGGTATGATCAGGTGTTGCCCCATGCTCCAGAAGAAGTCTGACAATAGCTGCATGGCCTTGCCAGGCTGCAGAATGTAAGGGAGTTCGCCTTTCATTGTCACATGCGTTAACTCCAGCTCCGCCTTCAGTTAGAAGCAAAGCCACCATCTCCACATGACCTTGCCATGCGCTCACGTGTAATGGAGTTCTTCCCTGTAAAAGACAACACGAGATTGCAGTTATTGGTTTTTCGCAGATAACTGAAACAGGTAGGACCATATATCAAATACGGGAACGTATTAGACAGTTGAGTTAAAATATATGAAGGATATGAACTAAATAATTATTTAGAATAATAGTCACCTCAGAATCTCTACTTTCAACATCAGCATGCGCATGTTCCAATAAAAACCTAGCCATAGCTAATCTGTTTTCCAATGCAAGAATATAGAGAGTGCTTCTTCCATCAGCATCTTTAGCATTAACGTCAGCACTGTGAGCTAGTAATACTCTAACTGTGTCATAGTGGCCTTCTAGTGCAGCTAATCTGTAAGTACAGAAGAGTTGAACATGTTTAAAGTGTCAAGAACGTTTAGAAGTTTTATTTAAAAATTTTGAATGCGTTTCTTACTAAACCAAATTAACATATTTTATAATGAAACTTTGGAATTTCATTTCTTCAAACTGGTTAATTGATATTAAAGAGACAGATCGAAGATTTTATAGTTGTAATACCTCAAAGCAGTCTTTCCGTCGTGTGCATGTTGATCTATCGGGGCTCCGTGATGTTCTAGCAATCTTTCTACTAGAGCACTATGTCCTTCTTGCGCTGCTAACATTAGCGCACCTTTGCCATCATTGTCAGTTTCATCCACCTTGGCTCCAGCTTCCAATAATGCCTCACAGACATTGACATGTCCTTCAAATGCAGCATAGTGTAACGGTGTCCAGCCAGAATTGTCTCTGTGCTGCTCATCCAACCCTGGTAGAAGTGATAAAACTTTACAACCATTCATCCAATGCTACAGACAGTTTACCTTATCTATGTATGTTGCTAATAATCCAACTGCAGGTTTAGCAAATCATTAAAATGACAATGACATAATTCTGTCGGCCTTTATAGTTACATCGAAATCAAATAAGCTAGATACCTCGATCAAGGAGCTGTTTAACTACGTCGGTGCCACCTTGAGCTGCAGCAACACTGAGTACTGTCCTTCCTTCGTTGTCTATACTGTCGACATAGCAGCCCCAAAACAGCAGCAATGCTACAACTGATCCATGTCCCATGCTTGCGGCTGCCCATAGTGGTGTTCGTCCTGTTGCATCACAGTGATCCACATCTGCTTCATATTCCAGAAGTAGTTCACAGACATCTCTGTGACCCTCAAAAGCAGCGACTAGTAAAGGGGTCATGCCATCCTTATCCTGATGATCTACCGCAGCACCACGTTCTAAGAGTATCGTTACTACCTAAAATTAGGAAATTATATAACAATCCGAATCCCACAATTGCATCGAGATGACAATTAAGTGAACTGGGAATTATAGATTATCCTTTCATAACCTTTGATGCTAAATCCTAAGTTTAGGTACCTTGGCATAACCGTGGTTGGCAGGAACACAAAGGGCTGCAACGCTGAGCGCTGTTCTACCATCGCTATCTGCATGATTAATCTCAGCACCAAAGTCAAGGAGGTGTTCAACTATTTCACTGTGACCCATGTAAGCAGCTGCGATCAAGGCGGTTCTGCCTTCATCATCCGTTCTATTAACATCAGCACCGTGTTGCAATAAGGCTTTGACGATATCTTCATGACCACCCCAAGCAGCTGCTCGGAGAGCGGTGCGCTGATCCCAATCTGCACAATCTACCATTGCTCCTCGGTCTAGAAGCTGCTCGACAACCTGCGTCGATGAGAATTTTGATCGTTTGAAATCTGCTTCAATAACTAACAGGTAGGTATGGAGATAAAAAAAAAACACAACAGATACGATTGACAGACTGTCAACTATTTCCATATCTTGCCGATTGATTATGCAGTCCACAATTTATCATTATTAATTGATCATTATCCAATTACATCATGAAAAATAATTTTTATCTTCTTATTTTTTCTTCGATATTTATCTTGATAATTTTTTATTATTGGCTTTAGCCATATGAACCAAGAAACTGAAAAAAAATGGACGAAATAAGAAAATATACGTCATGTATATAGTCTAATACATACACGTGAATAGTATTAGTGTGAATGTTATTGCAAATTTGTTATAATTCGTAAGCTTTAATAGATAATAAGCTGTTAATACAAGCATGTGCGTAGCAGGCATAAAAATAATTAATAATCATTTTAATTCTAGTTTAATTATTGTACTTGTTGTGCGTTAGTTGCGGAAATACCAAATTTAGGATTCTAGCTCACCTACAAACCATATTACTTTATACTGATTCAGCTTTATTTCGCAATGCTAATCAGATTTAAGCTTTATGAGACGTGTAAAAGACAAATCCTTGCTTTCACCATTAAAAATTATATCTGAACCATCCTAAGAGTTTAAAAAAAAAAAGTATAATGGTTTATTAGTTTGTAAAATACATTTTCGTGATAAATACGCAGCTGAAATTCAAATCTCGACAATCTTGAATTTTTCGCAGTTGGACAAAAATCATCCTCTGTACCCACTAACTAGTACCAAATAAGTTTAGTTAAGGGATTAGAAAAGTAACAGAAAAATTAACCACAACAATAAAAAATGAAATAAAATAAACCAACACTAACTACATCGGGGGTACTTTTAACACTGTTGAGGATGTGCGAGGAGTGACATGGCTGTAGTTGTACCTGGGTATGCCCGCCCCAGGCGGCTGCCCTCAGGGCGGTCCAGCCATCACAGTCCGCATGATCTGCGCTAGCTCCAGCTGCAAGTAAAACTCGCACTACATCAGCGTAGCCATGCCTTGCTGCAAGGTTTAGAGGTGTCTGACCGTGTCGATCTGTAGCTTCAAGCTTGGCCTGCGGAAATATTAAACATCACATGTGGCCATCAAGAATATCGTCAATTACTCAAATAGCTATTCATTTCCACAGACTTTTCGAACGTAAAGGAAGAGTGACGGATATGATGCTGATGTGTGTAAGAAATAGGTACATTGAACTCAACCTCTGATACGGTTCTATATACGCCTCTAATCAATGTTTGTCGTTGGAAAATTAAGAAACATTATCGTTACCTGTGGACAAGCAGCAAGAGCCAGTTCCAGAAGAGACGCATTCCCATCGGCGGCTAGGGTGTGTAAAACAGTACGGCCACTAGAATCTGCTTGGTTGATATCCCCGCTTTCCCCAAGGAGTTCGGTCAACGGTTCACCCAGAGGTTCTTCCATTGGACTAACGTCCTGCGAGACCTTTTTTGATTCCAAACAGTAAAAACATAATTGAATTTTAAAATCCATGATCTGCGTTTCGATGCTACACTAATATCTAGCTTAAAATTTTTTTGTCCTGATTTAGGGGATGATGTGAACTACATGTTGAAATATAAAGCCTGAAATGTGGTTTCAAAAATGACTGACCCGCATTGAATTCCTACGCAAACTAGCCACTGTTACGATGAACATTCTTGTCTATTAAGTTGGATAAAATTTTTGGTCGGTGACTAATAAGTCTCACACCATGGTAAATAGTGAGTCCAAGGTCATATACGGTAATAAGAACTTACACGTGATACTGCTGTAGTATAACTCGCCTGCACTTTCATTGTTGTGCAAAGACTCCGAAGAGTTTTTATTGATTTCAGTACACTTATGGAATCGAAGAATGAGCGATACTTTTAGTTTTATTTCACTAGTCAGTCAGAAGATCTTTAAAAAGGGTACTTGTAGGACACTACTGTCCACATTTTACGCAGACAACTGCTTGACAGTCAAAACACGACGAGAGTGAAGAATGATTAAACGTGCCATATCTTATCGCGAACAAAGATTAGCGATGCATACTGCGATTGTTTCGATACTATCTGTGCATCGGATACGTTCGTGTGAGTGGAGGCCCATGATGCATGACTAGTAATTGGCTAGATTATACTACAGACTCGGACAAGACAGGAATTACGCATATTTCACATTGAGATAACAATTATACGTAAAAACATAACGAATTAGATGAATGAAGCTCGATGACTCACCTGACTAGTAGAAACGACGTCCCTGATCGTTTCCTCTTCAATGATTTTTTCCGAAGGTTTAGCTCCGGCATCAACCAGTAATCTTAACAATTTCGTGTCCTGCCTTGGCCAGAGGATGCAATCAGAGCTGTCCAGGTAACAATTTTCAATCGGCGCACCACTGCCGATCATCCATAAAACTTGAAGCGTGTGAGCGTCTAATGTACAGGTTGTTGCGTTGAGATTTGTCATGGAGCGTTGAAGATGCTGTCCAAGGACGCAAATCTCGTCGGAGTTTAATTCCGGACCACGCAGAGTGTAGTACGCGGAGAGCATTGCGTGGCCTTCGGGAGCTGAGCACAAGTACTTTTGGGTGCAGTGTTTCACGTCTAAAAGCCACTCGGCAAAGCTATGGTGAAAAAGCATCAATGCACCGGCTCTAGAAACCGAAATAACACGCCGAAGAAGGTGTAGCCGTCGATTGAAGTCTTCTATTGTGATGGAGGTGTTCGCGGTCCAAACACACTTGTACAAAATCTCTTGAGTGACTGGCAATTTAGCAGCTAGAATCACATTTAAGAGAGGCTGAACCTTGGCGAATTGTTTTCTGCTAAACAAACGTTGACACAGCCAGAGATAAAGTCCGTTGTGTGTTCCCGGGATTTCGCGAACTTCCCGTAGCACGATAAAGTTCTCGGCCACTCCGTCCAAAACTTTTTCCAAGTAGAGAAAACAGCCGTTACTCTTTATGTGCAATTGATTAAGCATCTCCGCCGTGTCCCTGGATATATGTTGCCGGAGGGCATCCTCCTGATCGAGTCTCGCGAGAATGTATTGCTGAACGTCCCTGACGACCTGTGACTTTCTCAGATCATCCAGACTGATTTTTCTGAATCCCGTGAACATCCGCGAGATTGTTTTGCTCTGTCGCCTCGCTGTGCAGACGAGGAGTAGCCATTGAGGAAACAGATGATGATGGTTAGCCAGGAGTTCGGCTATCGTCCTGCTGACATTGTCGCCTTCTTGTCTCGAGTCTCTGGTCCCGGTTTGGGGAGGATTGAGTACTTGTCCTTCGTCGATCGAGTCGACGAGAAGAAAGAGGCAGTTCTTTGGCGGTTCAACTTCGAGCAGCGGAAAGAGTAGAGCCTTCTTCAAAGCGTCGTCTGGGTCGCGGTCCAAAACGTCAGGCTGGAGTGCCGCCTGGATTTCAGAGTCTGTACGCAGCTTGTCGGCGTATGATTCTGCGACGGCTTCTCTTGACGTGAGTGACGTTGTTCCAGTGCTGGGAGTAGGCGAGGCGGGCGACGACAGGTGGATGCCGTCAGTACTGGCTTGCAGCAGCTGGGCGACCAACGATCTGACGAACTGTGCCGGCGACAGAGACGCCTCGCTTCTTGCTTGGCAAAAATGTCTGGCCAAGAGCCTTCTGTTCAGCGCTCGTTGGTGACGAGCGCCGGCACCGGACGACGGCCATGCCAATTCCGCACAGAGAGCGGTTTTTCCGCTTCCGGGACCGCCGACGATCAGAGCACCGCATGTTTTCGAGGCTGGCCGTTGCTCCAAGCAGTGTGACAACTTCATGAAGGCCCATTCTCGACAGAAGAAACGCTTCTTTTCGATCACAGGGGCCGCCATTTTTCGGGGAGAGTTAGTTTCAATGATTTTAGACGTAATATTGGCAAATGTTGATACTCGCTGAAATGTGAGAAACTCGCAACGGTATTTTATTTTTCTTATACTTTCTTTGAAAAGTATTCGCTTGTTGTGACACCGAGAAACTGATCACTTCTCCGCAATGTATAGATCCTTCGGTAATACGTCTTATAGTTTGACGATATCTTGTACAACGATGAAAGTATATAACAGTAAGTGATCTCTCGAATCAACTCGTACGTAAATGTGCAGGTTTATACATTAATTTGATGTACGCCGTTTCTGTTTATCCCTTCTTAATCACCGTCTGAAGCATAACTATTTTTCAGTTATCCTTTGAAGTGACGACGGTACGTCATCAATTTCAATCGAATTTGTTTCACGGTTCGATTCCGCCGGAAATAAATGAATTTGAGGAAAATTCGTCGGCTATGCACCAGAAGTAGGTCATCTGGGTTCGTCCCGGTTAAATCAATTCGCTGGGACACGTGTTCAGGGGGGAATCGATGCTGAACTTTAAGTTTAAGTTAGGATTCAAGTGGCGCGTCTCGTCGGTCCGTTAACATGTTGGCAGGAAACAGGAAGTTGATCCAAGCCCCAGGGGGCTCCGCACCTTCGTCGGTCTCCATCCGGACAAGTCATCGCCTCGACTTGGGACACTTCCGTGATCGACGCCCCTGCATCCTGACTGAAACAGAAGATTAAGTGCAACTTCATCGCAGGGAGGTGTAGATCTCGTTACTTGATGGATATGGGAATTCATTACCTCCACAAGTAGGTACATACACGCCCTATAAGTAGATACTCATTTCATAAAAGAAGAACAAGTCTACTGGGTATAATTTGAGCGTGAGAAAATCGATATCGTTCAGAATTAAAGGTCTGTGATTTAGAATACCTGCGAGGGGAATGATATGTGACTTTTTTCAAACTTAGGTACAATTACTCTTTTTAGTTTCTGATCGCGAAACGGCAATCGCATAGCTCTTTCGATGGAACTACGAGAACTATCCCCGAACATTCGATTTACACAGTCTATACAGCGGGCTCTTGGTACTGTGTACAGCTATTGATGAGTCCTGTTCGTTTAAATTGAGTTTCAGTCTGGTTTACCCGGTAGAAATCTTTTGCCGTCAAATGTCTCTTTAAGTCGACAGAGACGGTGTCTTGGAAAATTGCAAGGCTAGTCATGTAGCGCGTTGGCAACATCGACGATTTCCATCGAACAGTATAAGAATATATCTTTTGTCGACGTGACGAGTGTCGGAGGGTGAAGTAGGTAAATCAGTTCCCCAACCGAGTAGCGAAGATTCAGATAAATTTCGTCTGCGCTTTTATCCGAGAATAATCTCTTACTAATAAGTAGTTGGAACAAACCGATGATTCCTCTATTTTGCCATCTTGTTTTGCGCCCGATCGTCACCTTTAAATTGGCTCTAATTGAATTACGTATACGTGCGATACGAAATGTGATCTTGCGAAAAACGGCCAGGGTTGTATGAGTTAATTTTCTCGTGCACGATATTAGCAGTTCAAGTTTAAACAAGCTGGGTAAAAACGGTGAGCGACGAAAAATTATACTTTCGGATTTTCGCAAATAGTGGTTATACAGAGAAGTAATATTTTCAAGATTTTCAAACGATTTGATTTGTTTGTATTAATTCCTTCGTTATTAATATTACATACTGCTGTGAGCTTGAAAAATGAAGATAAAAAAAGAAAACTAAAAAGAAACCCGCAAGTTTTTTCCCCGTTGTAAAAAAGTTTGAATCTTTTTTCTTCTTACCTTCGCTTATTGTACGTATTATAATACGCACCCACCATACCTAATTTTCACGCTATATATTTTCAAACACAGGAAAGTGTAATTTCTTGTTTATCTCGGGGAAAAAACTTTGCGGAATTACAAAAGTCATCCTTCATCTTTAATGTGCATGAAAAAAAATAAAAAAAAATAAATAAACGTGTTAAATTCAAACATAAACTTAAAGCTTGTGTTTTCGATTCAAGTAAAATCAAATAGAAGCATTAACTTGAGACATAATGTCCGTCTTTGTATCATATAAAATTTACAGTTTAAAAAAAATCAGAGAACAGACTCATTAATATGATACGGAATAAACCTTCATATTTTCTGGTTAAAGGTGGATATTTCATATAAAAAATTCACACGAACATTGTACAGCCGTACGGGAGTCACTCAAGAGATTTCCCTAATGACTTTAACGAGGGCTTGTTTCTCCTCGACAATATTCCGAGCTTCGTGCATATACTTCCGCATCTCCATTGGATCTCTTTCCTCGTGGGAATTGCTGTTAATCCGTCTCGCTTTCCGCAGTAATTCATATATTTACACCTTATTATACCAGCGTCACAGTTCACAGACGCGTTAATTAATCAACGCGGCGTGCAAACCCTTGTTCAAAAGAAATCCGCGAGAGCGCAGGCGAAGATGTGGTTTGGAAGCAAAAGAAGTCTTCTTTTTTCTTTATCTGCAGGTTCACGAATTTTTGACAATTCAATTATCCCATAAATTGTTCTGAAATGGTATTTGTGACGGTGCTGCGGTAACCCGGAACACAAGAAATTCTGACGAGAAGAAATAACGAACCGCCGACACGACGTGGTTGACAACGGTTGACGCCGTTGGATTCGAAGTGAATTTAAAGTTCGACGAAGCATCGTTCAAATTGACTTTACGAGAGTTGCGAGACACTTGGATAAGGTAAAAATTACGTATAATAATGTAGCAAAAGTGACTCCGAAACTTGCACTGTATAGATATAAGATACGCCTTTTCCGTGAATTGTCCGATCGTTCTTATACTGTGAATTCGTTATCTGCCATCATTAATTTCGCTGGTAAACTGGTCAGCTTTTACGGTGCAAAATTGAAAACTGCCTAATTGCAGAGCAAGTTCAACTCGATGATTCCCGGCTGTTAAACGAGAAGTAGGTACAGAGGGTTTACGCTCGTCGGTAGTTAAATCCAAGTTGGGAAATTTATACCTTTTGAGGTAAATCCGGATTAATTGGAGTCGGACAAACGACGGGGACTTCGAGCCGTACGGTCATCGCGGTTTTCCAATCCTCGTGTCGAGCGAAAGGACTAAACGAAGGACAAATTCGTTACGCAAGGTGCAAACTCAGACCTCGGTTTATCTGTTCCTACGACGCGCATACATCGATTGCCATTTGCTCGTTTAAATGCGAAACACTGGAGTAGCAGCACCCAGTAGTCATATACGCGTTACTGGTCACCATATTTGGCAGGTTGGCCAGCGGCGCAACAACTTATTCCTGTTTGAAGCAGGTCAGCACAAGCCTTAGGTCAGATTGCTCCTCGACAAGCATCTATAATCTCCCTTGGAGCCTCGCGAACCTCGAACAAGATTGAGTCTGCCAATTTTCTTCGTAAGCTTTTCACCAAGGTACATATACGTATACGTATTTATACAAGATTCAACTTCCACTAAACAAGGCACGAGAGATTAAGTTAGATTCGAATTTTATTTTTTTATATTTCTTTAGAAAATTAACCTCCTAAAATTTTTCTTACCGATTAAAACGTATTATCCCTGAAAATTGGTTCAATTTTCATATTACCTGCATGCTTCTCACTGAATCTTCGTACAACGTATTTCTTCATCTACACACGTCTTCGTACAGCCTGCTTCGCTGTATGTATTAATATTGAAAGTATTATAATTACCAATAGCAGCGAGTTGAAATAAATCGCGATAAGAACCGTTCTTACAAATGAATATGCTGTTAAATCCGCGCTACGTTCGTCAGTAGAGATAAAAAATTAGGCTGGTTGTATTTTATTAGCTTCTGGGTCGTTTATCCGATCGTTTCGTTAACCGGGGGTACCCTTTGCTTTCCAGAGTGTTCGACTTGGAAATAAATCGGTGGTAAGAGGGGGCAGAAAATGGCTAAGCCCAGTCGTCGTTTGGCGAATTGACGTCGTTGGTTAACCCCCTCCCCCTTTGGGGGGGAATGAGATTCCCGAGTAACTTTGGTAGTGAAAACAAAGGAGTAAATAATTGTCAATTAGCGAGTTTCCGGAACCTGGAGGAAGAAAGTCCACGGCTACTCGGTACGATGCTATTAATCCTTGAGCGGGGTGCAACGTTAAATGAGTCCAAAGCCCCGAATTTCACTCGGCCAAATTTTCTCACCAATTCGGCATATATCCGTAGGTACAGTTTCAGTTTGGCCGAACCGCTTCTGGTTCGTTACATTTTTTCCGTCGATAGCAATTACCCGTAGGTGCGCAGGGAAAACCCTTTTGTATGGACAGTGGAGTGTACGGACTTTGCTCGGAGATGAAATGGCGGAGTTGGAGTTAATTCGTAGCGAAGCTTAATTGTAACCCCTTTAGTCGTCACGCGACCCGCTCTAATCACGACCTGGACAAGGGATGAGATGAGTAGAAAGAAAGCGGGTGAGGGGACAAGAACAAAAAAAAAATAATAATAAAAAAAAAGAACAATGGAAGCGAGGAAACACGTGTAGGTATCCGGTGCCGACCGGACAGAAGATTGAATTACTTTTCTACCGAGGTGCGTGCTGTGTATGTGATCTATGTATGTGTATCTACATTAAAGGTAGGTGTATCCCTGCATATAGCCGCAGCCACGTCCGACGTGAAAGCAGAATGGATCGCGAAAACTGGGCAACAATAGGAAATAACGACAGGAAGAGAATACGGGAGGGGGAGGCAATAACGATAACAGTGACAATGACAAGCCTAACGATACAGCGGTGTGATAAGAAAGGGAGGCCCAGAAACTAGAAGGAGAAAAGGAAGGGACTGTGCAGGCATCGTGAGCCGACTCTACGTTTGTCAAACACAATCTTATTCGATTGAACATATATATATATATATATATATATATATATATATCGATGCGGGATAATCATTGTCGATTCTTCGTTTGTGAGCGAAAAGTCGATAAATTCGTAGCGGAATATTAGAATTTTTAAAATGGTTAGAATGATAAGTTAGCGTACCAGTTATTGACCCTGTCCCAATTGTTGTACTCTTTTTCGTTGCATCTGTTTGATCCTTAGTTCTAAGATTACAAAAAAATAAATTTTCAGTGTCTAACGATTTAGCAATTGGTTTTAGTAATCGAGAAATTGACAATCTATACCGTCAAATTATAATTTTCAAAAATAAAAGGGTCCACTGGGTTTGAACGTATCAATAACTGGTACACTTACCTTAATCGAAACGCTGAAAATATGTCACGTGACAACCATCCGCGTGCAACCGAACGCAAAGTGCGCAATTATATTACACCGTGACTTATCCATCTTGTTTTTAGTGTAAAATCGTGAGCCAGAGAATGTGTGCGAAAAAAAAGGAAAAAGGGGCAAAAAAAAAAAACGAACCAACCTGTACAATTCTGTACAATCACGTGATCTCTAGTCACGGGGGAAATTTTCTTGGTTCCTGCAGGTTGTTTATTCACATATATCTCACTGTAATACGATTTCCTCCTTGCTTTCAAAGCTTCTAACATGCTGTATTATACATATGAATAAATGCGCAGCATCTACAGCTGGCGAATAAGCTAGAGCACTAGTGTAAACCGATTGCTGAGCCAGAAACAAACTGTTTTGCAGACGCAAGGCGCGTTCTCTAGAATGCGTGCAAAAACAACCTTTGATATACATACATATGTATACATATACATATATTCCCAGTGATTTATAACGGCACGGATGTAAAATAAGAAGAAGAGAAGAAAAAAAAAGATGGAAAATGAAGACACACGCCGTGCAGTGATTACACTTCAAGTATCGCAGTTATTTTTCCGCAAACGTTAATCGCAGCCACCGACACTGCCAGAAGCGTACCATGAATACCTATAGGTATAACGTTATGGATGAATCCAAAGAATGCCTACTTTGTTGGCATAGTAATGATGAAAGATAAAATCGATAAAACGTGTTACTAATTCTCTCCGATCCATTACGTACAGACACATACATATAACCAATGAAAAATTCGACATAACGCATAAATTTTCAACAATTACCATCTTTCGAACCTTGGATAAATGTTTTACATAATAGTATCTGAAAGAGATCCGATGTAAAGGGCATCAGCGGAATAACTCCGTCGTTCAACGACTTATAGGTATAACAGACTTTGCGACATCGGCGGATAAAATCTGCCAAGCTGCGAGATGAGAACGACAAACATTTGCGGGATTTTTTCGCACATATTTTACGATCATGAGCCAAAGATGGCGTCTTAGAGCGGATCAGCCAGTTTGTTTCCGTGCAATTGGCAAGCGAGAAGGAGGCTGCAACAGCGTATCTCGATGCTTCGTGTAGTTTTATTAAGTATATCCTCCACGATCATCGCCTACGACTGTGCAATCTACACGCATCTTTATTCCTAAATAAATTTTCCCCACTCGCTTTAGCAGTTCCGTTTGTGAATAAATTTACCCGTACTTTCAATTTCAATACATTCGTAATGGCTGGGTCATAAACTTTTCGCTCTATAAGGATTGACTCTAGGTATACTGAAATACTGACCATTCCAATTTACCTCAGGGTTATTTGATTCTTTTTTTGTTTGTTTTGGTTTTTTTTTTTTTGTCAGACTCTACGTAACGTACGTGCTGATGATCAGTGATTGATGACGGATGCGTATACAAAAATAGAACGAATTAGGTCAAATTTTTTTCAACGAAATTATCTCTTCAGAAAAGTTAACTTTATCAGCTTTTATGCGTTACGTGATTGCAGTGAAAATTACTGTCGAAATATCTTTCGCATTAAAGATTTTTAGAAAAAAGTTCAGCCCAATAACTGAACTAATTTCACTGCAAAGTGATGATTTATTTATTTAAATAAAATTCACTCCCCCAGAAGACGAAGGAATCTAATTCGTTCAATAGCAGGTTAAATTCCCATTGACGGGAAAAAAATCTGGAATATCCGTAAATTTCCGCTAAAGTGAAAATACCCTGCAAAATCCTTTCCTTAATTTCGTGGAATAGATTCAACAGTTCCGTTGTATGGAACGTGACAAAAGGAGGCTACTTGGCTCCTTGGGTCGACGCAGGATCATAATTCGTCCTTTGCCACCGTTACCGGTGGCGTTGTGTGAAAAAAATTTATTTACCGCTAGATGAAGAGCAACCTTTATTCGACCTCCGACCGACCTCTATACTTATTCCACTAACGACGAGTTGTCGATAATATATCGTGATACTTTTTACGGTCCACATATAGCGGTATGTAAACCAGTAGAGGATGCAGAGGAAGAAACATCGTGACTCTATAAGAGGTTTCGTTCGTTGCTAATAAAGGTATCCGTACCTACAAGAAAAACGAAGCTCCACTGATGAAAGATAGTAAGTTTCTTCCCACAGATAAGTATAGTTAACGGTGCAGTGCGAACGGTGTCAGCGACGCGGATAAGAAGTAATATCTTCATAATACTGGTCCGTGATTAATCCTCGTAATCGTTGATAAATCTCGCAACCGCCTCTAGTCAGCTGCAAGGACCATACGCATATAGGAAAGAAACGAGAGACACGATCTCACTGCATGTCCGACTGATCCCTCGATCCGTTAGAGGTCTTAAAGACTGTTGGATTCGTTCGCGTTGTCTCACTCCTTGAATCGATTGTCAGTTCCTCCTGTCATGTCGGCCCCGTTACTTGTTCGAAATAGTCAACCTTCACACCCGCTGATCATATGGTTTAGGCAACGAAGAGCCTTTTTTCGGCACCGAGTTTAATCCCCTGAACACGTCCTTTTGCTACTTTAGACTGCAGTCTGTTTCTTCTCTTTGGTGTGTATATATGTATAGGTATAGGTATAAGGTGTAAGGGTACCACCTAATTTATTCGGGAGGTCACGTGGCTATTTTTTTTATCGTTTCGTGCGAACCTTTCAACGTATTTCGATTTGATTCAGAATGACGATTCGGCCAGGATGTTGCAATCGAATGGCTCGAGTAAAAGATCGATCCGGTGTTTAGATTAATTACACAGATTATTTCGTCAAATTCATATGCGATCGAATTTTAAACGACTCTCTCGACTTTGCCCATATTGCCGAATATTCGCAATACTCTGCAACGCTCGTTATACACATGCTTACGTTCTATATTGAACATGAAATATAAATCAGGATGTTACATCCAGCATTATTTATGTATACACCGTAGTCATTTGAGAATGAAAAAAGAGTTGATCCTATAAGACTTTCTTGTCGTTGCAGGCATTCGTTGTACGCGCAGGAGCGTCGCGGTGTGAAATTTTAACGAACTAGTCCTGCAATAAAGCTAGCTGAATGAAAGTTCTTGAGGATTTGAGAAGGTGGCAGCTGAAAAGTGGATGTACCTACCTACTCGCAGAATTCTAAGGAAAGTAAAGAAGTTTGGCTCGTCGGTGCCATGTGTGAATATCACCAGGTATGAAATGCATGCACGTGTATAATCTTATATACGTATATTATACCTACGCATAGGTACGCTGTTTCACGATGTGCTACACGCAAATTCAACTTTGAAAGACGTACCTACGTACCTACGTCTCGAAGCAGAGCTCTTTTCAGAGTATACATGTAAATAAAAGTATATACATTAGACTGTATCAAAAAAATTGATTATTTTTTTTTTTTTTATTGGTATACTGAAAATATTGTTCAAGATGACGAAAAAGAAATACCATAAAAATTTCAGATTTTAATATTGATATTTAGAGGTGCCTCATCACGATTTTCTACTTTCCATAAGAATAACATGGCAAAAATGGTTCTTGCACCTTGCGATTTTTATAACTAGATAACGACGCGTCGTACAGAAAATTCATAAACATATTTTTGTAGGAAATTGAACGTTCTACAAAAAAGGTCTCTTGTCATTTTACTATAAATCTACTCCTTCAAAAGTTATTTGCGGTCAAACATCAGCAAAGGACCTCAAATAACTTTTGAAGGAATAGATTTATCGTAAAATGAGAACAGACCTTTTTTGTAGAACGTTCAATTTCCTACAAAAACATGTTTATGAATTTTCTGTACGACGCGTCGTTATCTAGTTATAAAAATCGCAAGGAGCAAGAACCATTTTTGCCATGTTATTCTTATGGAAAGTAGAAAATCGTGATGAGGCACCTCTAAATATCAATATTAAAATCTGAAATTTTTATGGTATTTCTTTTTCGTCATCTTGAACAATATTTTCAGTATACCATTAAAAAAAAAAATAGTCAATTTTTTTGATACAGTCTAATATACATGTATATACTACAACACAGTATCTTCTCGTTGTTATTATCAAAACTCTCGCGGATTTATTTATCTCCGCAGAAGATAATTCACCAAACAAAAATGCATTGATCTCACTCACTTCCTTCGGAAAGCCAGCAAATCCTTATCAACCGTTTACCAAGAGCTGACGATTCTACTCCTCACGATTATCAGGTCAATTCTTCGTGGCTTTTTCGAAAGGAAGCGAATGCAATTCGGCAATATAAACGATGGCTTCGATCTGGAGCTGTACGAGAGACGGGTTGCCATAGGGTCGCGCTGCGCCCCTTCGAAAATAGAAAAGAACGAGCAAAAGGAAGAAAAAACACTGCCGCAGCGGCGATTGAAAGTAGGTATATATATAGTACATATCGGAGAAGCCCTGGAAGCTGCGGAATGCAGGGAGCACGTCTATCCGCAATGCAGGTGAAGTACGAAGGCCAAGTATTTAGTCGTTCGGCTCGAGTGATTGCAGCGGTAATGATCGATTCGGATGAGTAGAATGATGAAAAAAAAAAACTGCAATAAAAGTGAAAAAAAAATTATCGTTAATCTGGAGATAAATAAGGAGGAGATACTTAACGAGAAAAAGAAAAGAAAAAACCACACGGTCTGCATTACGGGCAATTAATTTGCGAACGGGAGTCGAACAATTATTTCTCAACGCGTCGCGTGAATTGAAATTGGTCAGGTTGCAGATGTGTAGGAGGCAACTGTAATAATCCAGTAATAAATAATAATTACGAACGAATTTCTGAAGAAGTAATTATTGGCGATCATGATTTACATATAAATGCATATATATTGTACACCTGAATAACGTAACAATAGACGTATATATATATATATATATATATATATATATATAAGTAATTGGTTGACAAGATGAAATGCCTACATTTATTATAGACATAAATTTCGCGTTAAACGATAGACGTGTACTTAGACGTAATAAACGGCAACGCTCGAGGCGTGAGTCATTCACTTTAGTAGCCGACTGACAATGCGTCAATGAGACGTTCGTGTTTAATTGCGAATAATGAGCTTAAGGAAAGAATTTATTAGGTGCAAGCAGAGTGGCGCCTGAATGGCTTGAAAAGCTGCAAAGAACGCGACTCTGGTGCAGTATGGTAAGGTATGTTTAAAGTTTACAGGTGACGATTATTCCTGCACGCGTTGGCCTCTGCCGAGCAAGATTAATGGACAGCTGCAATTAATTTCTAATCAAATTAAGCATTCCTATTATAAATATGCGCGGGAGAATTTTTATTACACCACACGCGATACACGCAGGCAACTTTTCGACATTCTCTGTGCACAGAATTATACATATATAGGTATATATACAGTTATATACAGACAGATAGATATATATGTATATTATCCTTTCACCATTCGTTCATACATAATTCGATCCATCCGTCGATTTAACGCTATATATTGGTTATTTTTTTCTCCCGAGCTTCCTCGACATACGTATACGTAAAAAGAAGGTTACGCAATCAGGCGTTTCAAGTACGGCATACTAATAACCAGACTTAGGCTAATCCAATTACTACAAGCAAAGTCGCGCAGCAGCCTTGCTCGTCAAGCCATAATAATCCAGCACAACGAGTGGCATTGTACACAATATGAATGTATAATAACGCGCGGGAATGTACGAGTGTACAGTTATTATTTTATTCATCAATCACATTTCATTATTGTTCTTCGCCTGTAATCGTCTATGTATAATCTACATATATATATATATATATATATACGCACATATGTATACATATATAGGGCGAATCGACAAATTGATGCGTATAACGAACATGTGCGCCTCATGCGGATGCATTGTATGTACAAAATCGGCCGCTGCAGTAGCAAACTAATTTGCTACAATCTATATCGTCGAGACAACTGATTACGAGTACCAATTAGCGCTGTTGTGGGTACAGCGAACCGCCGCTGTCACGGATTAATACGAACAAAAGTGTTAAGTGTGCGTGTAAGAATGCGCGGCGTGTACGTCTATGCAATAAAACTCGGTGATTAATATGGCAAATAAATAATAATTAATCGATTTGAATTGACCATAGATTTTTATTTCTTCAATTCTTTTTTCGTTTTTTCTCTCCCTCGTCGTCGTCTCAATTAATCGTCTCATTTGAATACGCGCATATATATCAATTTCTTAAACTATCGACTTTACGACGTACAAATATGTGTGCGTGCGTGTATACATATGTATATATATATATATATATATATATATATATATACATATATATAAAATATGTTACAACCGCGATGTCGGTTTGGCTAATTGATTTTTTTTCTCACAGATTTAGGAAGCTGAAATGAATTTTTTAAAAATAATATTTGTAATCACTTGGGTAACGTATTCGGCGTTAATTATATTAATCGCGGTGAGAGGCTATTCGGTGTGTATAACAGTTAGGGCTGTATACATATATTTCGGTATAATAATCGACTGCACGGTTGTCATGTAAGTAATACCTACACTGAAAAATGAAAATAATTGAATCCAAGAGAATATTCATTGCAACATTCTTCAACAGACATTTAATCATTCCAAACGGTTATTTACTTGCAGCAGGAATAGTTGCTTTGAAATAGAGTTATTTTTATTCGAACAGTCAAACATTTTTCTTTCTTTTTTTTTTTACCACAAAATTATCTGCAAAAGACTATTGAAACACATGTTATTTTGGATTCAATTAATATTTCTTTCACGGAGCGGAGATTAGATATTTAGATTTCGCCACAACTTTCCCTGATTCTTTAATTATTAGGGTCCAAATGTGTACAATGTACACACATATTACAATAATTCCATATACAGCAATCACCTAGAGTTATACATGTACCTATACTGTTACAGTCTCGGATATTAATTTCTTGTGAAATGCGGTGCAGATACGCCTTGTAATACGTGTCCACATTTGTTTCAATTAAATTTAATTACCCTCTGCATGAAGAATACACCTGTATATATATATATATATGTACCGTTTATATTATCTTTGCGAGACGATTTATCGCTGAAACTTTTGCACTCGCAATATATACGTATATTATATTTTCAGAATTTATCAAAATCATACGACGAATAAATTCAAATAGACAGATCGTTAATTGAAATCGATAATATTTTTCATCAATGATCGATATTATTTTTCAAATACTTGAGACAAGTTTTTTTCTTCTCTTCGTTTGTTTTACGATTAAGATTAAAGTTTGGAAAATTGTAACGAGTAGATCAGTTACCTGGTGGATATTCCGTTACATGAAAGAGAGCGGCGGAAAATCGTTCTCGATCACGACACCATTAATCGATGGAATATACTGTCTCTAATAGCCTGTAAACTCGATAAATCTGCATATACACATAAAGACATATAAATATCGATTCGTACATGACCCGGCTATCACAACAGACACAAGTAGAAAATGAGCGAGCAAAGCGAACGCGGCGAAGTCGTTGCGGTGTGAAGTCATGTACTCTGAGATCATTAAAATAACGATGCAAATCGCGCAGGTAGGCATAAGCAAAAGGCATACAGCCTGACAATGGCTCGTTATAGTTACGCGTTTTGTGATTATATAGCTACACCCGTTTCCCTGCTAAAGTTCTGCACGAATTACTTGGGCTACCAGGTTTACCGCGAATACCACGACTAATTCGCCTCGCAAAGTAACAATAATCGGGCACGATTTACACCGAATACCCAAAGACAAAAAGGCCGAGATGCCGTCCAAGGTTCAAAAAACGGCTCGTGCGATTCTCGAGATTACAGGTAAATGATCTGTCTCTGAATCTGTCGGAAGAAGCGAATTTTTATCCAATCGTCGCAAAATTTTATCGCCTTTTGATTACTATAAATGCGAGAAGAGCAATCGAGAAAACTAAGCTTGAATCCTTGAAATCATCGATGCTTCGACACGCCAGTTTTTCGTTGATGAATATTTACAAATTAATTGTTATTTATAGAACACCCCCTGGACATACTTGAAGATTGTCTTATTTTTCCCTCGAAAGTTATTATTATTCTGCCTATATTTTTGGGTCGCATTTATTTACCGCTTGACCCTGTTGAGTGCGGGTTTTTTGTCTCCACCTTTTTTTTTATCCTCGTATAAAAATTTCAAATGCTCGACAATTGCGAAAGGTCTCGAGGGAGGAAATTTTCTCTCTCTCTCTCTCTCTCTCTCTTTATACATACTTACATCCTCGACCCTTGGCCTTTGGGTTTTTCAAAAACTCCTCCAAAGTAAACAGCCGCTGTAGCGAGAATGTATCGGCAACCTTTTCATTAAAAACACGGCAGAGGCTCTTACCGTGAAATTCCGGTCTTGACCTTTTGAACTTTTTTTCCGGGGCTTTCGCGTGGCGTAGAGTGGAGCGATCCTTGTTACACGTTGAACTCACTAATTGCACCGACGAAATTGCAGATTAGCCTTACGCAAGCAGGTGTATCGATTTTCCCGCAGAACTGTTTTATGCGATTAAAATCGTATTTATCGTGAATCGATTTTAACAATGCTAAGAAATTTCGCAAATTATTATATTCGTGCAAAATAAAGCAAACGAGAAGTAAAAATCCGCCAGCATTTGCGAGATTTCTTTTATTATACCCGCAGAATTGCTATGAATGCAGCGTCGCCTGCATATTTTTGCAAAATACAATATTCGTCGACGTGCAAGCGAGATAAGAATACTCGTTTAATTCTTCGATGTACGACTGGGCGATCGTCGCGAAACCCGCAGTTTACATATTCAGCTGGTTACATATACATACGAGTATATGTAATTCTGACTTACATAGGTAGATTCGCGAAGTTGGAGAAACGTATTAAATCATTCGAGGGATATCGCCGGAGTTTCTTTTCCGCGGAAACTCGACCACTCTGAGTGTATTAAAACTGTATAAATCTCGAGAGAGGTTAGCTAAACGAATATTACGTTGGTATAACGTTTCTTAGAAAGAAGAAAGCGAATTTTTTTTTAAACTCCTTGGGCGATCTGTGTGTACGTACGTATAGCATAAGAAGTTGGAAAAATAAAAATTTAGCAGCGTGAAAACTTGGCGAAAAAATTTCACGTATCCAACGAGTTCCAATCGATCAAGCTAGACCGGAAACTCAAATTACCACTTCCGATTTCCGATGTTAGATTTCTTTAATCCGCTATTAGAGAATGTGCGAAATGATAAAATGATGGATAAATATCGATTCATTGATCCGTATAATTCCATTTGCTATATTGAAAGAGAATTATCAATCAAGTTTAGAATCGATCGCAACTCGAAGTAAAAACTAACAATCCTCCATTCACCTCATCAGAGAATTAAGAAGATGACAAAAAATTATCCCGAGATTAAGGATTTCGGTCGCCCTCAGGTGGATCTCACGGGGTTATTTAATTTCGCCCCTGCGAGTTGTTCAAGACTAGGAAAACGGAATCAGAGCGCGGTGAGGTGAGATGGACCAATTAGACGGTTTGTTGGGCAGACTAATTGATTCCGCAGGCGTTAATCTTTGTAGTGGTTGGAGTGGTGGGTGGTGGTAGGTGGTAGGTGGTAGGTGGTAGGTGGGTGGGCGACTCGTTTCCACAGCGGTCCATACACTCGGTCGGTTGGGCAAATGGCTTCGTTCGAAGATCAGAGAACTTAATCAAGCCCTTCGAGTTCACGTTATAGCCGTGTGCAGAGGGCAGGAAGGCAGGATATGTCTGCAGAAATAGCGAGCGACTAGAATAATATTCCCTCCTTCTCGGTTATCCTTCCACTATACATATATATATATATATACGTACACACAGTATAATAATAGACGGAAAACGCGAGGGGATTAAACAAGGAGGAACTTCCGCTTACCCGAAAACCTGTGCGATACGCTTCGCGCGCGGAGGACGCGATTCTACGATTAATTATACTCACACCTCTACCCCTTCCTCCTCCTCCTCCTCGGTTGTTTATTTACCATATAACCCTCAGTGAAGAATTAATCAGCCGAATTTCAGGGCTGCTGCTCGAGTTGCTCGTTGAATTATTGCGCTGACAATGAAATGGATCTGCTGTCTTCATCGCTTGCATGGAAGCCTTTAGCCGAGGTCAAATCATGCCCTGTATTATAGCAGTAAATGATTGCACATAGTGTGATTGAGAAGCAGTGAAAAGTGCGACGAAAAAATTTTCCAAAGTATTATACGAGGAGCGGATTCTCTTTGCTGTTCATATTTTGAGCAGGAAGACTTGTTTACACGTGTGTACAAACAACCTGACAAAACACACACCGGCCGCAACAAAGTAGACTTCAAACAGTCTCGCGATAAACGAAATATTCTTTACTAACAAGTGAAAACACGTTGGCTAAACAAGAAATTTTTCTAATTCGAAAAGAAAAAAGAAACACACATACAGTCACACACGAGTACATTCCCGCAGTTATAACGTGTGTGTAAGAGCTGGATGTAATATTTCGTCAGAAGTTTGGTAAAAGTTTTTCCCTTCAAAAATCAAGTTCACAAAATAATTATAGGTGTTTGAAAATTTTTACTGATAAATTCATAACTTCAAGGCGTCGTTACACGCATCGCCTGAGAAAAGGCGAGTTTACAGAAAGTGCTGTCGCGTACACAGCGAAAGTTGACTGCTGCACAAGTGGGCGGCGGTGTGTAAAATTAGAAAATTTATCGCAAAACTATGTTAATACCATGCTCGGCGTGCTGAACTTACACGCGAAGCATCTCATCGAGTCAGTGAAGAATTGTAGTATATTATGCCTACGTAGAAGACATGAAAGAAACTGAAGACAAGAGTTTACGCGAAACACTGTTTATACGAATGGACCAATGATCGTGTACCATTTTTTTTTTTTCATATTCATATGTTATATATGTTATTAGATATGCTTGTAACGGAGAAGCTTTTGAAAATCTTTATATTGGTTCGATTAAAAAGTTTTGGCATATATTTGTTGGTAATGGGAAATTGCAGAATAAATTAATGTCTCTCTGGCATTGAGAGATACTTGGATTTTGGTTGACGTGAGAGAATCATCAGGCTGAAGTTTGTAACGTTGACGTAATGATGCATTTTTTGAAAAAGTCGTTGTTTTGCAACTTTGGGATTACTTGAAATTCAGTAAACTGTTAATCAATCATCAACACAATCTCATATTAAGTAAAATCATTTTTTTCAGGTGTTCTAAAGATGAAAAATAGTAATTTTTGTTTCAACGTTTCGTCATATTAACGTTTACTAACTTCAGCCTTGTAGAAAATCACGAGACTGAAGTTAGTATCGTTGACGTAACAAAAAAAAAATCATTAATTTGGAATTTTTCGAACGTCTTCAAACGAGTTGTCTTTTCAAAGTACGAGCACGTTATGCTTCATTGCGATTTAATCATTTCCGGACAATCCTTGAATGGCCAAAAAAACGATTTTTTCCTCAAAACGCATCGTTCCTCTAACGTTACTAACTCCTCATCCTCATAGAAAATCCATGAGGTAAGCAACGTGGCGTAACACGGCAGTCCGAGTTTCCAATTCTGGTTGCTGGTTCAACCTGCACGCAGTGCAGCAGCGCTCGTATGGGGGACACTGAAAATAAAGTATTCTATATTTATGCACGAAACGCTTTGAGCTTTGGAGAGAAACAGAAGAGAAAGAGAGAGAAAGAGATGAAGAGAGGAATAGAGATGGCTGGAAAAAGAATCTAGGAGAGATTTGTACAAACGTGATATACTATATACATATAGGTATATATATATATATGTTTCGAGGAGCCGCGCGAAGAGAAAATACACCAAGTACATAGTTATCAACGGTGTAAAAGACTATGCAGACGATTCTTCGAACGACCTAGAAGCGAATATGTACCCACAATCAGTGCCTACGTTACACGTATACCCAATATTTATCCGCAAATTTTTTTTGCAAATTGAACATAATCGATGAATTTTTTTCAAATTTATTTGTTTGTCTGTTACTTTCTCACCATTTCGCAGGTAAGGAAAAGAGCAAAGAATTGTGTAGAATGGGGCAATTTGGTCGTAAATTTAGGCGTTTCAAGAACTGGAAACGGTGACGGATATCGATTTTTATACGTATACATATTACATATACTTATACGTATATTTAAGAACTCTTACGTTGATTATCAGAGACAACTCTCCGTTAATGATCCTCTTGAGCTCGCATACGCGTTAAGTGAAAGGTTAAGTTATCGAGATTTTCCTCGCGGTGAAGCTTTCATTCACCTACATCTATATATATATAAATATAACATATAGATATATGTAT